>NC_065445.1:149809140-150551640 GCF_917563875.1 Diabrotica virgifera virgifera | reverse complement strand
TGTACGAATCAAACTGTGTTATTTGCTCAAAGTTCGCAACACCCTGTGGAATATCCTAGCATTTATAAAATACTGAAATTAAAATCCAACTATAGCCTCAGGTTTTCTCAACATTTTGTTTTTTGATTCATTCGCTTATGTTGGATAATACAAAAGTTAGGTACTTTAACAATTAGCCACGTTCTTTTTCAGTACAGGGTGTTTCTAAACAAGTGCGACAAACTTTAAGGGGTAATTCTGCATTAAATATAATGACAGTTTGCTTTATAATCGTATGTGCGCAAATGCTTCGTTTGCGAGATACGGGATGTTGAATTTTTTCTTAGAAACTGACGATTTATTTATTGCTTTAAAACCGGTTGAGATATGCAAATGAAATTTGGTGGGTTTTAAGACGTAGTTATTGCACATTTTTTGATATACAATTAAGAATTTTATATTCACCATTGGCGTGCATACGGGTAATATGATCGGTCATATTACCCGTATTCACGCCAATAGTGAATATAAAATTCTTAATTGCAAGTCAAAAAATTTGCAATAACTATCTCTTAGAACCTATCAAATTTCATTTGCATAGCTCAAACGGTTTTAGGGCAATATAATAAAGCGTCAGTTTGTAAAGAAAATCAACATCCCGTATCTCGTAAACGAAGCATTTGCGGACATAAGTTTATAAAGCAAACGGTCATTATTTTTTTATGCAGAATTGCCCCTTAAAGTTTGTCTCAGTTATTTACAAACAACCTATACTGATGAAGAACATGACTAGCTGTTAAAGTACATAACTTTTGTATTATCCAACATAAGAGAATGAATCAAAAAACAGAATGTTCAGAAAACCTGAGGCTACAGTCGGGATTTAATTTCAGTATTTTATAAAGGCTAGAATATTCCACAGGGTGTTGCGAACTTTGAGAAAAAAACACAGTTTGATTCGAACACCCGGTATACAATGAAAATTTACCTGTTTAGCAAAAATATTATTACAGGGATATTGACAAAGAACAAGGCTATAACATATTCAAAAAATCACTTAAATCGGATAACAGGTTAAGGAGATACCCGACATCAAAAATTACCCATTTTTTAGGGTGCCCGTTTCCTATGACGCGCAGTGTATAAGTATAAATTTTGATACGACTTCAATAATTTCATTTTGTCCTGTCTCTATTCTATAATTATTTAATTTAAAAAATTTGATTTTAATAATTAAAATAAAATAAAAATTATTTCCAGACTCAAAAATAATTTATCCAGGTATTTTTTATTATTTTATTGAAAATTTTGATGAAAAGTTTTATTTAATATTTTATTTAAATCTAGGATTATCAACTAAAGTTTGAGATAAATAAAACGTCCAAAAGTGTTTAGAAATTATAAATTCATATTTCTTCTTCTTCTTAAGATGCCGTGCATTTCTGCGTAGGCGTCCACCGTACATTGTCTTGTTTATAAAATATTATTGTTTTTAGCAGCATTGCAAAGCATTTTATAGCCGTGGATTCTTGTCCACTGGCGGTGGCGATCACGCAGCCATGACATCCTTTTCCCAGACCCCTCTTACCCTCTATCTTTCCGTCGAGTATCAGTTGCTGAAAAGTGTATCGTTCCCCTCGTAATATGTGCCCCAAGTATGCAGTCTTCTTACTTTTAACATAATTAAAAAGTTCCCTATCCTGCAAACCCGCTCTTCTTAATACTTAATCATTTCTGACTCTACCCGTCCATGATATTCTAAGCATTCGACGTAGGCACCGCACCACATTTCAAAAACTTCAAATTTGTTAATGGAACTGGTCTTTAACGTCCATGCTTCCATTCTGCACAAGAGCACAGGTCAAACGTAACACTTTTTAGCATATAAATTACTGACAAAATATTTGTATTCATATTTATAATAATGACAAAAGTAATGACAAAGAAAAATTATCTTCTTAAAATAATTTTGAATTCAATATATTTAGGTAGGTACCTGTAATGTGCTACGAACTAATGAACGCAATCTGTATCAGCAGCCAGGTAGCAGGTATTATACGCTGTTTGAGGGAGCACAGAGAATAATATATTAAAGAACCAGCTTTCTTAAAATTCTTCCTCGAAAAAGTTGCTTGCTCTTGGTATTATGACTATATTATGTTCAAATAATAAATTGTAAAATTGATGTATCAAAATAAAGTTGCTTTTAATTAGTTTTAGCAATTAATTTGAGTTGCTTACCTCATTAGCTTTTCTGTGTTGAAATTTATCCAATAAAAACATTAGGCCTTTAAAAGCAAACCACTTCGAACCCTATTTTTGTCTTTCTCGTCTAAATGATGCCAGAAGCTAATTCATTTTTTTAGTTCAGAGACATCACAACCCATTCCTATAGAAATGTTAAAACAAGCATCAGTTCTTCTGTTTATTACTTTATATAGCTTCTATTTCGGGTTTCATAGGCATTCTTAATTTCTATACAACTCAATTAATTGAAGTATCTTTTCAGTGGTCCATTCCATATTGCAAAATTATGTTTTCACGACTACACAATAAACAACCCTCTCAAACTAAGGTTTGTAAATAAATTAAATCAGTACTTCTAAACGAATTCGTTTGCTACCGTCTATCCACTGTCCACATTGAACAACGATTTCCTTTGATGATTCGCTAACTTACTGACATCGGTTGGAACATGTGCGAATGCGAACGAATTCGTTCGGTCGTGTTCGATTCGCTGTACAAATACAATAAAGTTAACGAACGAATTCGTTCGTTCGTGTTCGCTTTGATTTAAATGCGCCTTAACACCATTTATTTTAATACCTATGGATTGCTCAGAGAGTGTTCTATTCATTACGTCTTCGGAATAGAGATTAAACAGGGTTGGTGACAGTATACACCCTTGTCTCACACCTCGCTTTATTTCAATTTCTTCAGTGGTATTATTCTCTACTCTCACTACTGCTTTCTGATTGTAGTACATATTTGCTATTAGTCGGATGTCTCGTTTATCTAAATTCTTTTCTGCCAGGAGTCTGATTACATGATCATGCCGCACTTTATCAAGGGCCTTGTCATAATCTATGAAACACATGAATACATCTTGATTTATGTCAAGACATCTTTGAGACATAACGTTCAGTGCAAACAACGCCTCTCTTGTTCCGAGTCCATTTCGGAATCCAAACTGGGTATCATTGATGTCCATTTCCAGTTTTCTGTGTACTCTAGTGTGTACAATTTTCAGGAATATTTTCAGTACATGGCTCATCAAACTGATTGTACGGTAATCACTACATTGTTTGGCATTCATTTTTTTTTTGGTATAATAACAAAGGTGGATAAAAGCCATTCTTGTGGTATTTTTCCTGATGTATAAATGCTATTGAAAAGTTCAACTAAAATGTGGATCGAGTCTTCTTCTATCAGTTTAAGGATTTCCGTTGGTATTTCATCTGGACCTGGAGCTTTACCGTTTTTCATTCTTTTTAGTACGTACATTACTTCCTCTTCCGTTATTTCTGGACCTTCGTCTCCTTGTATGTTACTTAGTTCAGATTGTTGTCTATCATCTGCAAAGAGTTCTTCAACATAGTTTTTCCATGTCTTCAACTGTTCTTCTAGTTCTGTTATTATGTTTCCGTTGACATTATACAGGGTATTTGGCTGCTTACGTTTTTGTATACCTGCAAGTTCTTTCACTTTTTTATGTACATTAAAAATATCATGTTTTGCCTGCAATTGCTCTATTTCTTCACATTTTCTTTTATAAAAATCTTCCTTTGCTATTCTGATTTCCTTTTTGATTTCTTTCTGTATTTGTTTATACCTTTGTTCGTTTTTTCCTTTCATTATTCTCCGATTGTTTATGAGAAGAAGGATTTTATCAGTCATCCATCTTTGCTTTATTTTTGGTTTTTCTTTAGTCAGAATTTTCTTCGCAGGACTTGTTATCGCCATTTTTACGTTTTTACATTTTTTATCTATGTTGTTCGTTGGCTGAGATGTTTCTTTTTCATGAAGTATTTTCAAATTATTATTAATACATCTTTGCAGTTCCTCCTTTACCTCCAGGTTACATAAATGACTGACGTCTATCTGGTTTGCTCTTCTTTTCTGCTCCAATCTTTTTAGTTTAATACTCATTTGCGCTATTAGAGGGTTATAGTCTGAATAGACATTAGTCAAAGCTACTAAATTGGTTTTAATTTTTAAAGAGCTTAATTGCATCAGTGATGACGTGATATCAGATTGATAATTTTAGATTACAAGATTACTATGAGACTGGAACAGTTTTGAGAAATTTATTAACTCTTGTATGTAAAATGTTTTAAGTTTTTCAATTTTTGTTAAGTTTCGGTTATTAATAAATAAATAATCTGTATGTTAAAAAGTTTGTATAATGTATTTGAGAATTTTTTTCATATTTATTTATTATTTTAACCTGGAAGCAGTCGCGTCGTTAGAAAAAAAACTCACATTTTATTCTTTTCCGTGATAACTCAATGAAAAATTTTGCAACATAATTTTCTACTCGTAAGTGTCGAGAAAGATTGTAGTAATGCGTGGGAATTTTTTTTAATGTTTTTTTTATTTTTTTTTGTGGAATTTATGGCTTTGGTGAGAACCAATTAGCTTTAAAATTGTTAAAAATATACATTTATAACATAACAAGTAAATAAAAATAGTATAAAATAGATATTTGCTTTAAATTCGTATTGTGAGATTTTTCTCTACGCGCGAATACTTAGGTGACTGAAGTGAGCGCGACTGCTCCCGGGTTAATAAAGAAAATGAAGAAAAAAACGCTTGTTTAATTTAAACGTGTTTTAAACTGTTTTAAACATATACACATGTTTAAAACAGTTGTTTAAAACAAAATGTTTAAAACGAAACAACCCTGTTAAATTCATTCCTTCGAGTAACTTCAACGAGTCAATATGTAGCATCATCAGAGAGTCTAAAACTAATTCGCGTACGAGCAACATATCAGTACAACTACGTTCTCCCGGGGTTGGTTCTACTACCCTGGTGTCAGTCGCTATCAATAAAGTATCTAAGTGCTATTGGTGTTTCAATAACAGACGATCATCCTCCACTGAGCCCGAAGATTAGACATATGGAGAACTACATTTTTTCTATGTACATATAACTGTTAGTTGACACTGCAAGTAAGTAAAGCCTATATGTGTACTTACGTAACATTAGAAATCTCAACATTCGCTAGCGCTTTAATCATCGGTACAATCTTATCGTAATGTAAAAATATTCGCACCAGAGGCTGAGCTATATCCATCTTATTAATAATCTCACCAAGAACGTATACTGGAGTAGCTGTAATAGGCTAAAAACAAAAAGTATAAATTAGTTATATAAATTTAATAAGATTGTCATTTAAACATAAGCCTCAATGCAATATTTGGTATTTCATAATCTAGAAGATAAAGAAAATAATGAAAGAAAAGCGACGAAGGAAAAAATACACAAGAGAATCAGATAAACCCATAATCCTGAGAGAAAAACAGGAAATTTTTTTAGAGCAGTAGCAAAGTTGTTTGTAATTCTATATACACATTCCCCTTCTCGATTTACGTGATTTACAATTTATGTCTCGGGTAGTTGGTCGTGAGAGCTTTGTATCACCCCTGACTTTCATGTAAGTCCACCAAGTAGTTCTATCATCATCATCATCATCATCATCATCATCATCATCATCATCATCATCATCATCATCAATGGTGCTACAGCCCTATGAAAGAACCTCGACCTTCCCAAGTCTATTACGCCAGTCAGTCCTATCCATTGCCAACCGTTACCAGTTTGCTGCGCCTATTTTTCTCTCATCCTCATCTACACCATCCTTCCATCTGAATTTTGACCTACCCCTATTTCTACTTCCCACAGGTTGTGACATAAGGATTCTTCTAGGAGGGTTGTTCTGCTGTGATCTTGCTAAATGTCCAGCCCATCTTAGTCTTCCTATTCTTATAAGAGATACTACGTCTTTACCACCAAATATACATTTATATCAATCTATGGTGCTCGGTGATTAGTCCGCATTTATTCTCATTAGTTTTGGACCAGATAACAGCGAAACTACAGGATATTCCAAGGTGCTTAATGTATGCTGATGATGTAGTGTTAATAGGAAATAGTGAAAGAGACTTAGAACAAAAACTGGAACAGTGGAGACAAGCTCTGGAGGAAAAAGGTTTAAAACTTAGTAGGACAAAAACAGAGTATTTTGAATGTTCATTTAAAGATGGAGTTACTACAAATAAAATGGTATTTTGGATGGTGAAATGATTGTAAAAAGCAATAGTTTAAGTACCTATGGTCGGTATTACAGAGTAATGGAGAAATAGATGGAGATGCATGAATTATGGCTGTATGGATGAACTGGAAGGAAGCGAGTGGTGTATTGTGTGACAGAAAAATTCCAATGAAGCTGAAGGAAAAATTCCATAAAACAGCCATAAGACCGGCCATGATGTACGGAACTGAATGTTGGGCAGTGAAAAAGAAAGAGGAACAACGAATGCATGTGGCGAAAATGAGAATGCTTAGATGGATGAGTGCAGTGACAAAAAAGGATAAAATTAGAAGTGAGTATATTAGGGGAAGTCTAGGTGTGGCACCCATTGGTGCCAAAATGAGAGAGAATAGGGTAAGATGGTTTGGTCATGTTCAACATCGAGTCGTTAATCACCCAATACGAAGAATTGCTGAAGTGCAGATTCTTGGAAGGAGTAGGAGAGGTAGATCAAAGAAGACCTGGAGGGAGACGACGATTGGGCAGGACATGTTGGTAAAGGGGATTAATATTGATATAATATATATATATATATATATATATATATATATATATATATATATATATATATATATATATATATAAGATTATGGTATTCTTGACTGTATATTCAAATATCAAGCAGTGATTCTTGAGGATGCAGTCTATTTTGGCCCACAAGACAAAGAAAACTCTTTGACTTACTGTCAAGCCTTCGAATTTATTTTAATTCTTTTTCAAGTAGACTGCATCCTCAAGAATCACTGCTTGATATACATATATACATATATATATATATATATATATATATATATATATATATATATATATATATATATATACAAGAAATACTGGATATTAGTGACTGTCGATATAAACAAACAACTAGTTTATTAGGGTTGCAGTCAGAAGGTTGGCCAGGATGTTAAAGAAACACTCTTTTGACTTTTTGTCTAGCTTTCGGAATGGTTTTATTCCTTTTTCAAGACTCTGTAATATAGATAAAAAGAAGTATGTAAATTTTTATAAAATATCATAATTCGTCAGTTCAACTTACTAGTCGTTGAGATTATTTAAAAGCTTTATGACCCTCAACAATACTAACACAAACATAGAATACAGAAAATAATGGACAAAATACATTCTAAAATTTTTGTTAAGGATGGTAAATTTTTATATTTATTCTATGACATCTTTTGATGGTGTGTTTTAACTCTGATACATAGAGAACAGAAAGAAAAAACAATCAGATTAAAATGTAATTGGTGTTTTTAATATTGTATTTATTTTCAAAAAACCAAGAGGCCCATACTGGGTAATTTTTATTTTTAACTCTGTCTTAATGGTATGCAACCTGTTATGCACACAGATGTATTGTGTAGTGCATATGTATAAGAAATATTTATTTTATTTTTGATGTTTTTCCAGTAAGTAACAATAAATATTGCTCAGTTTATCTATGTCAGACTTTTTATTTATGCAAGACGTACTGGATTTTATCAAATACATTTCCAAGAAAACACGTTTTGAATGGTTTGTTTCTTTGGCCAAAATACATGAATCTTCGAAATTAAACTCATGTTTCAAAGTTAATGCATGTTCTGTAAGTGCACATGCATTTATTTTATTGGTTTTTATATCACTACGATGTGAGATCACCCTTCTGTGGAAATTGCGAGATGTTTCCCCGATGTATACGTTGTTACAATTGGAACACGGTATGGAATAAACAACATTCGAAGACTCTTGTCTTGTAAAGGGATCCTTTGTTTTTGAGTATAACTTAGATACCGTTTTCACGTTCCTAGTTGAAATTTTTAAGCCATTAACATTTTTGAAAATGTTAATTAGCTTAGGTGTCAGAACTGGAATGTAGGGCAAGGAACCAAAAGTTATTTTAGGTGGTATTACTGATGTGTTGTCGCTGTCTGTCAATGTCAATTGTCGGACCTCATTATTATGAAAATTTTGTTTACCACAAAATTGAGAAGGAAAAGGAGAACCGAAAATGAGTTTATTTAAAAGCCCTATGGGATATGAGTTCTCTAGTAGTATAGATCTCAACTTTTTTAGTCCCTTGTCCCTGAACTCAATCTGCGACAAGTTTGTAACCCTACTTTTTAAGGCCAAAACCAAGTTTGTTTTCATCTTAGATGGATGTTGAGAATGAAAATTTATGAAACGGTTACTAAAACAAGGCTTACGATACCACTCCGTCCTCAGAATGCCATCACTGCCACGATGAATAAGCATGTCCAAAAAAGGAATCATATTATCAGCCTCCCTCTCAACTGTAAACTTTAGGTGTTCACATTGGGCATTAAAGGTGTTTAAAACATCAGATACTTTGTTTTCAGAGACCGACAAAATCAAATCATCTACATATCGCTTAATAAAAGGTATGTGAAAGGGTATCTTTTCTTTACAAGTTGTTATAAGTTCATCCAAAACAAAGTTACATAGGATGGGGGATATTTTGCTACCCATTGGAGTGCCAAAGATTTGTTTAAAAAAATTACCATTGAACAAAAAGATGTTGCAGTCAAATATGAACGTTAAGATTCTTATGAAATCCTCAATGAGGCCTATTGTCTCTTCAAGTGATGCTCCCAATAGTAAACTTGCTAAACACCTCACAGATATTCTCACAATTTCCTACAACGAATCCAACGAATTCTATATAAGAGATTCCTTCACGTTTAGTAACTTCATCAACAATGTTAAAGTTCCGAATAATTATATATTGATTAGTTTAGATGTTGTGTCACTGTTTACAAACTTACCACTAGATGCTATCCTTAACAGCATCAAAAACAGATATATATATACAGATATATAAAAAGTTTGAGACTTTGAGACCCGAGCACTATCCACATCTACGCTCAAACCCACATGTTGGCTACGATATGTTGACGATACATTCGTCATTTGGCCCCACGGAAGGGATGCTTTAGCGTCTTTTCAGACCCATCTGAATGGTATACATCCCAGTATCCAGTTCACGATGGAGATGGAGACTAACTCATCCTTACCGTTTCTCGACGTTCTTATTAAGAAGAACCAATCACAAGGTTTTCATCACTCTGTTTATCGAAAACCCACCCATACCAACCGCTACTTGCATGGCAACTCTCATCACCCACCTTCTCAAATTAATTCAGTCATTAATACTCTTGTCTCCAGATCAATTCGTCTTTCCGATGATGCAAGTAGATCTACTGAACTCTCTTCTTTAAAACAAGCCCTCATCCAAAACGGTTACCGCGAAAATCACATCGATAGGAGCATCCATAAACTTCAATCTCCCGCTCAATCACAACCCAAAGAGTCAGATCCTGATCATACGAAAGCTTTTCTTCCCTATATCAAAGGTGTTACTGACAAAATCGACACAATTCTTAAGCCACGAGGAATAAAAACAGTATTTACCCCCCAACAAAAACTTTCATCTCTTGTCCGATCCGTCAAAGACAACATTCCAAATGAACAACACGGAGTTTATGAAATTCCTTGTGCAGACTGCCCCCGATCTTACATAGGACAAACCAATCGTAGAATCCAAAATAGGATTTATGAACATTCCATATCTGTTCGCAATTCCGATTCAGTTTCAGCCCTAGGCCAACACCATCTTCATACAGGTCACAAAATTGACTTTGAAAACTCCAGAACCATAGCCCCCATCCGCTTCTATAAACAAAGGATTATCCGAGAAGCCATAGAAATCGAAAAACGGCCAAGTTGTCTCAATAAAAGAGATGACGGCATCCGTTTACCTTCGACTTGGAGACCCCTCCTAAAGAAAACATCGTCCGCTCCATCTACAAATACAATTCCCGCCGTCAAAAATCTTCGCGCCACTCCAAATAGTCTTCGCGCTAATTCCCACTCCGCCACGTCATCGACAGCCACGTCAGTCACATCAGTCCACGGTATAAATGACCGCCCCAGCGTCAGCAACAACAGTATTGCAGTGAGTAGTGAAGTAGTGAGTAGTGAGTGTAGTGTCTGGAGCCTCAGGAGACTGAGACCCCGGAAGCCCTGAAGATGACGTCAGAGAGGACGTCGAAAGCTCGGCCTAGAAACCAACGACGCGGTTCAACCCGGAAGCCTGGTGAGTTTAATTTTAATATTAATTCTTTTGTTGATATTGATTTTAGCTTTAAGTTTCATTGTATTAACCGCGGAAACCTTTCCGAACATATATATATATATATATATATATATATATATATATATATATATATATATATATTGATGTGATCTTGATTATTGATATGAGATAATATTTTTATATGTCATTTAATTTAATCAATGCATTAATAATAATCTAATTAATTTACCAAATCACACATCAATATGTTTTCAATCTCAGGGCTTTTTATAAAATTAATTACTTACATACGTGGCTTCTAAGTATTTCTTAATGGTTCCTAATCGGGATAGGAAAGAAAAGAGTAAAATAATAACACATATGGGTTACAATTGTAATCAAAATATTGTTTATTTTATTTAAATGGCAATCACTGCTTAATATTTGCTATATCTTATTATTCTTAAACATAACATTTATACATGGGAATCTTATTTCCTTTTGATTTCCAATTGAAAGTTTTTATTAACATTTAACTATTATGATTTATCAGCAACAATTCTATTTAAGTTTGATGAAGCTTTTCTGATATTATTGATTATGTTTTTTCAATTTTAAATGTGGTATTTACTACGAAAAACCCATACATTCATGTCCAAACAAATGAGACTGACCTTTTTCTGGTGCACTGAGAATGTCTTCACACAAGACCCGTTTCCTGCTATCCTTGGCTGCAATCAAAACCTCGTCCTGGCTTCCAGTAATGTTCTCCTCTGAAACTAACTCGTATAGCTCTCGTTTCCTGCTTCTGTCGTGATGCTGTGTTCTACCTTTTTCGAAACTGCAATCAGCTACCGGGAACTCTTGGCTCAAGGAGGTTCTTTTACTCTCAACCTGGCCTACCTCTCGTTCTACGATAGATACTCCACACTCACGGAACTACACCGGCTTTCTCACTCTCCGTACACTACCGTCTACTACTCGACTTCACTTCTCGACAGCTCAAAACATTCTGCTCTCTATTTGTCATTCATTCCCCTACTTTCTAAATATCCCTTCCAGATTCACAAATCAAACTTCCACCACCAACTCTCATTCGCAGTATTCCTCAAAACCAATTTTTAAACTTTCTAAATATGCTTAATGGATTTCAAAGAAAATAGTTAATTCCCATTCTAAAATTACTTTCTACTATATACAAATTTTAATGACCTATTCTCTATTTCCACTTAGTCTTATTTAGCATCGGCTAATGATCAATCCTTCCGGGAACAAACGATAATGACCTATTAACGATTTCACTTGAGTCTTATTTAATCACTTCTTAAAATTAAATATAACAATTTGTTGTATACAGGTTGTTCTAAATTTATATGCCCGTGGTTGAGAAAATTGAAAATATTTTATATTAAATTGAATTCTGTTTATAATTATCAAATTTTAATTTTCATATCAAATAGAAATATAACAAATCCCCGCCTTGTATTCGATAAAATTTATCTGCATTTTTAAATAAATTTTCTCGAGGCAAAACCAACTCCCTGTATATTTCCTTACTTTAATCTACGTCTTATACCCCTTCTTCTTGTATTACTCTAATTAGTCCCACCTGTAGAGTAATTGTTTCCTTATTTTCAGTGTCCTCATCCTGTGTTAGAGTGTCGGCTATTATGTTGTCTTTCCCTTTTTCCCATATCAATCTTCTGTCTTTTTCCTCAGATTTTTCACATACTTTTACCGTGTATTCTGCATCCTCGTTTTCATATGCCTCCTCTTCAAATGCCACTGTTTCGATCATATCTTTTTCGCTTTCATTTGTTAGCTTTATTTCTTCTTCTCCTGAGCTCATCTCTTCTTTTGAGGAATCCCAGTTTTCTTTTGCTTTTGATACTCTCAATTTTTCTTCTTCTGGGCTCAACTCTTCTTTTGAGGAGCCACAGGTTTCATTTTCTTTTGTCTTTTTCTGACTTTTTCTCCCTTTTCTTCTTTGTCCTTGCTTCGTTGCCAAATTCATTTCCACTGTTTGTTCTTTACCTGATTCGTCCGTATTTTGTTTCTCCTGTTCCTTGTTCTGTTCTTCTTCTTTTTCTTCTGTTAGATTCATCGTATTATTTTTAAAATCTATCACTACATGTTTTTCTGCCAATTCGTCAACTCCTACTATCATGTCATGTGACATGTTTGGCATTATTACACATTGTAGTGCATACATCTTCTTACCCAGTCGTACCATTACTCGTATGCCTTCATTTATAGTTGCCAATGTCCGTTTGTTTGCGCCCACTAAATTTACCCTAGGTATTTTGTAAATTAAATTTGTTAAGTTAACTTCTTCTATTAGTTTTCTGTTGACCAATGTTATTTCAGATCCAGTGTCTATCATAATTTTAATTGGTTTCTCGTTGATAAATCCATCCACAAATTTTAAATTAACTCCATTTTTCTTTTCGTTGTTTCTTGCCACTTTAATAAACTCCTTGGGGTTACAAAAGATTCCTGTTTGATTTTTGGTTTTTAGTGAGCGCCGTCGTGAAAAAACGCCGGTTGCTCATCGTAGTTTATATTTTCGTCATAATGTCTCTCTCCGTCATATTCATCTGTCTGGGTATTATTTACTTCTCTTCTATTTTCTCTTGGTCTGTCGGATCTGTTTCGGTTTTCTCGATATCCCTGTTCATTTTGTCTACCATTATTTCTGTTTTCTTTATTTGCGAGTGTGGTGTTTCTATTCTGGTATTCTCGATTTCTGTCCTCATTCCATTGCCTATTTCTTTGTTCATAATTTCCTCTTCCGTTGTCTCTATTTTCGTTTTCCCTTCTGGGATTAAATTCTCGTCTTGTATAGTCCCTCCTATTTTGATTTCTATCTCTGTAATCCTGTGTTTCTCGGAGCCTGTAATCTTCTCGCGACCTTCTTGATTTTCTTTCTCTTAAACGTGATTCTCTTATTTGTAGGAATTGGCATAAACTATCTATGTCTTTGTAGTTTTGCAATGTGATATGGTCTTCCAGCGTTTCTTCGAAATGTCTTGCAATCAGTTCGACTAATTGTTCCGATGAGTAATTATATTGTAGATGTTTTGCGTTATAGTAAATTTGTAATGCATATGTCCTTTCTGATATACCCATCCTATCATTGTATTTCCCATTTTGCAATTCCTTGTTAATTTCCAATTGTTGGACTTTTCCCCAGAAATAATTCAAAAATTTTTGTTCAAATTGTTGCCAACTGTCAAATTCTTCTTCTTTGCAATCGAACCATAGGCTTGCTTCATATTTTAGATGGTTTCTGATAGTTTCTTTTGCTGTTTCGAAATTTCCGATGTGCTGTATTTTCTTTTTCAGGCTATTTATGAACGGCACTGGGTGTAATCTTCTTACATCCCCGCCAAACCTTATCTTCACGTCATCTGTGCTATGTATAACATTTTCTCTTCTTTCTCCTACATTTTGTTGAATATTGATTTCCGCAATCTTTCTTTCCATTTCTTCTCTGATTGCTTGAATAGCGTTTTCAAACTTGTTTTCCAAACTTTCCATTTCTTTTTTCTGGCAATTCGTTAACTCCTTCATTTTTATTTCTTGTTCTTGCATGTGATCTTTAATTTTCATTTCATACTTTTCTATGCGTTCCTCCATTTTCTTGTTGTTCTCTTCTATTGCTTGTTTCATTTTTTGTTGTGTTTCATCCATTTTTTGATCCAATTTTTGTTGTGTTTCATCCATTTTTTGTTCCACTTTATCCATTTTCTTTGATGTTTCTTCCATGGCTTGTTTCGTTGCACGTTGATTTTCATCCATTTTTTTTTGTGTTTCATCCTGATTTTTATCCATTGCCCTTTTTGCTTCATCCATTGCTTGTTTTGTTTCTCTTTGATTGTCATCCAGTTTTTGTGACTGGAGTTGCATCAGTTGTAATAGTTTATCTATTCCTGATAATTCTTGCTGTTCTGATGCCATGATTGTCGTGTCTAAAATATCTTCTTGGTCTGAATGTTCTTTTTGTTTTTTGTTGTCCTTGCTTTGGCTTCTTGTCACAGACATTTGTTTTCAAGAAGTACTGTCCCCGCCAAATATGAAATTTTACTAGTATGTTACCAAGACGATTTTTTCTCACCCAAATATTATAAATTGTCAATAAATATATCAAATGTAAATATCGTAAAAATAAAATATTAAATCAGTTATGTAAAATTTGTACCTAAAGAGATCTAAAATTTTATGTTATCAAATGTAAGTATCTCACTTTTTACCACAGGCATATAAATTTTCAAATACCGGCTTTACTCTTTCTATCCTTCAAATTTGCCACTAGAAATACTTTACAATGCCCTCCACGTTGGACGACAGTTGATGTGATCTTGATTATTGATATGAGATAATATTTTTATATGTCATTTAATTTAATCAATGCATTAATAATAATCTAATTAATTTACCAAATCACACATCAATATGTTTTCAATCTCAGGGCTTTTTATAAAATTAATTACTTACATACGTGGCTTCTAAGTATTTCTTAATGGTTCCTAATCGGGATAGGAAAGAAAAGAGTAAAATAATAACACATATGGGTTACAATTGTAATCAAAATATTGTTTATTTTATTTAAATGGCAATCACTGCTTAATATTTGCTATATCTTATTATTCTTAAACATAACATTTATACATGGGAATCTTATTTCCTTTTGATTTCCAATTGAAAGTTTTTATTAACATTTAACTATTATGATTTATCAGCAACAATTCTATTTAAGTTTGATGAAGCTTTTCTGATATTATTGATTATGTTTTTTCAATTTTAAATGTGGTATTTACTACGAAAAACCCATACATTCATGTCCAAACAAATGAGACTGACCTTTTTCTGGTGCACTGAGAATGTCTTCACACAAGACCCGTTTCCTGCTATCCTTGGCTGCAATCAAAACCTCGTCCTGGCTTCCAGTAATGTTCTCCTCTGAAACTAACTCGTATAGCTCTCGTTTCCTGCTTCTGTCGTGATGCTGTGTTCTACCTTTTTCGAAACTGCAATCAGCTACCGGGAACTCTTGGCTCAAGGAGGTTCTTTTACTCTCAACCTGGCCTACCTCTCGTTCTACGATAGATACTCCACACTCACGGAACTACACCGGCTTTCTCACTCTCCGTACACTACCGTCTACTACTCGACTTCACTTCTCGACAGCTCAAAACATTCTGCTCTCTATTTGTCATTCATTCCCCTACTTTCTAAATATCCCTTCCAGATTCACAAATCAAACTTCCACCACCAACTCTCATTCGCAGTATTCCTCAAAACCAATTTTTAAACTTTCTAAATATGCTTAATGGATTTCAAAGAAAATAGTTAATTCCCATTCTAAAATTACTTTCTACTATATACAAATTTTAATGACCTATTCTCTATTTCCACTTAGTCTTATTTAGCATCGGCTAATGATCAATCCTTCCGGGAACAAACGATAATGACCTATTAACGATTTCACTTGAGTCTTATTTAATCACTTCTTAAAATTAAATATAACAATTTGTTGTATACAGGTTGTTCTAAATTTATATGCCCGTGGTTGAGAAAATTGAAAATATTTTATATTAAATTGAATTCTGTTTATAATTATCAAATTTTAATTTTCATATCAAATAGAAATATAACAATATATATATTTGTACAAATATTCAAACCACTATATATATATATATATATATATATATATATATATATATATATATATATATATATATATATATAGAAGAAGAATTTTATTCCTGGGTTTATCGGTCTGATAAAATAAAACACTTTATAATATATATATATATATATATATATATATATATATATATATATATATATATATATATATATATATATATATATATATATATATATATATATATATATATATATATATGCGTTGGTCTCTAATGCTTTGCAGCTTGAATTTATTTTGCATGATTTTTTCTTTGTCTTCCGCATTATCAAACTCCAGCTTACATATTCTGTCTCCTATTTTTCTCGCAGTTTTTACCTGAACTTGTACTTCTAATTTTTCCCCAAGAAAATTGGTCATAGTGTTTTTTAATGTTTTTGAGTCTTCTGCGTGTATTTGGAGGCCGGTTATCACCACATTGTTTTCTTTCTTTTCTTTTTCTATTCTCTCCACACTTTGCTTCAAGCTGCTTACTTCTCGTTTCATCATCTCGTTCTCTTTTTTTATTCTTTCGTATTCTTCTTTTATAAATTGGTGTTCCTGATTTATTTGATTAACTTCATGTCGCATTTCTTTTTGTATTCTTCGCATTTCTTTGGTATCACTCCTCATTTCTTGCATTTCTTTTCTCATCTCATTCATTAACCAATAGTTTGTCTATCTTTTCTATCTAATCTTCTTGTCTATCTAATCTTTTCATCTTTATTATGTTTGACTGGTATTCTATTTGTCTTCCTTCTTATTTCAAACACTGCCTGGGGTAATCGACGCTGCAACAGAATCACTTGGAGAGAGAAAAGTAACGAATACTCACATATTAAAGAAGAAAACCCCGTGGTTTAGAGAGGAAGTTAAGATAAAATGCGAAGAAAAGAAGAAATCCTTTTTACAATACAGAACAAAACAAACACAACAGGCACACAACCACTACAAACGAATCAGAAACGAAACGAATACTTTAGTGAGACAAATAAAAAGGGAGCACTGGCAGAGTTTCTCAAAACAGATGGAACACGACTTCTACGGAACACAAAAAGAAGTATGGAGAATGATCAGAGGGCAAAGAAAGGAGATGTACGAATTAATAAAAGCGAAACACACTCAGAAGGAAACATGGGCAGACTACTTCCGATCTCTATTTGCTAAAGGCGACGATAATGAACCACCAACACCTGAAGTTACGACAAACGAAGAAATAAACATCGAGGAGGGAGAGGTAAAGGAAGCATTAAGACAATTAAAAAACAGAAAATCTCCAGGAGAGGACAGAATATCGAACGAACTCCTAAAGTACGGAGGACAAGATCTAACTAAACAACTATGAAAACTAATACAAAAAATAATAGAACAAAACAGAATACCACAAGAATGGAGATCAAGCATCCTAATACCTCTCTTCAAAAAAGGAGACAAATCAGACCCGGAGAATTACAGAGGGATTAACTTATTAAACACAACTTTAAAATTAACAACAAAAGTGATAACAAACAAATTGAATGAAATTATAACATTAGCAGAAGAACAACAAGGTTTTAGGTCGGGAAGGTCATGCACTGACGCTATATTTATAATGAGGTAAGTTAGGCATTAGTGAGGCATTAAAGGACGTTATCCACTTGTTATACTCGAGAGAGGTACCTCTGGGAATAATTAAAACGATAGAAAACATCTACCAAAACAACACAATAAAAGTAAAAGTGGAAGATGAACTAACTGACCCAATTTAGGCCGGCAATGGGATAAGACATGGGGATTCCTTGAGTTCTTTATTGTTCAACCTGACCATGGACGAAATAATAAAACAAGTAAGAACTAAAAAGGATATCAAATGGGAGAAAAACAACTTAAAATAATCTGCTATGCGGACGATGCAATACTAATCTCTCAAAGTGCAGATGATTTACAACGTATGCTGCACCAATTCAACATAATCGCCAGAAAATTTAACATGTTAATTTCCTCAAAAAAGACAAAATGTATGGTTATAACAGCAGATCCAATAAGATGTAAATTGGAGCTGGAAGGTCAGATAATAGAACAAGTGATGGAGTTTAAATATCTAGGCATCACACTATCTAGCTACGGAAGGCTCGAAACAGAAGTGGAAGATCAAGTGAATAGAGCAAACAGAGCCGCAGGTTGCCTGAATGACACAATATGGAGAAATAAAAATATCGGAAAAGAAATTAAAGACAGAATTTATAAAACAGTCATCAGACCAATAATGACATACGCGGCAGAAACACGACCCGACACAGAGAGGACAAAAATATTGCTCGAAAGGTGCAAGGTGGATAACATTAATAACTGGGTAAGAAACAGAAGAATAGAATGGAATGACCACATAAGCCGAATGACAACAAATAGGGTAGTCAGGACAGCGAGAGACGGTTTCCCAATAGGAAGACGATCAGTGGGAAGACCACGAAAACGATGGAACGACAACTTACTAGAGGCACATTGAAAAAACAGACAGAGTCATGTCTATACAAAAAGAAGAAGAAGAAGAAGACTTATTTCGAAATGCTCTCTTTCTTTTCCATCATCTTCTCTCCTTCTTTTATAAATATAATCATCAGTTGAGTCACTGTCCACGTTAGTGTTAAACATGGTCTATATGAAAATAATTAATAATTTGATAATATTCAATTCAAGTCTAAAATTTATTAAATTTTACTATGCCTAAGTACGGCGCTGTTCACTTTTACTGTCTATCAATAAAATTCCAATAATATTCGCGATTTATGCAAGTTCGGAGCTGTATTTGCATATTAAAAATTTAATTGTATATTTCACTTTTTCTTGTAGTCTTTTAAACACTTACCCTCTTTTATTATGTGGTTGGGTCGACTATTTATAACAGAATCACTTTACACTAAAATTATTGTAATAAATTCACTTGAAACCACCCAAAATTGAGTTTAATTTCGCAGCTAATTACTACACTTGTATTGTTGGCGAAAGCAGGACCGGACGTCCGTGATTAATATTGATATGACTCAAAATAGAATTGTGTGGAGAAATGCAATTAAGGAAGCCGACCCCGCATATAGTCCAGAAAGCCACTGCGCATCCGCTAGGAAAAATATTCCGAATCGAATTTTTTGCAAAATCTTACTCAAAAAGGACCCCTTTTAACAAATTTGCATGTTGCCAGGACCAACAATGGGTCAAAAATTTATTAAACGTTTTTTTTGTTTTTTTCTTAAATTTTTTTTTGCATGGAACAAATTTTTTAAGGTTTTTTGGTTCATTCCAAACAGAAAAGGTCTTTAGTGACTTTTCTCTAAAGTTGATAGTTTTTGACATATAAGCGATTAAAAATTGAAAAATTGCAAAATCGGCCATTTTTAACCCTCAAAAACTATGTGAAAAACTGAAAATTTGAATGTTGCCAAGGTAGGTAAATATTCTTTAAACATCGATTGATGAAATCCCGAAGAGTTTTTTGCAATACAATATTCAAAACTCCTTTGTTTTTTAATTGCTAATCAAGCGTGCGCGACCCACTTTTGGTCCTGGCAACATGCAAATTTGTTAAAAGGGGTCCTTTTTGATTAAGATTGTGCAAAAAAACCGAATCGGAATATTTTTCCTAGCGGATGCGCAGTGGCTTTCTGGACTAAAAGGGATAAGGTAAAGAGAATGATGATGCCGATTTTTCATATGTGATGTAGACTACAAAAATGTTCTTTTTCAAAAATAATGTTAGGTATAATTCATAATACTTACTTGTATATTTGTACTTTCTAATAAAAGATTCTTTAGGTCTTCATATACCGAAGCTGGGAACACCCTGTCCTCCGTATACTGTATTTGAAGCCTCAAGGAACCTAAGGAATTATCACTGGAGAGTCGAGTTCCGGGGGGCGTCGAGTTGGTCAAAAACGGTCGATTTTTCGTCGATCGTGGTTGGAGGTAATACCTGCAAGAATAAATTAAATCGTCAGGTTCCTTTTGGTTCTATTTTATAATTCAAAGTGATAACTTTAAACAAAATTGTAACGGTACCAAAGTTATTTGAAATTTCGATCCAGTTTACATTTGTAACACTTTCGCTGCGCACTGTATGTTAGATTCGTTAAACTCATATTTGTTTATCGAAGAATCGTAAGTTCTCACAAATCTTTAGTATTACGTAATTCATTCTTGATTCTCACGAATAGTCGAATGTATAATCTGTTTCTACGCGCTGGTAAGTTTGCCGTCAAAGAAATTAGAGCCATAAATCTTTCAGTCAATTGTTTTTACCGACAGAGAGTTCGAGTTTTATTTATTTTAGAGCCGAATGTTGATATAATAAATTCCAAAGTAGGGATAAAGTCTTCGAGTGCTTCTGAGTGTGTTATATAATCCAACAAGTGTTCTTTTTGATGATGCATATGAGAACGGGCCTTAGCCGTGAATACGTCCAAGCCAGCGTTTTTGTTGTGAGAAAAGTAGGTGGAACGAAATGTTGAGATCTGCTTGTTTGTTTTTTTGGTGATTGGTCGAGCTGTTTTGGTATGCGTTAGAGGGCTTAACCCAGTGCGTAATTTGCAACTTCTTATTGGTTAGGATTTGATTAATTGAATGTTTTGAATCGGTAATTGGTCGTTGGATTGTCGATGGGAAAGATCGTGTGATGATTCTAGAGAGGGCGTTTTGGTTGAGGAATCTGGTAGAGGTTAGAGTCGGAGGAGAGTAGAGCAGTTCTGTTAGGGCCGTCATGGGGTTAAGTTTTGTTTGGCAGAGAGTTCTGTTATAGTCGTCATCAAGGGACCGTTCAAGTATTACGTAACGCAGGTTGGGGGGGGGGGGTTAAAAATCTTCAAAAATTGTGTTACGTAATACGTGAAAGCCCCATTAAGGTGCGTTACATAGGGGGGAGGGGTCAAAAATCTTCAAAAACCGCGTTACGTAATACTTGAACGCTCCCCAAGTGAAGTTTAGTTTGGAGTTGCAGTCTTCGAAGTTCTTCGGCCGGCTGATAGAACTCAGGCCCGGCGATGCATTGCGTGAAAACGGAACTCCGGCAATCTTAGCTGATATTAGGCGATTGTCGATATTGTTTACCACTTTTGGTATCATTTTTTTACATGAGGTCAGATCCAGGAATTATGCAGAAGTTTTCTTTGGATGTTACTAGTTCAACACCCTAGTTAAAGCCTAAAGTTGCTAGTATTTTTTTGTTTACGTTAATGAACTAGATAACAATTTCTTTTTTTAAATATTTTTGTTTGAGTAAGTGCTAATTTATTTTGACAACGCTGAATTTTTCTATAAAAGTTTTTTAATGAACTATGGAGTTTTTTTAATGAACTATGGATAACCTGATGTACTTTTGTTGTATCAATTTGGTGACTTTAGTGAAGTGAAATCGCGCTTTGGACTTAACAACCACCAAGAAAAGTCAGGACTGATAAACAAGGTATATTTTGTAAACTTTCTATTTTATTTTTTTTTGGTAATCACGATCTCTATTTGTAGACCGTAAAGCGCTGGTTTCCCCGAAAGCGGCACCGACAAACTGCGACCGTAGCACTGCGATGAATTACGTCAGATTACGGTGAAAAATTCAAGGCTCTTCACTGCGGCAATGGAATGTGCAAACTCAGCAAGCGGTGGCTTCCAACGCATCGTTGGAAACCACCGCTATTATTTTGCATGGTACAGTTTTTTCTGACGTCATTCATCGCAGTGTTATGGTCGCAGGTTGTCGGCACCGCTTTCGAGGAAACCAGCGCTTAAGAGATCACAAATTTAGATTCATTCTTTTTTTTTTGTTTTAATAAATAATGTTTAATTTGCTAAATACAATCTTATTATTTCTTTTTTCCTTCTCTCTTGAATCGTAAGAACAGTAAAGAATTGGCTGAGTATAGTATAGAGTAGACAAGGTGAGTCACGCTATATTTGTTTTCACACCATATTTGTTTTCATATAAAAGTATTTTATATATTTTTTATTTGACTATGTTTTTGTTTTATTTTGATTTAGCTATCTTTCTTTTAATGTTTCCATTTTTTGTATATTTTTTGTTCCCATAAGGTAACCAGTGGCGCCCAATATTTTGTTTCTTTTTATCAGACATTCTTACTTTGATTTTTCTATTTTTTTATTTCTAAGCTAATAAGAGTATTTCCGATTCTGAGCTACTGAGACCATGTTCTTCATTGTGTAACATCCCCTTATATGACATATCAACATCGTGTCAAATTTTAATTTTCCATCAATGTTTCACTGGCATTTGACTGTTAATGGTACAAAATAAAAGCAAGTACACAACACATAAACAGTAAAAATCCTCTATGTAATTTCCTATTAGATAGAACTTAACTTTCGCATCTTCTTTTTCTCTGTGCCTCTCCCAATCGGAGGTTGGATATCATCATCATTATCTTTACTCTATCGACCACTGCTCTGAAGAATTCTACAGAACTGCATTTAAACAAGTCCCTTAAATTTTTCAACTATGGCACTCTCCTTCTTCCTATACTCCTTCTTAGTCTTATTTTTTCTGTATTACCAATCTTACAGTATTTCATATTGATATCCTATCATTAAGTATCCCCGATAGTGTAATTTTCTTATTTTTATTGTGTTTATTATGACGTATTTCACCAGAGGGACCGCAGACGTTCGGATACAATTAGCGTCTCTTTGCAAAGACAATGACGTCGACTTTGCAAAGTAACAAGACACTTACTCAACACACACACTACACATTACTCCCCTGATTTATGGTAAGTTATAGTCTAAAAAATCATTATGAAATTGACTGGCCAGTTGGTTGTGAAAACCAGTGCCAATAAAACACAAAACACACACACATTATGTCGTATACTTTATCCATTTCTCGCAATACTTCCGTGTTCGTTTTCTTCTCTGCCCATGCTCTTCTAAGCATCATCATAACACCACATTTCAAACGACTAGCTTATTTATGTGTTCTTGCTTGAATGTCCAGCTTTCAAGTCCATATTGCAGTATCGAAAACACTTGTACTATTGTAATACATATAATTCGAATCCTTCTAACCACTTAAAGTCCTACGTTTTGGCTATCTGTGGGCAAATTTTCAGCCAAATCGATTATGATGTATTTTTGGGAATGGATGAAAATGGTAAAAAACGGTATTTTAACGTTTTCTACACTATAAAATTTGATCAAAAACTTGTTTTGAATCAAAATAACTTGTTATAATGCCATATAATTACATTTTTGAGTCCCTTCTATTAAAATATTATGTTTTCCATTGATACTTTACGATAGAAAATGCAATTTTTTTTAAAATAAATACCAAATCACTGTAAAATCGCTTATAACATTTGGAGAAAAAAAAATTAGGGCACTCGTGGGAGTGCCGACAGAAGTGAAAACTTATAGTATATCAATTACGAGCTCATATCATAACATAAATATATGTATACAAACAAAATTTATTTCGGCGAGGTGATGATGGTCGCCAATGGAATACTTTTTTCCCATATAAAAAGTGCACAACGTCCCTAAAGAAGTTTTCACTTCAAAAATTTATTTCGCCGAAGCAGTGGCGGTCGCTAATTTAATATTTTTCCCCATCCAAAAAGTGCACAACGTCCCTGAAGAAGTTTTCACTTCAAAAATTTATTTCGTCGAAGCGATCACGGTCGCTAATTCAATACTTTTTCCCCATCTAAAAAGTGCACAACATCCCTAAAGAAGTTTTCACTTCAAAAATTTATTTTTGTCGAAGCAATGACGGTCGCGAGCACGGTCGCTAATTCAATACTTTTTCCCCATCTAAAAAGGGCAAAACGTCCCTAAAGAAGTTTTCACTTCAAAACATTTAGTCAAAGCAATGACGGTCGCTAATTCAATACTTTTTTCCCATCTAAAAAGTTCACAACGTCCCTAAAGAAGTTTTCACTTCAAAAATTTATTTCATCGAAGCAATGATGGTGGCTAATTTAATATTTTCCCCATCCAAAAAGTGCACAACGTCCCTGAAGAAGTTTTCACTTCAAAAATTTATTTCGTCGAAGCGATGACGGTCGCTAATTCAATACTTTTTTACCATCTAAAAAGTGCACAACGTCCCTAAAGAAGTTTTCACTTCAATAATATTACTAATATACTAATATTATACTTACATTATAATATTATACGTACATTATAATAATATAAGTATATACAAAATTTATTTCGTCGAAGCGATGACGGATCCTTTTTCCCCATTCCAAAATACATTTTACATTTATTTTAAATTTAAATACTCTTGCACAATTTATATATATATGTTACAGTTCAAGTTGATTATCCAGTTGGAGTTGACTCCAACTAGTTGGAGTCAACTCTAACGGCTGGTTTCAGTAAAAGTTAATTATAAATATAAAATGAAGATTTATATTCAACATTTACTAGTAAAAGTAGACTCCAACTAGGAAAAGTATACTCTTCCCAATGCCATTTAGTAAAAGTTGATTCTGATTCACACAAACAGCCGATTCTAGAAATTAAATGTTACTGAATATGTTCAAATTAGTCTAGGCTGTATCGTCGCCCCCGTTAGGTAAACTACTCCGATTCGAATTTTTTGCACAAACTTACTCAAAAAGAGGTCCTTATAACAAATCTACTGGGTACCAGGCAGTACCTTGATCGATAAATTGTTTAAACAATTTTTTTTAGACAAATTCACACAAATAATTTTTTCACTTCACAAAATAATTTTCCTAACAAGTGCAGAAAGTCATACTTTTCCGCACGCGACTGCAGTTTGCCGAACGATGCGGAGTTCGGCAAGCAGTCGAGTGCGGAAAAGAGACTTTCTGCAAGCATTAGGAACAATATTTTTTCTACGAGTCTTTAAAAAATGACCAAATCTTAATCAATTAATTTAATTAATATGAAAATACATACACAAATTAATTCTTTGACAAGGTTGTCAAAACCAAACTTTCAGCATAATTGGTTAGCATGACGACGATCTTGGTTTCCATGACGACGATTCAAAACCACTGTTATTGTCTACTGATTTGACTTTCGAATATTATGTCAAAATTATTTTATTTCATCGAATTCTCGCGTTAATTTCATTAAAACATGAACACAATAAGATATATTTGAAATAAATTAGTAAATAATATCTAAATATTAGTTTATTGTATGTATTATAATTACTTTAAGGCCATATTAACATATCTAAATTAACACGCGTGCGGAAAAGTAAAACTCGTGCTGAAAAGTAAAACGCGTGCGGAAAAGTAACACGCGTGCGGAAAAGTAAAACTCTAAACTAAAACGCGTTCGCGAAAGTAGACATTTTTGCACGCTCGTAGAAAGAAGGTATTTTGTGATTTTTCTCTAAAATTGATTTTTGTCGAGTTATACGCGATTTAAAATTTGAAAAATGCGAAAATAGCCATTTTCAAGGCTTAATAACTCGGTTAAAATCCATTATTATGAAAGTCAGAAAGTGACCAAGTTTATAGCCCCCTCTACAAGATCCAGCAGAAATGTTTGTCACTATTTTATTACTAAGCTTTATCTTTAATTATTAACAATGAGCGCTAAGTGCGTATTAGGCGGCCGTCAATGGTGAGTGCTAAAGAGATGCACCATTCCAGCCGTCCAATGGTGAATCTCACTCGCACTCACATTGACGGCCGCCTCAATACACGGTTAGCGCTCATTGTTGATAATTAAAAATAATATACCAATACAGAAGTAAAAACTTCGAGATGTATTCTGGTATAAAATCGTTTATTTAAAACTATAAAATGTCATCGATTGCAGAACGTTTTCGTTCTAAACAGAACATCTTCAGTGCCTAGAATGAAGTATTTCCACGTTAGTTTAAAGCAAAAGGTTAAAAATGTGACTGTTAAAATGAAAAATGTGGGAATACTTACATCCTGCCGAGTATTTTGAAACTAGCACACCGTAAATAGTGTTAACATCATCATATATGGTTTACATAATGTAATATGTTAAAATGTTATGACTACAAGTCGATGTTAATGGATAAAGTGGAACACATGCTAAAAGGGTGCCATGGTTCCCTGCTCGAAGATACTAGGTACTTGGAGGCCGTGAGGATCTTGGTAGCTGCGCAGCCAGAACTAGTTAGGGGGATACTGTCCCGTCTCCTCACGACCCAGTCCTTCCCGGACGTTTTGAAAAAGGCCCGCCTCGTTTTGATTCCGAAACCCGGAAAGAATCCGGAAGAGGCCAGTGCTTATCGACCGATCTGTCTTCTTGATAGTCTAGGCAAACTCTACGAGAACGTAGTCAAGAACCGCCTACAAGCGGAATTGGATGCCGCCAACGCCATCTCTGACAGGCAATTTGGATTCAGGAGAGCAAGATCGGCGGTAGACGCTGTTAAGTTCATTACGGACGGCGTGGGGACTACTTGTAGAAGATGGGCGGTGACTATCATGTTTGATGTCAAAAATGCGTTTAACTCGGCAAATTGGGGACATATAGTCCGTAGGATGGAGGCCCTCAATTTGTCGGGTTACCTAATAAACATCGTGAGGAGTTACCTGTCGAACAGACTCGTATCATTTACGGGCGGAGAAATTAAACTAACGGCGGGTGTTCCACAGGGGTCGGTACTTGGCCCAACGCTGTGGAACATTCTTTACAACGAAGTCATTAACATACGTTTCGGTCGTGATTGTACAGCGGTCGCGTACGCCGACGACCTGGCTATTCTGATAGTCAGTAATTATTATTGGGATATCGTAAGTACGGCGGAAAGATGTTTTAGACGGGTGGATGCCTGGATGCGGGCAAACGATCTTGAGCTTGCGGGTGCAAAAACAGAGGTGGTCATACTAAAGGGGCCGAGAGAGATGCCGGACCTGTCCTTCCAGTTCGGAAATGACAGGGTCTCTCCGAGTCTCTGTGCCAAATATCTTGGCGTAGACCTCGACAAAGGACTTAGGTTCACCAAACACCTCACAAGGGTGGTAGGGAAGGCCGAGGCGCAAAGTGCAGCTCTCCGAAAAATAACACCCAATATCGGAGGGCCGAGTAGCGCCCGGAGAAGACTGTACCTGCACGTTGTACAGTCTACTCTTCTCTACGGGGTTCCGGTCTGGGTCGGGGTTCTGCGCCATCGGAAATATATAGATATACTAAACAAGGCACAGAGAAAACCTCTGTTAAACGTGGTCAGTGCGTATAAGACCACGTCTACCGTGGCTCTACAGGTGATTGCGGGCGCCCCTCCCATCCATCTCCTGGCCAGAGAACGCGTGTTCATGCATGAACATCGGCATGGCCACTTACCGGAGGTAAGGGCAACGGCGCGTCAACGGTTGTTGACGGACTGGCAGGCGGAATGGGAGGCGGAAATCACCAAGGCCCGATGGACTAAGAAACTAATTCCAAACGTGGAGTCATGGTACACCTGCAAGTTCAGGAGAACGAACTATTATTTTACCCAATTTCTCACCGGGCACGGGTCCTTTCGGGCATTCACCCATAGGATCGGGAAAGCGGAAGATGACCGGTGCCGGGCCTGTTCGGTGAGGGAAGACGCAGAGCACTGTGTTTTCCGGTGCGGCGTGTTCGCTGGCGAACAGGCCAGGCTGCACGGCAGATTCGGAGCCGACGTAAGCCCAGACAACATATTGCAGCGCGCGACAGTCAGTAAGGCGGACTTCGAGTTCCTCGTAGAGATCGTTACGTGCATTATTAAACGAAAATCGGTGTTAGAACGTCAGGAACAGAATGGGATATAAAAAAAAAGACATAATATATAATCGAATCATCTCTAAAATTAATAAAATATCGAGTAAGGTAGGTAAATGATGACACCCAATGTATAGTGTATTTATGTATTAATGTAGCGTACAACAAACAAAAGGCGACCCTTATGTCGAGGGACGCCTTCCCACTTTCCCTTTGATCTCTTCCTGTATGGTTTTCGATCCCATTAGGATCAGATAGAGCTCCCAATGAAGCCCTGCCACAACTGGTAGGCATTTCTTTTTTTTTTTTAGGCAAGGCCGTCACCTGCAGGAAGAGCCACCACCTCTCCCCTACCGCGTCTAGGCAGGGGGAAGAGAAAACATGAACCCAATCGCCTACTCACCAGAGTAGGCAAGACCTTTTTCCCCATTTCCTACCGCTTCTAGGTGGGAGTATGGCAATGAATATTTTTTCTGGCATCTTCATCTTCAGGCAGCTTGGGATATCCCTATGCATCGCTCTCTACAGAGCCCGTCCAGGGATATCCCGGGTCGAAAAAGGGGTGGTTTTGGTTGGTAGGCGGCTGGTTATGGGGTGCACGCGGGATGCATTGATCATACGTGGTTGGCGTATCCTAGCGTGTTCTCCTCTCCTGACCGAGTCCAACAGTACTAGGGACACCTTCCCTAGTCTGCTATGAGCGTTCCCCTCAGTCCAAAAAAAAAAAAAAAAAAAGATACTAGGTACTTGCCAATTCAATGGGCACAGACCAACTGAGAAATTATGAAGTGGATATACAATTTGACAAGGGTGACATGACATGACAAGATAAAGCCAATTTTTGGTTAAAGTTTCATTTGATTTTGGATTTTTTAATAAAATGTGAAGGTTTGTCTGCAAAAATAATTTAAATTATTTGAATAATAAAATCTACTGTAAAGTTTAAATTAGCAACTCTCTATTCCAGAATAACTTACAGATTCATTAAATTTAATGCAGATATATTACGTGGTTTAAGTTGTGACGTCATCGGATGTGAAATGACGAGATGGAAATTGAGTTTGTTGAAACAAGGAAATACACAACATAATAAGATAATTAGACTTGCGTGGAAAAACAAAGCTAAACAAGCCGAGAAAACCAGAATTTGAGAGTATTTTTATGTGATGAAATGTTGGTTGCCTAACAAGGCAAGCAGGCAACAGGTTGAAGGTAAACGGTAGAATATTGCGAGAAAACAGTATATATACAAAAGGTGGCTATTTATTGCGTTAAATTTATTATTAGACTATTGTAATGAATAATTATGTCTGTTAAAAGTTGGAAAATAGTTGTTAACAAAATTAAATAACTAAAGATTACTGTTAGTGAGGTAGATATATGTATGAAGGATATGATTGTATATAGTATTGTGAAATGAATGAAAGTATGTAATAATATAATAAAATTAAACTATGTGACATAAAGTCTAATTCATCTTTATGTAGTTTTGAAAGGACTGAATGAATTGGAAGTAATGTATCTTGATAGTCTACCAACGTAGAATAGTGAATAAAATAATTAGAATGAGAGCTACCAATATAGGTCAAATTGTGGGTTGGTGTCAATATGTAAAGAAGAATCTAAATTGAATGAGTATATGAAATAGAAAAGTATGAGATTGATTTCTATTGGTGATAGTGGAGTGAACAGACTGAACTAAATGAAATATATTTAAGTGCAGAACTTTATGAACGTATGTGATTGTAACTGAAATCAAACAAATGAAAAATGTGAAAAAATTTTTATTTTAAATTGGGATAAATGGATATTGGAAGTTGCCTGATATTAATGGAAATGAAAAGATAGATGAAAAAAGAAGAATAGTGAATGCAATAAAACTTAAATGTTATAATCTGAAAGAAGTTTGACTGAATGGGTCGTAATGGATATAGGTGTGCAGTATCCTATTGTTAAGTAAAGTCTAAGAATCTAAAAAGAAAGAAGTGACAGAATGTTACTAAGTAAGGAAAGTGATATATATGACAGACCAGAGTGATTGGATGTATGGTGTTTTTTATTATTGTAAGCGGAGATGAGAGAAAATGAGTAAGTAACATAACAGGCAACAGGATAAGTGAGTGTGAAGAACATTCCAAAGAGACAATAAACCAGACCGATTTAAGGATTAATAATAATAAGAGCCATTTAAATAAATTATGAAAGAAATGGTGAGATGAGATATAGAGGACCTGAAAAAGAGACAGTGACACAAGGTCAAACCAGAAATGACTATGAGTGGAGAAAAAAAACCCTCTTATTCCGAGGTTGTACGGTTTACCCAAGATACATAAAGTTGGAATTCCTATACGTCCTGTCGTCAGTTTCATTAACACTCCAGTTTCTATTTTATCAAAATTCATACTCAACACCTTAAAAAATTTAATCAACTTCACACCCCGTTTTACTGTATCAAATTCATACCAATTAGTTGATAAACTTCAACTCATCAATCTCAATCCAGACATAACTATGCTTTCTTTTGATGTAAGCAACCTATTTACTTCAGTGCCCAAAATCGAAACTTTAAGTCTGGTAAAATCACTCTTAGTCAACAAATCTTTTCAGCCCAATGTCATTTCACCGATACTAGATATCCTTGAATTATGTCTATCTCAAGATTTCTTTCAATTCAACAACAAATTCTATAAACAACCAGATGGTTTAGCAATGGGCAGTTGCTTATCCCCATTCCTAGCTGATGTCTTTATGGATCATTTAGAGTCCAATCACATTATGAAAAATCCAGAAATTTTACATTGGTTTCGTTACGTAGATGACTGTTTGGTCTTCATCGCTGGACATCATGACTCAGCTCAACAACTACTTCTTAAAATTAACTTAATTCACCCTAATATCAAATTTACCATGGAACTAGAATCTTCTCAGGCCATTAATTTCCTTGATTTATCTATTACCAGACTTAACAACCAATTCAACTTTGGTATCTTTCGTAAACCCACCCAAACTGACCATGTAATTCATTTTTCTTCTAATCATCCTCTATCACACAAACTAGCAGCTTTCAGAAGCTTCATACACAGACTTTTCTCTATACCTATGTCAACAGATTCATTCAACAAAGAACTCAACATTATAAAACAAATAGCTGTCAACAATGGTTAAGATCCCTCTATAATAGATAAACTCATCCGTAAAAGAGAATCTAAATTGCTTCAAAATTCTGCTTTCCATCAGTCATCTTCCTCTTCTGCTATTTACAGGTCACTACCATATCATAACCCACATCTATCTGAAAAGATTAAACGTATTGTATCTAACTCTTCTGAGAATATACATATTTCTTTCAAAGTTGGAAATACCCTTGGCCACTTTTTGACAAATACTAAGGATACAATACACTATATGAATCGTAGTGGTGTTTATAGACTGACTTGTTCTGATTGTGATGCCTCTTACATCGGCAGGACTTACAGATCACTCTCAACCAGATCTGCTGAACATTCTAAAAGAGACACTACATCAGCCTTTTCCCATCATTTAAAAGTTAATAATCATCATCTTGACATCCCTGATGGTGTTAAATTAATTCATAACATCCAAGACAGAAACAATCTACGCCTGGATTTGTACGAGGACCTTGAGATTTCCAGAGACATGAGGACCAGCCCCAATTGCGTTAATCGTCAAACAACTTTAAATCGTCCTTTTACTCCTATCCATCGACAACTATTCCCTTAATCCAACCCTAGTTTTCTCTCATTATTCCCCTCAGCCCCCTTCCCCTTTACTCCTATTCTCCATTTTCCACTACCCCACTAGTTTATAACAATCTTCTCTTTCCATACTAATTACCCATTAACACATATCTCAACTTGCATTTCTTTTCAACTTCATTACTGCCTCCCCCACTATCCCATCCCTAACACAGTTTTGATTCTTCTATTTTCCTATCCTTCATATTTTTTTTTTCTCCACTCATAGTCATTTCTGGTTTGACCTTGTGTCACTGTCTCTTTTTCAGGTCCTCTATATCTCATCTCACCATTTCTTTCATAATTTATTTAAATGGCTCTTATTATTATTAATCCTTAAATCGGTCTGGTTTATTGTCTCTTTGGAATGTTCTTCACACTCACTTATCCTGTTGCCTGTTATGTTACTTACTCATTTTCTCTCATCTCCGCTTACAATAATAAAAAACACCATACATCCAATCACTCTGGTCTGTCATATATATCACTTTCCTTACTTAGTAACATTCTGTCACTTCTTTCTTTTTAGATTCTTAGACTTTACTTAACAATAGGATACTGCACACCTATATCCATTACGACCCATTCAGTCAAACTTCTTTCAGATTATAACATTTAAGTTTTATTGCATTCACTATTCTTCTTTTTTCATCTATCTTTTCATTTCCATTAATATCAGGCAACTTCCAATATCCATTTATCCCAATTTAAAATAAAAATTTTTTCACATTTTTCATTTGTTTGATTTCAGTTACAATCACATACGTTCATAAAGTTCTGCACTTAAATATATTTCATTTAGTTCAGTCTGTTCACTCCACTATCACCAATAGAAATCAATCTCATACTTTTCTATTTCATATACTCATTCAATTTAGATTCTTCTTTACATATTGACACCAACCCACAATTTGACCTATATTGGTAGCTCTCATTCTAATTATTTTATTCACTATTCTACGTTGGTAGACTATCAAGATACATTACTTCCAATTCATTCAGTCCTTTCAAAACTACATAAAGATGAATTAGACTTTATGTCACATAGTTTAATTTTATTATATTATTACATACTTTCATTCATTTCACAATACTATATACAATCATATCCTTCACACATATATCTACCTCACTAACAGTAATCTTTAGTTATTTAATTTTGTTAACAACTATTTTCCAACTTTTAACAGACATAATTATTCATTACAATAGTATAATAATAAATTTCAACACAATAAATAGCCACCTTTTGTATATATACTGTTTTCTCGCAATATTCTACCGTTTACCTTCAACCTGTTGCCTGCTTGCCTTGTTAGGCAACCAACATTTCATCACATAAAAATACTCTTAAATTCTGGTTTTCTCGGCTTGTTTAGCTTTGTTTTTCCACGCAAGTCTAATTATCTTATTATGTTGTGTATTTCCTTGTTTCAACAAACTCAACTTTCATCTCGTCATTTCACATCCGATGACGTCACAACTTAAACCACGTAATATATCTGCATTAAATTTAATGAATCTATAAGTTATTCTGGAATAGAGAGTTGCTAATTTAAACTTTACAGTAGATTTTATTATTCAAATAATTTAAATTATTTTTGCAGACAAACCTTCACATTTTATTAAAAAATCCAAAATCAAATGAAACTTTAACCAAAAATTGGCTTTATCTTGTCATGTCATGTCACCCTTGTCAAATTGTATATCCACTTCATAATTTCTCAGTTGGTCTGTGCCCATTGAATTGGCAAGTACCTAGTATCTTCGAGCAGGGAACCATGGCACCCTTTTAGCATGTGTTCCACTTTATCCATTAACATCGACTTGTAGTCATAACATTTTAACATATTACATTATGTAAACCATATATGATGATGTTAACACTATTTACGGTGTGCTAGTTTCAAAATACTCGGCAGGATGTAAGTATTCCCACATTTTTCATTTTAACAGTCACATTTTTAACCTTTTGCTTTAAACTAACGTGGAAATACTTCATTCTAGGCACTGAAGATGTTCTGTTTAGAACGAAAACGTTCTGCAATCGATGACATTTTATAGTTTTAAATAAACGATTTTATACCAGAATACATCTCGAAGTTTTTACTTCTGTATTGGTTTTTTAAACTATGGTATACAGCCAACTATTGGGATTTTCCCATTGATTTTTTAAAAATAATATCTTATTAATGAAATAATGACAAAAATTTCTTCATGATCTTATAGAGGTAGCTTTAATTTTTGATTTTTTTTAGTTTTTGACTTTCATAATATATAATATCGTATGGCATTTTTGCCTTTCGGACAGTTCCGGCGCCAATTACACCTTTAACCCTGTTTCAAGTAACTAGTGTCGATGTACACTAGTCCAGGGGGACCTACGGCTTAACGTGCTCTCCGAGGCACAGTGAGACGGCTCGTGTCATTATTGGAAATGAAAATGGTTTGTCTTTGGCAGGGCTCGAACCCACGTGCACTGGCGTATGAGGCCAGCGATTATGCCGTTACTCCACGGCCGCTCGCTCGACTTTCACAATAATTATCTTTAACCGAGTTTTCGCGATTTTCAAATTTAACTCGCTAATAACTCGACAACAGTAAATTTTAGAGAAAAAAAGGCCCAAAGGATCTAAGAAAAATTTGTACGAAGTGAAAAAATTATTTTTGCGAATTTGTTTAAAATCATTGTTTATCGCCAAATGTCACTAAAATCATTCATTATTGTACTCATTTGCCCTCATTTTCGGCAGTAAAGTATCACTTTGTTGTATTGAAAGAAGAATGTTACTTTACCTGCCGCGATTATTAATCAAATTAACCGAGATTGAATGTAAGTGGTCAATGGCAGCAATCGATTATTTATTTGAGTGAAATTAAAATTTATTTACTTTAATTATTAAAAATATTGTACAAAATTTATCTTATTATTAATAAAATTTATGTCAAAAAGTAAAAATCTGTAGTGTTTCGCAATTATATTCATACAAAATAAATCAAAACTTTACAGATTTAGTAATTAGGTAGGTATACAATATTGATAACTATCGATTAAACATCAAAACCAGCCATCGTGCAAAAGTCATCTGTCATTACTGTCATACGAATTTTTTATTTCGTCTAAAATTAAAAAAAATTTCCTCAAAGTTGTAAGTAAGTGTTAATGTTTTTTATGATTGACGATACAATTTTGTACGCACCACCTCAATACTCTTTATCGAACGCGTCTGTTGCTCGCTTCGCTTCCTCTGCTCGTAATATCACACTCGTTCGATAAAGAGCCACTTTACTGACTTGGTACATAAATAACTATTAAACAATTTTTCGACCACGGTACTGCCTAGTACCATCTGTCCGACAGCGAGTATAACTCCTCGTTACTTATAACAGGTAGAATGACAAATGAGGTGTCAAAGGAAAGATTAATATCCAAGGATGGTACTAAAGGTGACAAATTTAACCTAGGCTGTCTATCCGTCCGTCCGCGAATATAACTCCTCCGTCATTATAACAGGTAGAATGACAAATCTTCTTCTTCTTCTTTTTGTATAGACATTACTTTGTCTGTTTTTTCAATGTGCCTCTAGTAAGTTGTCGTTCCATCGTTTTCGTGGTCTTCCCACTGAACGTCCTCCTATTGGGGAACCGTCTCTCGCTGTCCTGACTACATTCTATTCTATTCTTCTGTTTCTTACCCAGTTATTAATGTTATCCACCTTGCATCTCCGTCGTATATCTGTACTTCTAGCTCTGTCCCATAGAGTCTTACTATCGATTTTTCGAAGGGTTTTCATCTCGGCTGTTTCGAGCAATCTTTTTGTCCTCTCTGTGTCGGGTTGTGTTTCTGCCGCGTATGTCATTATTGGTCTGATGACTGATTTGTAAATTCTGCCTTTCATTTCTTTTCCGATATGACAAATGATGTGTCAAATGAAAGCTTATAATCCAAGGATGGTAATATTCTGTATTTCTTCTGTCATCCATCTTTGCTTCCGTGGTCGCTGTTTTGTGAGCATTTCAGTTGCCGTTGCAAGGGCGTGTCTTATTTCCTCCCGAAGGCGAAAGTTAAGGATGTTTAATTATATGACAGTGTGCTAAAAAACAGTGTGAAAAAGTAAAACCCTTTTAAAATACATTGTTACTTCAGACACACTTTAAACCCTTCATGTACTGCTATCTATATTTACAATTTTCACACAATAAAACCTTTACAATTACATAATATGAGATAGAGTAGATAAAAATTATTTTTGTGAATTTGGTTAACAAAAATTGGTTAAACAATTTTTCGACCGCGGTACCGCGTGACACCCTGTGTATTTGTTATAAGGATTGTTATACGGATGTACATATTTCTTTGAGTAAGTTTGTGCAAAAAATCGAATCAGAATAATTTACCTAACGGGGGCGACGTTACAGACTATACTAATAAGTAGTTGAAACGGTCAAAACAAAGAAACGCACACTCATCAAAAAAGCACTTGAGATTCTCGTATAATCAACATTTACTGAATCGATCCAGTAAGAGTCAACTCCAACTAGTAAAAGTTGATTTAAATTTTTAAAAACATCTTTTACGGCTCGTTTCAGTTGGAGTCAACTCTAACTGAAAATCAACTTAAACTGTAACATATGCATACACATAATAAATATACGTATAAAATTTATTTCGCCGAAGAGATGACGGTCGCAGCATGTTTTTGTTATTTGTAGTTTTTTTAAGGACAAAAGGGCAAGTTTGAGCCTAGCAAGTGTTCGGCTTGCGCCCCTTGGGCTTGGCGCCCGGGTGCCTCGCACCCCTTGCACCCCCGGGTAGAGACGGCCCTGCGGTCGCGAAATAAATCCTTTTTCCCCATCCTAAAATAGGTTTTACATTTATTTTAAATTTAAATACTTCTATACAAGTTATATATACAAGTATATACATACTATATTATACAGTGCTAGTCAAAAGTCCGTACCTCCCCTTTTATCTTTTGAACGGTTATAACAATGATAGTGAAATTTGGAGGGAGGAAATAAACGGATGTAAGCTTCTTAACTAGTCATGACAGGTGACGTAATAGTGACAGATGACCTTACAGCGCCACTGTGACAGATAATTTTAAATGGGACCTTATGGCAAGTGATACCTCGTTTGAAAGGTATTGAAAATACCTATTCAGTCATACTAATTTTGTTTGGGTTTAAGTTAATTTTGGCGAATAAATGAAATAAATATCAAATTGTAGTTTCGCATTTAATTAATAAAAATTCAAAATTCCGCCTATGATTACTTGTCAAAAAGTGTGACGTTGACGAAAGACGTCAACTTTTTTGACAAAAAAACCATAGGCGGACATTTGAATTTTTATCAATTAAATGCGAAACTACAATATTATATTTATTTAATTTATTCACCAAAATTAAAATCAACTTAAACTCAAAAAAATTAATATGACTGAATAGGTATTTTGAATACCTTTCAAATGAGGTAACACTTGCCATAAGGTCCCATTTAAAATTATCGGTCAGAGTGGCTCTGTAACGTCATCTGTCACTATTACGTCACCTGTCATGACTAGTTAAGAAGCTTATGTCCGTTTATTTCCTCCCTCCAAATTTCACTATTATAGGTATAACCGTTCAAAAGATACGAGGGGGGTACGGACTTTTGACTAGCACTGTATATACAAGCTATACAAGTATATATATATATATGAGCAATATTTCTACTTTTCGGTGAATTTTGTGGGGAGGGTCCTCGGATTTTCTTCAAATTTTAGTATGTTATTGGACCTATTGAAAAAACGTTATCCTGAGAGTTACAGACCGCTAGGGGCCTTAGAGCCCTAGATAGGGCCCGTCAAAGACCCAAAAAAGGTCGTTTTTGCCGTATATTTGACAGGCTGTATATCGGGTCCCAGTTAACCGATTTTAAATTACCAAACGTCATTGTCTTTGTAATTTTAAGCAGTTTTTTCAGTGACAATTTCAAGTCTCTAGTCAATAACCCTGATTTTTGGGACCATTTTAAGTAACACTAAAAATTTCAGGAAATTACTATTTTCAAAAATTTGTCAAAAATCTAATTTTAATCCGATTTTTTTTTTCTGAACGACAGTTTAAAGGTACTAAAAAGGGCTTTAAAATGATATTTTGTGAGTTAAAATCCGTTCAGTAGAAGTGGAGATAAAACAGATTGAAAATAGACATTTTTGTAAAAATCGCGTTTTTACATTTTCAAAGTGCTGGCACATTTTGGGGTATATATTAAATTGTACAGAAATTTTTTTACATGTAGTTTTTTATATAAATAATAACGTTTCATTAGAGATTTTCTTGGCCCGAGCCTCTATCTACCTTATATAACCCTCTAAAAATGAGTATTTTGTTACTCAAATGAGGCAACTTAACAAACAACTTACGGCTTATTTCTATCAAACAGATAGCCTGAAGACTTTATCTATCACAGATTATAAAAGTAGAGATTAAAACCTTTTATTTAAGGGGTCATACAAACTTCTAGGTAGCCTAGAAGTACAGTTATGATATTTCAAAGTCTTAACTAAAATCAAAGTATCAATTCTGTGAACGCTACTTTTATAGACTAAGAGCCGCTATAGATGAAATTTGCTAATTATTTTAAGCACGATAAGAGCCTAAAAATTAAATAGTAGAACATAAAATAAAAGCTATAAACACTGTGCCGTCACTTTTTAGAGGCACATACCTCGACAGTGGCGCATCAAACTTTCCACTTATGGAGGGGATAAATAAATTAAAAGGTACCCTCCCTCACTCCCAGAATTATTTTTTTTATTTTTTAAAGTTATACGTGATTCAAAAATAAGACTCAGTGTAATTTCAACCCGCCTCCCCTGTTCCCCTACTTCCACCATCAAAAACTTCATTTCTCATTTTTTATTTTTTTTAGGTAGGATATAATCAATTTTAAAATTTCAAAAAATTCACACGTATAGTTGTGGCTTTTACAAAATATGCCTATTTTTTATAGACACGTAGGTTAACTGACATAACCTAAAAAAAAAATAATTTTTTTATTTTTATAAACTTTTAAACGAAAAACTTTTTTTTGGGGATGGCTGTTGGACTATTTTGTTTTAATCTTGTGTATTTTATCAAATGCTATATTTCTAATTTATTTCAGAAGATTCCGTAAGGTTCTCCATCTTCAAAAATCCAAAAAATTGTTTTTCGATGGGGTTTTTGGGGGTTTTAACGTATTTCTCCAATTTTTGAATATTGTACAGGACACAGTTACTTCAATTTACATATAACCTATAAAAAAACATTAATTTAATCTATTTTTAAGTCTATAAAATAGGGGAAATCACCAAAAATCCCCTAAAAAACAGTTTTTTGGATTTTTTGGTGATGGGGGAAGGGGGATGGGGGTGGCGGGTTAAAATTACACTGAGTTTTTTTTTTTTATAACGTAGAACTTTAAAAAATTAACAAAATTGAATTCTGGGAGTAAGGAAGGGTACCTTTTAATTTATTTATCCCGTTCATAAGTGGAAAGTTTGATGCGCCACTGTCGAGGTATGTGCCTCTAAAAAGTGACGGTATAGTGTTCATACGTTTTCTTTTAGGTTCTATTGTTTAAGTTATGGCCTCTTATCGTGCCTAAAATAATTAGCAAATTTCACCCATAGCGGCTCTTAGTCTATAAAAGTAGCGTTCACAGAATTGATACTTTGATTTTAGTTAGGACTTTAAAATATCATAACTGTCTTCCAGTCTACCTAGAAGTTTGTGTGAGCCCTCAAATAAAAGGTTTTAATCTCTACTTTTATAATACGTAATAGATAAAGTCTTCAGGCTCTCTGATTGATAGAAATGGGCCGTAAGTTGTTTGTTAAGACACCTCATTTGAGTAACAAAATACTCATTTTTAGAGGGCCACATAAGGTAGATAGAGGCCCGGGCCAAGAAAATCCCCAATGTGAAGTTATTATTTATATAAAAAGCTACTTCTAAAAAATTGTTTGTACAATTTAATATATACCCCAAAAGGTGTCAGCACTTTGAAAATGCGTAAAAACGCGATTTTTACAAAAATGTCCATTTTCAATCTGTATCTCCGCGTCTACTGAACGGATTTTAACTCTTGAAATATTGTTTTGAAGACCTTTTTATTACTTTTAAACTGTCGACCAGAAAAAGAAAATCTGATTAAAATTAGATGTTTAACAAATTTTTGAAAATAGCAATTTTTAAAAATTTTTAGCGTTACTTAAAATGGTCCCAAAAATCAGGGTTACTAATTAGAGACTTGGAACTGTCACTGGGAAAACTACTTAAAATTACAAAGAAAATGACGTTTCGTGAGTTAAAATCGGTTGACTGGGAGTCGATATAAAGCCTGTCAAATATAGGGTAAAAACGACCATTTTTGGGTCTTTGACGGGCTCTATCTAGGGTTCTAAGGCCCCCAGGGAGCTGTAACTCTCAGGATAACGTTTTTTCAATAGGTCCAATAACATACTAAAATTTGAAGAAAATCCGAGGACCCTCCCCACAAAATTCAACGAAAAGTAGAAATATTGCTCATATATATATATATATTGATGTGATCTTGATTATTGATATGAGATAATATTTTTATATGTCATTTAATTTAATCAATGCATTAATAATAATCTAATTAATTTACCAGATCACATATCAATATGTTTTCAATCTCAGGGCTTTTTATAAAATTAATTACTTACATACGTGGCTTCTAAGTATTTCTTAATGGTTCCTAATCGGGATAGGAAAGAAAAGAGTAAAATAATAACACATATGGGTTACAATTGTAATCAAAATATTGTTTATTTTATTTAAATGGCAATCACTGCTTAATATTTGCTATATCTTATTTTTCTTAAACATAACATTTACACATGGGAATCTTATTTTCTTTTGATTTCCAATTGAAAGTTTTTATTAACATTTAACTATTATGATTTATTAGCAACAATTCTATTTAAGTTTGATGAAGCTTTTCTGATATTATTGATTATGTTTCTTTAATTTTAAATGTGGTATTTACTACGAAAAACCCATACATTCATGTCCAAACAAATGAGACTGACCTTTTTCTGGTGCACTGAGAATGTCTTCACACAAGATCCGTTTCCTGCTATCCTTGGCTGCAATCCAAACCTCGTCCTGGCTTCCAGTAATGTTCTCCTCTGAAACTAGCTCGTATAGCTCTCGTTTCCTGCTTCTGTCGTGATGCTGTGTTCTACCTTTTTCGAAACTGCAATCAGCTACCGGGAACTCTTGGCTCAAGGAGGTTCTTTTACTCTCAACCTGGCCTACCTCTCGTTCTACGATAGATACTTCACACTCACGGAACTACACAGGCTTTCTCACTCTCCGTACACTACCGTCTACTACTCGACTTCACTTCTCGACAGCTCAAAACATTCTGATCTCTATTTGTCATTCATTCCCCTACTTTCTAAATATCCCTTCCAGATTCACAAATCAAAATTCCACCACCAACTCTCATTCGCAGTATTCCTCAAAACCAATTTTTAAACTTTCTAAATATGCTTAATGGATTTCAAAGAAAATAGTTAATTCCCATTCTAAAATTACTTTCTACTATATACAAATTTTAATGACCTTTTAACGATTTCACTTGAGTCTTATTTAATCACTTCTTAAAATTAAATATAACAATTTGTTGTATACAGGTTGTTCTAAATTTATATGCCCGTGGTTGAGAAAATTGAAAATATTTTATATTAAATTGAATTTTGTCTATAATTATCAAATTTTAATTTTCATATCAAATAGAAATATAACAAATCCCCGCCTTGTATTCGATAAAATTTATCTGCATTTTTAAATAAATTTTCTCGAGGCAAAACCAACTCCCTGTATATTTCCTTACTTTAATCTACGTCTTATATCCTAACTTACTATCTACTTCATGTAATTCTGTCTTTTATTCGTGATATTTGTATACATCGTGAATATTATAAATTCCTCGGATCTTTTCCGAGTTCCTGTGCCTCAACTCATAACTATTTATCCCATTTTCATTATTCACGATATACGGGCCTTCGAAAACAGGCATCAACTTTGCGCAAATGCCCCCAGGAAGATTTGATACTCGTAATGCCCTCACGAGTACTTTTTCACCCTTTTGGAAAATCACTGGTCTTCTTTTTCTATTTTGTTCCTGTCTTTGGATATATTTTTCGTTGCTTCGCCGTAATCTTCTCTGTACGGTTTCAATCACCTGTTGATATTCTTTTGGCTCTTGGTCTTCCCATGGCCTTATCGGCAGTACACCCTTCATGATGTATTCTGGGGTCTCTTTTGTTACTGTGCTCGGAATTGTATTTAGATACCTTTCTATTTCCGCCATTTTCCTGTCCCAGTGGCGATGTTGACCATCTGTTGCAATGCGGAGAAATTTCGTCACTTCCTGTATGAATCGTTCCGAAGGATTACTCTGTGGATGCCTGATGCTGACAAAATTTGTCTCTATTCCTCGTTCTCGAAGTTGTCCCTTGAAACGATCATTTCGGAAATACGTTGCATTGTCCAGTAGAATCTTTTTTGGTGTTCCTACTATGGCTATAAAATTGTCGATTTTTCTTAATATTTCTTCCCCCTTTGTGGTGCGGCAACTATATAATTTTACGTATTTTGAAAACACATCCACCATTACCAGAACATGTTTGTTCCTTTTAGTGGTCATAATTAGATCGCTTAACATATCTATTGCTACAATGTCTAGTTTGTTTCGGGCTTCAATATTTTTGGCAACATTTTCGTTTTTGAAATTCCGACTCTTATATTTTTGACATACATCGCACTTCTGGGTAATTTCCTTTGCAATGCGGTAATCCTGTCGGCTTATGTAATTTTCCCTAAAAACGAGCCAAACTTTTCTGCTACCGATATGCCCATTGTCCTCATGTAATTTCTTTATTATCTTTTCGGCCAATGTCTGTGTCACTAAATATAGTTCCTTTCCGTCTATTCTCTTAAAATATATGTTATTTTCTGCTTCCGCTCTTCTTTTCTCTCTTTCCTCTAGGTCTTCCTGGTTTGTCCTTATCTCATTTAACGAATATATCCCTTCTTCTTGTATTAATCTATTTAGTCCCACCTGTAGAGTAATTGTTTCCTTTTTTCCGGTGTCCTCATCCCGTGTTAGAGCGTCGGCTATTATGTTGTCTTTTCCTTTTATATATCGGAACTCAAAATCATACTCCTGTAATAATAGAATGCCTCTATGTATTCTATTATTTACTAATCTATTCTTCATGATATGTACTAAAGCTGCATGGTCTGTTTCGATTGTGAATTTTGCTCCCAATAAGTAAAACCTCAATTTGTTTACGCAATATAGTACACTGGCAATTCGTTATCTCCTTTATTTTATTTTGAATTTTCATTTCTTGTTCTTTCATGTGATCCTTAATTTTCATTTCATACTTTTCTATGCGTTCCTCCATTTTCTTGTTGTTCTCTTCTATGGCTTGTTTTGTTTCCTTCAGATTTTCTTGCATTATTCTTTTTGTTTCATCCATTTTCTGTTGTGTTTCATCCATTTTTTGATCCAATTTTTGTTGTGTTTCATCTATTTTTTGTTGTGTTTCATCCATTTTTTGTTGTGTTTCATCCATTTTTTGATCCACTTTATCCATTTTCTTTGATGTTTCTTCCTGATTTTTCTCCATTGCTTGTTTTGTTTCCTCCTGATTTTTATCCATTTTTTGTTCTATTCTTTGTGACTGGAGTTGCATCATTTGTAATAATTTATCTATTCCTGATAATTCTTGCTGTTCTGATGCCATGATTGTCGTGTCTAAAATATCTTCTTGGTCTGAATTATTCTCTTGATTTGAATGTTCTTTTTGTTTTTTGTTGTCTTTGCTTTGGCTTCTTGTCACAGACATTTGTTTTCAAGAAGTACTGTCCCCGCCAAATATGAAATTTTACTAGTATGTTACCAAGACGACTTTTTCTCACCCAAATATTATAAATTGTCAATAAATATATCAAATGTAAATATCGTAAAAATAAAATATTAAATCATTATGTAAAATTTGTACCTAAAGAGATCTAAAATTTTATGTTATCAAATGTAAGTATCTCACTTTTTACCACAGGCATATAAATTTTCAAATACCGGCTTTACTCTTTCTATCCTTCAAATTTGCCACTAGAAATACTTAACAATGCTTTCCACGTTGGACGACAGTTGATGTGATCTTGATTATTGATATGAGATAATATTTTTATATGTCATTTAATTTAATCAATGCATTAATAATAATCTAATTAATTTACCAGATCACATATCAATATGTTTTCAATCTCAGGGCTTATGTATTTGTTGCGGTATTGTGTCACGGGTCCATCGCTCCAGAAATGGAGAATCTCTACTTCGGGTGGCAGGATGTTCAAAATGGGCTGTAAGTGTGCCCATATAGCTGGAGGTGAATGTGACAAATTTTGTGACAACGAACAATAGCAAGTAGTTTTTACTCCACCTGATGATTCTTCTTTTGTGTAGCTGACGACCGTGTGCAGACTTATCTGTTGACGCGAACCTCCAAAATGGAATGCCTGAATCTCTTCTGCGTATTTAGTTAAGTAGTTTTCACTAAAGTCCATATGAAGCACAGCTTCTTTTACAGTTAAATTTGTTTTTTTAATCCTAAGACCAGAGTGCTGATGGACTATGTTTAGTTCGTGTTGAAGAAAATTGTCCAAATAATATTCTAATTGCATAACCAAATCACGAGGATAAATCTGTAGAGATTTTTTCAAATATTTAGTCACTTTTTTTGCCTTATGTGTTTTTGGATCAGTTATATTGGTAGAGACAGATTCCCACTTCCTGTAGACAATTTGAATACTATTATCAAATTCTTTGTATTTGAGTCCTTTATTTTTACAAGTTAAGCAGTCTCGGGAAAGACACTGTTCGTTATACCTATTGCAACAAATTATATGAAGGAGATTTTGATGCTTTGATACAGAGATAATCTTAGCTTGAAATAGAGCTGTGAGCATCAGATCCATATTGGCGTGTGTAATGCACAAACAAGTGTCACGTTTGTCGCAATTGGGCTGTACTATCCAAAATGGCTTAAAGCGACAGAATTGAGGATATGATATTTTGATGTTGCAGGTCTTCATGAAAGATATGTGAAGATTTCTTAGAGTATCCACAAGAACTCTCTTTTGTTTACGATCTCCTTTCTTCGTCAAATAATCTCTTTTGCCGGCACATAACCTCGTATTTGAGTCATCTTGGAGAAAATTTATAATTTTTCTCTTGATTATTTCATGATTTGTTTTGGCTTTCCTTTTATTTTCCAGTAATTGTACGTATTTAATTTTTCTTAGAGGTTTCATATTTTTTTCATTTTGTAGTATGCCATATTTTCTCACCAGTTTCCCGCTTATCATTCTTTTGAAAATTCTTTTTTCTTTATTATTTGGAAGAGAAGAATAATTTTCTTTTAATTGTTGATTGAGCACTTCTGCAAACAATAAATTTTTCTTCACTGTTTCTCTGGAACTTGGAGAATTCAACACCTGTTCTATTTTGCTGTTAGGTGTCAGTTTTTCAGGCTTTCGTAATCTTTGTAATCTTTTTTTGTAACATGCTAATTTAGTTTTAAGTTTATTTATGGTCTCATCTTTTTTCTTATTATTTAAATATCTTTGTCTTCTGGCTCGGTCTGATTTAAGTTTGGCAGCTACAACCCTTCTATGAGAATTAACACTTTGATCATTACCGTCTGACAACGATGGCGTTACCGAAAGATTAGTTATATTTTGAAGCGCAAGTCGTTGCCTTCGCTCTCTTGCTTTCTTTCTCCATATCTTCTGTGCCTTACGTTGCTCTCTAGGAGTCATTTTATCGACAGTCTTTATAAGTCCTTTCTCCTTCTTATTTAAATATTTTTGCTTTTCTTTTTGCTTTTGCAATTCATATTTTTCTGGATCATTTTTAATCTTTTGATATCGTAGTTTCTCTGCTTCACGTTTCTTCTGTAATCGTTCTTCACGTGTTAACTTCTTCCGTGGTGCCATGATCTGTAACAATATTAGACAATAATATAATAACAATATGAACTGAGAATCACTTTTATTTTTTAGTCTTACTTAACTATTTACCAGAATTATTTAAGTTATGTATTTAGAACGGAAACATTGCTGAAAATTAGCTATATCTAAGTTAGTTTGCACCAACATTATCTCCCCTGGTCAACAAGTCTCTCCCCTGGCAGTTTTTTTGCCAGGGGAAATATGGCAGGGGAGAGACGTTTTCATAATAATTGTTTATGTTTTAATTGACAAAAAAAATATTTCGGTAGATTATGTATCACATTTTAACTCTTACATTACAATTAAATTGGACCAGCAAATGCAAATAAATTACATGAATAATATAACTTTTGTGACTTACCAGTGGAGAGACACAATCACCTCGCGAAACCACCACACTGCTTGAACTCGTTGCAACAACTAGCAAATGGCGGCACTCTGACGACTCGTGTGTTTTGGATTGCTAACTTCACATCGATAGATGACCTTGAGCGCTATTTCGAATATAAATTCGTTTCATATTATGTTTTTAGTAGCTGAATGAAATTTGCCAGGGTAGATACACAGAACAAAGTGGGACAAACTTTAAGTTTAAAAATTATTGGAAATAAATAAATATTGTTGAATTTTTTATTAATAATAATTAAATATATTTAATGAAGTTCGTGTTTAATATATTTTAGTTTAGCAACTGATACAAAGAAGTTATGTTTCGTCTTCCAATTAAACTGAAACCGGCAAGAGGACAGGCCAGGGTAGAGACATTTTTAGACTTTATAAGGGCTTTCAGAAAAATATACTTTAATTGGGCATTTAATCGTAATGTTATTTAATAAAGTACATTATGGTGATATGTTTCATAGCAAAAAATAACAACTTATAGAACAATATTTCTATTTTAAACTGATTGCCGCTCAAGTTACCTCTTATATGAGAATCACCCATAAAGAGTTTTCTTTGAGATTGCTGCTACCCCAATATTTCAACCTTGTTTCCTAACTGTTCAGCAAAGATTATATACCTGTTAACTACAGAGACAATGGGGTTTTACCAGAACATCGGTATTGAATTTGGTGACATTGCAGTCCAGAAATTGAAGTCTTGGTCAAAAAGTAAAATAAAATTGGCAAATGAATACAACAGAAGATGTTTCCTTTTAAAATGCCGAACAACGGGCACACTTCCACCTCACATTAGACATAGTACGAAACCGATCCTCTCACTGATCCATAGACAAAATACCTACACTGAGGAATCTATAAGATTATGTAATAAAATGGGATCTAAGGTTCTAAATATTGAAATTAAATCTAACCATAAACTTATTAATAAATTAGAATCAGATTTAACAAAATTTAAAATAGACATTATTAACTTAACATCAGAATTAATTTTTTTAAATTTCCAATCAAAACAACAACGAGTATATAACCGTAAATTTCACATAATTAAAAATAATAATTTAAAAAAATTTGATAAGCTATATAAAGATAATGTTGCTACTTTGTTAAATATTAAACCAAACTGGATAAAAAATCTAACAGAGGTTGTGATACCAGATGATATTTTTCGTTTTTTGGCTCTTGGCCCCAAATTTAGTATTGAACCTATACTAGGAATACACATTCCTATTAAAAAAAAAAATGTTATCTTGTATCGACAACATCACCTCGTCTATATCTGATACACTTGTAAGGAATGTACTGATAGCTAAATCTACAAACGTAATTACTAATCAAATTCACAATTATGGGAGGTACCAAAGTAGCGCATCTGTCTTTTACCATAAACTACTAGTTAAAACTAAATATTTTCTGAAAAATAATCCTAATATTGTTGTTACAAAATCTGATAAAGGTAATATAACAGTAATTTTGTATAAAGAACAATATTTAGAATTATCTTCAAATATACTAAATAATAGAGAAGCCTATTCTATGTTATCAAAGGACCCTACTTCTTCTATTCAACAAAAATGTAATAAATTAATAAAATCACTAGTAGATACAAACCAAATAGATCCTAATACAAAAAAGAAACTTATGTGTTATAGTGGTATTTCACCAAAATTTTATGCTCTTCCTAAAATACATAAACCTACACTATCAGTACGTCCTATAGTAGCTTGTATTAATGCTCCTACACAGTTTTTGGCTTCTTTTTTAACTGATATATTGACTAAAGCTTATGACACTAATAATGATTACTACATAAAAGATTCTTTTGAAATTGCTAACAAATTCAACAACTTTAAACTTCCACCTAATTATGTTATTGCAAGCTTGGATGTTGTTTCCCTGTTTAGTAATGTTTACTTAGATGCAGCTCTAAGAGCTATTAATAAAAAATGGTCTTCTATTCGTAATTTCTGTAACATTGAGAAAGACACCTTCTTAAATTTAATTAGCTTTTTATTTAATAACACATATTTTTCTTTTAATAATCAATATTATTCTCAAAAATTTGGTACTCCTATGGGAGCGACAATTTCACCTATTATTGCATGTTATGTGATGGACGATTTGTTGGACGTAGTAATACCAGTACTACCTTTTGACCTTTGTTTTATTAAGAAATATGTTGATGACATAATACTTAGCCTACCTTCCAATGCCTTGGATGAAATCTTGTTCATCTTCAACAGTTATGATCCTTACATTCAATTTACCTTAGAAAGAGAAGATGAAAATGGTACTCTACCTTTCTTAGATACTAAATTTATTCGTAATACTACTACAAACACCTTAATGATTGACTGGTACCAAAAACCAATAAGCTCAGGCAGGTATATGAATTACTGGTCTTACCATAAATTTTCTTAAAAAGTTAATTTAATAAAACAAATGAAATCAAGGGTTTTAAAAATATCAGACAACTCATTTCATAATACAAATCTAAGAATATTATATAATATATTCATTGACAATTCCTATCCAAAAACCCTTATAAAGAAATTACTTTTTAATACATCTGACATCTCATACACAAATAATAATAATATTAACAACCAAAATTTAAATAATCTTACTAATGTTGCAGAAAACCAGGAACCCATTAACTTTAAATATTTTTCACTCCCTTACATTAAGAACATCACACCAAAGCTAAGCAGAATCTTTAATCAAATTAGTGGCATAAAAATAGCTAATAGTATCACATTATCTATTAACTCAATTTTTACTAGACTGAAAGATAAAACTCCTGCATTGTCTTGTTCAAATGTAGTTTATAATATACCATGTCGTAGTTGTAATATGAGCTATATAGGTATCACCTCGAGAACTTTATCATCTCGAATAATTTCACATAAAAGTGATTCTAGACTACATCCTGAACGTTGTGCTTTAGCAGAACATGTTTCCAAAGAGGGTCATGTAATGGATTATCAACATACTAAAGTACTAGCTTCTGAGAACTCATATAAAAAAAGACTTTTTTTGGAAATGGCTTTTATCTTTCAAGAAGAAAATTCGATAAACAAAAAATCAGATGTAAGACATCTCAGTGAAATTTATTCTTATTTGCTCACTTTAGACAAAAATAACCAATTTAAATTTAATAATTCAGATTCTTCTTTAATTTGATACATAATTTGTAGATTTTTTCAGTATACTACATAATAATAAAAGACAAGGACTATGAAACAATTTTGCATTTATTAAAACTTTTATATTATCATTTCGCTCTTTTCCTATTTCAAAATTATTAGAAATTTATAACAAAATTGTAATTGGTTCAGTGAATGTGACGTTTCCGTATGAATTCAAAGAAAAATGAATAAACATCCATAACATTTTGTTAGACATTTTGTAAAATGCCAATTAGACATACATAATTTTTTAAAAAATATTTTAGCTTTTATCGCTTTATACTCAGATTTTTATAAGTTTTTATATAGTTTTTACTTTAATTTATATTATTTACTATTTACCAAGACAAAATTTCATTGTTATGTCAGTATTTAACAACTAGGCTCTACATCCTCAAATAATGTAAGTACCAAAACATATAAATAATTTTTTAGTAAGGTTGTTCTGTGATATGCGGTGTTTATAGTGAGAGTATTAGCTCTGCATTTCTCAGAGCAATATTTTGTTATTTTTGTGTTTCTGGGGATCCTAGACACCTAGTTTAGTGAGAGAAAACTATGGTGTTTTGGATTTTTGATGGCACAAAGATAACAATTTTTATTGATTTTAATTAGACTAATTGTTAAATACTGTATATTTATATTTGTAGTTTCCTGAAGATGATAATAAACATTATCGAAAGCTTGGAATTATTATAAAGAGTTTTCTTTGAGATTGCTGCTACCCCAATATTTCAACCTTGTTTCCTAACTGTTCAGCAAAGATTATATACCTGTTAACTACAGAGACAATGGGGTTTTACCAGAACATCGGTATTGAATTTGGTGACATTGCAGTCCAGAAATTGAAGTCTTGGTCAAAAAGTAAAATAAAATTGGCAAATGAATACAACAGAAGATGTTTCCTTTTAAAATGCCGAACAACGGGCACACTTCCACCTCACATTAGACATAGTACGAAACCGATCCTCTCACTGATCCATAGACAAAATACCTACACTGAGGAATCTATAAGATTATGTAATAAAATGGGATCTAAGGTTCTAAATATTGAAATTAAATCTAACCATAAACTTATTAATAAATTAGAATCAGATTTAACAAAATTTAAAATAGACATTATTAACTTAACATCAGAATTAATTTTTTTAAATTTCCAATCAAAACAACAACGAGTATATAACCGTAAATTTCACATAATTAAAAATAATAATTTAAAAAAATTTGATAAGCTATATAAAGATAATGTTGCTACTTTGTTAAATATTAAACCAAACTGGATAAAAAATCTAACAGAGGTTGTGATACCAGATGATATTTTTCGTTTTTTGGCTCTTGGCCCCAAATTTAGTATTGAACCTATACTAGGAATACACATTCCTATTAAAAAAATGTTATCTTGTATCGACAACATCACCTCGTCTATATCTGATACACTTGTAAGGAATGTACTGATAGCTAAATCTACAAACGTAATTACTAATCAAATTCACAATTATGGGAGGTACCAAAGTAGCGCATCTGTCTTTTACCATAAACTACTAGTTAAAACTAAATATTTTCTGAAAAATAATCCTAATATTGTTGTTACAAAATCTGATAAAGGTAATATAACAGTAATTTTGTATAAAGAACAATATTTAGAATTATCTTCAAATATACTAAATAATAGAGAAGCCTATTCTATGTTATCAAAGGACCCTACTTCTTCTATTCAACAAAAATGTAATAAATTAATAAAATCACTAGTAGATACAAACCAAATAGATCCTAATACAAAAAAGAAACTTATGTGTTATAGTGGTATTTCACCAAAATTTTATGCTCTTCCTAAAATACATAAACCTACACTATCAGTACGTCCTATAGTAGCTTGTATTAATGCTCCTACACAGTTTTTGGCTTCTTTTTTAACTGATATATTGACTAAAGCTTATGACACTAATAATGATTACTACATAAAAGATTCTTTTGAAATTGCTAACAAATTCAACAACTTTAAACTTCCACCTAATTATGTTATTGCAAGCTTGGATGTTGTTTCCCTGTTTAGTAATGTTTACTTAGATGCAGCTCTAAGAGCTATTAATAAAAAATGGTCTTCTATTCGTAATTTCTGTAACATTGAGAAAGACACCTTCTTAAATTTAATTAGCTTTTTATTTAATAACACATATTTTTCTTTTAATAATCAATATTATTCTCAAAAATTTGGTACTCCTATGGGAGCGACAATTTCACCTATTATTGCATGTTATGTGATGGACGATTTGTTGGACGTAGTAATACCAGTACTACCTTTTGACCTTTGTTTTATTAAGAAATATGTTGATGACATAATACTTAGCCTACCTTCCAATGCCTTGGATGAAATCTTGTTCATCTTCAACAGTTATGATCCTTACATTCAATTTACCTTAGAAAGAGAAGATGAAAATGGTACTCTACCTTTCTTAGATACTAAATTTATTCGTAATACTACTACAAACACCTTAATGATTGACTGGTACCAAAAACCAATAAGCTCAGGCAGGTATATGAATTACTGGTCTTACCATAAATTTTCTTAAAAAGTTAATTTAATAAAACAAATGAAATCAAGGGTTTTAAAAATATCAGACAACTCATTTCATAATACAAATCTAAGAATATTATATAATATATTCATTGACAATTCCTATCCAAAAACCCTTATAAAGAAATTACTTTTTAATACATCTGACATCTCATACACAAATAATAATAATATTAACAACCAAAATTTAAATAATCTTACTAATGTTGCAGAAAACCAGGAACCCATTAACTTTAAATATTTTTCACTCCCTTACATTAAGAACATCACACCAAAGCTAAGCAGAATCTTTAATCAAATTAGTGGCATAAAAATAGCTAATAGTATCACATTATCTATTAACTCAATTTTTACTAGACTGAAAGATAAAACTCCTGCATTGTCTTGTTCAAATGTAGTTTATAATATACCATGTCGTAGTTGTAATATGAGCTATATAGGTATCACCTCGAGAACTTTATCTATGATAATAAACATTATCGAAAGCTTGGAATTATTATAAAGAGTTTTCTTTGAGATTGCTGCTACCCCAATATTTCAACCTTGTTTCCTAACTGTTCAGCAAAGATTATATACCTGTTAACTACAGAGACAATGGGGTTTTACCAGAACATCGGTATTGAATTTGGTGACATTGCAGTCCAGAAATTGAAGTCTTGGTCAAAAAGTAAAATAAAATTGGCAAATGAATACAACAGAAGATGTTTCCTTTTAAAATGCCGAACAACGGGCACACTTCCACCTCACATTAGACATAGTACGAAACCGATCCTCTCACTGATCCATAGACAAAATACCTACACTGAGGAATCTATAAGATTATGTAATAAAATGGGATCTAAGGTTCTAAATATTGAAATTAAATCTAACCATAAACTTATTAATAAATTAGAATCAGATTTAACAAAATTTAAAATAGACATTATTAACTTAACATCAGAATTAATTTTTTTAAATTTCCAATCAAAACAACAACGAGTATATAACCGTAAATTTCACATAATTAAAAATAATAATTTAAAAAAATTTGATAAGCTATATAAAGATAATGTTGCTACTTTGTTAAATATTAAACCAAACTGGATAAAAAATCTAACAGAGGTTGTGATACCAGATGATATTTTTCGTTTTTTGGCTCTTGGCCCCAAATTTAGTATTGAACCTATACTAGGAATACACATTCCTATTAAAAAAAAAAATGTTATCTTGTATCGACAACATCACCTCGTCTATATCTGATACACTTGTAAGGAATGTACTGATAGCTAAATCTACAAACGTAATTACTAATCAAATTCACAATTATGGGAGGTACCAAAGTAGCGCATCTGTCTTTTACCATAAACTACTAGTTAAAACTAAATATTTTCTGAAAAATAATCCTAATATTGTTGTTACAAAATCTGATAAAGGTAATATAACAGTAATTTTGTATAAAGAACAATATTTAGAATTATCTTCAAATATACTAAATAATAGAGAAGCCTATTCTATGTTATCAAAGGACCCTACTTCTTCTATTCAACAAAAATGTAATAAATTAATAAAATCACTAGTAGATACAAACCAAATAGATCCTAATACAAAAAAGAAACTTATGTGTTATAGTGGTATTTCACCAAAATTTTATGCTCTTCCTAAAATACATAAACCTACACTATCAGTACGTCCTATAGTAGCTTGTATTAATGCTCCTACACAGTTTTTGGCTTCTTTTTTAACTGATATATTGACTAAAGCTTATGACACTAATAATGATTACTACATAAAAGATTCTTTTGAAATTGCTAACAAATTCAACAACTTTAAACTTCCACCTAATTATGTTATTGCAAGCTTGGATGTTGTTTCCCTGTTTAGTAATGTTTACTTAGATGCAGCTCTAAGAGCTATTAATAAAAAATGGTCTTCTATTCGTAATTTCTGTAACATTGAGAAAGACACCTTCTTAAATTTAATTAGCTTTTTATTTAATAACACATATTTTTCTTTTAATAATCAATATTATTCTCAAAAATTTGGTACTCCTATGGGAGCGACAATTTCACCTATTATTGCATGTTATGTGATGGACGATTTGTTGGACGTAGTAATACCAGTACTACCTTTTGACCTTTGTTTTATTAAGAAATATGTTGATGACATAATACTTAGCCTACCTTCCAATGCCTTGGATGAAATCTTGTTCATCTTCAACAGTTATGATCCTTACATTCAATTTACCTTAGAAAGAGAAGATGAAAATGGTACTCTACCTTTCTTAGATACTAAATTTATTCGTAATACTACTACAAACACCTTAATGATTGACTGGTACCAAAAACCAATAAGCTCAGGCAGGTATATGAATTACTGGTCTTACCATAAATTTTCTCAAAAAGTTAATTTAATAAAACAAATGAAATCAAGGGTTTTAAAAATATCAGACAACTCATTTCATAATACAAATCTAAGAATATTATATAATATATTCATTGACAATTCCTATCCAAAAACCCTTATAAAGAAATTACTTTTTAATACATCTGACATCTCATACACAAATAATAATAATATTAACAACCAAAATTTAAATAATCTTACTAATGTTGCAGAAAACCAGGAACCCATTAACTTTAAATATTTTTCACTCCCTTACATTAAGAACATCACACCAAAGCTAAGCAGAATCTTTAATCAAATTAGTGGCATAAAAATAGCTAATAGTATCACATTATCTATTAACTCAATTTTTACTAGACTGAAAGATAAAACTCCTGCATTGTCTTGTTCAAATGTAGTTTATAATATACCATGTCGTAGTTGTAATATGAGCTATATAGGTATCACCTCGAGAACTTTATTATCTCGAATAATTTCACATAAAAGTGATTCTAGACTACATCCTGAACGTTGTGCTTTAGCAGAACATGTTTCCAAAGAGGGTCATGTAATGGATTATCAACATACTAAAGTACTAGCTTCTGAGAACTCATATAAAAAAAGACTTTTTTTGGAAATGGCTTTTATCTTTCAAGAAGAAAATTCGATAAACAAAAAATCAGATGTAAGACATCTCAGTGAAATTTATTCTTATTTGCTCACTTTAGACAAAAATAACCAATTTAAATTTAATAATTCAGATTCTTCTTTAATTTGATACATAATTTGTAGATTTTTTCAGTATACTACATAATAATAAAAGACAAGGACTATGAAACAATTTTGCATTTATTAAAACTTTTATATTATCATTTCGCTCTTTTCCTATTTCAAAATTATTAGAAATTTATAACAAAATTGTAATTGGTTCAGTGAATGTGACGTTTCCGTATGAATTCAAAGAAAAATGAATAAACATCCATAACATTTTGTTAGACATTTTGTAAAATGCCAATTAGACATACATAATTTTTTAAAAAATATTTTAGCTTTTATCGCTTTATACTCAGATTTTTATAAGTTTTTATATAGTTTTTACTTTAATTTATATTATTTACTATTTACCAAGACAAAATTTCATTGTTATGTCAGTATTTAACAACTAGGCTCTACATCCTCAAATAATGTAAGTACCAAAACATATAAATAATTTTTTAGTAAGGTTGTTCTGTGATATGCGGTGTTTATAGTGAGAGTATTAGCTCTGCATTTCTCAGAGCAATATTTTGTTATTTTTGTGTTTCTGGGGATCCTAGACACCTAGTTTAGTGAGAGAAAACTATGGTGTTTTGGATTTTTGATGGCACAAAGATAACAATTTTTATTGATTTTAGTTAGACTAATTGTTAAATACTGTATATTTATATTTGTAGTTTCCTGAAGATGATAATAAACATTATCGAAAGCTTGGAATTATTATAAAGAGTTTTCTTTGAGATTGCTGCTACCCCAATATTTCAACCTTGTTATATATATATATATATATATATATATATATATATATATATATATATATATATATATATATATATATATATATATATATATTCTATAACACTATAAAACAGTGTTGAAATTATCGGGAATTGCGGTCTGTGGCTTAGATTGAAACTACATTTAATTCTGTTGAATTCGATATTTCGATGAGTATTTATTAATTTTTCATCTTCATCAGGAACAAACTAATTCTTCAAACTAATTAGTTCTTCAAACTAATCGATTTTATTTTTTCTAATGTTTACTTTTCTTTCGGTGGAACTTTTTACTCACAAATCTTTGGCACTCCCATGGGCTCTCCTATCAGCCCCATTCTAGCCACCATAGTTTTAGATCATCTATTTAATATAGTAATTCCACGACTACCGTTCAAGTTACCGTTCATATACAAATATGTGGATGATGTGATAAGTGCGATCCCCGAGGACTCTATTCAAACTACACTGGACCTCTTCAATGGATTTCACAAACACCTACAATTTACCGTTGAGGAGGAGAAAGAACAAAGTGTGCCCTTTTTAGACACTAAGGTGATAAGAACCACAGAGAACAAGATAATTTTGGATTGGTATCAGAAACCAACTGACTCTGGAAGATATATAAATTATTTCTCTCAGCACTCGAAAAGCCAAAAACACAACACTGTTGTGGCAATGAAAAACAGAATTTTACACATCAGCAATGACCTGTTCACACAAAAGAATTTAAAAACACTCTACAACATATTCTTGAACAACGGCTATCCAAGTAAAATTCTTAAGCAACTGATATATAACTCAGACTTATACGACGGGCAACGTGACAACAGACCATCAGATCCCGTGATTTACAAAAAGTTGCCCTTCATAAATGGCTTAACCAACAATATAATCAAGCTGCTGAACGGAATTCCTAAAATCAAAATAGCGAAATACAATAGCATATCCAACTACAGCTTATTCTCGAAGCTTAAAGACCAGACACCGCTTCTAAATCAGAGTCATATCATCTATCAACTTTCTTGTCTCGAATGTGATGGGCAGTATATAGGACAAACATCGCAATGGCTGAAACAAAGAATAACGCAGCACAAAAGTGATTGTAAAACACAAAAATACTTGTGCAGCAGCACACCATTCCATAACAACAGGACACCAATTTAATTTGTCAGATATCAAGATCTTAGATTCAGAAAGCAATTATAAGAAAAGATTGTTCCTCGAGATGTACCACATAAACAGTAATAAACGTTCAATTAATTACAAATCAGACACAAGTAGATTAAGCGAAATTTACTGCAATGTTTTAAAATTCGAAAAATAGCAGAATATTAAACAGATGGCTCGATATTGGAACTTTTGACCCTTAACACATGTGAGAAAAGATACCTGACTCAGTGCCGCCCTCGACGTTCTCGTGAAACGACATGCATAGCTTTAAGTTAAATTGCTTTATATAACATACCTACAACAATTCGTAAGTTATATCATTGTAATATTATGTTTGTACCTAACTGTTAGTTAATTTTGTAGTTTGTTCCTGATGAAGATGAAAAATTAATAAATACTCATCGAAATATCGAATTCAACAGAATTAAATGTAGTTTCAATCTAAGCCACAGACCGCAATTCCCGATAATTTCAACACTGTTTTATAGTGTTATAGAATATACTTGCACGGTCGATAAATACATCGGATTTCGAATCCAGTTCTGTATATATATATATATACAGGGTGGTTCATCTTATTCGCCTCGGTCTCTGTACGGAAAACCACTTGATATTTGAAAAAAATTTCTTCACAGAAATATACAGGGCCTTTAATACTACAACCTAAAAATAATGTGAATTATACAGGGTGTTCCAAAAACGAGTGGTATATCAAAGTTATATTTTTTCTTATGGAATGCCCTATATCTGATGACATTACTGAATTGACCTTAAAAAATAAGCTATACTTTCATAAGGGTTCCCTATACCTAAATACAGGGTGTTTTGATTTATTTCGATTTTTATAAAAATGTAAGGTTTTAGAAAAAAACTAATATCTACGAATCTAAGAAGCAGTAACAAATTCTTTGTTGGATCTTAATAATAGACTATTTAGCATACTTAAAAAGATGCTTATTGCAGCAAAATTTCTTACAGGGTGGTCAAAATATGAGATTGTTCTATTAACAAATTCAAGCTGTAATAACTTACTTATTTTAAATAGAACACCTTGTATCTTACTAGTCTATCGAGTAGAAAATTTACTTGGCTTTCAATTCTTATTAGGGTTTCCTATACCTATCTCCCTTCATTTTTCAAATATTTAAAGATTTCCTAATTTGTAAGCTTTAAAAATTAGAATTACATAAGTACCTATGTCGTGTTTATGTACAACACATCACCAACACCAGCAAGATACATAGACAAGATACTGTCATTAATAAAATTTTCATTGTTATCATGTAATCACACAGAGTGCTGTATTATTTTAGTTGATTTTGGCCTACATGTGAAATTGAATAATATGTTTATTTTAAACTGCATACCCTATTAGGTGCCGTATTCTGGAAGATATTTAAATAATATTTCATTCAGTATAAGTATTTTCCATATCTTAACCCAACGGTTATTAAGAAAATTTAAGAACGCCACTTTTTCTTTGAATCCTTAAATCGCAATTACAAACAATTAAATGCAATGGCTACTTTGACGAAAACGAGCCTATTGTACAAAAATATGTAAAAATGGGTATTTACAGAATAACATGGGAATTTATATTTACAGAATAACATGTGTATTGAGAATGTTAACATGGAATTGAAGAGATTTTAAATATCTTCCATTATAAAGAATAGAATATCGAGTATGTCATTTAAAATAAGAACACTCTGTGTGATTAAATGATAAAAATGTGAATTTTATTAATGAAACTATCTTGACTAAGATATTTAAGTATATTGCCGGTATTGGTGATGTGTTGAGAATTACATAAGTACCTATGTCGTGGTTATGTACAACACATTGTGTTGTACATAACCACGACATAGGTACTTATGTAATTCTAATTTTTAAAGCTTACAAATTAGGAAATCTTTAAATATTTCAAAAATGAAGGGAGTTAGGTATATGAAACCCTAATAAGAATTGAAAGCTAAGTAAATTTTCTACTCGATAGACTAGTAAGATACAGGGTGTTCTATTTAAAATAAGTAAGTTATTACAGCTTGAATTTGTTAATAGAAAAATCTAATATTTTTACCACCCTGTAAAAAGATAGGTATAGGAAACCCTAGTACAAATTTGATGTTTTGCAGAATTGCGTGGATGTTAATTAAACACCGAAGTACTTCTAGTCAGTTTTATTTTAAAAGAAACTCAATAATTCTACAAATAACTTAAACATCAAAATCAACATTTATTTTTCTTTTTGACACATGTTTTACTTATAGTTGACATCTGACACTTATATAACATTGTTTCCAACTACATCATACAATAACAAAAATCCCCTAGATTTGCCGTTGCTTATTTTTACTGGGTATTCAACACCCCCCCTCAACGGTAAATCTCCTAGATCTAAATTAATTTTTTTATTCTAAACCTAGCAACTCTCTAAATTTTTTAAACAGAGTTAAACCTAATGGTTTTGTACATATGTCAGCCTGTTGGTCACTTGTATTAAGATATTTTAATACAACAATATTTTCCTTAATTTTATCTCGTACAAAATGAAATCTAATATCAACATGTTTTAGTCTTTTATGAAATTCCGGATTTCTACTAACCCTTATAGCGCTTTGATTGTCTGCATGAATTAGAACCGCTACATAATCAGGTTTTATTTTTAAATCATACATTAAGTATCTTAGCCAACATGCTTCACTCACACATACACTTAGTGCAACATATTCAGCTTCAGTAGAGGACAAACTGACTGTAGACTGTTTCCGTGATGCCCATGACACCGTGCAATTAAAAACTTTGAATACATATCCTGATGTAGATTTTCTATCAGTACGGTCACCTGCCCAATCTGAATCTGAGTACCCTACTATCAAATTTTCCTGTTTATATTTATGTTTATAGTATATCAAACTCATAGTAACTGTGCTTTGAATATATCTCAATACTCTTTTTATTGCTACCCACAAATCGTTACTTGCACATGTTTGATACCTGCTTAATATACCTATAGCTATACACAAATCTGGTCTTGAGCATAACATTGCATACATCAAACATACTATAGCAACTCTACATTTCTTTTCTATCTCTATGCTCTCAGATTTTTCTCGTTTGAGAAAATCGTGGTGAAAATTATTATCCATTGGTGTTGTTGATGGCTTGCAGCTTGACATGTCAAATTTCTTCAAAACATTTTTTAAGTAAACAGTTTGATTAATTTTTATTTTGCCTTCAGACAAATTTTGAGTTATGCACATACCAAAAAAATGTTTTATTTGACCTAAGTCGTTCATTTTGAAGTTTTTGTTTAAAATGTATTTTATTTTCTCAACTTCTTGATCATTTGTACCTGCCAACAGCAAATCATCAACATACAGCAAAATGTATATCCTACCTTTTTCATTTACTTTAATATAAAGACAATATTCATATTCAGATCTTGAAAAACTCAAATTTTGCATCAAATTATGAAATTTGTCATTCCAATTTTTAGGTGAACTTTTCAAACCATATAAGGATTTTCTTAATTTGCAAATAGTGCCCTCTTTTTCTTTAAATCCCTTTGGGAGTGAAATAAAAACATTTTCTTTAATATCCCCATTTAGAAATGCACTACAAACATCTACTTGATGAATTTTCATATCAAAAGTATTACACATGGCTAAGAAAATCCTTATTGATGGTAATTTTGCTACTGGACTATAAATATCATTAAAACACATACCAATTTGTTGAAAACCTCTAGCTACCAAACGAGCTTTATATTTCACTACTTTACCATTTTCATTTTTCTTTTTCTTGAACACCCACTTGCACTCAATGACTTTTTGACCATCACTACTTTGCACAAACTCCCATGTTTCATTTTCTAGCAACGCATTTATTTCTGATTGCATAGCTTTCTTCCAATTTTTACACTCACTACTGGCCACTGCATCATCATACGTCTGGGGTTCTTCATCATCACTAAAAGTCAACAAACTCATTTCGTCATCATCCAGAACATAATCATCATATCTTGAGGGTCTTTTTATATGTCTTCTCAGGTCATATCCATGCTCCTGCTCTATTTCATTCACATCTTCAATACTGCTATCAGTTTCGAGGTCACTCTCACTGCTTTCTTCTCTATTATTTTGAGGTTCTTCTGCTTCACTGTCATCTTCTTCTGACTTTATCTCCTCACATATCATCTGTATGTTTTTATTCATGTCTGTCTCCCCATTTTTTATTTCTATGGTTTTCTCGGGCAAAAATATGACATCTCGATGAATTTCAACTTTATTTTTGTCTGGGACAAATATTTTGTAACCTTTTACATCCTCACTGTAGCCAATAAAGAAACCAAACATATTTTTTGCATCCCATTTTAATCTCTTCTCTTTTGGGACATGCACTGATACTCTAGAACCAAAACTCTTGAGTGTAGAAATATTATTGACTTTCTTTTTGTACCATAATTCATAAGGTGTCACATTTTTTATGCTACTAGGGCCTGTTCGGTTTAAAACATACACTGCTGTATGTATGGCCTCTGCCCACAAGTTTTTATTCAACTTTTGCCCTTGTATCATAGTTCGGGCTGATTCAACTAGGGTTCTATTTTCCCTCTCAGCCCTACCGTTCTGCTGAGGCGTATACACTACTGATCTCTGATGTTTTATGCCTTGATAGTCAAGCATCTCCTTTATTTCTTGGTTCATAAACTCTAAACCGTTATCTGATCGTAAAGTTTTCATCTTGTAGCCTGTCTCTCTCTCGGCTAATGATATAAAATTTTTAAGGTGTTTCTTAACTTCTGATTTATTTTTCATGAAATACGCGTACCTATAATTTGTATAGTCATCCTTTAACAACAGGAAATACCTATTTCCCCCTAAAGACTCTTCTTCCATAGGGCCACATACGTCTGTATGCACTAATTGTAATGGCTCACTTGCTCTTGATTCACTTAACTTGAATGGTATTCTGTGTTGTTTACTAAACACTGTTCACACACGAATTTTTCGTCTATAAAATCAATGTTATTTTGCCTTAAAAAGTTTCTCACATATGTAGTATTTTGATGTGCTAGTCTGCAGTGCCAAACTCTCAAACTTTCTGTTGTTTTTGCAGAATTACACTCTGATAAAAATACATCTACTAAACAGCTGTTTTCTTGAACTTGACCGTCAGACAAGTTTTCGTTAGGGGTGCGTTCCGAAATTAAAATATTTGCAAAGGTTTCAGTGTTTTGTTCTTGTGAGAATAACATTTTGTATAATTTGTTATTCCGTGTTGCCAATGCTCTTATTTCTCCTTTGTCATTATAAAATTCACATTTTTCATTGTTTGAAAACATCTTATAACCTTTATCTAAGGCACATCCAGCTGAGAATAAATTAAATTTTAAATCTGGCACAAATAATACATCTGACAGGGTTGACTTTATAAATTTCTTACCATTAAATGCCCATAGAGTTATTTTTCCAATACCTTTAACTGGTAATTTTTCTCCATTTCCGACTTTTACTTGTTTTTTATAGCTTATCTCTATCAATTCTTCAAACAGATCTTGATTCCAGCACATATGTTCGCTAGCTCCTGTGTCCAAGCACCATTCATTTTTATTTTTCTTACTCCCAGTATATACCATGAATGCATTACTGTCAATTTTATTTTCTTCTCTGCTTGTCTGTTGTTTTTCATTTTTATTTTTATTAAACCAACACTCTTGTAAGTTGTGTCCTCGTCTTTTACATTGACTGCATACTTTTATGTCTTTCTGGCTATTATTATCTCTCTCTTTCTTCTTGAAAAAGCAATTTTTCGCAATATGGCCACCTCTGCCACAAAAATGGCACTTTAACCTGGTTTTCTTTTGCCCTTTAAATTCTCTGCTTGTATCACTTTTCATCGCCAATGCTGTGCTGCCCTGTGCTGACTTACTTCTTTCTTCTTCGATAAGTAGTCTTGATGTAAGTTCATCTAGAGTTTGTTTATCAGATGGTACGGATTCCCATGCGGACCGAAAATGCTTATATTCCTCTGGCAATGCCATAAGTATTTTTGTCATGATCATTTTATCGGACAGCTCTTCACCAGCTTGCTTTAGCTTATTTTTTATCTCTTCAAGCTGTGATATGAATGAGGCAACATTTTTACCTGATGAAAACTCCAAGAGAAAAAACTTTTGTTGCATTAAATGAATGCTCACCTCTGACTCTTTGTCGTAGACAGACTTCAACTTTGTCCACATATCTTTCGAGGTCTCACAGGATAAAATGTGTGTCATAGGGCCTTGCTCTATTCTGGTTACTATAAATTCTTGTGCTTTTGAATCACCAGCATCCCATTTCTTTTGGTCATCTCCAGTAGTGCTCGGTCTCACAGACTTTCCTATTACTATGTCATAATAACCACGGCTTTTTAGCACTACCCTTGTTTGAAATTTCCAGGCTACCCAGTTGTCACCACCACTAAGTTTCAACGCAGCCGATGAATTTTCCATTTTTCGGATTTATGTTTTTCTTTTTTTTATGTATATATACTCGAGCTTCTTTTTCACCTTTTTTTCAGCTTTTCTTTTTTATTTTCGTTGGCCGCGGCAAACTACCGACACAGGCTCTTCAACACTGACTTTTTTTACTGGCGAAATACTCACGAAAACAAGTGATCTGGGCCCATAACCTGATGTTTTGCAGAATTGCGTGGATGTTAATTAAACACCGAAGTACTTCTAGTCAGTTTTATTTTAAAAGAAACTCAATAATTCTACAAATAACTTAAACATCAAAATCAACATTTATTTTTCTTTTTGACACATGTTTTACTTATAGTTGACATCTGACACTTATATAACATTGTTTCCAACTACATCATACAATAACAAAAATCCCCTAGATTTGCCGTTGCTTATTTTTACTGGGTATTCAACAAAATTGAAAGCTAAGTAAATTTTCTACGCGATAGACTAGTAAGATACAGGGTGTTCCATTTAAAATAAGTAAGTTATTACAGCTTGAATTTGTTAATAGAACAATCTCATATTTTGACCACCCTGTAAGAAATGTTGTTGCAATAAGCATCTGTTTAAGTATGCTCAATAGTCTACTATTAAGATCCAAGAAAGAATTTGTTACTGCTTCTTAGATTCGTAGATATTTATTTTTCTCTAAAACCTTACATTTTTATAAAAATCGAAATAAATCAAAACACCCTGTATTTAGGTATAGGGAACCCTTATGAAAGTATAGCTTATTTTTTAAGGTCAATTCAATAATGTCATCAGATATAGGGCATTCCATAAGAAAAAATATAACTTTGATATACCACTCGTTTTTGGAACACCCTGTATAATTCACATTATTTTTAGGTTGTAGTATTAAAAGCCCTATATATTTCTGTGAAGAAATTTTTTTAAAATATCAAGTGGTTTTCCGTACAGAGACCGAGGCGAATAAGATGAACCACCCTGTATATATATATATATATATATATATATATATATATATATATATATATATATATATATATATATATACAAGTAGTATTTTGATTGACTTGATTGGAAATACGAATTTCACAAATTTTTTGGGTATTGAAGTCAAATTGGGGCTTTAAAGTATACTATTGTCTAATATTCGAGCTTTCGGAAATGTTTATTTCCTTTTTCAAGAATGTCTACAATGCAATAAGATAAAAAAAAATATTAGAATATTTATCAAAGAACAAATAGTAATGAGTAACTTACCAGAATTTAGATTATAAAAAAATGTTGGTTACTATACATAAGATTAAAAATATCAATGGTAAACGGCTGTTGTACATTTTGAATAACATAAAAAACAATAAAAATTCTTAGCAAAAACACTTAACAAAGGATAAAAATTGGTTAAATTTTGAAGTAATGATCTAAATTTGATTGACTTTTAAAAAGTTTAGTTTATCATAAATACATGGCTGACAAAAACTAAATGTAACTATGGTAATAGTATATAGGTGTTTATAAGGAATTGAATAAAAATCTATGATAAGAAAATAAGGAAATTTATGTTTTCAAAAAGTAGAAAAGTTGATGTTAAATATTAGTGATATTAATTAATTTTGTCAAAGTTTGGTACCAATTTCAAAAGTACAGGAGATTTGAAAAATCTTATGATCTGATATAGGTACCTATGATTATTTTTCAAAAGAAAGAATGTAATTATCAATTCAAAATAAAAGTTATGTTTTCAAAAACAGAAAGTTAATGTTAAATATTAGTGATATTAATTAATTTTATTAAAATTTAGTGACAAATTCAAAAGTGTAGGAGTTTTGAAAAATCTCTGATACAGGTACCTATGATTATTTTTCAAAAGAAAGAATGTAATTATAAATTTTGCTAAGATTGCCCATTTCAGATTTTTTGTTCATTGTGTTCAAACCCTTGCTGATATAAACCATTTCAAGAAAAGTACGTTTATGTTTGTTGTTTTCCATGTCCAATATTTTTGGATCTTGAAAATTCATAGTGTGGCCATTCTGAATAACATGCTCTGCTAAGGCACATGATGGTTTGAGAATTTTACAATCACTTTTGTGAGATATGATGCGACCAGCAAGATTTCTACCAGTTTCACCAATATAAACTAAATCGCAGTTTGTACAAGATATGGAGTAGATAACATTGCATCTTTCTAGAGTGTTAAATTTTTGTTTAGTTTTAGTGTATAGTGAATACAGAGTTTTTATGTTTTTAGTTGCTATTTTTACTCCTTTAAATTCGTTAAAAATCCCTTTTAATTTTGGAGTAAGATTAGGTATAAATGGAAAAGAGTAATAAAGAGTTTTTATGGGATTATTTATAGTGTTATCAGTATTAGCTTGAGCAACAGATAAGGGGTCAACTGTATTCGAAATATGCAAAGAAGGAGTGTTAAATAAGAAGTTGTTTACTAATTTCAATGGGTATGAATTTTCAACTAAGATGTTACGTAATTTTAAAAGATCTTCTTGGACAAACTGCGGATGGGAAAGTCTATTAACACGATTTTTTAACGCTGTTATTAAATTATACTTCATTTTGGTCGGATGGCAAGAATAATAGCTTATGTAACGATTGCTACACATAGGTTTTCTGTACCATTTAGTTTTGAGAACATTGTTATCGCATCTCAATATTAACATGTCAAGAAAAGGGAGGGTGTTGTCTACCTCTTCCTCGCAAGTGAATTGCAGATGTTCATTATAACTGTTAAAAAGTTGTAGAGTATAATTGATTTTATTATTAGGAAGTGCTAATATTAGATCATCCACATATCTCTTAACAAAAGGAACGTGATACTCTAATTTATCAAGACAGTATGATACCAAATCATCTAATACGAAATTGCATAGAATTGGTGATATACAAGATCCCATTGGAGTGCCAAATATCTGCTTATAGTATTGATCATTAAAAATAAATATGTTAGAGTCAAATACAAAATCAATACATTTCTTAAACATTGATAAAGTGAGTGAAGTATGTAAATTAATCTCATTCCAATGACAAGTAATACTTTGAAGGATTGTATTCAAAGGTAGGTTAGTAAATAAGGAAACAACGTCAAAACTAACTAGTACATAGTCATTGGGGAGCTTAAAATCATTTATAAATTCACTAAATGTAAAAGAATCTTTTATATAAAAATTATTGTTGGTGTTGTATGCCAAAGTTAACACGTCAGTTAAATGTTGTGAAATCGGTCCAATTTATCTTATTGCATTGTAGACATTCTTGAAAAAGGAAATAAACATTTCCGAAAGCTCGAATATTAGACAATAGTATACTTTAAAGCCCCAATTTGACTTCAATACCCAAAAAATTTGTGAAATTCGTATTTCCAATCAAGTCAATCAAAATACTACTTGTATATTGTAAAATGGGTTTCTTCGAGGACATCAGAATACAGTACGGTGACAATGCAGTAAGGTTTCTGAAGGAATGGACATCAATTAACACCAAGTTGGCTTCTTTACATAATAGGAGAACTTTTTTAATTAAATGTAGAAATAACGGCTGTTTTCCAAAACACATCGCTGACAGTTTGACAAATGTTAACAACTTATTCCATCATAGTAGAGGAAGAATTGACCATAGATCAAAAACACTAAATCACAGGTTTAGAAAAAATATTTTAAATTTAGAAATTAAAGTAACCTTTTCTGATATTAACCATTTTGAGACAGACTTAAAAGAAATTGAAAATCAATCGAAAGCCATCTTAAATTATTACACTTTTGTTGAATTTAAGAGAAGACAGAAAATCAAATATAACCGCCTATTTCACGAAATTAAAACTAATAATATAGCAAAATTTAATAAAATCAGATTAGATAATTTTGAAGCAATAAAATATCAAGAAAAATGGTTTAAAAATCTTACAAATGTCATTTTTCCTGATGAAGTTAAAAAAATTTTATCACTAGGCCCTAAATTTGCCTTTCATCCAACTAAAAAAGATTTTCTAATATCTTCTCTTTTGGCTAGTATAGAAAACATAATTCAACCATTTGATATCAAAAATAAAGATACAGTTAGATCAAAGTGCACTAATGTTATTACTAACTATTTACAGAAGGATTTTAGTGATCATTACTTAAATAAATATTATTTTGCTACAAAAAATTTTTTAAAAGAACATCCAAATATTTATATTGTCAGAAGTGACAAATGTAATGTTACAGTTGCCATGTATAAGGATGATTACTTAAATAAAACTTCTGATTTATTAAATGATGTTCAATACTATAGAAAACTAGACCGAAATCCTGTTAGCACTATACAACAAAAAGCAAACAAGATGGTTTCCGAGCTTGTTAATGACAAATTAATTGAGCCAAATACAGGCAAATCATTGAAGATTTATAATGCGACAGCTCCTAGATTTTATGCACTCCCAAAAATTCATAAACCAACTCTCAGTATGAGACCAATTGTCTCTTCAATTGGAGGTCCAAATGGACCGATTTCACAACATTTAACTGACGTGTTAACTTTGGCATACAACACCAACAATAATTTTTATATAAAAGATTCTTTTACATTTAGTGAATTTATAAATGATTTTAAGCTCCCCAATGACTATGTACTAGTTAGTTTTGACGTTGTTTCCTTATTTACTAACCTACCTTTGAATACAATCCTTCAAAGTATTACTTGTCATTGGAATGAGATTAATTTACATACTTCACTCACTTTATCAATTTTTAAGAAATGTATTGATTTTGTATTTGACTCTAACATATTTATTTTTAATGATCAATACTATAAGCAGATATTTGGCACTCCAATGGGATCTTGTATATCACCAATTCTATGCAATTTCGTATTAGATGATTTGGTATCATACTGTCTTGATAAATTAGAGTATCACGTTCCTTTTGTTAAGAGATATGTGGATGATCTAATATTAGCACTTCCTAATAATAAAATCAATTATACTCTACAACTTTTTAACAGTTATAATGAACATCTGCAATTCACTTGCGAGGAAGAGGTAGACAACACCCTCCCTTTTCTTGACATGTTAATATTGAGATGCGATAACAATGTTCTCAAAACTAAATGGTACAGAAAACCTATGTGTAGCAATCGTTACATAAGCTATTATTCTTGCCATCCGACCAAAATGAAGTATAATTTAATAACAGCGTTAAAAAATCGTGTTAATAGACTTTCCCATCCGCAGTTTGTCCAAGAAGATCTTTTAAAATTACGTAACATCTTAGTTGAAAATTCATACCCATTGAAATTAGTAAACAACTTCTTATTTAACACTCCTTCTTTGCATATTTCGAATACAGTTGACCCCTTATCTGTTGCTCAAGCTAATACTGATAACACTATAAATAATCCCATAAAAACTCTTTATTACTCTTTTCCATTTATACCTAATCTTACTCCAAAATTAAAAGGGATTTTTAACGAATTTAAAGGAGTAAAAATAGCAACTAAAAACATAAAAACTCTGTATTCACTATACACTAAAACTAAACAAAAATTTAACACTCTAGAAAGATGCAATGTTATCTACTCCATATCTTGTACAAACTGCGATTTAGTTTATATTGGTGAAACTGGTAGAAATCTTGCTGGTCGCATCATATCTCACAAAAGTGATTGTAAAATTCTCAAACCATCATGTGCCTTAGCAGAGCATGTTATTCAGAATGGCCACACTATGAATTTTCAAGATCCAAAAATATTGGACATGGAAAACAACAAACATAAACGTACTTTTCTTGAAATGGTTTATATCAGCAAGGGTTTGAACACAATGAACAAAAAATCTGAAATGGACAATCTTAGCAAAATTTATAATTACATTCTTTCTTTTGAAAAATAATCATAGGTACCTGTATCAGAGATTTTTCAAAACTCCTACACTTTTGAATTTGTCACTAAATTTTAATAAAATTAATTAATATCACTAATATTTAACATTAACTTTCTGTTTTTGAAAACATAACTTTTATTTTGAATTGATAATTACATTCTTTCTTTTGAAAAATAATCATAGGTACCTATATCAGATCATAAGATTTTTCAAATCTCCTGTACTTTTGAAATTGGTACCAAACTTTGACAAAATTAATTAATATCACTAATATTTAACATCAACTTTTCTACTTTTTGAAAACATAAATTTCCTTATTTTCTTATCATAGATTTTTATTCAATTCCTTATAAACACCTATATACTATTACCATAGTTACATTTAGTTTTTGTCAGCCATGTATTTATGATAAACTAAACTTTTTAAAAGTCAATCAAATTTAGATCATTACTTCAAAATTTAACCAATTTTTATCCTTTGTTAAGTGTTTTTGCTAAGAATTTTTATTGTTTTTTATGTTATTCAAAATGTACAACAGCCGTTTACCATTGATATTTTTAATCTTATGTATAGTAACCAACATTTTTTTATAATCTAAATTCTGGTAAGTTACTCATTACTATTTGTTCTTTGATAAATATTCCAATATTTTTTTTATCTTATTGCATTGTAGACATTCTTGAAAAAGGAAATAAACATTTCCGAAAGCTCGAATATTAGACAATAGTATACTTTAAAGCCCCAATTTGACTTCAATACCCAAAAAATTTGTGAAATTATATATATATATATATATATATATATATATATATATATATATATATACAGTGCTAGTCAAAAGTCTGTACCCCCCCTCTTATCTTTTGAACGGTTTTACCTATAATAGTGAAATTTGGATGGAGGAAATTAACTGACGTAAGCTTCTTAACTAGTTATGACAGGTGACGTAATAGTGACAGATGACGTTACAGAGCCACTGTGACCGATAATTTTAAATGGGACCTTATGGCAAGTGATACCTCGTTTGAAAGGTATTCAAAATACCTACTCAGCCATACTAATTTTTTTATGTTTTAGTTGATTTTGATTTTGGTGAATAAATTAAATAAATATAATATTGTAGCTTCGCATTTAATTAATAAAAATTCAAATGTACGCCTATGGTTTTTTTGTCAAAAAAGTTGACGTTTTTCGATTCTCTAGTAGTTTTTACGTCAACGTCAACCTTTTTGACAAGTAATCATAGGCGGAATTGTGAATTTTGAATTAATTAAATGAAACTACAATTTTATATTTATTTCATTAATTCGTCAAAATTAGCTTAAACTTAAACAATATTAGTATGACTGAATAGGTATTTTCAATACCTTTCAAACGAGGTGTCACTTGCCATAAGGTCCCATTTAAAATTATCTGTCACAGTGGCGCTGTAAAGTCATCTGTCACTATTACGTCACCTGTCATGACTAGTTAAGAAGCTTACGTCCGTTTATTTCCTATCTCCAAATTTCACTATTATAGGTATAACCGTTCAAAAGATACGAGGGGGGGTACGGACTTTTGACTAGCACTGTATATATATATATATATATATATATATATATATATATATATATATATATATATATATATATATATATATATACATAATATACTTATGTATATATATTATGTACAAAATTTATTTCGCCGAAGCGATGACGGTCTGGATGATGGTCGCGAAATCAATCCTTTTTTCCCATCCTAAAATAGGTTTTACATTTATTTTAAATTTAAATATCTCTACACAATTTATATACAGGGTGTTTCATTAATAATTGTCCATATAGTAACTGGAGAAACCTTAGCACAAAATACGAAGATTTAACCTAAAACACTGTGGTTAAAATGTGGTTCCTTACTGAGTTACAGGGTGTTTTATCTAAAAATTTAAAAACTATTTTTGCTCAGCATTTTAAAACTATTCAACGTATCCTTTTCATACTTGGCAGAAAGTGCGACTACTAGACACCCTACTAAATTATGATAAACAGATGTTTCTAGCTACTACCAGAGGCGTACGACAGGGGATGGTGAATAGTTGACCCTTCTCAAATTCTACGCCACTGGAGGAATTACTATTTTAGTGCTATTTTTAGATTCTCCAATACTTTCTACGTAAATAATATACTCTTCATTGGTAACGATAAAGTCATTCGTTTTCGAGATATTTGAAGTTAAATATGAAACGGCACAGTTATTTTGATTAATTTATGATATATGATTCATATGATTAAGATTTAAAAATTATTTGTACCCAGTACTTTAAAACTATTTGGCGTATCCTTATCATAATTGGCAGAAAGTGTAGGTACTATGCACCCTACTAAATTAAGATAAATAAACGTTTCTAGCTACAATCAGAGGCGTACGACAGGGGATAGCGGCTGGTTGACCCTTCCCAAATTCTACGCCACTGACGAAATTGCCATTTTAGTGTAATTTTTTGATTTTGCAATACTTTTTATGTAAATAATATACTCTTTATTCGTAACGATAAAATGATTAGTTTTCGAGATATTTGAAATTAAAAATAAAGCGACAATACATTAATCAAAATAACCGTGTCGTTTCATTTTTAACTTCAAAGATCTCAAAAACTAATGCCTTTATCGTTACGAATGAAGAGTATATTATTTTCATAGAAAGTATTGGAGAATGCAAAAATTGAACTAAAATAGCAATTTCGCCAGTGGCGTAGAATTTGGAAAGGGTCAACCATTCACTTTCCCCCGTCGTACGCCTCTGGTAATAGCCAGAAACGTTTGTTTAACATAATTTAGTAGCTTGTACAGTACTTATACTACCTGCCCAGTATGAAAAGGATACGTCGAATAGTTTGAAAATGCTGAGCAAAAATAGTTTTTAAATTTTTAGATAAAACACCCTGTAACTCAATAAGGAACCACATTTTATTTAAGTGTTTTACGTTAAATCTTCGTATTTTGTGCTAAGGTTTCTCCAGTTACTATATGGACAATTATTAATGAAACACCCTGTATACATACACATAATATTATAGCATAAGCGATGACGGTCGCAATGATAGTCGCGATGACGATCGCGAATTCAATGCTTTTTCCCCATCAAAAACTCGCACAACGTCCCTAAAGAAGTTTTCACTTCAAAAAGAAGAAGAAGAAGAAGACAATTCGCCCTCGAATGTTTTATTTCTACATCCCGCAAATGCTATTACCAATTTTCAGCCAAATCGGAGATCCAAAAGTTTTTTTGATTCAAAATTGAGTGATTTGAAATGGAATCACCCATATAAAGAAAATAATGTACAATTTTCTCATACTTTAGAATAAACAAATATTATGTGAGGTATGAGTCTCCAATTTCTTGTACTATAAAAAATCGTAGCCTATTTCAACCTCGGTAAGATCAAGATACACAACAAACGACATATGAATTTCATATTATGAAACAAAAGACAATGGGGCACGTTTCTCTACGCGTCCGACGTCACTGTCGATGCGATTTTCTTTCTTCATTCTTTTGTTTCGAAGACGATTGAAGTCCTCGATGAGAACCGAAACAACAACGGAGAAATTTTTTTTAATCGTGTGATTTTCCGAATTGCCCAACAGACAAAAAATGAAACATTAAACATGAGAACTGAAATTTTTCTAATGGTTGTAGTTGCGATATAATTCATTTTCAAGATTTCTGAATTTCAATTTTCCCATGAAATCTAGGTGAAAAATAATTATAGGTATTAGACGTGTTGATCTATAGAAATTTGTGCGTAAAAAGAGATCGTGACCCGATATGTACAAAGCAAATCGAGAGTTTGTGTTCGTGAGATTGTTTGTGGTTAACGGAATACAAAGAAAATAATATCCAAAAATAACGAGGAGACATTTACATAATCAAACTAATATGCATACACTGCTCCACAAAAAGGTTGGAACATTTTTTGGGGAACTATAACCTTTATACGAAAGATATCAATTAAAAAATTATTACTACTAAATAATTGGCTAAAGGTGACTATAATGAACCACCAACACTTGAAGTGATGACAAATGAAGAAATAAACACATTGAAGAAGCAGAAATAAAGGAACTATTAAAGAATTTTTTTTGAAAAATGGCTTTGGCAGAGCCAATTAGCCAGACTTGTTTGTGATTGATTGCAAATTCATAGTCATAAATTTCTTATTTCATAACATAATTATTACATACTACAATATTATTTTTATAGATAGGACAGGTAGACTGTATTTTTTTATTTTGTTCTAATGATTTTATTGTGTTTTTTTTATTATATATTTATTTTAATTTGTGGTCTTTTACTTCTTTTTTTCTTTTTTCTTTTTTTTTGTAATTTTTCTTTTTTATTTTTGTTTCTATTTTTTTCTTTATTTATTTATTTATTTTGTTATTATTTTATTATGGGTTCTTTTTTTATATATTATTATTTTTTATTTTTTCAAACCATATTAACAAATTATGCCTAGTTAGAGGGATTAAGGAAATTAAAAAATAGAAAATCACCAGGAGAGGACAGAATATCGAATGGACTTTTAAAGTACGGTGGACAATATCTGATTAAACAAACTTTAAAACTAATCCAAAAAATAATAGAATAAAACAGAATACCACAATAATGGAGATCAAGCATCCTAATATCTCTCTTTAAAAAGGGAGACAAATCGGATCCGGAGAATCTACACAGGAATTAATTTATTAAACAAGACATTAAAATTACCAACCACAGTGATAATAAACAAACTGAATAAAATTATAACATTAGCAGAAGAACAACCAGGTTTTAGATCGGGAAAATCATGCACCGACGCTATATTTATAATTAGGCAGGTTCAAGAGAAGTCATTAAGGAATACCATAAACTTGTCTCCCATAACTTCATCCCAAAAGGAAAGGGTACATTTGGAAAACCTTTTCATCTGCCTTGGAGATGGTCCATGTCTCTGATCCATATGTCAACACTGGTTGTATAAGGGTTTTGTATATGGTTATTTTTGTTTTTTTTTGCTTAAGTTTCTGCTTCTCATATGTCTACTCAGTCCAAAATAGCATTTGTTTGCTAGGATTATCGTTCGCTTGATTTCTTCCGTCATGACGTTCTCCTTGGTGATCAGGGAGCCTAAGTATGTGAATTTGTCCACCACTTCAAAGGAATAGTTATCAACCGTGAATTGGCGACCGATGTTTCTGGCTCTATTGTTGGATGTTGATGCCATCATCTTAGTTTTCTCCTCGTTTACTTGCAGGTCCATATTTTTTTAGGCATTTGAGAAGATGGTACTGTTCTTACGATGTCAGTTGGACCAGTATAAAAACAAAATTCGACACCGATTGTCGGCACCGTTTGTAAAACATAGGCGGCGCAATAGAAATTAATGAGTAAACTTTTATTTTTAAATTATGGTTCAATATTTGTTAAACAGTAATAATGTTGTTAACTGTTCACATTTCTTTATGAAATTGACACCAAAGATAATTAAAAATACATAATACAAATGAAATTTAACGTGCTTATTAATTTGAGAACTAAAGAAATAAGACTACACTTTGAATATACACATAAAATACATGAAAACGAACAATTCCTCTTCCAGTCGAATTGTCTAATTCATGACTAATGAAGAGATCACTTTTACTACTGTATAGTATTTTTACTACAAAAGCGATATTACGTAGGTCAAAATTTTTGACGTAAGAGAACTGTCAAAACATTAGAATGTGACTCTTCATTATATCCATGTTTATAATAAACATGACAATAATGAAAATTCACATTCTAATGTTTTGACAGTTCTCTTACGTCAAAAATTTTGACCTACGTAATATCGCTTTTGTAGTAAAAATACTATACATAGGACAAAGTTTTTGACAAGTTGAAATATATCACTATCCGTGTGTTCAGAACTTGATTCGACACTTGTCGTGTTTATAACTACCACACCAATATTGGAAAAGAAGTGAAAGGCGCAATTTACACAACAGTTATCAGACCAATAATGACATAAATACGCGGCAGAAACACGACTTGATACAGAAAGGACAGAAAGAATGCTAGAAACAGCAGAGATGAAAATACTTTGAAAAATCGATGGGATATGGGAAGAGGTAGAAGTGCAGATATACGACAGATATGCAAGGTGCACAACATCAATAACTGGGTAAAAAGCAGAAGAGTATAATGGAACAACTACATGAGCCAAATGACAAAAAACAAAGTAGTAAGGACGGCGAGAGACGGTTCCCCAATAGGAAGACGATCAGTTAGGTCTGTATCCCGCGTATGAAAAAAAAAGTTGATTAATAGTAAGCTGAAAATTTGTTAATAGCTTAAACGGTGTCTAGTCGGATAAACTGTGATATATGAGAACACTGTAACAGGGGCAGTTTTAATTGTGGTTAAAAATTTGGAACGGTCAGACTTAAACTCTCCGAACAGAGATTAAACTCTCATGCAAAAATCAGACTGCTATTTATCAGCTGTCATAATTCCTGTCATTTGACATATTCTACATGTTCCACTCATTAAAACGCCCATTTGGTGATAAATAGTAGGCTGATTTTTGCATGAGAGTTTAACCTCTGTTCGGAGAGTTTAAGTCTGTTCTGTCGGACAAAATACATGTGCCGTTTTCGTGGTCTGGCCGTTCCAAATTTTTAACCTGTTCCACAATTAAAACTTCCCCTATTCCAGTGTTCCCATATATCAAAGTTTCTCCAACTACACACCCTTAAGCTATTAAAAAATTTTCAGCTTGCTATTAATCAACTTTTTTTTCATACGCGGGATCCAAAACTAAGTGGGAAGACCACGAAAACGATGGAATGACAACTTACTGGAGCCACATTGAAAAACAGACAGTCATGTCTACACAAGAAGAAGAAGAAGGAAAAGAAGAAGAAGACATTAATATTGGTGACAAAGCAAGATAATATTTTTATTTTACTTGAACTTGAGCTACACAATTTTTCCAAATGTCACTTTTGACTTGTAAGTATATATATGGTATTAAAACAGAAAATAGTGAAGAATTACCAAGAATGATGGAAGCACTAGATAGTGAATCGACAAAGATGGGAGTGAACATCGCTTACAGTAATACAAAAGCCATGACCAATCAACAAGGAGAACCAATAATTACAGTGGCACAAACAAGAATAAAGCAAGTAAAAGAGACATTCTAGGACAAATCACTAAATTAAATAAAAAAAATCAGACCGAAGAAATAAAAAAAAATAATAAGATTGGCCTGGGCATCACTCGGAAAACTGTCTTATTCTAAAGAAAAAAAATACCCCCAATACCTAAAATCAAGAGTCTTCAATCAATGTACACTCCCTCTCCTCATATATGGCTCTTAGACATGGACACATACAAAGGAAAATATGGAAAAAATAAAAATATGAAACATGAAAAATTCCATTAATTACATTATCCAATCAGCGGACTGAGCAAATTGACGTCATTAAATCTCGCATAATATATGGGACATCCTGTATAAACAATACAGTTTCAGTATAATACAATACAATAAAATTTAAAATTGATCATTAAAAGTATATAATATAATTTATAATTTATAATACAATTTATAATACAATAATTTATAATATAATTTATAATACTTACAAATGCAATTTAATATGCTTATTCATTTTTTAAATACTAAAGAAATGAGACAAAAAATGTATTATAAAAATAAAATAATTGTAAGTTATGACGACGACACTGTTTATTTAGTGTTTATATTGCTTGCCGCCTTTGAAACATGAGAAGGTATTTTGACCAGATAACGATATGATTTGAGCCTAAGCACTTCTGAACAATTTGACCAATTACTCTTCAGTATTGCCCAATAAGATACGTTAGAAAGTAGTAAGCCACACCCGCGTCCATGTGGACTAATACAAGGAGTGATCAATTTTGAAGCAAGCAAATGTTTATATGGTTTATCTTTATTTCTATGCTCTTCGTAGAATTATTGACCGGACCCCAAAAATGCTTCTGGTCCAACTGACATCGTAAGAACAGTACCTATTTCTTCACAGTAGTATACATTTCTTCTAGCTTGCGTGTTGTGCGGGCAACTAGGTCCACGTCATCTGCATATGCCAAAATTTGGGATGATTTATTAAAAATATTTCCTCTGTTGTCTCGTCGGGCATCTCTGACCGCCTTTTCCAGAGCTATGTTGAAAAGGAGACACGCCAGCGCATCTCCCTGTTGCAGCCCAACATGTGTTTCAAACGCCTGTGATTGTTCGCCCTGTATTTCGACATGGCAAACAACTTTACGCATTGTGGCCTTAACCAATCTTATCGATTTATCAGGGATGTGGAATTCAGTCATGGCTTCATACAATTTATTTCTTAGGACACTATCATAGGCCGATTTAAAATCTATGAAAAGATGGTATGTGTCGATATTGAACTCATTGGTTTTTTCTAGTATTTGCCTTAGCACAAAGATCTGGTCTGTTGTTTATCGACCAGGCATAAAACCACTTTGATATTCTCCAAGAAGCTCCTCTGAATGTGCATTTAGGCGACCATATAAGATACTCGAAAATATTCGCTGTATTAAGGAGGGTTATTTCCCTATAGTTTCTACATTCTAATTTATCACCCTTTTTGTGTAGCGGGCAAACGATGCCAATACACCACTCTTCCGGGATTTGTTCCTCATTCCAAGCTCTTCAGTATTACTTTATATATTTGATTAGCCGCCAGAGTAGCACCTCCATATTTTAATAAGTTCCGCGGGTATACCATCACTTCCTAGAGATTTATTATTTTTTCGGTGTTTTATTGCATCCCGTACTTCTTGAATTGATGGAGGCTCTAATGGTGTATTGTTGCTTGCTCCTGGGGGTGGCTGATTTGGATCTTCTACTTCGATAGTAAGTAGTTCTTTAAATTGTTCCACCCACCTATTCAATATTTCTTCTTTTGTATTGAGTATATGCCCCTCCTTATCCTTAAATAGTCTTAGCCATGGTTTGAATTCCTTTCTTGCATTATTCAGAATTTTATAGAATTTTCTTGTTTGATTTTCCTTTTTTAATACCTCAAGTTGTTCCAGTATTCTATTTTCATAAATTCGCTTTTTTCTTCTATGAATGCACTTTACTTCTCTTCTAAGGTCTTTATATGTTCGTTGTTTTTCTCGAGTTCTTCCTTGCTGCATCAGTTTATATGCATCGTTCTTTCTTCTTGTAATAATGTCCTCACACTCAGCATCGAACCAGTCATTGCGTGATGGTGTACACCGATGGCTACAGCAGTGTAAAGAATCGTTTCGTAGTTGATGTAAAAATAAATATACTAATATACTAATAAATATACTAATATACCTAATACAAATTCATATTGAAAAAAAAAGGAGAGTAGACAACGGTATAACATACCGCATATCAAAGTATACGTCCTGAAAAATCCACGTCAGTAGTTAAGGGTTAAAATAAATCAAGTTTATCTATCTGATGGGTTTTCGACTAATTTATTATAAAAAAATTAAAAAAATTATTTAATATAAAAAATAATATAGGTCTGGATCCCGCATAAGAAAAAAAAGTTGATTAATAGCAAGCTGAAAATCTGTTAATAGCTTAACGCTGTCTAGTCGGACAAACTTTGATATATGGGAACACTGGAAGAGGGGAAGTTTTAATGGTGGAACTGGTTAAAAATTTGGAACGTCAGACTACGAAAACGTCAGATGTATTTTCTCGGACAGAACCTCCAATTGATTTGTTGCTCTTTCTTTAAGCTCTCATGCAAAAATCAGACTGGTGTTTATCACCAACTGGGCATTTTAATGAGTGGAACACGAAGAACTGTCAAATGAACAGATCATAGTACCCGTATGCACGCCAATGGTGAATATAAAATTCTTAATTATATGTCAAAAATGCGCAATAACTGTCTCTTAAAACGTACCAAATTTCATTTGCACATCTCAACCGGTTTTAGAGCAATACATAAATCTTAAGTTTGTAAGCAAAAATCTAACATCCCGTATCTCGGAAACGAAGCATTTGCGGACTTACGATTATAAAGCAAACTCATTATTTTTTAATGCAGAAATGCCCCTTAAAGTTTATCTCACTTATTTAGAAACACCCTGTACTGATGAAGAACATGGCTAGTTGTTAAAGTACCTAACTTTTGTATTGTCCAACATAAGCGCATGAATCAAAAAACAAAATGTTAAGAAAAGCTGAGGCTATAGTTGGGTTTTAATTTCAGTATTTTATAAATGCTAGAATATTCCACAGGGCGTTGCGAACTTTGAGAAAAAAACACAGTTTGATTCGTACACCCGGTATATAATGAAAATTTACCTGTTTAGCAACAATATTATTACAGCAATATTGTTAAAGAATAAGGCTATAACATATTGAAAAATTACTTAAATCGAACAACAGGTTTAGGAGATATGAGCCATCAAAAACTCTGGCACGCGTACATTGATTAAAACCATAAAAATTGAATCACTATTTTGATGTCCAATTGTCATTTTCGCTAAATAACTTTCAGTACGTACATTTCTATTGTATACCGAATTTCCTGTAATTGCCCCCGGCTATAATGGGCACCATTTACTCCACAATTGACAATAAAATTATTAATTATAATAAATTATTAATGAGCAGTTACGAGTTAAAACAATTGCTCCACCTCTTTTCCCCTTCTACCATTGACGAACCGAACGTAGGTAGGCAAAAGTGTGAATGTGAATACAAATTAGCGGTTAATTGTTCTTTCCGATTCAATTTTCTTACGTGGACGCATCCCGACTTAAAACAGTGTCGTAGATAATAATACTGTTTTTTGGAAAATCATAAATTTGGATTACACTTTTTCAGATCAAAGCTTTCATCAATGGTCTAAGAGAGCAACGTTTTCGAGAAAATATTTTAAGACTGCTGATTCTTTAATATATTGTTCCCTATGCTTCCTCGAACACCGTACAGGCCATCTGGCTGCTGATACAGGTTGCGTTCATTACTGCGCAGCACACTTGTACAGGTAAATACAAAATCAGGGTGATTGATTAGTGTGATAAAGCTTAGTAGATCCGCTATAGTAATAGATAGAAATAAAAGTTAATAACAAAAATTGTAGCCAACTTCGAGCTTCACATTACAAAATTAGTTAGAATGTTACAGGGTGTTCGATAACATAGTGACAGACCAAACTTTTGTTTCTTTAATGGAACACCCTATATTTTATTTTATATTCGAAATCTTCTTAACTTCCCCATCACAAAAATATAAAGGTTTGTTATGATATACAGGCTATTTACAAAGTTGTAACCAATGTTCTATGAAAATCGTAATAAGTTCAGCTCCCTGTATAAATAAAAATAAGCACAACAGCAATGGTTTATTGGTGCCATATTTTTTGTTGATTGTCAAAATTTATAAAAATGGTTGATGTTGCTAATTTTCTTTATATTGAATACAGTGTGAGTCAAAACGCAAGTACATTATTTTCTCAGTAATTTTAAATAGAACACCCTAATTAATAACTTGCTTTGAAAAATGAAAATATCTCGAAAACTAACAAATTTAGACATAGGGAATATCATAAAAAATTAAAGTACGGTAATGTACTTTTCGATGGTGATATAAAATACAGGGTATTCCATTTAAAATTTCTGAGAAAAGAATGTACTTGCGTTTTGATTCACCCTGTAATCGATATAAAGAAAATTAGCAATATCAACAATTCTTAAAGATTTTCACAATCAACAAAAAAATATGGCACCAATAAATCATTGCTGTTGTGCTTATTTTTATTTATACAGGGAGCTGAACTTGTTACGATTTTCATAAAAAATTGGTTATAACTTTGTAAAAGCCCTATATAACATAACAAACCTTTATATTTTTGTGATGGGGAAGTTAAGAGGATTTCGAATATAAAATAACATATAGGGTGTTCCATTAAAAAAAAAACATAACTTTGGTCTGCCACTATGTTATCGAACACCCTGTAACATTCTAACTAATTTTGTAATGTGAAGCTCAAAGTTGGCTACAATTTTTGTTATTAACTTTTATTGGTATTTATTACTATAGCGGATCTACTGAGCTTTATCACACTAATCAATCACCCTGTATATTGAATTTAAAAATATTTTAAGACGAAAATTTTTTTTGTCATTACTTTTTAAACCACAGAAATGTCTGGCAATTATAATTCATATTTCTAATAATAGGTCTGGATCCCGCGTATGAAAAAAAGTTGATTAATAGCAAGCTGAAAATTTGTTAATAGCTTAAGGGTGTCTAGTCGGACAAACTTTGATATATGGGAGCACTGGAACAGGGGAAGTTAAAAATTTGGAACGGTCAGACCACGAAAACGGCACATGTATTTTGTCCGACAGAACAGACTTAAACTCTTCGAACAGAGATTAAACTCTCATGCAAAAATCAGACTGCTATTAGCATAAATTTAAACGGAGAATAAGCCTTCTTCAAGTACTTGAGCCACCAATATCGAGCCTGAATTTGAAGAGGTTAAGAGGTAAGTAGATTAAGAAAGATTGTTTAATACTTAACTATTAAATGGGAAATAAGCCACAATTTAACTAAAAAAATGATTTTATTAACGTTTCGACGTCCACATCGGACGTCGTTGTCAAAATACAAAATATTAATAAATTAAACAAAAATGTTGCTTAGTAAAAAATTCTTCTAATAATTGCTTAATACGTTTGGTAATCAATGTCCTTCGTTTGTTACAATAGGAAATTGGATTACAAGCTTCAAAAGAAATAAATTTTTCATTGAATATTGTTCAAGAAAGACGGCATGGTGTTAACCGAGTTGGGATAAAACGAATATTTGCCTTTTATTTTAATTAAAAACCAGTTAAATTATCCATATATCCACATTAGCAGTGTAATTAAACAACATTAGTTAGGCGTGCATTTAGTGAATTTATTTATTGATACTATTCGTGTTGTTGCTCATTTTTTGCCTACGCCGCTGATATCATGTTTCGGGTGTGTTAGCATGGATGTCTTTTCATTGTTGCATTCCAAATAAAAACCATTAAATCGTGACCTTATTTTTAATTTTTCGCCATAAAACCAAACGTGAATTAGTATACTTAATGGACCTTCCGATATTAATTGCTTGTCAACAAAAGACCACTAAAATATATTATAATTCTTGTATAAAGAGGTACCTCATAAATATTGCATTAATATTATTATAAACATGGCTGCTTTTCTTTGATTGTCGCACAACTATTGAGTATGCTACTGAATGCAGAAGCGTTAAAAGAATAAACATAAATCACAAAAAAGGCTTTTAATTCAGTAAAATGGGATTCCCTCTGGAGTAATGGGAAATATGGAATTGCCTAACCAACTAGTTAAATAAGAAATCCGTATGATAAAAGCTCAGTCGAAGTTCAAGTACACGGAATATATGCAAATGCGTTAAAAACAAAAAAAAAAAAGAACTGGACAAGGCTTCATACTATAACCATTATTATACTATATTCCGAATATACAGGGTGATTGATTAGTGGCGTAAAGCTCCGTAGATCCGCGATAAAAGTTAATAACAAGCGATAAAATTTAATAACAAAAATTGTAGCCAACTTTGAGCTTCACATTACAAAATTAGTTAGAATATTACAGGATGTTCGATAACATAGTGGCAGACCAAACTTGTTTTTTTTTAATGGAACACCCTCTATTTTAATTTATATTCGAGATTCTGTCAACTTCTTCATCACAAAATATAAAGGTTTGGTATGTTATACAGGGTATTTACAAAGTTATAAAAATTTTTATATGAAAATCGTAACAAGTTCAATTCCCTGTATAATTAAAAATAAGCACAACAGCAATGGTTTATTGATGCCATATTTTTTTATTTATTATCAAAATCACTTTTGACTTTTGTAGACGTCAAATACAGTCATCTAAAAAACAGCTCCTGAAAATTACTATTTAAATAGCGAAATAATATATTTTGGGCTTGTAAAACTCGATCTATTACATCCTTAATAGTTTTTTATTGCCAGTGACCAAGAAAAACCTAGAAGTTAATTGTATTTGAATCTATTTTACCCCATTTGGGGTTTCCGTTTGGAGACGTCAATTAGAAGCGACAAAGTGTTCAATTATTAAAAACTTTAAAATTTAATATGGACTATGCAGGGAGACCTCCAGATAAACCTCCATATATTAACAGGATGGATCAAGATGATAATATAGAGAAAAGTGACATCAATATAAATAACACATGGGACGGTAAATCAAAAAATAAAGGAGAAACTGTAAGTAATAAATCTGATAATTCTACAGACAATATAAGAGAACATTTCCTATATCAGAGCAGTGACGTAGGACCTTTCCATGCATATATAGAAAATAATACTCCGAACTTTAAAGGTCAGCTTAATGCTATCAAAATTGGCGACATTATACTCTCTAATTTTTCGAATTGAGATAACAAAATTACTAGTATTGATTCAATAGGCAAGAATAGAATTAGAATTAAATTTAAAGATTACCAATCAGCCAATTTTTTAATCAATCAAAAAGCTTGCTCATTGTTTACAAACAACAATTTAGATGTTTACGTTCCGAAGTTTATACTCCATAGACAGGGTATAATTAGGGACATAGATATAGAATTTTCAGAAGAATATATCAAAAATAAAATTAAACAATATGATATGCACTGTAAGTTCGAAGTAGTTTCGGTTAGAAGAATAAATAGAAAGGTAGAGAAACATATCGAAAATAAAACAATAATAGACAAAGTTCCAACAAAATCATGTATTGTTAATTTTAAAGCACAAACTCTTCCTAAATATATCACAATTAATAAAGTGATCAAAGACGTTGAACCCTATGTTCAAAAAGTTCTTATGTTTTTCTTGTCTCCGTTTTGGACACCTTGGATTTAATTGTAAAGCACGTCTTAGGTGCAACAAATGTCATGATTTCCATAATACAAAAGATTGTACAGTAAATGAATATACTCCAACTTGTTTCAGCTGTCAAGGTAATCATTTGACTACACACCTGAGTTCATGTCCTGAATTTTCTAGACAGAAACAAATTAAGAATACGATGTCATCATTAAATCTAAATTTCTTTGATGCATGTAAACAAATTCCGAAAGTTTCATATGCCAATATTGCTGCCAGAAATAGCAGTTCTTCCTTACCAACCAATTCTAATCAGAATGAGCAATCTTATCAAGTAATTCCAAATCAATCAGCTTCATCATCAAAGAAATTCTCCTCACAAATGTTCCTCAGCAGTAATAACCCAGAAAAAATAAATTTTAAGCGACACCGGCCAAGTTCTCCCAATCCTTTGGAATCAGCTAGAAAAGAAATACTTTCTCAAGAAAATATTCCTAGACAAAAAGGTGGTATTTATAATACGTCTAAATATACAGAGCATACAAATACAACAAACTTGCAAACACAAGGAGTACCATCACAATTAAATAATGTAATTTTAGAATTGGTTCTTAATATAATTAGTTCATTAAAACTCACTGAAAATTTAGACAAATCAAAAACAGAGATTACACAACATATTAATAAATATTTAAGTACGGCAGCGATCTCACAAGAAGACTTACTATTTCAAACATCATGTCAGACACAACTAACCCTATAAACTTTTTACAATGGAACTGTCGCTCAGCAGTTTCTAATAAACCAAATTTAGAAGCCTTACTTATTCAAAAAAATGTATATGTGGCCATGTTATCAGAAACATGGTTTAAACCAGAAAAATTTTATAACTTCTCAGGATATAATTGTTTTAGATCTGATCGCCCTGATGGGTACGGAGGCACAGCAATTTTAATTAAAAATAAAATAATTACAGAAGAGATAAATTTATTGGATAATTATAATTTTACTTATAATTGCATAGCTGTTAAACTTTCGTGTATCAAGAAACCTATACATATAATATCCGTATATAAAGAACCAGGTATTAGAGTAACGGTTGAAGAATGGGTCAATTTTTTTCAACACATTCCTTCTCCATTCATCATTGGTGGAGACTTCAACGCTCACAACATGGCATGGGGTTGCGAAAATAATGATACTCACGGTAAAGTTTTATTAGAGGCGATAGAACAATGTAATCTATTATACTTAAATGATGGTTCTCCAACTCTTGCACTAACTTCCAGCCCATCAGCAATCGATATAACAATATGTACCCAGGACATTGTATCTAAATTAACTTGGTCTGTTATTCAAGATCCACATGGTTCTGATCATCTACCCTTGATCATCGCCTTGGAAAACTCGGAACAAGCAATACAACCTGTTGACAATACACACAAAAGATGGAATTTGCATAAAGCAGATTGGAATTTGTATTCATCGAACTTTTATTCGGGAAAACAACCACAAACTTATGAAGAATTAGTTGCCGAAATAAACCGATGCGCAACCATTTCAATTCCAAAATCATACAACAATAACAAATATCCTACAAACAAGCTACCAAAACCATGGTGGGATAATAACTGCGAAGCAGCTGCAAATAACCGCAAAACAGCATATAGACGTTATAAAACAAATCCTAATCTTCACAATCTAATTGAATACAAAAAATTAGATGCCTTAGCAAAGAAAACTTTTAAAATTAGAAAAAAACAAACTTGGATAAATTACTGCGAAAGCTTAAACTCCAACACTCCAATCAGCGACGTCTGGAAGAAAGTAAATCGCTACAAAAACCGAAAGCAGTCCAATAAACTTACGATAAACACCGAAGCTGCATGGATAGAAGATTTCCATTTCAAGATTTCACCTCCTTGGGTTCCAAGTCAAATAAATGAAGCTACAGTTACCGTACCCAGAGAAAACTTCAATCTAGAGAAACCATTTGAATTATGGGAATTAAATCATGGACTCAAGCAAAATAATAGTTCATCTCCAGGGATGGGCTGTATATCATATTCTATGCTATATTTTCTACCTACAGAATACAAACTATCATTACTACAAATTTTTAACACTATATGGCAAAACAAAAATTTAATTCCCAAAGCATGGAAGGACTATATTGTAATACCTATAAAAAAACCAGGAAAGCCAGATAACAAAGTTGAATCTTACAGACCTATATCACAGCATAATAAACGAAACCAGCAAGGACACTCCCTGATGCCGCCTTTGAAGTTGAAAAGTACAGGGTCGCCGTTTTTCGCGTAGTACATCTCAGTGGTGATGTCACCAAGTTCATCAGTGTTGCCGATGTCACCAACTTTATTACTCGTGAGAGATTCTTTTTGAATAATTTCTGGAATTTATGCAAAAGATTAACAATACAATCGCCATTCATCGTCAATATTTTGTGTTATGTCCCAATTATTGACATAATTCTTGCAGGCATACGTATAAAATTATGTTAAAAAATATTTAATATTATCAGAATGTCATAAAAGTTAAGTAAATCTGATAATTATGTACAAATCGGCAACACTGTCGATTTTCTACATTGTCTGGTACTACGCACAAAATGGCCGACGATCTGCGCCGTAATAGTGCGCGAACTTTTCCCGCCTACTAGTGTGTCACTGCTGTTGCGTTTTCTATGCTGTGCCTATATCTTTAAGTTCCTGTATACTAAAAACTCTAGAGAGATTAATCAAAAATCGGCTTGAATACTGGCTTGAGTCCGAAGATATCCTTCCCAAATCTCAGTACTGCTTTCGAAAATCCAGATCTACACAAGATGCTCTCACTTCCCTAGTCTCTTCTTTACAGGTCAATTTTACAAATCAGGCGTCGACAGCTGCAGCATTTATAGATGTAACTTCAGCGTTTGATAACATCAATTTAGACATTCTTTATAAAAAATTAGTAGATCTTGGAATGCCAGTTAAAATTTCAAATTTCATTGTATCCTTGTACAAGAATAGATGGACTTACTTAAAAATAAATGAGAACCTCTTACCACCAAGGTTAACAAGTATAGGTATACCACAGGGTAGTATTTTAAGTCCACTTCTTTTTTCATTGTACAATATAGATTTAGAACACATAGTACCTCCACACTCTAATATTTTACAATTTGCAGATGATGTTGTGTTGTACACCTCCCATTCTTCTCTAGACATTTGTAGACATCAACTTGAATTTACATTAGATTGTGTAAAAAATGATTACCATTCTCTAGGTTTATCCATATCAACGACAAAGACTGAAATTTGTTTTTTCTCCAAAAAACGCCAAATTCCTCAAGGCACCTTCAAATTAGGTAGAATAGAATTTCCGATAAAAAATTGTGTTAAATATCTTGGGACGTATTTGGATCGTAAATTGTTATGGAAGGATCAAATTCATTATATTATAAAGAAATCAGAAAATTCTATAAATATCCTTAGAGCTTTTTGTAGAACCGGTTGGGGAGCTGACCCGAATATTGCATTGCTATTCTATCGCTCAATGATTCGACCTATTTTCGACTATAGTTGTCATTTATATGGGTCTGCGTCAACAGGATATCTTAATAAAGTTGAAATCCAAAGGAATAAATGTTTGAGACTCTGTCTCGGTTACTTAAAATCTACTCCTATTACTATTATTGAGATTGAAGCTAAGGAACCACCACTTACTCTACGTAGACAGTTTTGTACAGATAAGTTTGTAGCTAGAGCTATTTCAAAAAACGTCAGCTACTTAAGGACTATTCGTAACTTGAATATATTAGATTTAAGCCACAAATATTGGTGTACTAAAAAAACCCCCATATACGTTGGAAGCTATAGGAAATTGACAATGTATGAACACCAAATATACAAAAATAAAATACCTCCAATTTACACTAAACCTCCTGAAACTCTCTTTTCCAAGATAATACAAACAAATTACATGGATTCAAACCTTCCAGGCAGTATTATCAACAAAATAATTAAAGACAAGTGGCCTATGTTTCAATATATTTTTACTGACTGCTCCAAAATTCAAAATAGAACCGGAAGTGCAATATATCACTGGAATTCTGAATACAAAGAATCATGCCGATTGCCTAATGAAGCTTCAATATATACTGCCGAATTATCAGCTTTATTACTTGCTCTAAAATATATAGCCTCTGTTGGTATGGACAATTATATCATTTTCACCGATTGTAGAAGTATTGTGGACAAACTCACTTCTATCCAATCGACAAAAAGTCTAAACCACATTGAGATAGAAATTAAGAGTCTATATTATGATATTACTTCCTCGGGCAGTTCAATTATTATTTGTTGGGTTAGAGGACATTCTGGAATATTTGGAAATGAAGAAGTCGACAAATTAGCTAAATCTGCAGCTTTAACCAAACGAAACATAAACAACATACTTCTACCAGTAACCGATATAGATAATATCAGTAAAAACAATTGCAAACAAAATTGGCAACGTGTATATAACCAAAGTACAACGGGAATAAATTTTAGAAATTGCCAACCACTAATTCCCAATGAGAGATGGTTTAAACAAGAATCAAATAGGCTATTTATAAAAACAATAAACAGAATGAGGTCAAATCACGCACTAACCCCAGCATACAAACACAGCATAGGTATCAGTGATAACCCATATTGCGCCTGTGGTGGAATGGGAGATCTACAGCACCTAATATTGGAGTGTGGACAGTACAGACAAAATATTAAAGTGATGTATGAAAAGTTAATTGATCTAAATTGTCCTTTACCTGTCAATTTAAACGAAATTCTTTTTCCAAAAAATAAGCAGACGTTAAAATGTCTTTACGAATATGTAACGTCCTGTAAATTTAAATTTTAAATAGGCTTAGATAATAAAATTAAAAATTGTAAAAATATCACACAAAATTGAAAAATGTATTCATTAATATATTATAACACCCTGTAAATTTAGATAATAAGTAGGCTTAGATATTAACTTAAAATTGTTATTGTAATACCATACAAAAAAAAACAAATAGTCTGGCTAATTGGCTATGTCAAAGCCATTAATAAAAAAAAAAAAAAAAAAAAAAAAAAAAAAAAATTATCAAAATTTTTAAAAATGATTAAAATTGCTAATTTTCTTTATAACTAATACAGGGTGAGTTAAAACGCAAGTACATTATTTTCTCAGTAATTTTAAATGGAATACGCTGTATTTTATATCACTGTCGAAAAGTACCATTACCGTACTTTAATTTGTATACAATATTTCCTATGTCTAAATTTATTAGTTTTCGAGATATTTTCATTATTCAATGGACCAGTAGCGTGGCCACCCAGATTACCAGAATTTAATAAACTGGACTGATTTTTTTGAGGTTACTTTAAGAATAAAGGGTTATAATGCCTCCAACAACAAGAGATGAGATGAAAAATAGAATACAAAGTGTATTTCGAAGCGTTAATTTACAAAAATGCTTCATAGTGTAAGTAACTCATTCAATGACCGTTTTTAGGCATGCATAAATATGTTAGGGAGGTCATTTTGAACAACTTATGTAATTAAATATTTAAAAATTAAAAGTAGCTTTTAATTTTTTCAAAAATGTTATATTTTGTGTTCATGTTTTTTTTGTAAAATTTTTTACTGATAAATTATTTTTCGTTTTTTATTTGTTACATTGTTACATTTACATACAAAAGTAGTTTTATCTACTCTATGTCATATTATGTATAAGTTATTAGTTTGTGAAAACTGTCATTATAGATAGCAGTGCGTGAAGGATTTAAAGCGTGCGTGAAGTAACAATGTATTTTAATTGGGATTTACTTTTTCGCACTGTTTTTGACACACTTTCATATAATCAAATATCCTTAACTTTCGCGTTGTCATGGTGATGACATAATGAGCAATAAATTACAACAAATGTTTTGACAGTTTTGCGGTTTGAATGAAGTTTGGAAGAAGAATTTTTAAATGTCAAAATTCTAAAATTGTAGAATAGAAATAAATTCCAGTGACGAAGAGTTACAGTTTTTTCATTTGTTTATCGTAGATAAAATATTGTATGAAACTGTGCGTGAAGTACTTTTTGCGAACTTACGCGATGTATAGCACTAGCTCCGCTGTCGCTCGTGCTCTAAACATCGCTTGCGTTCGCAAAAAGCCATACTTCACGAACTGTTTCATAAATAACTATTTAATTGTTTTCACAAAATGTTGTATTTTGTGTTTGTGTTTTTTTTTTGTAAAATTTATAACTAATAAACTATTTTTCTTTCTTTATTTGTTAAACTTACATACAAAAGTAGTATTTAATTGTTTTAAAAATGTAGTATGTTGTGTTTTTTTTTTTGTAAAATTTATTAGTAATAAATTATTTTTCTTTCTTTATTTGCTACATTGTTACATTTATTACCAGATTGATAATCAGTAATGGTAAATTGTCAGTTTTAGACAATTCAGTCATGGCTTACTTAAAATTTGGAAAGATTTAGACCCGTAATTAATAATTTGCTCTGAAAAATGAAAATATCTCGAAAACTAATAAATTTAGACATATGGGATGTTATATAAAAATTAAATTACGGTAATGGTACTTATGCGTTTTGACTCACTATGTATTCAATATAAAGAAAATTAGCAATATCAATAATTTATTTATGCTTTTGTGCTTATTTTTATTTATACAGTGAGTTGAACTTGTTACGATTTTCATATAAAATTGGTTATAACTTTGTAAAAATACCATGTATAACATAACAAACCTTTATATGTATTTTTGTAATGGAGAAGTTAAGAATATTTCGAATACAAAATAAAATACAGGGTGTTCCATTTAAAAAACCTAAATTTGGTCTACCACTATGTTATCGAACATTCTAATTAATTTTGAAATGTGAATTAACATTCTAATTAATTTTGAAATGTGAAGCTCAAAGTTGGCTACAATTTTTGTTAATAACTATTGCTATCTATTACTATAACGGATCTACTAGTGCAGCCAATATGTGAAACAATTGTGCATTTAATGTTAGAAGTATATAATTTGGACCACATTATACTGCACATAGAAAGGTTCAAATTTAGATATGAGGCCATCTCAGATGTTGCCTTTTACAAAAATGGCGGGGATTCAAAATGGCGACTATACATTGTGACTAACAGCACGATAACTTTTGAACGAGATTTCAGATTTCAACCAAATTTGGTATAATGGTTCTTTTTTTGATGCATAAGATCGAGGTCTTGAACCGGAAGAATTTTTTTTTCAATTCTTTCACCCTGTATGTATTAATTTTTCAAAAAGTTAATACCACCATGGAAAAGAGCGTAAAAATATTTTTTAGGAAATATTTTTAACTTTTTAGTTATGTTAATTACCATTTAATAAATGCAAAACGTATCTTCACATGTACCTATATGCGGCAGATTCGTGCAAATATTATAAGAATTATTGTGAATTTAATGGTAGAAGCATATAATTTGGACCACATATACTACACATATAAACGTTCAAATTTAGATACGACGCCATCTCAGTTTTTGTTAATTTTACAAAAATGGCGGGCATTCAAAATGGCGACTATACATATGTGACTAATAGCACGATAACTTTTGAATGAAACGTCAGATTTCAACCAAATTTGGTATATAGGTTCTTTTCTTGATGAGTAATATCGAGGTTTTGAACCGGAAGAATCGGTTTACCAGAATTTGTATTTTTACTGTTTTTTATGTAATAATATGTTGTTTCTTTTTCAATTCTTTCACCCTGTATATATAATTTTTGAAAAAGGTAACACCATTGAAAAGAGTGTAAATATATTTTTTAGGAAATATTTTGAACTTTTCAGTTGTGTTAATTACCATTTAATAAATGCATAACGTATGTTCACATGTCCCTATGGGCGGCAGATTCATTTTGAATGCCAGCCATTTTTGTAAAAGACTAAATCTGAGACGGCCTCATATCTAAATTTGAATCTTTGTATGTGTAGTATGTGTGGTCCAAATTATATGCTTCTACCATTAAATGCACAATAATTCTTATATTATTATTTGCACGAATCTAACCTACATGTGAAGATAGGTTATGCATGTATTAAATGGTAATTAATATAACTAAAGAGTTCAAAATATTTCCTAAAAAATATTTTTACGCTCTTTTCAACGCCGGTGTTACCCTTTTGAAAAAATAATATATACAGGGTGAAAGAATTGAAAAAGAAACAACATATTTTTACATAAAAAAAAAACAGTAAAAACACAAATTCTGGTAAACCGATTCTTCCGGTTCAAGACCTCGATGTTACTCATCAAAAAAAACCTATATACCAACTTTGGTTGAAATCTGACATCTCGTTCAAAAGTTATCGTGCTATTAGTCACATATGTATAGTCGCCGTTTTGAAGGCCCGCCATTTTTGTAAAAGGAACAAAAACTGAGATGGCCTCGTATCTAAATTTGAACCTCTATATGTGTAGTATATGTGGTCCAAATAGTATGCTTTTACCATTAAATGCACAATAATTCTTATAATATTTGCACGAATTTGCCGCATATAGGTACATGTGAAGATACGTTTTGCACTTAATAAATGTTAATTAACATAACTAAAAAGTTAAAAATATTTTCTAAAAAATATTTTTACGCTATTTTTAATGGCCGTATTAACTGTTTGAAAAATCAATATATACAGGGTGAAATAATTGAAAAAAAAACAACATATTTTTACATACAAACCAGGAAAAACACAACTTCTGGTAAACCGATTCTTCCGGTTTAAGACCTAGATCTTATACATCAAAAAAGGAACCTATATACCAAATTTGGTTGAAATCTGAAGTCTCGTTCAAAAGTTATCGTGCTATTAGTCACATATGTACAGTCGCCACTTTGAATCCCCGCCATTTATGTAAAAGGCAAAATCTGAGATGACCTCCTACCTAATTTTGAACCTTTATATGCGTAGTATTCGCGGTGTGCAAGTACTTGGAAGGGAAACGAGAAACGACCGTGCGCGAGTCGCGGATAAATACTATCTTAAATAATTCATATTGTCAATTGAAATTGTCAAATTGACGTATATTTCATACCTTCTATCATTGAAGCAGAAAAATTATATATTGCTCCACAATATTGATATGATATGCAATTATTATATAAAGGTAAATTTAATTAATTGTATTTTGCTTGCAGTACTGCATTTTAATAACTAATTTTATTTACTACATATAATTGTTTACGTTTTGATAGCATAACCTGAATCTTATTTTTTCTTCTTGTTATTTTTTTGGGCTATGGCCTTGACAATTATCCAGTAACCAGGACTAATATAATTGGACAATATAATTAAAAGTGCGAATAAAGTTGCAGAGCGTAGAAATAGGGGTCGCTTTGCCGAACTTGCACGGTCCCAATATGTGGTCCAAATTATATGCTTCTATCATTAAATGCACAATTCTTATAATATTTGCACGAATCTGCCGCACTATACGGAGCTTTACCCCACTAATCAATCACCCTATATAATGAGCAAAGTATTAGACGAATGGGATGAAGAAATCACTATAGGAGGCAAAAAAAATCAGTAATCTGCGATACGCAGATGACACAGTTACACACACACACAGATGACACACATACTAGCAGCCAACTTAGTTGAAATGACTACCACCACCGAACAGCTAGGCCGGATAAGCAAAGAATTCGGACTGCAGATCAACACCGGAAAAATAAAAATAATCATCGTACACAGGGCAAATAACAATCTCCCGTACATAAACCAAGTGGAGAATTTCGAAGTAGTACGCAAATTTGTATACTTGAGCTCCATGATAATCAACAATATCAATAGTTTCTCAGAAATCAAGCATACACTAGAGAAAAGTCCGAACAATAACAAGGAAGACTAAGCTCAGATTAGTCAATGTCCTTATTTTTTTCCATTCGCAGCTGAAACATGGCCCTCAAAAAAATCTATAGAAATAAGATCGAAGCCTTCGAAATGTAGGTCTACAGAAGAATTCTACGCGTGTCCTGGACAGCACACAGAACCAACCCGTCATTTTTGGAAGACCTTAATATAAAAGACAGGCTATTAAAAACAGTGAACCGAACGTACCTAAATTACTTCGGCCACGAAGAATGGAGACTATGTAACTATTGATAGTAGAATATTAAAGGTATAGCCGCAGACCAAGGATTCGGGGTATGAAGCTAATACTGGAGAGACCACACGACCAATATGGTAGCGCAGTCTTCGTCAGACCAGATATCGACGTAGCATCCACATCTCTAACAGATCAAAATGACATCGAGATCCTCACAGTGGAGATAAACTCCTGTACAGTAACGTCAATCTACAAACCACCAAACGCTGACTTTGCTTTTGAGGAACCGAATAACTTTCAATCACACCAAATCAAATTCTTACTGGGTGACTTCAACTGTCACAGTGTCGCGTGGGGTTACAACGAAACAGATTCCAATGGCGAAGAACTAGAAAAATGGGCTGAAAGCATGAACCTAAAACTTATTCACGATCCAAAGCAGCCTGCGTCGTTCAACAGCGGAAGATGGCGCAGAGGTTACAACCCAGACAATATATTTGTCAGCGACAGAATTGGAGACCAGGTGACAAAAATCGTTGGAAGCGCCCTCCCAAAGACACAGCACAGACCAATAATTTGTCTTTCCAACGCGGCAATCAGATACGAAATTGTTCCTTTCAAGAGAAGGTTCAACTTTACTAAAGCAAAATGGGAAAAATTCTCTGAAACATTGGATCAAGAAGTTTCCCAGCTAGAACCTTGCCCTGATTCATACGATAAATTTGTAGAAATCGTAAAGCAAGTATCACGGAAATTTATCCCTAGAGGTTGTCGAACTGAGTACATAGCGGGGCTCAATGAAGAATCTAAACCCCTAATTAAAAGATACGAACAGCTATATGAAGAAGACCCTTTCTCGGAAGCGACAATACAGGCTGGGGAGGAAATGTTACATGCGATATCCGCCAACAGAACGGAAAGGTGGTGCAAGCTGGTCACGAGTCTGGACATGAAACAAAACAGCAGACGTGCCTGGAAGCTGATTCGGAATCTTGGCAACGATCCCGCTGCTCCGACAGTCAACATGACAGAAGTCACACCCGATCAGATAGCCCATCATCTTCTAATGAACGGTAAGACGACATCAAGAAAGAACAAGGTGAGAGCTCAACGGAATATCGACGAAGAAAGAGATGTTCTAGGTACCTCTTTTTGTCTAGAGGAGATGAGAGGCGCGATCCATCAAATGAAAGATAATAAAGCGGCTGGCCTGGACGACATACGAACAGAGCAAATAAAGAACTTTGGACTAAAAACCGTAGAGTGGCTCGTAAAAATGATGAATTGCTGCATCCGTACATTACAAATCCCCAAAATCTGGAGAAAAGCTAGAGTGGTAGCCCTCTTAAAACCAGGGAAGGATCCGGCGGATACAAAGAGTTTTAGACCTATATCTCTCTTGTGCCACCTTTTCAAGGCCTTTGAAAGAATGATACTGAACCGGATCACAGAATATGTGGAGACTAAAATTATTCCAGAACAAGTAGGATTCAGGCCCGGAAAGTGCTGCTGCAGTCAAATTCTTAATCTCACCCAACATATTGAAGATGGTTTTGAACGGAAGGAAATAACAGGAGTAGCGTTCATAGACCTAACTGCCGCCTATGATACAGTTAACCATCAACGGCTACTCGCAAAACTCTACGAAACTACAAAGGATTTCCGACTAACAAGGTTAGTGAAATGTCTCCTCCAGAATAGACGCTTCTACGTAACGCTCCAGTCCAAGAACAGTCGGTGGAGGGACCAAAAAAATGGGCTACCACAGGGAAGTGTCCTCGCGCCGATTCTATACAACATACACACCAACGACCAACCCATACACCAACAAACAAGGCAATTTATTTACGCTGATGATACAGCGGTGGCAGCTCATGGAAAAACCTTCAATGAAGTCGAAGTGAAACTGACAGATGCCCTGGGAGACTTAGCTCTATACTATGATAAAAACCATCTGAAACCCAATCCCACAAAAACCCAGGTATGTGCTTTCCACCTGAGAAACAAGCATGCCCGAAGGTCGCTGGAGGTGGAATGGCGTGGTCAGATGCTGGAACACAACAAGACGCCAAAATACCTTGGCGTCCGTCTGGATAGAACTCTGTCTTACCGATACCACTGTCAAGATGTCAAGAAGAAAGTAAGTGCCAGAAATAATATCATCCGCAAGCTAACTAATACAAAATGGGGAGCACAACCACACACTCTCCGCACTTCTGCCTTGGCATTATGTTTTTCGGCCGCGGAGTTTGGAGCACCAGTATGGGCAAACTCTGCTCACGCAAAGAACGTCGACGTGGCTCTAAATGAAACGGTCCGTATAATATCGGGTTGCCTGAAACCGACACCTATCGAAGAGGTATACCCCATTGCTGGAATTGCTCCACCACCTATCAGGAGGAAGGTCACGTCAGAGGTAGAACGGAAAAAGCAGGAGACGGACCGAAGACACCCCTTATATGACCACCAAACTCAGCCAAGCAGACTAAGATCTCGGAAAAGCTTCCTGAAAACATCAAGATCCATCCCCGAAGCGCCAGAGACGCGCCGAATACACCTATGGCAAGCGTCAGCTACCGCGACACATTTTCCTCCCTCGGAGGAAATGGCTGCTGGACACAATTTACCGTATCCGACTTGGAAAGCGCTAAACAGACTAAGAACCGGCGTTTCACGTTGTGCTAGTAACCTGAAAAAATGGGGATACCAGGAGGACGATACCTGCGACTGTGGCGCGGTTCAGACCAGCCGGCATCTACTATCATGCACAGAGATGAGAGAGACCTGCACAGAACAAGACTTAATTATAGCAAATGACAGGGCCATCTATGTGGCCAACCATTGGAAATACAGAATTTAAAGTTGTTGGTGTTCCGGACACGGAAAGTAAGTATTAAAGGTATAAATCCAAAGACATTGAGGAAGATGTCCAACAAGATGGACAGACCAAATGAAGACTCTGCTGGGAAAATCATATGAAGCAGTGCATCTTTTATCGGGTGTCACCACGCCATGAAAAGGACTCAAGCAATAATGAGGACTCAAGAAAACTTCTTCTTCTTCTGGTTCCTATCCATTTCGGATGTTGGAAATCATATTGGCAATCATAACCTTGCTCGCTGCTGGTCGAAACAGTTCCGTTGAGGTTTTCTTAAACCATGTTCTCAAATTCCGCAGGCATGATATTCTCCTTCTGCCGGGTCCTCGCTGACCTTTAACTTTACCTTGCAATATGGACTGCAACAGGGAGTAACGGTGCGTATTTCTCATAACGTGTCCCAGATAGTGCAATTTTATGCGTTTGATGGTAAACACAATCTCCGGTTCCTTCTTCATTCTTCGTAGAACTTCCTTGTTCGTGATTCTTGCTGTCCATGATATTCTCAGCATTCTTTTATAAAGCCAAATCTCAAATGCTTTAAGTTTTTTAATAGTGGTGTCTGTAAGCGTACATGCCTCCACTCCGTACAATAACACATAGAAAACATAACATCTCAAATGTCTCATTTTTGTATATAGGGATATGTTGTGGCTTTTGAAGATGGCGCTCATTTTGTTAATGACCGTTCTTGCTTTTCCTATGCGGCACTTTATACCCTGTACATTGCTCCACTGCTCATTTATAATAGTTCCCATATAGCAATACTGTTTTACGAGCTCTATCTGCATTCTATCTATCTAAGAAAACTAGAGTAAATAGGGTCTATAGCAATGGGAAATAGCTGCTCAGGACCGACAACAATGGAGGGAAATAGCGGAAATTACTCAATAATTATATAAAATATTGCAAAAAATACACTTTCTGCAAATAAACTTTTATTCCATGCCTAGATTTTGTGTCACATTGGAACTACTAAAAATCGGTTATCTATAGCAAAAAATAGAACTTGACTGACTTAGCAACATTTTGCGCGCCTGTGAGTAATAATTATTGTTTTTGATGGTATAATGTCTAGGGATGGCGGTTTTTGACAAAACACCGGTTTTCGGTTATACTGGTTTAACCTGGCTATTATAACCGTCTAAAAAACCCGTTGCAAAAACCGGTTTTGATTTTTTTAATCAATAGCCAATACCCATTAAGTTACAATGTTACATTTACATGGCACTTTAGTTTGCGATACTCCATTAAAATTGATATAAATATTAATCATATCGATACTATCCAAAGAATATATCGATATCAACATAATCAATCGATATATAAACGGCGGCATTGGGATTGTACTCAATTAGGATCGAAAATAGAAATCCGTCATCAGTGTTGTCAAATCGGTTTCGGTTTCGGTCAGCTTAAAATTTCCTGACCGCGCCCTCCCCAAATTTCCCCATGTTTATTTCCCTCCTGAATTTATTATTTTTTCCAGAGGTAGTAACTTATCTGGTTTTTCACCGGTTATTACTGTAGAAAGAAAAACCCGGTTATAATCGGGACAAAAAAACAATAGGAAAAACCGATTATTGTAGAATAAAAAACCGGCTTTCGGTTATAACCCGTAGATTTTTCCCATCCCTAATAATGTACTTCCACTGTCATACTCCCCACGACTGTTGCCGAAAGTTCTCAGAACTTTCGAAAAACAAAAATATTGATCTGTTGTTGTCTCTTAAGAACGTGTAAGATAGTGCAAACAAAAAGTAGCTAATAAGTTAGACTCTATGTGAATGAAGATCTTCAATCACAGTGAGGTGATAATATTCCCATTCACGATATTTCGCTAGTTTATGTGGTTAAATATCGCTTGTTGCACCAGAAAACATCGGTTTTGTCCATGAACTATAATTTCGTAGTATTGCTGTCTTCTATATTATCTCGTCAATCCCCAGAGGAAAGTAGTCTAGGTTTCTTCGCGGGTTTCCATGTTTTTTTATCTTCTGCAGTACTCGCTTAGTTTGTCTTAACTATTTTTTGAATATCATGCAAACATAGGTAGGTTATTTGGTGGAAAGAAACATTGTAAAAAATCAATTACATTGCTCGATTAGGCATTTAAACCAAAGACAAAAAATGTTAAAAAACGACAAGCTCCGAAGAGATCACAATAACCAAAGGCAACCAATGTCATGACGGCAATGTGAGCTCCCATATAATTGTTAAGTAGTCTGTCTTTTAGCTTTATTTCAGTATCAAATCTGTTTGAATAGGTACCGTTTCTGTACATCCGACGCATCTTCATGGAAAAACTTATAGAACAAGCCAATGCCAAACAGCAATGACATCTCAAAGGCCGGCCAAAAACAAATTATTCCTTAAACGCTCAAAACATCGAACTGATAAATTCTACTCCTCGGGAAGGACTACGTATACAACTAAGGCTGCACCTACACTGGATCCGTATTTCTCCGATCCGATCCGATATCGGCCGACGTCGGACTGAGTAGCTTCTTCTATCGAACGTGTTTGGTTTCATTCCGATCGGGCTTCCCACTGCATTGTAGGCCCTACGCTTTAATACCTTGAGTTTGTTTTTCAAACCGACGTCGGACGTCGCGCGTCGGAGAAATACGAATCCAATGTAGGTGCAGCCCTAACTACCTGATAATGAAGTTACATTAATAAAATAATACTCACCAAGCATTTCGATGCGCTGAATTCTGTTGCTGCATCCCCCTGAGCTGCACCTTGACCTCCCCCAAGAACACATCGTCACCGATACCGGGCGTGTCGTGCCACATGGACACGTGTAATTCACAGATTTCCGCATCACCCTCGCACATCGAGTCTTTCCCCCCGTCAAAATTCGAGAACGGGAAAACTTCGTCGAACTGCGGACTCGTCGTTTTTTTGCGGACCTTAGTTCTTTTCGATATACTTTTTCCGTTCGTGTACGACACGCAAACTAACGCGTACGGATCGCATGAACCGTTCTTTAAGGTTAACTCTAAACAACGCACCACCTACAAAAAACAGAAAATATATCAGATAAATCTATGAAATAAATAAAAATAGGTGGACATAAAGAAAAAACATATACATATAATATTAGAGTAAATATTTGAATATATGTTGAATGTTAATTAAATATTATACACGAGCGGGACACCCTCAAAAAAGCGTTTAGTTTTCGAGATACTGACCACGGAGGGGTGAATGGCTAATTTTATTCATACCTTATATTTTCGTGGGTGCTGAAAACGAAAATGAGGTTTATTTTGAATTTTATGTGGGGGAACATTGTCAAAATCGCAATTTTAACTTAAAAATATATCGGTACCTGTTTCAAGCTTTTATTCTTATCCTGATAAAGCTTATGAAATTTTCATAGAAAAAGGTGCGGATTTGTGCATAGCAAAGTTTAATCGCAAAAGTTGTGTGACGAAGTGTAAAATTTAGCTTCTTAATCACGTTTATGTTAAAGTAGAGAGTACAAAGAAGTTTTCTGGTAAGCTTTAGGTCAAAATGTTTTATAGAAAAAAAAATAGTGCAACTTTTAATGTCGACATTAGAAATCCCCAATATAACGCTTATTTTTCGAGATACTGACCATGGGTGGTCAATGGCTAATTTTGGCCTTAGATTATGTTTTTGACAGTGATTAAAACGAAAATGAAATTTATTTTAAATTTTAGGTAGGGGAATATTGTCAAAATTGCAATTGTACCCTAAAAATAAAAAAAAAAATGAAATCACGTTTTTTTGCGCTTAGCTCGCTACAACTCTGGTCCGTTTTAATATTTTTTTCTGAAATTTTTACAGTATATAGCTCTAACATTTCTGAAGATAACGGTACCTGTTTCAAGCTTTTATTCTTATCCTGATAAAGCTTATGAAATTTTCATAGAAAAAGGTGCGGATTTGTGCATAGCAAAGTTTAATCGCAAAAGTTGTGTGACGAAGTGTAAAATTTAGCTTCTTAATCACATTTATGTTAAAGTAGAGAGTACAAAGAAGTTTTCTGGTAAGCTTTAGGTCGAAATGTTTTATAGAAAAAAAAATAGTGCAACTTTTAATGTCGACATTAGAAATCCCCTATATAACGCTTATTTTTCGAGATACTGACCATGGGTGGTCAATGGCTAATTTTGGTCTTAGATTATGTTTTTGACAGTGATTAAAACGAAAATGACATTTATTTTAAATTTTAGGTAGGGAAATATTGTCAAAATTACAATTGTACCCTAAAAATAAAAAAAATGAAATCACGTTTTTTTGCGTTTAGCTCGCTACAACTCTGGTCCGTTTTAATATTTTTTTCTGAAATTTTTACAGTATATAGCTCTAACATTTCTGAAGATAACGGTACCTGTTTCAAGCTTTTATTCTTATCCTGATAAAGGTTATGAATTTTTCATAGAAAAAGGTGCGGATTTGTGCATAGCAAAGTTTAATCGCAAAAGTTGTGTGACGAAGTGTAAAATTTAGCTTCTTAATAACGTTTATGTTAAAGTAGATAGTACAAAGAAGTTTTCTGGTAAGCTTTAGGTCAAAATGTTTTATAGAAAAAAAAAATAGTGCAACTTTTAATGTCGACATTAGAAATCCCCAATATAACGCTTATTTTTCTAGATACTGACCATGGGTGGTCAATGGCTAATTTTGGTCTTAGATTATGTTTTTGACAGTGATTAAAACGAAAATGAAATTTATTTTAAATTTTAGGTGGGGGAATAATGTCAAAATTGCAATTGTACCCTAAAAATAAAAAAAATTAAATCACGTTTTTTTGCGTTTAGCTCGCTACAACTCTGGTCCGTTTTAATATTTTTTTCTTAAGTTTGTACACGATATATCGCTCACTTTTTTGAAGACAATGGTTTCTGCTTTAAGGCGGGTTGACATTACTAGTGAATAACGAACGTGGCTCACGCTTGCGTATTTTTCCCGTGCTATTGTTAGATATTTTATTATCTATTTTCAAACTCAAGCAGTACATTTGTATTTATACATTGCATACGAATAGAAATGTACTGCTCGAGTTTGAAAATAGTTAATAAAACATCTAACAATAGCACGGGCAAAATACGTAAGCGTGAGCCACGTTCGTTATTCACTAGTAATGTCAACGCGCCTTTAAGCTTTTAGTCTTATTCTAGTAAAAGTTATAAATCTTTTAAAGTACAAGGTGCAGATTCGTGAATTGCAAAGTTTAATCGCAAAATTTGACTGACAAAATTTGAAACAGATTTTAAATCAAATTCAAAAATAAAACCTGAGTACAAAGAAGTTTTCTGGAAAGTTTTGGATCAAAATGTTTTATAGAAAACAAATGGTGCAACGTTTAACATCTCCGTTATAAATCCCCAAAATAATGCTAATTTTTCAAGATACTGATCATTGGTGGTGAATGGCTAATTTTGGTCTTACTTTATGTTTTTGATGGTGCTGAAAACGAAAATCCAGTTTATTTTGAATTTTAGGTAGGAGAACATTGTCAAAATCGCAATTTTGCCCTAAAAATAAAAAAAAAGTTAAACCACGTTTTTCTTAAAATTAAAAGTTGCACCATATTTTTTCTATAATACATCTAGACCTAAAACTCCCCATAAAACTTCCTTGAACTTTATGGTTTAACATGTAATCAAATAGATAAATTTTAAATTTTGTCACTTAATTTTTGCGATTTAACTCTGTAATTCAGGAATCTGCATTTTATTTTTAAAAATTCATAACAGGAACAGAGTTGTAGTGAGTTAAAGGTAAAAATTCGTTACTTCACTTTTTTTTTCATTTTTAAGTTAAAATTGCGATTTTGACAATGTTTCCTTACATAAATTTCAAAATAAACCTCTTTTTCGTTGTCAGCACCATCGAAAACATAAAATAAGACCAAAATTAGCCATTCACCTCCCATGGCCAGTATCTCGAAAAATAAGCGTTATTTTGGGGACCTATAACGTCTATATTAAAAGTTGCGCCATTTTTATTCTATTAAACATTTGTAACTAAAACTTTCCATAAAACTTCTTTGTATTTTATGTTTTAACATAAACGTGTTTAATAAGATATATTTTAAATTTTGCCTCTCAACTTTTTGAGATTAAACTTTGCAATTCACGAATCTGAACCATGTACTTTAAAAAATTCATAACTTTTAATAGAATAAGAATAAAATCTTAAAACAGATACCGTTGTCTTCAAAAAAGTGAGCAAATAGTGTACAAACCTTAGAAAAAAATATTAAAATCGACCAGAGTTGTAGCGAGTTAAACGCAAAAAACGTTATTTAACTTTTTTTTATTTTTACGGTAAAATTGCGATTTTGACAATATTCCCCCACCTAAAATTTGAAATAAATTTCATTTTCGTTTTCGGCACCGTCAAAACATAATCTAAGACCAAAATTAGCCATTCACCACCCATGGTCAGTATCTCGAAAAATAACCGTTATATTGGGGATTTCTAATGTCGATAATAAAAGTTGCACTATTTTTTTTTCTATAAAACATTTTGATCTCAAATTTTCCAGAAAACTTCTTTGTACTCTCTATTTTAACATAAACGTGATTAAAAGGCTAAATTTGAAATTTGGTCACTCAACTTTTGCGATTAAACTTTGCAATGCACAAATCCGCACCTTTTCCTTTGAAAAATTCACAACCTTTATCAGAATAAGAAATAAAGCTTAAAACAGGTACCGTTGTCTTCAAAAATGTTAGAGCAATATACTGTAAAAATTTCAGAAAAAAAATATTAAAACGGAACAGAGTTGTAGCGAGGCAAACGCAAAAAAACTTGATTTTATTTTTATATATTTTTAGGGTAAAATTGCAATTTTGGCAATGTTCCCCCACATGAAATTCAAAATAAATCTCATTTTCGTTTTCAGCACCGTCAAAAACATACAGTATGTCTAAAATTAGCTATTCACCTCTCCGTAGTCAGTATCTGGTCATTTTAGGGGTATCTCCCGCTCGCCTATTAGTTCATAATCAGTTGAATATCGGGTTAACCAATGTCTTTAACGTCAGTCAGAAGGTCATTGAATATCAGTTGAATGCCAATTAAACGTAAGATGAAGATTGGATTATAAGGTGTTTACGATGTCAAGTGAACAAAATGAATTTATTGGAGGCGGAAGCAATTTCATGTTGAGCACTGAAATATACAGAAACATGTAACAGATCACTCTCGGTATTTGTCCATGTGGACAAGGGTATTGTTTATTATAACTTATTACAATCTAACGCATCTTACTGGGCACTACTGAAGTACAATTGGTCAATTCAACGATTTCTCAATAAACGCCAATATACTGACGTTTAGAGTTTAGACGATAACAGAAAACACCAAGAATATGATAATTGACTAGACATAATTAGACCTTTAATTAGATTTTTATCTTGATCGTGATATATTCTTGTTTATTTTTGTGACCAAGTATCAAAGATCATCATCATCCAGCCTCAAAAGTCGACTGCTGAACACAGGTCTCCTCCTCGTGACTCCAACCCGTCTATCTTGCGCCGCTCTCATCCAGTTTTTATTTTTAGCTTTCTTAAATCGTCGGTCTATCTTGCAGGGGGTCGACCGACGCTGCTCTTGTCTTCCCTCGGTCTCAATTCTATAATAGTCCAGGATTACTAGGGCTATCTTCTCCCGGTAAGGGTGGTTAACCCTTATCCGAGGGGTGGAATGATTAATAGTCGTTTCACTGTTGAAGTTGTTTTATTATACTCGCATGAGTACAAGCTGGTAGCAACCTACGTAACGTCGTCTCGCGGAGTGTAGATGACACTATCTTTTAATGTGAATAATCTTACATCTAATAAAATAGAATGACGAATGTGGAATGTGTAATGAGGATTCCCTTATTACGTTTTGGTTGTATAAATATATTTAAAAGTGCAAAGTCAGCGTCGACCCTGAAAAGTGTTTATAGTGGCTGTATGTATAATTACACCTCACGATCTAGGTCAACAATGTTTATGTAACGAAAGAAGGTTGGAATTGTTTATGATGACATTTAAATAACCGAAAGAAATTAGCGTAGATAATTAAAGGGTGTTTTTAAAAGATATCTAATGAGTACAGATGAATTCTTGTACACCTTTCCCTTCTAAGAATTTTCTGACTACGGGCAGAAAATTTTGTAAGTAGTGCTACCAACCCATACTGTGTTGTAATCAATACAAAAAATTTATTTTATATACAAACTTCCTAAAACTACGTAAATACATAAATAAAAATAAAAATGTTCGTTTAACAACATTGTTTCATCACACTTGTCACTCACTGTGTTTTCGGATTGTAAGCATATAATCTATTCTTATGTATTTCCTTGATTTTATTGTTTTCTATTCTGATTTTACAATTAACGTTATTTACTTCTGTTATTGTGAAAGGACCTACATAAAGACTATCAAACTTACCATTCTCTTCCCTTTTTACCAGGACTAGGTCTCCTATTTTAAAGTTTGGAGGTGTTGCTTTGAGCTTATTCTTTTCTTGCCGCTTTTTTTGTGTTTTAATAAGAAGGTTCTGGCTCTGTCGTGTGCGCTTTGTAGTTTGTATCGTAACTCATTGTAGTAGGCATCTATATTGTAACATGGTTGAATCTCCTGTGTAAGGTCTTCCGGTAGGTTAACCTTCCTGTCATATAGCAGTTCGAACGGTGTGTATCCATGATACGCGTTAGGGGTTGTATTGTAGCAGTATGTGAACATTCTGCAACACACATCCCAATTTTCTCTGTCTTCGTCTATGAATGCTCTTACGTACTCGTTCAACGTTCTGTGTAGTTTTTCGCAACTTCCAATGGACTGTGGGTGGTATGCCGTTGAAAAGTTGTGCTCTATTTTTAATAGCTTTGTTAATTCCTGCATTACTTCGTTCTTATACTCTGTGCCTTGGTCTGTTCTTATTTGCTTCATGAGTCCGTATGTTGGTATGAAATGATCAAAGATTCCTCTTGCTATTGTCTCTGCTTCTTTATTGCACACTGGTATGCTGACCGCGTATTTTGTCAGTTCACACAACATTGTGATACAGTATCTATTACCTTCATTACTTCTAGTGAATGGACCTATTGTATCTATGTATACTATGTCCCATGGTTTGGAAGATGTGTCCGATATCACGAACTCTTCGACATGTGTTCTTTTCGGTTTGTTAATTTGACATTTGTGGCATTGTTTAACGTATTTTCTTACGTCTTTTTCCAAATTTTTCCATCGGAATCTTGCCTTTAGCTTCTTTATTAGTCTATTATTCCCTACGTGTCCTCCTAACATCGGGTGATTATGGTATTCTTCTATTAATCTGTGTTTTTCTTTGTCATCTTTTATTGTTTCTGGTACTTCACATATGTATATTTCTATATTCTTCAATTTTTTATTTCCTTCTTTAATAAATTCATCAATTGTGCACAATTTAAAAATAATATCATTTACGTATATCTTTACTTTACGTACTGCATTCTCTACCGCCAGCTTATCAAGCTGTGCCAACGCTTGGTAGTAGAAGAGAAGACACTTCAGGACACTTTGACCTTTGAACCCTAGCGATACAACATCGCGCGTGGCTGTCGATGCACCGCGTGACATGGTCCGATTTTGACGTATGGGGTGTCAAATGAAAGCGGTGGCGACACAGAAGCCAACTGTCACTTCTTCTGTCTACATTTGACGTCATTCACGTCCACGTCAAATGTCACGTCATTCACGTCACGTCATTCACGTCACGTCATTCACGTTCTGCGTCGAATGTCACGTCCTACGTCAAATGTCACGTTGCACGTCAAATGTCGGATGGAAAACTGAACAATGTCACATATCTACGGTTAATGCCAGGTTCTGTGTCGAATGTCAGCGCTTTGCCACGTCCTACGTCGAATGTCACGTCATACGTCAAATGTCACGTTTTCTTAGGCACTATACGGAAAAGAAGAAGAATTAAACGTTGACAGAAGAAGAAGTAACAGTTGGCTTCTGTGTCGCCACCGCTTTCATTTGACACCCCATACGTCAAAATCGGACCATGTCACGCGGTGCATCGACAGCCACGCGCGATGTTGTATCGCTAGGGTTCAAAGGTCAAAGTGTCCTGAAGTGTCTTCTCTTCTACTCTTGGTTTAAATCGAAATGATCCAATCCTGTGGCTATGCTTTTGCTGCATTTTATTTTGTTTTTGGCCCTAATGCTCAGTGTTGGTGAGATTAGTTCTGATCCAAAGGACAAAATTGGTAGTCTATGCGCCTCTAAATTATTTAGTACCTTCCTTACTGTCTGTTTGGTGGCTTCTGGCTGTAGTGCGAGTTCACTTTCAGCCTTTGTTTGTCTTGCTTCCTTCTCCTTTTCTCTTGCTTGAGCTCTTGTTATAGCTAGTATATGGGTGTTGTCTATGTATAGGTTCTTTAGTTGATGCAATGTTATTCTTGAAAGGCTGTCTGCGTAGTTACTTTTCCCTGTTATATACTCTATTTCGAAGTCATACTCTTCTAGGTCTAATCTGATCCTCGTGAGTTTTGAGGTTGGTTCTTTCATTGCAAATAGGTGTGTCAAAGGTTTATGGTCTGTTTTTACTTTGAATGTTGGTGCTCCATATAGATAACATTTAAAATAATTAATTCCCCAATGAATCGCTAGTAATTCCTTAACGATTATAGGTTTATTACATTCTCGTTTACTAAAACTTCTTGATGCATATGCTATAGGTAGGTCTATTCCGTTGTAATCTTGACTTAGGATTGCTGAACAACTCTCATTGGATGCGTCTGTTGTTAGGATAAACTGTTTGTTGAAATCAGGATATTTTAAAATTGGTGGTTTCGTCAGAGATGCTTTAAGCTTTTTGAATGCTTTTTCACACTCCTCAGACCAAAAAAATTCTACTCCTTTCCTCGATAATCTGTTGAGTGGTCTGCATATTTCCGCAAAATTTTTAATAAAACGTCTATAATAGTTGCAAAATGCTACAAATCTCTTTGTTTCTTCCGCTGTCTTAGGTGTCGGATATTGTTCAATTGCTGCATACTTCGCTTTGTCGGGTGATACTCCCTCTTGAGAAAGATCATGTCCTAAATATGTTACTTCCCTTCTAAAAAATTGACATTTTCTGGGTTAAGTTTCAAATTGAATTTTCGACATGTCTCAGATGTCTTTTTCAGGTTGTCTAGGTGATGTTTTTCGGATATTCCAATTACTACGATATCGTCCATGTAAAGAAATGCTTTGTCTGGTGTTAATCCTGAAAATGCTATTGACATCATTCTTGAAAAGCTATTCGGGCTTACATTTAATCCAAAAGGTAATCTGGTAAATTGAAATGCTCCGTTTTCCGTGCTAAACGATGTGTATTTTCTCGATGACTTTTCTAATGGTATTTGATGAAAACCTGACATTAAGTCTATAACTGAAAACCATTTTGCTCTTCCTAGTTGATCTAATATCGAATCTATTCTTGGTAATGGGAATTTGTCTGTAACTATCTTCTTGTTCAATTGTCTAAAATCTATGCATAATCTCCATGCTTTTCCTCCATCTATAGCTTTTTTCGGTACCAGTACTACTAGGCTGTTGTACTCGGATGTAGATGGTTCTATGATTCCTTGGTCTCTTAGTTTTTGTACTTGTCGATTTAATTCCTCTGTTTGCGCATGAGGTGTCCTATAATTCTTGATATATACCGGAGTTTGGTCTTTAACTCTTAGTTTCTGTTCGTAGAAATTGTTACAGGTTAACATATCATGCCTTAGGGCGAATATGTCTGCATATTCTTCGCATAACGATACTAAGTTATCTCGTATATATTCTGGTATGTCTAATTTCAGTGATTCTCGTAATTCTTTTTTCCTATCCTTGCTGTCGTTGACTAGTCTATATATATATTGAATAGTTTAATGTCCAACGTCCTGATTGTGCTTGCCTCTACATTTACTGTTTCGTATGTTGTGTTCAAAATTTTGATGTATGGATTATTACTTGAAATAATTGCTCTTGCTATGAATATTCCTGGTTGTATTTCTTGTTGCTCCACTATCCTGTCGTTCCTTAGCGTTTGAAAAATTTTGACTATTCTGTAAATTTCACATCGTGGTGGTATTATTATGGTGTCATTATCTATATTATCCAGAATTTTCGTACTAATGTAACAATCGTTGTCCTCTTTAATGTGCATTTTAAGGTTTGCGTAGTCCAGTATACATTGAAAGTTAGAAATAAAGTCTCTCCCAATGATTCCGTCTGTTGGAATTGGAAAGTTAGGTTCTACCAATTGAAAAATGTGTTCGAATCGAGTTCCTTTTACTTCTAGTGTTGTCTCAACTTCTCCCATTGTTTGCAACTCTCCTTTAGTGACTCCTTTTATTTTCGCCTTTGTGTTTGGTTTCACCTGTTTCTTCATAAAATCTTGTGAACATTTTAGTATTGAAATATCAGCTCCTGTGTCTATGATAAAGGTGCTTGTGTTTTCAAGGATTCCTGTTTTCATTCGTACAAAGTTCGTTAGGTTCAGGTCGAAGTTGTAAATGTTATATTTTATTTCTGACTGTGTGCTTCCAACTTCTTGTTCATTCAAAACCCCAACTGCTGGTTTTCTTGTTCTTCTTGACTGTCCTCTATCTCTAGTAACCTTACGTTCCTGTTACGTCCTCCTCTCTGGTTTCCTCTGTATGTTTGATTGTTAAATTGTCTGTATCTTCTGTTCGAATAATTTCGTTGATTGTCCGTTGCTTCTCCTTCGTTCCGTTGTCCGAAGTTATTTCTTCTTCCTCTGTCATATTTGTTACGGTATCCTCTTCTGTATTGCTGCTGTCCTCTCCTATTCTCGTAGTTTGTCCTATAATTTAAGACTCTTCCTTGTGCATTTTCTTCAGTCGTATCGATCGATAAAAATTTAGATACTACTTCCTGCGGTGATGTAAAGTTACCTGCTTCCAGTATTAGCTTAGCTTTCTCTGCATTAACGTTTCGTTTCATTGTTGTTACTACTGTTTCCGTCGTATATTTCTTCGCTAACTCCAGTGGCATTCCTTCCGCTATGTATGCTACTTTTAATTGTTCTGCTAACTCTTCCACTTTAGATGCGTACACTGCTGCATCTCTATGCCCTTGCCTTTTCTTGGCTAATTTGGCTATTAAATTCTTCGGATTATCACCTCTTAGTTCTTTCTTCAGTGCTTCAGCTATCCGTGGAATCGTATCTTCCGTGGTTATTAAGTTCCTAGCCTTATTGGTAAGTCGTGTTTTTATTAGCGTTACAGCTGTGTCTTCATGACCTTCTGCCAATTTTCCAAGTAGTTCTAATGCGTCCAAAAATGGTTGTAATTTCCCTGCGCTTCCATCGAACTCGTTGGGCAATATCTTGCTTGCGATATTCAAAAATTCATTGATTGTCAGAGCCATGTTTAATATTGTTATATCTTGTTTTATGTCACCTTTTTCCTCTTTTATTTCGTCGTTAATTATTTCTTCTTCTACTTCCTCGTCGCTTTTTCCTTCTTCTACTTCCTCGTCGCTTTGTTCCTCTTCAACTTCCTCGTCGATTGGTTGATGTATTGAATTTGGAACCACTGTTCTTACATTTACTGCTTGAAATGAGCGTATAACTTTGTCTCTGATTTTTCCAAAATATTTGTTGCACGCTTCCCTCTGTTTGTCCGAAAGTGCTTCCCAGTTTTTCTTAGTTAAGTGCGTGAACTTGTTATAGGATTTAATTAGCTGTGTCGTTACTTCTTCCTGTATGTCCTTAGATTTCGGTACTTTTTTCTTTAAGACCCTTCTGCTCTGTCTTCCTACTTCTTGTGCAAGTTCCTCAACTATTTTGACAAAATCTTCCCAAGTAACTTTGTTGCTACTCATTTATACATAATTTTCTATCCTCAGTTCCTGCACTTCTTAGCGAAAATATAAATTCGATAGTCTTACGGTGTATATAGATATGTAGTATATAGATATATAGTAAAAAATAACGAGATAAAATAATACGTCAATATATGGTAAAAATATGTAAAAAAAAATTGCAATAATAATAAATAAAAGTTCAATAATAAATAACGTTATATTAACCCTTGTAGATAAGTAGTTAGAATAATAATGTAAATGTATTATGCATATAGCGTATATTTGTTATATTTTTATATCGTATATTTATATTTATAGTGTATATTTACGATAGCAAATATTAAAATCATAAAAAAAATTGCAAAAATGTACCCTCGTAATAAATAATATAAATAATATATACCTCAAATAATAATGGTAATATGCCATGTGAATAACTTTAATATGTGTTAAAAAAATTCCAATAATACCCATAAAGATAATTAAAAATAAATAGATAAAAATACTAGAAATATACCTTACATTACTGCTATATCATTCATTTGTTAAGAAATATCGTGGAAATACCATAAGAACAAAATATAGACTCACCACTTTAAACGTTTGTGTTCGTATCACCAAAAGTTCTCGATCGACGTTCCCTGGCATTGTCCATTGTCCCACGATGTTCCATCTCCATACCATTGTCCATTTAGCTCCATGTCAGGCCTGCTGTCTCCATCCTTTCTACATACCACACTGTATTCTAGGGTGGTCGAGGTACCAGAACATTGACGTTTTTCTCCATTTCTCGTTTACCAGTTTACTTCAGTTTCTTCCCTGGTCTTGGATCGCCATATGATAGTCCAGGATTACTAGGGCTATCTTCTCCCGGTAAGGGTGGTTAACCCTTATCCGAGGGGTGGAATGATTAATAGTCGTTTCACTGTTGAAGTTGTTTTATTATACTCGCATGAGTACAAACTGGTAGCAACCTACGTAACGTCGTCTCGCGGAGTGTAGATGACACTATCTTTTAATGTGAATAATCTTACATCTAATAAAATAGAATGACGAATGTGGAATGTGTAATGAGGATTCCCTTATTATGTTTTGGTTGTATAAATATATTTAAAAGTGCAAAGTCAGCGTCGACCCTGAAAAGTGTTTATAGTGGCTGTATGTATAAGTACACCTCACGATCTAGGTCAACAATGTTTATGTAACGAAAGAAGGTTGGAATTGTTTATGATGACATTTAAATAACCGAAAGAAATTAGCGTAGATAATTAAAGGGTGTTTTTAAAAGATATCTAATGAGTACAGATGAATTCTTGTACAATTCCAATAACCTCTTTGTCCATCGCCCATCTGTCATTCTAGCTATGTGTCCTGCCCATCTACATTTTAGTGGCTATATTTTCGATGACGTCAGTCATCTTGGTACTTCTCCTGACCTCTTCGTTTTTTATTTTGTCTCGCAGAGTTCCAACATGAATCGTTTCATTCTTCTCTATGTGACTCTCAGTTTGGTAGCCGAGGCTTTCAACACTGGGAGAACGCATTGATCAAATACTTTTCTCTTCAGACATGTGGGCAGGTCACTTTTAAAAGTTTCTCTCAGTTTTCCATATGCTGCCCACCCAAGACCGATTCTTCTCTTCAATTCATGGGTCCGATTATCCCTGACAATCATAATTTCATGTCCTAGGCATTTATATTATTTGTCCATGAGTTCTATTTCTTGACCATCAATACTGATGTTCTGATTGGGTACCAAATTTGTCATTATTTTTGTTTTCGAGATGTTTATATTTAAACCTACATTTTCTGTAGCCCCAACGAGTTCCTGTACCATCTCTCTTGTCATTTCTAGATCCTCAGCTATTATAACCATATCATCGGCGAAACGTAAGTTGTTTTACGTTGTTTTAAGTTGTTTTGTAAGTTGTAGATAATTCTCCATTTACTTTTATTTTTGGTCTAGCAACGTAAATTTGGCGATTATTGTAAACACCACGAAAATTATATAGGTACTATAAAAAAGAATCACATGAATATGAGTAAAGAACTCTATTACAGTAGAACCCCGATTATCCGTGCTCCTCGGGACCGGACGTTGGCACGGATAATCCGAACATTTATTTCTTATTATAATACATATGTACGTCTATCCATACATATATACCTACCATAAAAAGACAACAGAACAAATAAATCTTTCATTATGAGTCTTCCTCTCCGCGTATAGAGTTTCCGTCGAGTAATTTACAGTGACGCTATTTTGATAAAACCTCAAAAATGCAATTTAAGTAATACAAAATCATAGCACGGATAATCCGCAGCCCGGATAATCCGCACACGGATAATCGGGGTTCTACTGTATTAATTTTGTAGTCCATACCTGTACTAGCAGCCTTCTTTTGTAGACGTTCGCTTCCGTATCGAACTTAATTTCAATGTTCACTTTCCCTTGCACCTCGGAGTCAGCGTCGACCGCTTTGATAGGGAACCAATGATCCTTATTGTTATAGGAAGACAGCTGCTCTCTCCGGATCGCCACCTTGCCCAGCATCTTGTCCTGTTTCAGATGGCGATCCCGGTCCAACACGTAGATCGAGATGAAACGGAAATTTCGAGGGACCTCGAACTGAAATTCTTCACCGAAGAAAGGACTGCAACAAAAATATTTCATTTGTACAGAAAATTATTAAGACAAAAGATTGTTGTTACATAACGACAAAGAAAAAATAACGAAAAATGCTTACCACAATTAAAAAAAAACGTGGGACATCAAGGTTATAAAAAAATATAATTTTTCTCACTGCTTGAATTAGTATAGTACTTTAAATTTAAATTGAACTTCTAAATAAATCTATGTAAGTAGTTAAGGGCAGGCATATACAGTGTGTCGCATTTAAGATGAAGAGACCCCTATATTTCGGCTATCAAAATAAATACAGATTTGAAATTTTGCACAGTCAGCAGAGGGTTCACATTTTTTAAGATAGTCAACTGAAATTTAAATTTTAAACGCGACCTACTGCGAATCCCCAAATATTGTGAATTTTCGATATTTTGCTTCGCGCTAGAGCTATCGGAAAAAGTTATTTGGAAAAGTTGTTTCAAATAAACTCTACATACCAAATTTCATGAGAAAATTCACACTTAGTTTTTTCAGTATTTTTATTTTGTAGTCAGGATTCTAAAACATACACTTGTTGTCGCGAGATACATCTCGGGACAGGCAATTGTAGGTTTTAGGATCTTGCAATCTTGTTTTAGGATCTTGGATTAGATCAAAATTTTGAAGAAACTAAAAATGCGAATTTTCTAATGAAATTTGGTGTGTGGGGTTAGAATAATATTTGGAATAACTTGTTCAAATAACTTTTGCCGACATCTCTATCGCGAAGCAAAATATCGAAAGCTGCGTTTAAAATTTAAATTTCAGTCGAGTATCTTAAAAAATGTGAACCATCTAGGTTTGGATCCCGCGTACCAAAAAAAAAGTTTACTAATAGCCAGCTGAAAATTTGTTAATAGCTTAACGGTGTCTAGTCGGACAAACTTTTATGTATGGGAACACTGGAGCAGGGGATGTTTTAATTGTGGAACGTGATTTTAATTGTGGAACTTGTCATTAGTCCAGGGCGCATCTGTTTTGAGATTGCCGTTGAGAGGTGACTCAAATTTTTTTTTCAGAAATTGCTTGAAAATAACTCGAATAATAATATTTGAGTTATCCTCCCACTCAAAATGGTCCGGAACATTGTTTAAATAATCAAAATGTCAAAATATGAAGGAAAAATTCGATTTTTTTATTGGTTTTTTGATTATAACTTTTAAACTATTCATTTCTGAGAAAAGTTGTACTAACATAAAAGTTGCGTAATTAAATTTCCTACAATACAGAATTGGTTAAAAATGTAAAAAATAGTCACCCTTGTTGCAAAATAGCAATAATGGCGAAAAAAACTATACAAAAACAAGTATTCGCATTTTACGTTTTTCAACCATTTATGCTACACATAGAACCTTCATATTTTACCCAGAAAAACTTTATGTAATAGTAAAACAACACTGTAAATTTCATTAAGATCGGTTTAATAGATTTTGCAAAATAAATTTTGCAATCCAGCTTTCGCAAAAAATTTTTATTTCATTTAAATATTGCAGGACTGAAAATAAAGCAGATAGCAAGTTTTTTTTTGCTTATAGAAAATTGTACCTTTCATTTGAAATTCGCAAAATTAAAATCTATTAATTACCACGGCGTCAGGCAATTTTTTAAATAAACATTAAATTTTGGTGCTACGCGCAGGACAGCGGTGTTTGACTCACAGAAATTGATTTCCACCAAAATTTCTTCCAATCTTTATCTAATATATTATTTGCTTACTCTATATTTTGTTGTATTTTAATATTTTAATTGCACAAAAATCAAACTAATTTTATTATTGTTTGTGAAATATTGTTTAAACAATTGCATATGTTTAAAAATAATAAACTTTTATTCTCTAAGTTAAAATATATGAACAAAGAAAGTTTTTGCTAAAAAAAGTGTTATTTCAAAGGATAGCGTATGTGTTTTTATTTTGCAATAAACAAATTTATTTATTTATATCGAAATGTAATAAAAATTAAAATGTATCAATCATTATCAAAGGTCATTGGAATGCCCAATCAGAGCAAACTATCCGCTGTCCTGCGCGTAGCACCAATAATTAATGTTTATTTAAAAAAATTCCTGACGCCGTGGTAGTTAATCGATTTTAATTTTGCAAATTGCAAATGAAAGTTACAGTCTACTTCTATAAGCAAAAAAGATTTCAACTTGCTATCTGCTTTATTTACAGTCCTGTAACATTTTGAAAAAATGAATTTTTTTTTTTGCGAAAGCTGGATTGCAAAATTTATTTTGCAAAATCTATTAAACCGATCTTAATGAAATTTACAGTATTATTTTACTGTATCATAAAGTTCTTCTGGATGAAATATGAAGGTCCTAAGTGTAGCATATATGGATGAAAAACGTAAAATGCGAATACTTGTTTTTGTATGTTTTTTTGTTGTAATTATTGCTATTTTGCAACAAGGGTGACTATTTTTTTTAAATTTCTAACCAATTCTATATTGTAGGAAATTCAATTACGAAATTTTTATGTCTTTACAACTTTTCTCGGAAATGAATACTTTTAAAGTTATAATTAAAAAACGAAGAAAAAAATCGAATTTTTCCTTAATTTTTTGACATTTTGATTATTTAAAAATGTTCCGGACCTTTTTGAGAGGGAGGATAACTCAAATATTATTATTTTGAGTTATTTTCAAGCAATTTCGGCAAAAAAATTTGAGTCACCTCTCAACGTCCAAATGTACTAATATTTTTACAGATGCGCCCTGGTCTACATCCTGATAAGTTTATGATTGTGAAAACTAGCAGGTTGTTTTTAAGTTTATTCAATAGCAAACTTTATATATTATGAAAAAATGTTTGTCCGACAAATATGTTGGGCATTTTAATAAGTCCGACACGTAGAACATGTCAAATGACAGAAATTATGTTGGTGATAAATAGCAGTCTGATTTTTGCATGAGAGTTTAATGAAAGGGTAACAAATCAATTGGAAATTCTGTCCGACAAAATACATGGGACGTTTTCGTAATCTGACGTTCAAAACCTGTAACCTGTTCCACAATTAAAACTTCCCCTGTTCCAGTGTTCTCGTACATCAAAGTTTGTCCGACTAGACACCGTTAAGCTATTAACAAATTGTCAGCTTGCTATTAATAAACTTTTTTTGGTACACGAGATCCAGGCCTAATCAACATGTATGACTGTGCAAAACTTCAAATCTGTATTTATTTTGATAGCGCCGAAATATAGGGCTGTCTTCATCTTAAATGCGACACACAGCCTCAGTCGCTCTAATTTTGCCCAGGAACGGGTATTGGCCACTCTAAAATGAGCCGCATCCTATTTCCGATCGAAAAGATCGGAAAAACTCGAACAATTCATTAGATTCCGATCTATCAACTCTTTTAACAAATTTCTACCATTCAATAATTCTAAGATTAATAATAATTAAGCTAAACCAATCTGAGATGGGATGTAACGCCACAGCTGGTGCAGCAGATCCATCCCTAAAATAACTACTAATAGGAACAAAATATAATGTATATTAATCTCCCCATTTACTAGCTAACATGGGCTAAAAGGAGAATTGTAAAAACATGCAGCATATAGGAAGGTTGTTTCTCCTATAAAGTAGTTGTCAGGGAGCGACGACAATAATAAAGGACCATACGAGTATAACAATGCCTTTTACGGATTCAATATAAGTTACACAAGGGAAATAACAACTTTAAAATGTCAAAATAAGCTAAAAATAAATCGTGTTTATGCAAAGAAAAAATTTATTGGAAGGACCTCGAAGAACAAACATTAAACAAAAAATGACGACGATCATTTTGATGACAGACAGACACACATGAGCTAGCATAGCAAAGAAGGCAGACAGGCAGTTTAAATGTTTAAACAACACCGATATGGCACCGCTTGGAATGTATTTATTCTATTTTATGAATGAACGGCTGTTGCATAACATTTGGCCCTGATAAAAGGAAATGAAAGATAGTTTTTGACGGTTTTTTTATCAGCGAGGAATGTGGAAATGGCTTTGCATAATTGTGTAATATTGTTTCGATGTAATGATAACGGAAAGGTTTACCGGAACAAACAACATGAGGTGTGTGTGTGTGTAACTTTAGTTGGTTAGCTAGGTGAATATCAGTGTTTTTTATTGGTTTCTTGCCCTTGCAGTATCACAAACAATGCTTTAACGTATATGTTGAACATCGGAAGTACTAGTTGTTGTTCAATAAGTCTTGCGGTTCGATAAGAGAGGGCGCTGCTACTAGCCTAATTTTTTTTGTTATGTTGGTACACTCTTCATATGAACGTATGTGAAGTTTTATTTCAATCTGCCAATTCATTATTTTTTTAGAAGCCATTTAGTATCGATGTGTCACAGTATTTTTTACAATGGAAATAATCAAGTATCGTGCAGTGATTGAATTTTTATTTTTGGAAGGTTTAAAGGTAAAGCAAAGGCTATAGCGGGATAAGATGGTCAAAATTACACCAGGCTCGATTCAGTTTTGGGTTTATCCATTCGAAAATATATAATTGAAAACTCACTCAGCCAAATATTCAAGTCCCTAGGTGCACCGGGGGGTCCGCTATAGAAAAAAACGTGATTTTTTGAAAACATTTTTTTCCAGACGCTGTATTGCTGCAAAAAATCTGAAAAAATTAATGAATGCGTATCTTAACAACACAAAGCCACCTGATTTTTTTCAGATTTTTAGCTTCAAAATTGAGCGCGGGAAAAAATTTTGAAATTTTCAAAAACATTTTAGGTTATGTTGTAAATTTTTCGACAACTTTAAAATATTGTTATTTTGTGTATTTTTTTCCATTCTTTCGAACGGCATAAGCATCATTATCATTTTCGACGTGGAAAATACCTAAAAATCGGAAAAACTGTTTTTTTGACATTTTCTGAAGTTTTTGACTCATAAACTCAACAACATACAGCTAAATTAATCATCATTTACATTTTCATATGTATTGTTACATTTACAATCAAAATCAGCTATTAGAACTTATTTTTTTTCCTACAGCATGCTCAAAAACCCCGTTTTTCGGCGTTTTTACTAAATAGCCTCAGAAATCAGTAAAAAAAAAAATTCTTTTAACGTTTAAAAAATTAAAATTTTGTTATTCTCGATAGAATGTAATACAATTAATACTTAAATAAATTATTTTTTTGTTTTGCACGATTGTTTGAATTTCATATATAATAATATCGTCATTATCGTCCCACTAAGGGTACCCTGCCATAGGCTTATAAAAAAATCAATATATTATAGATTATAGAAAAACATCAGAACATTTTGTATCTAGTGAGATCATCTTCAGTGACATTCTGTTTAGTTACTGAAACTATAGTCCGCTAGTTGATATATTATTATGTAGTCTTCAAAATTACATAATTATTTATTAAAATTTCCCATATAAATAGTTAATCATAAAAATACCAAAGGAAATAGCTTTAGAACAACATTAAAATTATACTTTTGAAATGCGGCACAATGTCGATATAAATGGATTTTACTAAAGCTCAAAAGCAGCATGACTTCCCTGCTCGAAAAACTGAAGGGGTACAAAGTTCTTTATTACTATGGTTTTTCAAATAACCGTAATTCTCATTAAAAAATTCATCGATTACGTCATCGCGCCCAGATGGATGACGTCACTACTAGTATGATATATATGCCAAAAAATCACAATTAAAAAATCGACCTCTTTCGGGATTTTTCCTTAGAGTCGACAGTTTAATAAATAACGAATTTATTCCTTTCCTTTGCATCATACTGTATATTAATTTGAATTTGAATTTTGTAATTTCATGAGTACGTAGTAACTTTTTAATAATTAATTTATTAATCCCTTTAAACACTGCACTCTTTAGGTTGCACTATTTAAGCAATTAAATAATTCAAATAATTTAGTAATTTATTTATATAGTAATTCCTCATTAACGTTTAATAACACGATTTTTATTATGTAAGTAGTTAGTGACTTCGACGGCAGTACTTGAGGAGTGGTTTTTTTGTATCGAACACAACAAAAATTTTATTTTTTAAACGTTAAAAAATTTTCCTCATTAACGTTTAATAACACGATTTTTATTACTAAGTACATAGTTAGTGACTTCGACGGCAGTACTTGAGGAGTGGTTTTTTTGTATCGAACACAACAAAAATTTTATTTTTTAAACGTTAAAAAAATTAATTTATTGATTTTTTATAAGCCTATGGCAGGATACCCTTAATGGGACGATATTATTATATATGAAATTCAAATAATCGTGCAAAACAAAAAAATAATTTATTTAAGTATTAATTGTATTACATTCTATCGAGAACAACAAAATTTTAATTTTTTAAACGTTAAAAGAATTATTTTTTTTACTGATTTCTGAGGCTATTTAGTAAAAACGCTGAAAAACGGGGTTTTTGAGGATGCTGTAGGAAAAAAATAAGTTCTAATAGATGATTTTGATTGTAAATGTAACAATACATATAAAAATGTAAATGATGATTAATTTAGCTGTATGTTGTCAGAAAATGCCAAAAAAAAAGTTTTTTCGATTTTTAGGTATTTTCCACGTCGAAAATGATAATGATGCTTATGCCATTCGAAATAATGGAAAAAAATACACAAAAAAACCATATTTTAAAGTTGGCGAAAAATTTACAACATAACCTAAAATTTTTTTGAAAATTTCAAAAATTTTTCCTGCGCTCAATTTTAAAGCTAAAGATTTGAAAAAAAATCAGGTAGCTTTGTGTTGTTAAGATACGCATTCATTAATTTTTTCAGATTTTTTGCAGCAATGGAGCGTCTGGAAAAAAATGTTTTTAAAAAATCACGTTTTTTTTCTATAGCGGCCCCCCCGGAGCACCTAGGGACTTGAAAACTTGGCTGAGTGAGTTTTCAATTATATATTTTCGAATGGCTAAACCCAAAACTGAATCGAGCCTGGTGCAATTTTGACCATCTTATCCCGCTATAGCCTTTATGAACGAATGTTAAAAGTGTATAAGGACTCTTCGCCTTCAATTATTAGGTACTGTAGAAAGTGAGTTGCTCCATTTAAACGTGGTCGTGCAAGCCGAGCAATATTTTGGCCGAAGTATTACTCGATTCTAGATCCTGACCCATTACTTAGCGGCAGGGCTGCTTTATCCATTAGGCAATATAGGCAGCTGCCTAGGGCGGCAAACTGTGAGAGGGCGGCACAGGGGCGTCATTTGAAATTTTGATTGGGGGGGGGGCAAGCATTATATAATATACAATACATTATATATGATGTAATGATGAAAACTGAAAGCATTTTTTGTAAATTTCAGTCATTTTCAGGGGGGGGGGGGCAACTGCCTCCCCTAACCCTACCAAATGACGCCCCTGGGGCGGCAAAAATACTGTACAAAAAATATTTGTATTTAAAAATTAAAATCGAATAACAAATATGTATATTCATCATTTATCCATCAATGAAATAGAAGTGGGCATTCGTTTCTAAATAAAAGAAATTGCATTCATATCAAAAATAAAACAAACATAGCATTCTGTTATCTTAAACCTAACACTATTCATCCAAAAAGAACGGAAGTTATAAATTTAGTGATTATTGGGCCGCCAGAAGCTCGGCAAAGACGGTGAATTGACTGAACACATCAATATTGCACATATTGCAGAAACTAAAGATTACAGTAGGAAATCGAGTTAGAGTTGGGATTTTCAAACTGTATTATTACAAGTAGATAACATTCGTGTCGTCGCACTGATATAATACTCCAGCCAGGGAAATAGGCAAGAAATAGACCATGTTCGGGACAATGAAATATCAAGGTAGCTGACTTCTTTAGTTATTGTTGACTTGATCTATAGGATGAAAACTTACATGTTTCCTGCCTAGAGTTCGTGTTTTTTAGTTATTGACAATTTAGTGCAATCAACGCGATTTTTTTCCATTTTTTGCACTCAATTAAAAAACTAAATAGTTGACATAAAATTACAAAATTTATTTTTTTAGAACATTGAAAAACCTTCAAAATGACGATATTTGAAAGTCAAAAAGTTAATTTGTTGCTTCGTAAACTGCAAAATAACTGAAAATCGTTATTTATTAATAACTTTTACTAAAACTAACTTAGAACTGTAGTGTTTCACTTTACTCAAAGTTGGGTATTGGGGTACATAACAAACTCCCAAAATTTGAGACCGATCCATTAATTAGTTTAAAAGTTAGTTATTCTATTTGTTTATCCCAGATACCGTTGTTTTGCAATAACAAATGACAGAAAATAATGAAGATAGGACAATTCTGCGTATGCCAAATAAAAGTAGAAAAGTGATAGTATCAAAATGTATTAAGAAAAGATAAAAAATTGTAAAAAATATTAGTTTATAAACATTTACAATAACTTTAAAAATTTTGTCCGTAGAAAACATCTTCTTACATAGGTATTCGGAAAGATGATATTTTACTCCAATTTTTAAAAATGTAGTGCAAATGATGACTGGTCATAGTAAGTGAAGGGGAGCTTCTGCGTTGATTGCACTAAATTTCATCCTATAGGTCAACAATTAAAACAGTTGTCAGCTACTTGGCGGGAGCCGAAAAATGCACGACTTCAAAAACTAAAAAAGCAACTTAAAACTACTACCATTTTCTATATCTTGGGATCTACTCAATGGATTTTGATATTTCTTCTTTTAGTTTGTATGTACTCTTGTGTACATTACAAATATGCAATTTGTCTAGACATTTATTAATTAATAAATCGTCTAATTTTTTTAAACAATTTTTGAAAAAATAATCTTTTCTCAAAAATCCATTTTTTGTAATGATACTATCATTATTAATCATAGAAAAAGTTAAGGTATATTTTAATGAATAAATTATGTTCAATAAATTATTATTTAATAAAAATAATTTATTTATTAAAATATACTTTAACTTTCTATGATCATTAATGATATGATTAAGAAAATAGATATTTGGAAAAAAATAATTTTTTAAAGGAATGTTTAAACAAAGTAAACCCTTTATTAATTAATACATTTATAATAAAATTGCATGTAATGTATGTAGAAATTACATACAAATTAAATTGTTAATAATTAAAAAAAACGGAGGTGAACTCTAGACAGGACACGGGTAGTTTTTCTTCCTATAGGTCTACAATAACTAAAAAAGTAGTCAGCTACCTGAATATTTCAGTTATTATGAAAATGATGTAACAGTGTGAAACAGCTTCAGTGAAATAACAGTTAAAAAATAACGGCTACTGCTATCGCAACACATTCCTATCTTATTATCTAGTGCAAATTGTACATAATCATAATTTTTCATTATTATGTAAAACATTATGTGTTTGTTTTCACCGGTCAAAAGTGAATTCATACCATACTGTGATTTTTGTTCTTCTCACTTGTGTAAAATATTACTTTTTATAAATTCTACGTTCCACTCTCGGCTCGGTAAGTAAGAAATATTCAGATTTTCAGTCGGAAAAATGAAAGAATACCCATGAACGAACATATAAAACACGCTGTATTTTCCTGTCACCGTGTCACAAAGAAAATTGTCCAGTGCAAGTACATGAAACAATAATTATTACATGTACTTGCGCTGGCCAATTTTTTGTGTGACACGGTGACCGGAAAATACAACGTGTTTTATATGTTCGTTCATGGGTATTCTTTCAATTTTCCTACTGTATGTATTATATTTACCTATATTTATTATAACTATTGGACCAAGAGCTAGCAACGTCGGAAAAAAGTATTTTGACAACTGGTTGTTTAATATAATATTATTCCCTATGCTTCCTCGAACACCGTACCGGCCATCTGGCTACTGATACAGGTTGCGTTCATTACTGCGCAGCACACCTGTACAGGTAAATATATCGAATTTAAAATTATTTTTTCTACAACCGTGTTAAAAATGCAATTTTTAGCATTCCATTGGAGCGTTAAAAATGCTACTTTAAAGCACTATAGACCAGGGCGCATCTGTAAAAATATTAGTACATTTGGACGTTGAGAGGTGACTCAAATCTTTTTGCAGAAATTGCTTGAAAATAACTCAAATAATAATATTTGAGTTATCCTCCCTCTCAAAAAGGTCCGGAACATTGTTTAAATAATTAAAATGTCAAAAAATGAAGGAAAAATTCGATTTTTTTCTTGGTTTTTTGATTATAACTTTAAAAGTATTCATTTCCGAGAAAAGTTTTACTGAGATAAAAGTTGCATAATTAAATTTCCTACAACATAGAATTGGTTAAAAATTTAAAAAATAGTCACCCTTGTTGCAAAATAGCAATAATTGCGAAAATAACCATACAAAAACAAGTATTCGAACTTTACGTTCTTCAACGATTTATGCTACACTTAGGACGTTCATATTTCACCCAGAAAAACTTTATGATACAGTAAAACAATACTGTAAATTTAATTAAGATCGGTTTAATAGATTTTGCAAAATAAATTTTGCAATCCAGCTTTCGCAAAAAAAATTCATTTTTTCAAAATGTCACAGGACTGAAAATAAGACAGATACCAAGTTGAATTTTTTTTTGCATATAGAAGTGTACTGTAACTTTCATTTGCAATTTGCAAAATTAACATCGATTAACCATCACGGCGTCAGGAATTTTTTTAAGTAAATTGGGCATTCTAATGACCTTTGGTAAATATTGATACATTTTAATTTTTATTAAATTTTGACATAAATAAATAAATTTGTTTATTACAAAATAAAAACACATACTCTATCTTTTGAAATAACACTTTTTGTAGCAAAAACTTTCTTTGTTCATATATTCTAACTTAGAGAATAAAAGTTTATTATTTTTAGACATATGCAATTGTTTAAACAATATTTCACAAACAATAATAAAATTAGTTTGATTTTTGTGGAATTACAATATTAAAATACAACAAAATATAGAGTAAGAAAATAATATATTAGATAAAGATTGGAAGACATTTTGGTGGAAATCAACTTATGTGAATCGAACACCGCTGTCCTGCACCAAAAATTAATGTTTATTTAAAAAATTTCCTGACGCCGTGGTAATTCATCGATTTTAATTTTGCAAATTGCAAATGAAAGGTACAGTACACCTCTATAAGCAAAAAAAAATGCAACTTGCTATCTGCTTTATTTTCAGTCCTGTGATATTTTGAAAAAATGAATTTTTTTTGCGAAAGATGGATTGCAAAATTTATTTTGCAAAATCTATTGAACCGATCTTAATAAAATTTATAGTATTGTTTTAATGTATCATAAAGCTTTTCTGGGTAAAATATAAAGGTCCTAAGTGTAGCGTAAATGGTTGAAAAACGTAAAATGCCAATATTTGTTTTTGTATGTTTTTTTCGCAATTATGGCTATTTTGAAACAAGTGTGACTATTTTTTAAATTATTAACCAATTCTATATTGTAGGAAATTTAATTACGCAACTTTTATGTTGGTACAACTTTTCTCAGAAATGAATAGTTTTAAAGTTATAATCAAAAAACCAATAAAAAAATCGAATTTTTCCTTCACATTTTGATTATTTAAACAATGTTCCGGACCATTTTGAGCGGGAGGATAACTCAAATAATATTATTTGAGTTATTTTCATGCAATTTTTGCAAAAAAATTTAAGTCACCTCTCAACGTCCAGCTCAAAACAGATGCGCCCTGGACTACTAGCAAATACATTAGAGATGGTATTATAGTCTAGTAAAATAAAATTTCACTACATGTAAAACAAAATGTAAATTCGTACAGGTTGAAACAAATTTTATATCAAAGTTTAGGTGGGTACAAAAGATATTTTCAAGAAAGTATCCAAATCACATAAGGGGATCATTCTTTAAATAATTAAAAAGGGGTCATTTTTGCAAAAAAATTACTTTTTTAACTGCTGAGGTCATTCAGTTACTAATGAAGGTCTATAGGATTATTTTCTGCAAAGTTAAAGGGTTAATCTTTCACATATAACTTACTAAATTAAATTTGACCCCCTATTTATTTAAATAATTATACACGAAACTTTAAAAACAAATTTGCAAAAAATTATTTTTAGAGTTTTAAATAAGCACTATAAAATATCTTATTTTACAGGAAGTACTATGCACTATTTACTTAAGTTGCACTATGTTATCAGTATTAATAAAAAAAAATTAGTCCAAAAATATTTAATATTTTTTGAGATATTGAATTTGTTTATTAAATGTTACTCTATATTCAATTGCAAAAACGCGGTTGTTGCCAAAGAAATATTCACCTGTATTAAATCTTATTAGTTTTATTTTTATGTATATTTTCGATAAATGTATTGATAAATTCAAATTTCAATTAAACTTCCCCCTAAAATGACATTTGAAAATTATTCAAATTTGTTTATAATTTGTTTTTTTAATAACGTCGCGGGGATTAAATATTTTGAAATGCCGTTTCGATAATTGGGTTTCTGGGAATTTTTCACTAATTAACAAATTTTTTTGTCTTTTTTTCCTCTTCTTTTTTTTTCCTGGAGTTATATTACTACGGGCCCTTTTAGGGTTAAGTTTCATTAAGAATGTCGAATCTCTAAGTTATAGATTCTCGACCTAAAAATATTAAGATTGGTCTAAAATCACTTAAATAAAATGTGGCTGGTTACTGAGTTACAGGGTGTTTAATTTAAAAATTAAAAATTATTTTTACCAAGTACTTTCAAACTATTTGACGCATCCTTATCATACTTGTCAGAAAGTGTGGGTACTATACAGTCTACTAAATTGTGACAAATAAAAGTTTCTAGCTACTACCAGAGGCGTACGACAGGGGATAGTTAATGGTTGACCAGGGCCGGACTGGCTCATCAAAAAGGCGCCAACCCAAATTCTAAAAAAGGCGCCAACCTAATCTCTGAACTATGGCGCCCGACCACCCACCCCCCTAATAAACTTTGAAATCCTAATGCATTGAATATTACTTGTAAATTTTTTAAGTTATATTAAGTTTCATTTATTTATTTAATGTGCACTACATTCCTTGTAGGCCTAGGGCTTTACATTTCTACAATTACAACTTTACAATTTTACATAATACACATGATAGTATACTAATGTCTTATATTTAATTTTATTTAATTTCTATGTAAAAATTGCTGCACTATGGTTCTCCACTGTATTCTATTTTTCGCCTTCTCTTTCTAGTCTGTAATTTCCATCGATCCTATATCGTTCTGAAACTTTTCTTGTCATCTTTTACTTGGGCTACCTCGTCTCCTTGTCCCAACTGGTCTACTTAGCAGTACCTTCTTTGGCATTCTTGCTTTATCCATTCTCTCGACATGACCTGCCCACCTGATGCTTTGTACCTTTAGCACCCTAAGGATGCAAAGCATCCTTAATTCTTGATTGGTTCTTCTTTGCCAACCGTCTTCTGTATTTTTCCCCCGAAAATAGCTCTTCGTACCTTCCGTTCCCACCTCTCTATCATTTCTTCTTGTTTTGTTTAGCACCCATGTCTCACATCCGTAGGTGACTGTTGCTCTTATTACGGTTTCGTATATTCTGGTTTTCGTCTTTCTCGATAGGTATTTTGACTTTAATATTTTTTTTAAACTGTCGACCTTTCGGTTACCTTTTGATATCCTGTGCTTTAGTTCATTTTGCTCGTTATATTAAGTTTACTTTAGAATAAACTTATTAAGATGCCACAAAAATATAGCTTCAGTTTCCCAGTAGGTACCTATCCCTTTCAATCCGTTACAATCTTTGGTACTCTCTGGAGACTCGAAACAAATTTTTGACAAGTGTGGGTAATTTTTCAACTACTGCTACAGAATAATATACTACTACTACTACTACTATCGGTTTACAGAGCCCTCCGACGCCTTCCGACTCCTAACCGCCATTCTTCTCTGTTTAATCACAGACCTGGACTTTCCTCTAGTTCTTTTTCAATTCTCTCCCTTCAGCTTCTTCTCGGCCTTCCTCTTTCCCGTCTCCCTTGTGGTGCCCACGCCAAAATCTGTTTATGAATCCTGTCATCTGGCATTTTCTGTATATGGCCGTACCATTTCCGTAAGGTCTCCATCTTGTGGAGACTTTTGTTCATTCACTTTTAAGTATGGTATTGTATATGATCTGTTTGTTCGCTTTAGATATTGTTTGGTCCCACAGAATGCCGTTCATCATGGATATGGCTTTTCTACCCTGTATGTTTCTGTCATTTATAGCAGCATCGAGTATCTCATCTTGAGTTATCTTCATGCCCAGATACTTGTATTTAACACAGTGTTTAATTTCTACCCCATCATCTAATGTAATGGACTGTTTTGTCCCTCCAATACACATGGCTTCAGTTTTCTTAATGTTGACTGCGAGGTCCCATTTGTTAGATTCTTTTATTAGCTTCCACGTCATGAAACGCATGTCGTCATGATCCTGAGCAATCAGAATTTGGTCATCAGTGAAACATAAAGTGTATAATATGGTCTCGTCATTGAGAGGAATTCCCATGCCATTTTTCCACAGCTTGAGTGCTTGTTCCAGAGTTGTTAGGTCACTCTGGCTCTCATGGCCTCATATTATAATATAAACAGCGGATAGTGATACCTACAAAAGGCGCCCGAAGATCTTCGAGGGCGCCGCGCGTCGTTTCTAAACTATTAACATAAAACTCTGGGTGGCATTTTCGGGCTATGTATGCTGGTCTTTGATTATCTGATACGAGTTGTATTTTGTTGTACTCACTGGCTTCGTTATGTATGATTCTGGGGTGCAACAATCCTGTATGTATAATGTAGTCAGGCGAAAGGCGCCCGAAGGTCTTCGAGGGTGCCGCGTGTCACATCTAAGCTATTAACACAAAACCATGGATGCCATTTTCGAGCTACGTGTGCTGAAAACTGTAAATGTATATTTTAAGCTAATTGTGGGATGTAACACTCTTATATTATTATAACAGAAAACGGCGGGTATTGATACCCACAAAAGGCGCCCGAAGGTCTTCGAGGGCGCCCCGCGTCGTATCTACGAGTAAGCTATTAACTTAATACCCAGGATGTCATTTTCAAGCTATGTGTGCTGGTCTCTGATTATCTGATAACTGATACGAGTTGTATTTTTTTGTATCCACTGGCTTCGTTATGTATGATTCTGGAGCGCAACAATCCTGTATGTATAATGTAGTAAGGCGAAAGGCGCCCGAAGGTCTTCGAGGGCGCCCCGCGTCGCATCTAAGCTATTAACACAAAACACTGGATGCCATTTTCGAGCTATGTGTGCTAGATTATCTGATACCTGATACGAGTTGTATTTTGCGACCACACTATGCTTAATTGATCTTTGCTTCAACGAATCTTTGTGTAAAGTTTAAAAAAAAATTTCAGCGTTTAAATTTTTAATGGAATATGAACGAAAGCAAAAGGCGCTCCGGCCCGCGGGCCGGCGGCCCAGTCCGGGCCTGTGGTTGACCCTTTCCAAATTCTACGCCACTGAGGGAATTACTATTTTAGCGAAATTTTTCGATTCTCCAATACTTTATATCGTCGGCTTACTGCCAAAACCCACTAACCCCATTTTTAAAATTTTGAGAGATCTACTTTTTAAACTTTAATTTGAAATTGAAGATCGACTGAATTTAAAAAAATTATTTAAGAATTGAAAAATATTTTTGTCATATTTTTCAGTTCTTAAATAATTTTTTTAAATTCAGTCGATCTTCAATTTCAAATTAAAGTTTAAAAAGTAGATCTCTCAAAATTTTAAAAATGGAGTTAGTGGGTTTTGGCAGTAAGCCGACGATATGTAAATAATATACTTTTACTGGTAACGATTAAGTCATTAGTTTTCGAGATATTGGACGTTTAAAATGAAACGGCATAGTTATTTTGATTCATTCATTCATTCATTTTAAACTTCCAATATCTCTCAAACTGATGACTTTATCGATACCAATAAAGTTATTTACATACAAAGTATTGGAGAATCGAAAAATTTCGTTAAAATAGTAATTCACTCAGTGGCGTAGAATTTGGGAAGGGTCAATCATTCACTATCCCCTGTCGTACGCCTCTGGCACTAGCTAGAAACGTTTATTAATCACAATTTAGTAGGGTGTATAATAGCCACACTTTCTGCCAAGTATGATAAGGATACGTTAAATAGTTTTAAAGTACTTGGTAACAATAATTTTTAGATTTTTAAATAAAACAACCCCGTAACTCAGTAAGTAGCCACATTTTATTTAAGAGATTTTAGTTAAATCTTAATATTTTTAGGTCTACAATCTAGATCTCATAGACTCAACATTATTAATAAAATTTAACCCTAAAAGGGCCCGTAGTAATATAACTCCAAGGAAAAAAAGAAGAAGAAAAAACGACAAAAAAATTGTGTTAATTAGTAAAAAATTCCCAGGAACCCAATTATCGAAACGGCATTTTAAAATACTTAATCCCCGCGACGCGACGTTATGAAAAAACAAATTATAAACAAATTTGTATGATTTTCAAATGCCATTTTAGGGGGGAGTTTAATTGAAATTTGAATGTATACATACAATTATCGACAATATACATAAAAATAAAAATAATGAGATCTTAAGCAGGTGATTATTTCTTTGGCAACAACCGCGTTTTTGCAATGGAAAATATAGTAACATTTAATAAACAACTTCAATATCTCAAAAAATATTAAATATTTTTTGACCAATTTTTTTTTGCTTAATATTGGTAACATAGCGCAAGTTAGTCTGTAAAATAAGATATTTTATAGTGCTTATTTAAAACGCTAAAAATAATTATTTGCGAATTTGTTTTTTAAGTTTTATATACAATTATTTAAATAAATAGGGGGTCAAATTTAATTTAGTAAGTCTTATGTGAAAGATTTACCCTTCAGCTTTGTAGAAAAAAATCCCATAGACCTTCATTGATAAGTGAATTACCTCAGCAGTTAAAAAAGTATTTTTTTTGCAAAAATGACCCCTTTTTAATTATTTCAACAATGATCCCCTTGTATGATTTGGATACTTTCTTGAAAATATCTTTTGTACCCACCTAAACTTTGATATAAAATTTGTTTTAACCTGTACGAATTTACATTTTGACTTTTTTTATTTTATTAGGCTATTATACCGTCTAATGTATTTGGCACTAGTGCTTTAAAATTTTTAAGGCACTGCAGTCAGAGATATGTAAAGAAAATAGATCAGGCTAGTCATATGCCACTAAATGCATCGGGGTGTAACGCCGATATCAAGTACGGTGGTCTAGCTATCTTTGTCTGTCGTGCGAGTGTGAGCGTATCTACCAAGAGGTGGGAATAACGGAACGACAGTGACACACAGGCGGCGGCCATCATATGCTAGAGAGAGAAAGCTAAGCGCCGGTAGAGAGAGATAGATAGGCCACCGACCCGAACTGTTCCGCGTTACGCTATTTTTCGAACTGGCCTAATCTATTCTGTTATATCTATGACTGCAGTTGCAGTTAAAAGTGAATTGTCAAATTGTGAAACGTCAAAATAATTTATATTTCATTTAATAATATTAATATTAATAGTACAACTTGCGCAATTTGAAAAAGGTGGTTTAAAAGGTTTTTTAAAATGTAATTTAAACTGTATTATTGCATTTTTAACACGATTGTAGAAAAACAAGTTTATGTAACGGTATAATATGTTCGCTAAGAATTTTTAGACATTCCCCTCGAGTGTAGACAACCAGTTCTACCTTTTACGGGTCATAGGTTTTATGGTTTCAGCAATTAACAAAAATATTGTATTTTATAAATTTACGTTTGTAGAAAAAATATTGTATGATATACGTGTTAAAAAGTACATTTTTATGGCATTCATGTGAATTGCAGAATTCGCTTCGCTCATTCTGCAAACTTTCACATGCGTGCCTTAAAATTGTACTTTTAACACTTATATCATAAATAACTATTTGGGCGAAAAAATTTTTTGTCATTACTTTTTAAACATTATTAGAAATATGAATTATAATTGCCAGACACTTCTGTGGTTTAAAGAATAATGACAAAAAAATTTTTCGCCTTAAAATAATTTTAAAATCAATATACAAGTTGATTGATTAGTGTGATAATGCTCAGTAGATCCGCTATAGTAATAGATAGCAATAAAAGTTATTAACAAAAATTGTAGCCAACTTTGATCTTCATATTACGAAATTAGTTAGAATGTTACAGGGTGTTCGACAACATAGTGGCAGACCAAACTTATGCTTTTTTTAAATGGAACACCCTATATTTTATTTTATATTCGAAATCCTCGTAACTTATCCATCACAAAAATATAAAGGTTTGTTATGTTATAAATATAGGGCTTTTACAAAGGTATAACCAATTTTCTATGAAAATCGTATTAAGTTCAGCTCGCTGTATAAATAAAAATAAGTACAACAGCAATGGTTTATTGGTGCCATATATTTTTTTGTTGGTTGTGAAATTTTTTAAGAATTGTTGATATTGCTAATTTTCTTTATATCGAATACAGCGTGAGTTAAAACGCAAGTACCTATATTTTATATATTCGAGATATTTTCATTTTTTAGCCCAAGATATTAATTAGGATGTTTGATTTAAAATTAATGCAAAAATAATGTACTTGCGTTTTGAATCACCCTGTGTTCGATATGAAGAAAATTAGCAATATCAACCATTTTTATAAATTTTGACAATCAACAAAAAAATATGGCACCAAAAAGCCATTGCTGTTGTGCTTATTTTTATTTATACACGGAGCTGAACTTATTACGATTTTCATAGAACATTGGTTATAACTTTGTAAATACATTGTATAACAAAACAAACCTTTATATTTTTGTGATGGGGAAGTTAAGAAGATTTTGAATATAAAATAAAATATAGGGTAATCAAACAAGCTTACATTTTAGAAAAATATAAGCTTGTTTGATTTTTTCCGAAATAATGCAAGTTTTCGATCTGCATTGACTCCCCTATGAAATAAATTTATTTACCCTTATTGTTAAAGTATCACTTATAGTAATATTGTCAAAAAAAGTGCATGGCGTCTTTTTATAATAGTAATATGTAACATTACGCTTGATGTAAAATAAAGAATATTTTTAATACATTTCCAAACAATACATTTCTTATTTAAGGGACCGTTCAAGTATTACGTAACGAAGGTTGGGGGGGGGGGTCAAAAATCTTCAAAAATTGCGTTACATAGGGGAGGGGGTCAAAAATCTTTAAAAATCGCGTTACGTAATACTTGAACGCTCCCTAAAAAAAATTCTGCTTGAATTTTTTTTCGCAAAAATGGTACATTTTTGAAGGGCGGCTACTAGAGAATTGCCTAGGGCGGCAATTGACCTAAACGCGGCCCTGCTTAGCGGCGTGTAATTTGTGTTGCCTACATAAACTTGAATCGCGAAACGGGCCTGTTTATTATTCAAAAAATATTACAAATGTATATACAAATCAATGTAGCTACTACCTAATAATTATGATAACATTTAAAAAATATACATCACTTTAATACAATTTGTGTTTTTTTTTCTGGTTCACTGAACTAAATAAGTACACATTTTAAAGTTCATCTAATTCTTCATTTAATAAATAATGTTCATATGGCTGCGGTGTGCAATGTAGGTACTAGGTACCTACATATTTCGAAAACTTCTGACAAATGGGAAATTATTGATTTATAGATATTACAAAGAAAAGGTACCTAAAAACGTTTTTGAGAAAGTATGCTGCATGAAAGAATTTTATAAATAATAAAATTTTGCTATAATATGTACCTAACCACTTTAAAAATTCACATTGTAAGGCATGAATGACACAAATATTTTTGAAGTTATACTTCTTTACCGACGATATGAGGGTGAATTTTTATATGTTAAAACCTATGATCCCGGCGCATGCGCATTATAACTTTGTTCTGATTTGATGTTCAAATGACATGTCAAAAATTATTCAATATGGCGGCTGTGGTACAGCTGTAGTTTGATTATTTATGGTTATTGCGTTTTAAAATTTGTGTGAAAAGAAACAACAAACAAAAGTTAGTTAATAGTTATACTGTCTTTTTAAATAGTTTTCATATACCTATATTTTTGGACTTTTGGACTATTTTGGACAAGGAAAACTCATTCTAATTTGGTAAGTAGTTTTTATTATAATCATATTGTAATTATACATTTGGATTAGGTTGAAATACAGTAGAGCGTCGATTATCCGAACTAATTGGGGGACATAGGTGTTCGGAAAACCGATTTGTTCGGATAATCGAACTACAATATATTGATACATATTTATAGTCATACATATTTATCCACAAGTGAATAAAAGCCATATTTATATACCTACATATTTATTTATATCTTGATAATGACAACTAGCAACTAAACAAAAAAGTGCAGTCTTTGCAACAACATAATTATTTTTGGATACAATATTGAAGAAAATTGAAGATATTTTAAGCATCAATTACTAACGCTTGCTCGGTATTCGAGTGCGGGACGCGGGAGTCGATAGTTCGAATAAGCGGTCGTTCGGTTGAACGACGTTCGGATAATCGACGCTCTACTGTACATTTATTTTCTCAAGAATGGGGATTTTAGAGAGAAATCCCAAATTAGGTCCGATTTTTATTTTTAAATTATGATTTTTTGGCGTAGATTTATTTATCTAGTAGGTATGTAATGCTTTGATTTACATACTTAATTTGATTACCAACAAAAGTTCTACCAATCTTCATCTAATATATTGTTTTCTTACTGTTTTGTTATATTTTAATATTTTCTTCCACAAAATTTAAACTACATAATTTAATTATATTCAAAACAACTGTCAAACAGTAAAACGTTCAGTTACCCTATTTTTCCACATGACAAATAATGTGGAATTGGACGAGTGAGTCTAGGCTTCGATTACGAATCAAAGCGCCCCGAAAGTCACGGGTTCGATTCCCGATGCAAGTTTTTATTTTTTTATGCATTTTATGATTGTAAGTATATTTGTTATATAATTTTTTTTCAGAAAATGCGTATTTAAAATTTTTGCCAACAATTATTATCGTTCAGAAATCATTTTTTTTGTTGCATTTTTCAATGTGTTTGTGTGCGTTTTATTCTTTTATTTTTTTAAATTTTTTGCATTGCCTTAAAAATCACATAATATGTAGTAGAAGCATAACTTCTTACGTGCGTACAAAGTACACACACATTCTTTTTTGAATATATATTTTGAATTTTGAGTCTATACCTAAATACTTGTTATTTAAATACTTTTTAACATTGGTATTTGTATTTATGATATGTACTTTCCCAAATTTAATAAAATTTGTGATTTTTTATATTATCTGATCGTTGTTTTATTTAAGTCAAGCATAGCCACAGATCAATCTTTATACTATGTAATAACTTTTCAGTAAGTACACCTGGTTCCAAAAAAAACTGATACGACTCTTGAAGCGTATTTTGTAGAAAATTGAGCAGTGTATTTTGAAGGATAAATACTAAATATTTACATACTGTCAATGTCACTGCCAAATCTTAAAATTTGTCAGATAGCTTATTCTGTTCCACGGTTATTAGACTTTATTATAAATCTTTATTATTAGGAATACTTTCTCCGCAGCTGAGGGTATATTATCAACTGTATTGTTTTTAAACAATAGATGATAAAATAAAAATATTGACAGTTCAAAAATGTGAACATTATTGCATTGTGTGTGGCCTAAGTTTGGGCTGAAAACTGAAATGTATTACATTTTTACAAAATTTTGGAATATGTTTAATTATGTAGACCAATTTTAACAGTTGTTTTCAATACTCTACAAATAGTTTCTAATGTCTTTTGATGTCAAATAATTAGGGAAGCTGGAATTCAACAGTTTAGAATTTTACATTGAGTTAATGCAAAATTGTGACGCATGTCAAAATTCTCAATGTATTTTAATTGTAGGTATTCATTTTTTCGAATCCTGAGAAAACTAATAAATATTTATGAAAAATTTAAGCTCCGAATGAAAGACTATATTATTACCGAGGGCTGAAAGTCCCTGAAAACTTCTATAATATTTATTTTAATAAGTTACAGGGCTGAAAATAAATGAGAAGTGTGATATTTAATTTCAAATATTTCATTCAATAGAAACTGATTGTTTATTCTAAGGGGCTTTCCGCCCTCGGTAATAATGTAATCTTTCATCCTGCGTTTAAATTTTTCTAAAATACTTATTAGTTTTTTCATGATTCGAAAAAAATCATATTACGATTCAAATGACAGTACTCTCGTAACGTAATCCACGTTTGTTGTGTATTTGTTGTATAATTTGTTGTATAATCCACGTTTACAATAATTATGTGATCTATTTGATGTAAAAACTATCATTTATAATATACTCTTTATAAAATACAGGAATTCAAAATAATATAAACATTTAGACCTTAATAATTAGTACAATTTATGAATTAACATAATATGTAATCAGTTGCTTATTGTTTGTTTATTTTATTATTTGTCTGTCATAATAAATATAATGTCAGATCAATCAAATACACTGCTCAACATGATCAAATCTTACTAAGAGTCGTATCAGTTTTTTTAGGAACCGGCTGTACATCTAAAAAGGTACTACCTGCATAATTTAATTTATTCATGCCTTACAATTAGCCCAATAAATGACCGTTTTGGAGTGTAATTTCCAGGGGCAACTCCGAATTGCATGAAAATTTGGATTTAGGTTCTACTTACCCTCCACTTCAAAGTTGAATTTGTGCCGTTGGTTGCTTTTACTTGGGGGGTGACATTTACCCCTTCTCGGGGGGTGACAAACGCGTGTTTAAAATAAGGCCGGAAATGGATAAATTGACTTATTTGAAGCACCTTTTGTTCCATAAAGTTTTTTACGTAAGTCAATACTTTTCGAGTTATTCGCGATTTAAAATGTTGATTTTCGACAAAAAACTACGTTTTCAGACCGTTTTTCCCAAATAACTCAAAAAGTAAATATTTTATCGAAAAAAATACTTTTAGCAAAAGTGTAGCCTATAATAAAACGAAAAAAATGGTGTACCAGTAAAATCTACAAATTGAGTAGAAACAAAGTTGTAGCTCAAGAAAAATACGTTCTTTCGAATAATTCAACGCGAAATCACCGAAGAAAGAAGCGTTTTTCGGGAAAACCTTATTAACATTATTAAAGTATCCAAGAAAAGCTTATTATTTGTTTTTTACAAAAGTTTACAGCATCAAAAATAAACGAGTTACACTGAAAAAAAAAAGTTGGCCCCTTTTTTTGGTAAAAAAAATCGTGAAAACCTCTCTCTATTTAGCACCCTAAATGAAATTAATCGTTTGGCTTTACCATCTATTTTAACTGTATGTGTGTATTGTTTATATGATCTGTAAGTTTGATTGGTTTGAAGTGCTTATTTTTGAAAACATTTGGTTTTATAGTAAAAAAAAGTTTCTAAAAATTTTTGAAAAATTTAATTTTTCCAAAATAACTTAAGAAGTATTAGTGATAAGAAAAATCTTAAAGAGTAAAAAATGTAGGTTTTGCTATTATAAATATGCTAGTTAATTTTGTTTCTCCGTAAGACAAAAATTGGTTAAGATATGGCTGTTCAAAATTTACATACACTCGTGATTAGTGACCCATTCAAGCTTTCTCAATTATAACCCTTTCAAAAATAGCACTTTAAACCGGTGAGAGTGACAGATCATACAAAAAATAGATAGGTAAGTAAATTGTTTGTAAAGCGATAGCGATTATATCATTTGGGGAGCTAAACACGGCGAGATTTTCATGAATTTTTACAAAAAAAAAGAGGGCCAACTTTCTTTTGAGCGTAACTCGCTTATTTTTAATGGTAAAACTTTTGTTAACAATTAAAACAAAGCTTTTTATAACCACTTTAAAAAAGTTTAAATGGGTTTTTCCCGAAAAGTGCTTAACTTTTCGGTGATTCCACCTTGAAATATTCGATTTGGAATTAGACGAATAGGAACGTATTTTTCATGAGCTACAACTTTGTTTTTATTTAATCGATAGACTTTACTGCTACACCATTTTTTTGGGTTTTTATAAGCTACACTTTTGTTAAGAATTTTTTTTTCGATAAAATATTTTCTTTTTGAGTTATTTGCGAACAACCGCCTGAAAACGTAGTTTTTTTGTCGAAAAATCAACATTTTTAATGGCAAATAATTCGAAAAGTATTGACTTACGTAAAAAACTCTATAGAACAAAAGTTGCTTAAAATCAGTCAATTTATCCATTTCCGGTCTTATCTTGAACATATGTTTATTCACCCCCGAGAAGGGGTGACTGTCACCCCCCAAGTAAAAGCAACCAACGGCACAATTTCAACTTTGAAGTGGAGGGTAAGTAGAACCTAAATCCAAATTTTCATGCAATTCGGAGTTGCCCCTGATAATTACACGGTATCGCCGAATTTCCCGTTCATTTACTGGGCTAAATGTGAATTTTTAAAGTGGTTAGGTAATATAGCAAAATTTTATTACATATTTATAAAATTGTTTCATAACCATTTAGATACCTTTTCTTTGTAATATCTATAAATTAATTTTCCCATTTCTATTTTATTCCAATTTCTATTTGTATGTAATATTTTTTAAATAACTCAAAAGGCCCATTTCGCCGATTCAAGTTTATATAGGCAACCCAAATTACACGCCGCTAAGTAGGGGAAGACCGCTATGAAGTGGACAATTTATTACAAGTCGTTAAATTAATATATTATGGATAATAAAATAATGTAAAAACTACAATAATAGAAAGATCCGACTATCTACTTATAAAATAAACTGTTAAAGAAATTTTAAAAAATTTGTTATTTTAGTAATATTGAAATTAAAAAAAAGTTACATGTGTCCATTTCATAACATCGATGCATTGAAAAGGACAGCGGGGGTTTTGGAGAGCATAGGCGTAACCAGGGGGGGTTTTGGGGGTTGTAACCCCCCCCCATTGGGATATACTTTGAGCTCTATACGCTTAACACCATAGCCCTCAGAGACCTTCCAGTAGTTGTAACCCCCCCCTTTTAGGTAGTTGTAACCCCCCCTTAGGATCATCCTGGTTACGCCTATGTTGGAGAGGACAGTAGTGGTTGTGAAGAAGACATTTGAATTAAAAGACAATGATTGCTTCAAAATAAACTTTATTTGGATTGGAACCGTTTAGGAACACCCTTCAAGCCACAAGTTTCGTGTGCCCATAACGAGCATATAAAACACTTTAACCAATCTGTCTTGCTGTACTGATATGGCCTCTTGTAATAAACACAATCATTATTGTGTTTCACTTCTTTATCGTCGTCCCTGGTTTTAGTGTTCATTTCGTTGGTATTCTTTGATGCAATTGGCTTTTTTTCCTTGTTGAGTTTTAATCTGGAAATTGTGAAATATTGGTTTAGAGGAATGTCATCACTAGACAGCTCACTATCACTAGGATTCTTTCTGGGGCCGTATTCCTGTAATGGTAAATCGTCGTCACTTGAATCATGTAGGGATAATTCGTGTGACTCATCTGAACTTGAAGATTCTTTAGTGAGGGTCTGTATTCTCTTTTTTGTAGCCGCGGATACTTTTGGCTTCTTCTTTCTTGCTGCTTCTTCCAAGAGTTTCTCTTTTTCGGGAGTATCAGTTATCACTGTCGATTTTCCCTTACGAGGTCCTCGCTGGATGCTTTTTTTGGGAGGTGCCTTAGGATACGGTCTCAGTTGTTCAGGAGTTATAGTAATTTTCGAGGTGGACGGCTTCAGAAATGAGGTGGATGGCTGCGGAGATGAGGTAGACGGCTGCGGAAATGAGGTAGACGGCTTCGGAGATGAGGTGGATGGCTTCGGAAATGAAGTCGATGAACATTCTAAAAATTGTTCGGTTGAACACGTAGAATGAGCACTTGCTGGCTGAGCAGTAGTTTCAACTCCTTGTAAAATATTTGGATCCGGCCTATCTGACACATATGAAGAGAGGAAATCGTCATCAGAAAAGATATTCCGATTGCATGGGTGAATGCCGGTTGCCGAAAATGCCTTTGTTATGATTGCTGGTGAAAATGCATGAAGGAAAGCTTCGTTAGCAAATGAGGCTACCTCGTAAATTGTTACGGTTTTTCCTGGGTAAGACAACATCCAAGAATTCATTGTCGATCTATATCTAGCTTTAAAAGGTCCATGCACACAAACGTCTAATGGCTGTAGCCGATGACTACAGTGTGGCGGAAATGTTAAAATTATGATATGGTTTTCCTTCGCTAACATTACAACTTCAATTGTTGTATGCGATTTATGGTTATCCATTAAAATCAGGCATGGGTTTTCTGCAGTTGGCTTTACACATTTTATAAAGTGCTTCATTGCCTCTAAGAACGCTACTTCTGTCATCCAACCACTAGGATTTGCAAGCCCTAATGCACCAGCGGGCCCGTCTTTCAACATTATTTCTTTAAAATGCACTCTGGGAAAAATAAACGTTGATGGAATCGTTCCACCAGAGGAATTAATAAATCCAAGCATAGTACTAAATTTCCCCTTTCAGCCGAGGTCACTTGCCCGACTTGTTTTGAACCTCTTGTTGCTAGCACCTTTGGAGGATTTGTGACGGTTGGACAACCGGTTTCATCTAAATTCCATATCATGTGTGGCTTGAATTTATATTTTTCGAGAACTCTCTCCAAGTTGTCATAAAACTTATTAACATTTGTTGGATTGAAAGAAGTAGCTCTAGAAAGCGAGGTATTTTCTGGTTTTCTTAAACTCAATGTCGCATTTCTTTTCATAAAACCACGCAACCAGTCTTTTGATGCTATCTGTCTTTCATTCCAAGATGTCGGTACAATTCCATGTGCTCTAGCGTACTTATAGGCCAATTGCCTGACTTGCACGGTTGTAAGCCCGTAACACATCTTTGACGATGCTTTCAAATACTCAACCAGCAGTTTTTCCTGATCAAGGGAGAAAATACGTTTGTTGCCTATATCAGATTGATGGCGATAACCTTCTTCTTGGCTTTTAGCTCTTTTACAAATAGAAGCTAGGTAAGACTTGGAAATATTATGTGCCGCCGCCACTGATCGAATCGATTGATTTCTATCACAAACTTCTCTTACGGCAGTTTCGATTGCTTCACTGGATGGTCGTATCCTTTTTTTAGGTTTAGATGACATTTTGTTAATCTGAAAAGAAAGGAAATGTATTAAAATTCGATTTCACAATTCATTTTGAAACATCAAATATAGGTACGGAACGTCAAATTTAAACAAAGCCGTTTAAAAACTAATATTTATTGACGAACTTGTCACGGCGCTTTGAAACGGACAAGAAGTAGTAATGAAAAGGACGTCCTTTTCTACACACCTTGTTGTGTCCACTTCAACACCATAACCAGTTAACCTCAAAATATCAAGAAAAAATCCGAGTCAAACAGCATTTTAAAAGTTTTACCGCAATTATTATCTTCCTTAGTAAACTAGTTTTAAAACCCATAATCCCAAATGTATTAAATTTCAATAGCTTACCTGTGACATAGTTCGATATTCTCACAAATAATTTACTTTTGAAGTGAATAATAATAAAACGTTTGCCGCGGACAAACTAGTAACTACTTTGAAGCGCAATTTCGGTGGTAGCGTGGGCTTAGCACAGTGTTGCCAAATGTTACTGTAAATTTCTTTGTCGTTCAATCACTTAGGACATACGGGAACTGTCCGTTTCAAGAACCGTCCGTTTCATAGCGGTTCTCCCCTACCTAATGGGTCAGGATTTAGACAGAATCCGAAGTATTGGGTTTCAAAAAGCTGTCGTCACAATAGGGCTTTTCATTCACAGTCATTTGTTTCGAGCTTCTGTCATACGTCGTATAATCCGTGTATATTAATATTATACACAGATTATACAACTTATGACAGAAGCTCGAAACAAATGACAATCGACGAAAAGCCCTATGGGTGCCGCATTTGCTGACAACGGACCACAAACACATTCGAATGCGACTTGCTCAGCTTCTCAGCAATATTTAGGGCGTTTTCGAAAGGATAAAGTAGTTTTTGTGCGTCGATTCATCACAATGGATGAGACTTGGTCTATCACCATGATACTGATTCAAAACAAAAGGTTAAAAAGCGGTAGAATCTGGTTTTTCGGCTGCAAAACGAGTTTGTGTCCAGAAATCGACAAAGAAGATTTTAGCATCAGTTTTTGGGATGTGAGGGGAATTTTTTGGGGGATTATTTGCAAACTGATAAAACAATACATTCTAGATATTGTGGTAACCATTTAGTCCAGCTGAAGAAAAAAATCGTGAAAAAAGATCCGTTTTGCAAAAGAAAAAAATCCTTTTCATCAGGACAATGCACTGTGTTATATGAGTATTTTACCAAAGGCTAAAATCCATGAATTAAAGTTCGAATTGTGAGAGCATCCACAGTCCACAGTATTAATAAGATTTGGTTCATAGCGACCTGATTCCATTGAAACATAACTTAATTCCATAACATAACTTGATTGAAACATAATTGATTCCATAACTTGAAATGATGAGTGTATATATAACAGCTGTGGAAGCGTATTTTGCAGCCCTTCCTGATTCTTCCTTCAGGGATGGAATTAATAAATTGAAATCTCCTTGGGACAAGTGTATTGATGTTCAGAGTGACTATACCGAATAATAAAGTGTATTTTAAGTCATAAAATTGTGTTCTTCTTATCGACCCGCAACTTATTGAACAACCTAGTAATTCAATTATCGACAAATTTTACCCATAAATTTGAAAAGGATATGAAAAAGATGAAACCGAATATTAGAATAAACAATTATTTTATAATATAAAATGGATGTACATAGTATTAAGAACCAAGGTTCATAGATAGGGGTTAGGTTATCTCATAACTATGTGGGCGGAAGCGAGAGGGAGGGGAATGCCTACGTCACTCGTACGACAAAGTCAAGTTTGACAGTTGTGTGTGGTTATATTTCCGTATATTTTTGTTGAATTTTCTTATGATTTTCTTATAATATCGTTTATTTGTTTAATATTTGTTGAGTTTTTAAGCATATAAGGACTATATTACTATAATTACTTATTTGGGTCCTATACAAAGGCAGTAATGACTTGTGAAGTGTGTTTTCGTAACCGTGTAAGGTTAGTTTAACAATTATAATATTACACATAATAATATGTAGTTTTGTATGTTATAATAATAAAACATTTTTTAGATGAGTGGTGGTAACATTTGTAGCATAGCTATATGTAAAAGCAACTCCAAAATTCCTGAACCAGATGGAAACAAAATAATGTTTTTGGACATTTCCCAAATACCTTAACATTATCAAACAATAATGGATAATAAAATGTTACAAGATAAATGGGCCTCTAAACATAAGAAAATAGGGAGCAAACATTTCCTCGTGCCTGAATACGTTAATATTATGTTACGTCTTTTTTATATTTTAACCTAATAATAAATTATTTATATTATTCGTTCTTTTGTTGTTGCATACCACCAAAAATGATAAAAGTGCTGCACATTCCACGAAAAACATAATAAGTAAGTACCTACATATTAGTATTTTTGATTTTAAACTTTTTCTTCTATTTTTTTGGATTTTTGTGCTAATTAAATTGTTTTCTCCATTTAAAACACACATAATAAGTGTTAAATGAATTCTAGTTTTTTGTTAGTAGACTATTGATTTTTAAGGGAAAAATTGATAGAATTGCCAATATAAGAACCACTTAATATACCTATACCCAAGAAAATCTCAAAATATATTGCAAAATCTAAGTTTTTGAACCTTTTATATTAGCATTGACTCTTATGACAATTTTAAAATTGTCGTACGGATGACGTATTCCCGCCTTTAAAAAGCCAGCCTTTGATTGGTCTACAGTTATGAGACAACCTACGCCCTAATCTATTAACCTTGATTAAGAACGGAGTTTCTAAAAATTCATCACAATTCGACACCTCCATCGAACAAGGTTGTAACTCATTTTTAGCGATTTTACAGGAGAGGCAAAAAACGAAAACTTAAATTTTAAAAAATTTGTAGCGAAATTGTTAGACTCTTTTACACTAAGGCGATATGATATTTATAACATAATAAGGGATTACTGTGAGATGTATGTTTTCTATATTGAAAATCTTGAGTTTGATTGAGATACAGCCTTAAGAGTAAACATGATTCTACGTAAAAAAAGGTTGTAACTTGCCTAACAACCATTTTACACTCTCCGTGTTAATTATTTTTCCAGTTTTACTACTAAAAGGTTGTATGTTTTGAGTCATCGGCAATATAGATAGGAAAAAATTAGTTTTTATGGTATATTTAAACAAAATATCAACTCATAGTTTTCACAACTTTAATTGGAAATTATAAATTTTACAATAACAATAATATTCTATCACTATGAAGAAAACATGTTATAAAATATTTCAAATTTTTCGAATTTCTATTGCGTATCTGTAAATATTTAATTTTAGACCACTTTGTTTTATTACTGAACTCTTTTACTATTAACATCTACTTCAAAATTAACATATTGTGTGTCCTTAAATAGGTTCAAATTTAGAATTTGCTTCTGATTTATTTCAGTTACGGATTAAGGTTTGCCTGATGCTTTGGCACATCGTATTATGGTTATCCATTGGTCTGGAGCATATACGACTTGTTTTTTCCGTTTTTCTATAAGGGCATGCATTGAATCACCCTCGTTTTGGAATGTGCTATTTCAAAAAATACATGTGTAATATTAATATTAAACTTATTTAGTACGTAGAAGGACGTAGTAAAAACTATTCTATATTATTTATTTTGTCCATATTTATGTCTTATTAATATTATGTCCATATTATTGTCCAGTTATTTTGACTTATGAGATACACCACAGTTTGATTACTTTATAAATTAAACATACGTAAGTTGTAACTCATTTAAAACCTTGTTAATCGTCAAGTATAAAGAAAATAAATATTTAGCATAGGGAGTATCCAGTGTTACTGCCTTCTTCACGCTGAAATGGAGTAAAATTACATACGTAACTTAATATACAACTTCTTATTATCCAAACTATTGAGAATTAAACTGTGTCGTTTATATTGACGTGTGCGCATTTTTTTGCTGAATTCGTCTATGTTGAAATCTGAAAATAGATGTAACTTGAGTTACAACCTTGTTCGATGGGGGTGTCGAATTATCTTTTCAACCGCAAACGGAACAGAAAGGGAAAAATATATCCTCGTTTTTAAATTAGGAGTACATACATAATTCAAATTTACCGCGCTGTAATGCTTGTTTGTAATTGGTCCAACCACAGGCAAGTTTACTGAATTAAATTATGAAATTTTGACACTATTGGCATTTATGAAATTTTAGCACTATTGATATTTAAATTTCATAGGTTAATTATGTTATGTCGGCGATTTGTGTTTTTTGAGTTATTCCTTTAATTTTTAGATTTTGAATCTGCATTTATGTAAAAAAAAGGGTTAGACCAGGAAGGATCTGTTTTTAGGTGGATGTGAGAGGTGGCATTCGGATTTTTGCGGATAAAGTTAGGTGATAACTTCGTTAATAATAATTGACTTATGCTCCTTCTCAAATATGCCCGGAACATTAATAAAAAAAAATAAAATATTTAAAAATTTCAAAAAATTTCGTTTTTTTTTCTACTTTCTTTGCTTATAACTTTAAAACGATTCATTTTGGAACAAAGTCGTATAGGAATAAAACAAAGATAATTAAATTTTCTATCAGATACGATTGGTTAAAAATGTCTTAATTTAACACCCTTGCTGCAAAATAGCAATAAATATAAAATAAGGGGGCAAAACAAGCCTGTCCTTATTCAATGTTTTTCCATCACTTAGGTTACACTTGGAACCTTCCTAATTCGCTTAGAAAATTTTTGTAATGTGCTAAAACCGTCCACCAAATTTCATTAAAATTGACTTACTAGATTTTGCATAATAATTTTGCAATCTAAACTTTTTTAAAAAATTAAAATTTTTTAAAATCTTGCACAACAAAAACTAGAACATACATAGATTTGTCAATTTTTTACATATAAAGAAGCACTCCACCTATCTAATGCACTTTACAGAATTGAAATCGGATTATTTAAGCAGCCTCAGCAATGTTTTAAAGCTATAAACAATTTTTTGGCTTATAAACAAATTAGTGCTGTGTCCAGGAGGGGGTGCTACGGGCTCCTTTATTTAGATGGACTTACCCAAGTTTTTTTATGTATTTTGACCCTTAGAACACGAATTTTTTGGGTAACAGTTGATCCGGATGTCGATAAGATTGTTATAAACAAAGAACTTGAGGAATTACATAACATCGATTTTTCGCAAAATAAAACATTTTTTTGTATTTCTTGGGTAATTCTAAGCAAAAAATGTTCTTATAGTATTTTTACTACAAAAGCGATATTACGTAGGTCAAAATTTTTGACGTAAGAGAACTGTCAAACGAGAATAACATGGCAATAATGAAAAGTCACATTCTAATGTTTTGACAGTTCTCTTACGTCAAGGTCAAAATTTTTGACGTAAGAGAACTGTCAAAACATTAGAATGTGACTTTTCATTATTATATATAATATGAAATAATGCAATAATGAAAAGTCACATTCTAATGTTTTGACAGTTCTCTTACGTCAAAAATTTTGACCTACGTAATATAGCTTTTGTAGTAAAAATACTATATAAGTTTTTCCGTAGGATGCATAGTTTTCGAGAAACGCGGTGGAACATTAAAAAATCGAAACTTGCAATTTTTGAACGAGAATAACTTTTGATTAAAAAATAAAATAGCAATTCTGCTGACAGCATTTGAAAGGTCAAATTAAACCGGTTTTAATTATTTACATTGCTAAAATAGTTATTTTCCTAACTAGTGCGGAAAGTTATACTTTCACGTACGAGACTGCCGTTGACCCGAACGACGCGATAGCGGAGTTCGGGCAAGCAGTCGAGTGCGGGGAAGACAACTTTCCAGCATAAGTTAGGAACAATATTTTTTCTAGGGCCGTACGTTTGGAAAAAAGCCACAAAAAATAGAGTTATATAAATTTTTATTTAGAAGTGAAAATACTCAAATTAATTCTTTGACAAGGTTGTCAAAACCAAACTTTCAATATAATGGGTTACCACGACGACGATATTGGTGCCCATGACGACGATTCAAAACCATTGTAATTGTCGACTGATCTGACCTTTAAATATTATGTCAAAATAATTTTATTTCATCGAATTATCAGTAGGAATTGCACAAGAGCTCTAAAATTATCGAATTTTTCCCGAGTGACACTTTGACAGTTTTAATTTCACGACCCGAAGGGGAGTGAAATTATGTCAAAGTGTCACGAGGGCAAAAGTTCGATAATAATTTTAGAGGTCGAGTGCAATTTGCTGCGATTATTTCATGAATAAGATTTAACCGAAAGATTTCAACAAGTTCGAGTAAACCACTTTTACTCACAAACCTTTCCAGTTAAGTCAGGTGTACCACAGGGGTCCCATTTGGGTCCATTACTCTTTAATATATTTATTAATGATATTACCAACTGTTTTCACGATTGTAACGCCTTGCTATTTGCTGATGACTTGAAGTGCTTTAAAGTTATAAAAAATCATTATGATGCTGCCATATTGCAATCAGAGCTGAATAACCTCTCTGCATGGTGTTCACTTAACGGTATGAACCTTAATTCAATCAAATGTCATGTAATTAACTTTAACCGTACTCACCACCCAATATTATCAAACTATTACATTGATGGCCAATTGCTCAACACTGTTAATAGAATCAAGGACTTGGGGATTACACTGGAAAACTCTCTTTGTTTCAATACTCACATCATCAATGTCATTCAAACATCTATGAAAATGCTGGGTTTTGTAAAAAGATCAACTCGTGATTTTACAAACATATCCAGTATTAGAGTTCTTTACTTCTCTTTGGTCAGGTCTCACCTTGAGTATTGTTCTTCAGTGTGGTCCCCACACTACTTGGTCTACATTAGGAAACTTGAACAAGTCCAAAATAGTTTCTTCCGTTACATTGCTTTTAAGCTTCATACCTATCAAGATTACGCTGTATGGCAGCATCAACTGCAGGTCCCTTCTCTTGCAAGCAGGAGAAAACAAAGGGACCTTTTGCTATTATTCAAGATCTTAAATGGTATATGCAGTTGTTCTCAACTACTTAATAAGATCGCACTGTTTGTACCACCTCGCACCACTAGACAAGTGCGAACATTTTATGTACCATTCCACAGGTTTAATTATTCACTTTTTTCATTCGTACCCAGAGTCTTGAATTTAGCAAACTCCCTTTGCAATTTACAACTGTTCGACAACTCCATCAGTCGTTTTAAAAGAAATTTAGATGGGATCAATATTTGAGTGAAGCGTCTGTAATTTGTTAACTTGGTTTTATGATATTATTTCATAGTACATATTTACTTCTAATATTATATTTATATTTCTGTATGTCTGTTTTTTATATTATATTATGTTATTGTTTTTTTTTTCTGTACACTATGTATTTTTGTAGAATTGGGCTTGCCCGTAAAAAATAAATAAATAAATAAAACTGTTCAAAACATGGACGTATAAATAAAGAGGATGGACCGGTTTATTTACATCTTTACTTGAAGCCACGAGATCGTCACAGTCATAGCCACAAATCCTTAATTTGACGTTGTCATATTATTTTGTTTTCAAGTCAATATTTAAAATAATTTTCAATTTTTAGTATAATTTACTTTTAATTTATAAATCAAAATATATTACTTAGTTACTAGAAACCATTTCTAAATATACTTATTCCGCAACCAAGGAATTAAAAGAAAAACATTAATTTTTTAATTATTAAATGAAACTATATTCTGATAATTTCAACTATTTGTGAAACTTGGCACCACTGGTAATATCAACCAATCATAGTGCTTCAAGAAGAAGGAACGTGGCGTCTCGTGTTGTTTACGTTTATTTTGATAATTTCAGAATTTCCTTTTGTGTCATTTGAGTGAATTTGTTAGCGTATTTTGACTTTGAATTGAACAATCGTAATCGTTAAGTGTCTTAATCATGGTGCGTAACTGTGTCGTATGCAGGAAAACTGCATATTTACATCCACAACTGTCATTTCATTGGTAAGTATTTATCAAGTACATATTATAAACAACATCCATTGACGTAGCACAGGGATATGATATTACGTTATCCTTGAATTGAAATAAAATAAATAAATAAATAAAACTTAATAATTTTGTGAAATAAAGTAAATTTTGTAGTATTATAAATACATTTATTTATTTATTCGAATCTACAATATAATTTCTATAAATTTTCTTGTATGTTATTATATTACCTATATAATAATGTAAAATTAAGGTTTAATGTGTTTTATACATTGTTGTATATAGGATTTGTTGTTTTGTTGTTTATGTACTGTTCAATAATAGTTTGTATGTTTTCTTACGTTTATTAATATTTTAATAATTAATATGGTTGACCATTCAACCAATTATGCTCCGTTTTTAAACCAGGAGGAGTAATTCAAATTTACTGCGCCGTAATCCTTATTTGAATGTCCAATCGCAGGCAAGTGTACTCCACTGTTACGAAATTTTGACACTATTTACATTTATGAAATTTTAACACTATTGGCATTTTATAGGTTAATGTAGATATATTAGCGATTTTTTGTGTTTTCTGCGTTACTCCTTTAACTTTTGAATTTTTAGTCGTCCTTTTAAAAACACATATTTTTTTACCATAAACTTGCGAAGTTTACTCCACTGTTATGAAATTTTGACACTATTTACATTTATGAAATTTTGACACTATTGGCATGTCATAGGTTAATAGGTGTTTTCTGTGTTACTCCTTTAATTTTTAGATTTTTAGTCTGCTTTTTAAAGCAGATATAAAAAATACATATTTATTTGCGACATCAGCTACCGGCTATACCTACTGTTTCTCTTTGTTCTTAAGAGTGTGAAACAAAGTTATCTATCTATACTATACATGTCAAACTCGTATTGTTCTATATAAAGTTATGTAAGATTTTTGTTTAATACATATTATAAATGCGTAGGTATATTAATTTGTAAAATATATTGGTATAATTATATACGGGCAATGTATAAATAACCTGCGATACCCTGATGACCCGGTTATTCTGCCAGATAATGCTGAAGCACTGCAACGCCTAATGGACCGAGTAACGACAGCCTGTAGAGAATTTGGAATGAAATTGAATACAAAGAAGACAAAAACGATGGCCAGCAAGCACCAAAACAGAAGGGTGAAGGTCAATGTCGACGGAACATCTCGCCAGAGTGACAAGAATAACTTACCTTGGAAGTAATCTTGATGAAACTTGGGACCACTCACTAGAAATAAGAACACTTCTGGAAAAGGCACGTACAGCATTTTACAAAATGCAAAAAGTTCTATGCAACCGCCAGCTGGGTATTTCATTGTGAACTAGAGTACTTAAGTGCTAAGTTTTCTCCACCTTGCTCTATGAATGAAATCAAAAGTGAATGAATTGCTCCCACTTATAATCTAAGGCAAAATCAATAGCAAAAGAGGACCATGACCATAAGAGACATTTGCAATTGACAACATTTTAAGTTTTCTTTAATTGATCTCAGATCGAGTTAGCACATATTTTATTCCAAATAAAATAAATTGAAATTTACATAAAAATTAGAAAAATAATAAAATTCAAGGTCGTTGGGGAGGCAGAAAATTTGTATAAAAAAAATAAAAATACTATGTAATATGCTAAAAAATAACACTATCAACTTTTTCACACTATAAAGGCGGAGATACATATGCGCTCTGCTCGGTGTGCGAGCCGCTCGCGCGCAGCGTATTCGTCAGATTAGTACGTGTTTTCAAGTGACGCACAAACGGCACGCACACGGCGCACCACGATCTAAATTCTGTCGGTTTTTCAACAAACGCTTTGATGGTTCGCAATACGTATTTGGACGGGTTTGCGAGTGGTTTGTTGGTTTTGGCGCGCATGAGTTGAATATTTGTTAGTAATGGAATGGTCGGAACTGTCGGAAGGAAATTGATGTTTACCGTGGAAAATCATTATTGTGGGATCCTCAATAAAGAACCATTTAATTTAAAGAAACAACTTAAATCCGATCTGAACGGAAATAGAAGCTGAAATAAAAAAATGTACATGCGGACCTTTTTAAAAAATGTTAGTTCATTGTTGTACTAAAAATAACATGTATTAAAAATAAGATTTACTATTTTATTTGGGCATAAGCCACTATTCGAGTTTGAAATCAAGTTTACTTGACCTTTCGACTTTCACTTCGGAAATAGTTATCAATATCAAAAAAACATTCATAAGCAGATATATATTATGTGTCACCGGAAAGCGAAATAGGTAACGCACGACTTGGAGAACCTATAGTTTTCTAACTTCGTGTCTGGTGAAGCAACGCAGTTGAAACAAGCGGATATATTATAATTGTGTCACCGGAAAGCGAAAAAGGTAAGGCACAACTTGGAAGACCCAATAGTTTTCTAACTTCGCTTCTGGTGAAGCAACAGAGTTGGAACAAGCAGATATATTATAATTGGGTCACCGGAAAGCCAAAAAGGTAACGCACAACTTGGAAGACCCAATAGTTTTCTAACTTCGCTTCTGGTGAAGCAACGGAGTTGGAACAAGCAGATATATTATAATTGGGTCACCGGAAAACGAAAGAGGTAACGCACAACTTGGAAGACCCAATAGTTTTCTAACTTCGCTTCTGGTGAAGCAACGGAGTTGTAACAAGCAGATATATTATAATTGGGTCACCGGAAAGCCAAAAAGGTAACGCACAACTTGGAAGACCCAGTAGTTTTCTAACTTCGCTTCTGGTGAAGCAACGGAGTTGGAACAAGCAGATATATTATAATTGGGTCACCGGAAAACGAAAAAGGTAATGCACAACTTGGAAGAGCCTATAGTTTCCTAACTTCGCTTCTGGTGAAGCAACGGAGTTGGAACAAGCAGATATATTATAATTGGGTCACCGGAAAACGAAAAAGGTAAAGCACAACTTGGAAGAGCCTATAGTTTCCTAACTTCGCTTCTGGTGAAGCAACGGAGTTGGAACAAGCAGATATATTATAATTGGGCCACCGGAAAGCCAAAAAGGTAACGCACAACTTGGAAGAGCCTATAGTTTTCTAACTTTGCTTCTGGTGAAGCAACGGAGTTGAAATAAGCAGATATATTATAATTGAGTCACCGGAAAGCCAAAAAGGTAACGCACAACTTGGAAGAGCCAATAGTTCTCTAACTTCGCTCCTGGTGAAGCAACGGAGTTGAAACAAGCAGATACATTACAATTGTGTCACCGGAAAACGAAAAAGGTAAAGCACAACGTGGAAGAACCTATAGTTCTCTAATTTTGTTTCTGGTTGTAGGAACAAGCAGATATATTATGGTAGGGGAGCAAAGTATGCTAAATGTGCAGTCACTCGAGCGCTTTGGGGACCTATTGGGCTGTGATTATTAGGTCCTAAAACCAAAAAAAGTTAAGTAAAATTTTCCATTTCAGTGGGGACTTCCCATTTTTTAATTTAATTTTCCATTTCCTACAATCTTTTTTCCGATTACAGCGCCATCTATCCATAATTAGAAAAAATGTTTCGAATAAAAGTTGTTTATTTTTATACAAACGATCCAAATCTGCAATAAGAAATGGGGGCTACCACTTAAGATTTTAAAGTAAGCCCCCCACCTCACCTCTGTGGGGGTCGTGTTTGGAACCATTCGATAGATTTTTTAAAAATATTGATAAAGTGTATTTTGCAGTTTTTCGATATGATGTTTATTTTGCGAAAGATAGCGGGATTTGTATTTAAAATTTTAAATTTCCCCCCCCCCCTCTCCGTGGGGGTCATGTTTGGTATTTTTCGATAGATTTTTGAAAAACATTGAACACGTAGTTTTTAGTTTTTCAATCTGACGTTCATTTCGCAAAATATTCGCTTTTTTTTATGAAACTTTTTGACTCACCCATTTCCGTACACCCCGCTCAAATCGTCATATTTTTGAAATATAGACTCTTTTGCATGTACTTAACTTACCTAATCTTAATCTGACAATTTCGAGTATTTTTAAGGATAGATTTTTTTTTCGGGTCCCCCTGAACGAACCCCCCTGTGTTAAGAGCCAATAGATGGTGGAGGTACATCTGCAGGGTACAACGTTTCTCCCCATATGATAATCTGACGCGCTCGAGTAACTGCAAAAATCCCCGCTTGGGCTCCCCTACCATTATATTTGTGTCGCCGGGAAGCGAAAAGGTAGTTCCCGAAATGTTCGCAAACTGTGGCTTATTCCACATAAAATAGTAAATTGCATAAGATGACACAAGAAAATAATTTCAGAATATGTAATAACAAAATAAGATGTAGTAGAAGTACAGGACAGAGACATGATTATCTACAATTACTAAACGTTCGTATGTTTCCTCTGGGTCGTCAAAATGAAAAATTTTAACGAACAATAACCGCGCCTCAAACGCGCGGCGCTCACACGGCGCGGAGTTCGCGGCGCTGATATGTATTTCCGCCTTTAGATATAACATTTCAACTTTTATTTTTTCGATGCATCCTATTATGTATTATATTAGTTTGAATAAAATATTGTATAATATAGCATAATAGTAATTTGTGATTTTGAATACTAACTCATCTTTATTCTTTTGTGTAAAACAATGTTTGTAAATATATTCTATACATTGAAAATCAAAATTATTTATTTTTCGTTGTTTCTCACTTCTTTCAAATATTGTATATGTTTACGATACTAAAAATACCATTAGTAATCATTTATTCAAATAAAAAAATTGTTTCAAATACCGTTCAATTATTGGAAGGTACGCCACTGACTATGAAGGAAATGTCACAGTCTATCACCTCGTCCCCTTCCTCGCGCCTATAAACTGTTTGGCTTCAAATTTCGGTGAACAGAGAATAGAGCATGCCTAGTCCATCCTCTTTATTTATACGTCCATGGTTCAAAACCAAAATTTTATTTTAATTTATTTATGTAAGTACAAATTAGTACAATTAAACACACAGTTGTTATAAATATTTGACGGTTGAAAGTCATCACTTTTATAATTTTTAAAATATTAATTGTCATTAATGTCACTGAATGTATTTTTTCGTAGCAACGAAGGGGCATCTGACGTAATATACTTGACGACGGGATATTATCAAAAATTATCACTTTAATTTTTATTTCTGTAGCTTTCTACTGGTCAGAATCTCATATGAATGAAATAATCGCGCTAATTTCATTAAAACATGAACGCAAGAAGATAAATTTTAACTAAATTAGTAAATAATATCTAAATATTAGTTTATTGAATGTATTATAATGTATTATAATGTTGAATTACGAGATATTTTACTTTCCCGCACGCCGTGCAAGAAAATTTTCTTTCACGCATGCCTGGCAGGAAAGTGCAACTTTCGGAAACTAAATGCCTGCGTGAAATTGGCTCTTTTAGCACGGCCGGTCGTAGAAAAATTTATTTTTTTATTATTAAACAAAGCTATTTGTTTATAAGCCAAAAAATTGTTTATAATTTTTAAACATTGCTGAGGCCCCTTAAATAATCCGATTTTAATTCTGTAAAGTGTATTAATGATCGGTAGAGCACCTCTTTATATGTAAAAAAATTAGACAACTTCTAAATGGTCTACTTTTTGTTCAGAAAATTTTAAAAATTTTTAACTTTTTTAAAAACATTACATTGCAAATTTATTATGCAAAATCTATTAGGTCGATTTTAATGAAATTTGGTACACCATTTAAGTAAGTTATAAGAATTTTCTAAGCGAATTACTAAGGTTCTAAGTGCCACCAAAGTGGTTAAGAAACATTACCAGAGAACGGCAGTGCTCGCCAGTGGCGCACACCCAAACCCCCCTACATACGACACTATATATACACGAAATTTTCGATTTTCTAAATCTGACTGAATTGAAAATTAGACCAACTTCCATCTTAAAGTTCAGGAAAAGACTCACCCATTCATATGTCAACCATCCATTTTGGTCCAAGGGTGTGGATTTTACGGCCCTTCCTATTTAGGGTCTGTTTTTCGTTCAAAAGTTACCGAGCTCAGAAGTATGACTCAATTTTTATTTAAAAAAGGGAAAATGTTTGTGGATATGTATGTATGTGTGTTTAAAAGTTAAACCGATTTGAATTTTTTTTCTGTGTTTGAAGAGGGGGTCAGGGCCGATTCAGAACCGGTGTAGTTTGTGACTTTTGACCACCCATAAGCCAGCTACAGGACTTGGTAGGTACAAAACAGAATATTTTTTGGGGGTATATATCTTCGGATCAAGAAGAGACAGGAGAACCGCAAATACATAAAATCAATAGTGTTGAGTTAAGCTTTCAAATGGTGTCTAAGCCGTCAGGATCAGACATACACACGGCTCAGTATAGCCGAAAAACTGAAAACCTAAACTTTGAAAATTTTGGTTTTTCGACAATTACTCAAAATTTCAACCTACGAATTGCGCCAATAACTGAGCGTTTGTATAAGGACTCTAGACGAATCTAACGGTGTATACCTCACATCAGGGAAAATTCGAATTTTTAAGTTATAGGCTTCATAAGTATGATCAAATCTATTTCCTATGGGAAAAACGGTTTCTCAAGCTCAATAATTCCTGTAATAGCTTCAGTTATCATACTTGACCTTAAATCCATCAGATACTACTGGTTAATACGTTTCAAACTCATGTTTACTGATCCAAATCGGTTAAGCCGTTTAGAAGTTATTAAGCTACAAAAGTATAATCCAATTAACGGTTATTCCCGAAATGGTTTATGTAGTTGTAGTGGTTACGACGCTAAATTTGATCTGGCAACGGGCAATCCGACTTTATTTACCGGCCATCTCAATATTTTTTTTCAATCTATTGTAGTCAACTTTAAATTTTCCGCTAATGTTAGACGCCTTTCATGGTTTCGGCATACCAGCCACAAGCCCTTTGACTGACTTGATGGACAGCTGACAGATGAGGTGAGGTTAGATTATGAGATTATGAGGTTAGGGAAGAACACATTTTTACGATTATGATTATGAAAGTTAAATCAAGAAATATATTAAGTTATAGAGTGCCATCCGAGTTTTATTTTTGAAAGAAGCCCAACAACTCAGAAGTGGGATATGGAACAAAACAATATGCAGGCAGAGGACGAAGCCAATATACCGGCAGGCCCCCCGGCCGGCGAAACCAGCGCTGCAGTGCCATTGCAGGAACAGTTTACGGTAGAAGATATGATCCAGTCGACAGTAAGAGCCCTATTAGTATATCAAGACAAGTCAAAGACACAAGCAGCACAACGTCCTGGAATCCGTTGTTTCAATTGTAATGAAGAGGGACACAAAGTAGGTGACTGTACCAGGCCACGCAGGGAACGAGGTTCATGCTTCAAATGTGGAAAGATGGATCACAGACTTAGAGACTGTCCAGAGCCAGTTCAGCCAGATAGTACAACGAATGTTGTGCAAGAAGCAGGAGTGCAACCCTATATGGTAAACATAGAATACTCTGTGAAGGTAGGAACTGATCTTTCTAATTTTAGCATTAGTGCATTAATGGACAGTGGTTCACCTATTAGTATTATCAAACTTAAATATGTTCCACACAATTTAATTATACCTACAGTGGAAAACAATAAATTTACAGGGATTAATGGGACTCCTTTGGAAATAGTAGGTACATTTCAGAAAGATGTATGTATTAATAAAATTATGGTAAATTTAAAGTTTTATGTTGTACCAAACAATACAATGTCATATGCTGCTATAGTAGGTAGAGATTTTATTGCACAACCAGGTATACAAGTAACTTTTTCAAAGTCAGTTGAGATTCAGACTGAGAAAGAAGTTACTGATACATATGAATTTCCTTTTTCTGATGTTTTATTTATTGAAAATAAGGAAGATGATTGCCTTAATTTAGATCCAGCTTTAACGTATGCTGAATCAAACATAATTAAAGATTCTTTTACTAGAAATTATCTACATGTGAAAAGACCAGATAAACCTAAAGTTAATTTTGATATGAATTTAATTTTTAAATAAATCAGAACCTTTTGCGTTTCGTCCAAGACGTATGTCATTTGTAGAAAAACAAGCTTTAAATAAAATAATTACAGAGCTTTTAGAACAAAATATTATTCAGGAAAGTAGTTCACCTTATTGTTCACCAATTTTACTTGTAAAGAAAAAGTCTGGAGATTATCGTTTATGTGTTGATTTTCGAACTTTAAATAAAAACTTGGTAAGAGATCAGTTTCCCTTGCCATTGGTGGAAGATCAATTGGATCAATTAAAAGGCAAAAAATATTTCACAAGACTAGACTTAAAAAATGCTTTTTATCATGTTAATTTACATACTGACTCAAGAAAATATACTTCTTTTATTACTCCTAATGGGCAATATGAATTTTGCAGGATGCCATTTGGTTTGTCATCCAGTCCGTCAGTTTTAGCACGTTTTATTAATAAGGTATTTAGTGAATTGGTTAAACAGGGAAAAATTCTAATCTATTTTGATGATATACTTATTGCTACTGAATTATTTTCTGAAAATATTGAAATATTAGAGACTGTTTTGCAAATTCTAGTTGACAATTTATTAGAACTTAGACTCGACAAATGTCAATTCTTGCACAAGAAAATTGAATTTTTAGGATATCTTGTTACTGAAAAGGGCATTAGTCCAAACCCTAACAATGTTAGTGCCATAAAAAATTACCCAGTACCAACTGATGTTAAACAGGTACACCGGTTTGTGGGCATGGCAAGTTATTTTCGAAAGTTTATTAATAGTTTTTCAATTATAGCTAAACCTCTTTATGATCTACTGAGGAAAAATTCAAAATTTGAGATTAAACAAGAACATATTATAGCTATTGAAACAATTAAGGATACATTGATATCTCAGCCTATTTTAGCTATATATAGTCCAAATACAGAAACTGAACTGCATTGCAAGGGCGGTCATAAGGGGGGGGGCCATGGGGGCCATGGCCCCCCCAACGGTGGCAATGCACCTTAAATAAACTTGTCTAGTAACACAGGATAATGTTATGTTAATATATTTTAAATTATTTACTCTGTAAATTAATTATTTTGAATGGATTCACATACGGATTTTGAAATACCTAGATACTGCAATCTGTAATAATGATAATTAATCATAATGCCTGTCTCTTTAACTCTGGTTACGCCAATGCAAGTGCATCGCCTCCCGCGCGAATCCCGACACCGGCGACGTCCAGTGTAGAAACAGAAACATAAGAATGCCTATGTACATATTTTTTTATGGAAGTTATATCGTTGTGTATTGTGTAGAAATTTGAACGTTCTGAAGTATCTATCGTCTACCCTACCCGATATACACTATCGTATCGTAGTTATAGAGGTGACATAGGTGCAGTGCACTATATATATTGCCGGATTGTAATCATCATTTTATTCCAGGGTGACAGGTGAGTAAAAATCCATAGATAGGTTAGGAATAATTTTCTGTTTGCTAACGGAACGAATACATCAGCAATGAGTAAATAATACTCTGCAGTTTTCTCTCGTCCAGCGCAGATGTTCGCTATATAGGATGCTATTTCGAAATACAAAAGTTAATAGATTCCGATTTGAACGAAAAGTGACTGCAAATTATTATTAGGCTCAAATTAAAAAACCTGGGCATATCCATCTCTCGTTTGGCCGGAATCACAAATGTTCTTTTTTTTCAGAAAATGAAGAGGGCAAACAATACGAATACGTTGAATTCGTATTTTTCTGTTGTTCCGAAGAAAGTAATTAAAGATGTGGGTGATAATGGGTCATCCCGGTCATCTTCCTCATCGTCTTCTCAACAGAGTCTCGTAGTGCCAGAACGACTTACAACAGTATCAACATTACAAACATCAGTTAATAATGAAAATACTCTAAAGCAAGTCGCTGTAGAAAAGTCCAATGAAGTTAGTAACTACGACATTGGTCGAGTTGTTGATGGTTTGAGTGGTTTGGGAGACTTTCAAAAATATAATTATTTGAAAAATACGTGGGTTCCGGAAAAAAACTACTCATTTCCATTTTCTGAACATAACAAAAATAACAAGTTAGTTAAGCGGTACTTGAGATACGATCATCTCCAAAAATATAACTGGATTGCGTTTTCGGACTTGAAGAAAGGACTTTTTTGTAAGCACTGTGCTATCTTCGCAAATTCAGGTGGTAAAAATAAAGCAACAAGTTTGCAAAGTTTGGTTACCACACCAGTTACAAAATTTGCAAAATTATTTGGAATGGATGGTGTGCTAGATAAACATAATACAAATCGATATCACATTGAAGCGGTTTTATCGAGCGATAATTTTATAAAATGTTACGAAAACCGATCTTTAGATATAAGAAATTTGATAGATAGTGCTCGAGCCAGGCAGATAGAGGATAATCGAAATCGGCTCAAACCAATCATTCGATCTATAATTTTTTTAGCCAAACAATGTATACCTTTCCGTGGCCATAGAGATGACGGGCCATTCTTAGAAGAAAGCAATGTGACAAATAATGAGGGAAACTTCCGAGAGCTTCTTCGATTCAGAATCGAAGCAGGAGACAAAACTTTAGAAGAGCATTTAAGAAACACGTCGTCACGTGCCACATATATTAGCAAAAGAACGCAAAATGAGTTGATTGAATGTTGTAAAGACGAAATTTTGTCTGTTATCGTGAAAAAAATTAGTGATGTTAAATATTACAGCATTATGTTTGACGAAACTACTGACATAGCACATGTTTCCCAAATGTCGATTGTTATTAGACACTTAGAAGGTAACAACGTGCGGGAGGATTTTGTGTCATTCATAGATTGTCATTCTGAGAACTATGAGCTCAGTCCCGAGTGGTCCCGATACGTTGGAACCGGTTTTGAATGGTACTATTTTAGGAAAATCAGTGATAAAACAAGTTCAAAAATTTCGTTTACCATTGGAAAATTGTGTAGGAATTTGTACAGACGGATGCAGCGTAATGACATCAAAACAACAAGGAGCCGTCCAAGAAATTCAAAAAGAAATGAATATAGCTGTACGATGTCCATGTTTCAATCATGCTTTAAATTTGAGTTTGTCGAAATCATCAAACGTTCAATGTGTGAGAAATTCTGTAGGGGTAATGAAGGAAATAATATCTTTTTTCAAAGCCTCTTCTAAACGCAATTATGTCCTCAAACAAACATTGGGTGATCAGCTCTCTGGATTGTGTGAAACGCGATGGGTAGAACGGCACGACTCCGTTCTGCAGTTTAAAGCATCGATTGAAAAAATTTTGCAAGCTTTGAATTTGATTTCCGAATGGAACGAAAGAGAATCTTCCAGTAAAGCTAGGACGCATATACTTGCGATCTCATCAAATTGCAGCTTTATTATCACTTTGTTTTGTCTAAATGAAGTACTCGCAATAACGTTACCTCTGAGCAAATTATTGCAAACAAAAAATTTGGCTATAAGCTCTACACAGAATGCTGTTCTAAATACGCTGCTTGTTTTGAAAGACAAACGCAACAATGCAGAAACAAATTGCAATGCTTTGCTTAAAGAAATAATGCCCTGTCTAGAAAATTTGAATATAGATTTATGTATTCCAAGAGTGAATAAATTCATGAAAAATCGACCTAATCCAGATATTCATTCCTCCACAGAATACTTTCGAATAACGATATATATTCCTTTACTTGAAAGTATCATTTCCGACATTGAGTGTCGTTTCCAGCAAGAAACCATGGATGTATTTAATCTGCAAATATGTGTTCCTGCTATATTAATTCATTCAAATGAAGATGACATCCATTCCGCCGTAGAAATTTTGATTGCAAAATATGGAAGTTTGTTTGAGACAGTTAGAGACGTGCTGAAGTCAACTTTTATTGCAGAGCTACATTTATGGAAAATGAGATGGAAACACAGCAAAGAATCGGAAATTCCGAGCGATGATCTAAATGCTCTCATACAATGTGATGAAATGATGTATCCAATCATTAATAAAATTTTAAAAATATTGTGTACTCTTCCAGTAAGTGTTGCATCTGCAGAGAGGAGTTTTTCAGGACTGAGAAGACTTAAGAGTTGGCTGAGGGCCAATATGGGTGAAGAACGGTTAACTGGCCTTGCACTAATGCATGTCCACAAGGACATTGTTATTAACGAAGACAATATAATAGAACGTTTCGCTAAAAGTGGAGTGAGCCGAAACATAGAGTTCGTCATGTAGAGTATTAGTTTTTTGTTTATAATTTCATTTCATTCGAGTTATTGTTATTTTCTCTTTTCAATATATAAAACATCCCATTCTGCGTTTTGTGTCTGTATTGAAATTGAGAGCTAATATCTAATTGTACAAAATGCCCCCCCCCCCCTGAATTAAGATATATGACCGCCCTTGCTGCATTGTGATGCTAGTTCACAGGGTTACGGTTCAATATTATTACAGAAACAAGCAGATGGGAAATTTCATCCTATATTCTTTTTCAGTAAAAGAACCTGATTATGAAACAAAATATCACAGCTTTGAGTTAGAATGTCTTGCAATAATTTATTCTCTAAAAAGATTTCATGTGTATTTACAGGGAATTCCTTTCAAGATTTTAACTGATTGTGATAGTTTTAAGTTAGCTATGTCCAAAAAAGATATAAACCCTAGAATCATGAGATGGTGTCTTACTCTACAGGATTATAACTACACCATTGAACATAGGCCAGGTGAGCGAATGAAGCATGTTGACGCGTTAAGTAGAATAAATAGTGTACTAATCTTAGAAGGAAATACATTAGAGCAGACTTTAGCTGTCAGACAGACCACAGATGAAAATATAGTCCGTATAAGAAAGCAATTAGAAGAAGCTGAGCACACATTTTTTGAATTAAGGAATGGACTAGTTTATAGAAAGATCAAAGGAAGAATTTTATTCTATGTGCCAAAGGATATGGAAAGTCATATTTTACACACATAGCATAACAATATGGGTCATTTTAGTGTTGACAAGACTTATGGATTAATTACAAGAACGTATTGGTTTCCCCAAATTAAAACGAAAATTAAGGAGTATATAAAAAATGGTTTGAAATGTATTGAATACAACCCTAAATCAGGTAAACAGGAGGGCTATTTACATAATATACCTAAAGGGAATCTACCCTTTGAAGTCATTCACATAGATCACTATGGACCACTACCAGCAGTAGGAAAACAAAAGTATATATGTGAAATTATTGATGCATTTACCAAGTATGTCAAATTTTATGCTTGTAAAAGTACAGATGCAAGTGAAGTAATTAGACATTTAACTGATTATTTTTGTTATTATTCGGTTCCCAAACAGATAATCTCTGATCGAGGATCCTGTTTTACATCAGGAGAGTTTTCTGAATTTATTGATGAATATGAAATCAAGCATACACTTATTGCTACTGGTTGTCCCCGAGCAAATGGACAAATTGAGAGAATAAATCGTTTATTAACTCCCATGTTGGGTAAGCTGTCAAACGAAAATCAGACAAATTGGAAAAAAACACTAAGTGAGGTAGAGTTCAGCATTAATAATAGTTTAAACAGATCTACACAAGAAACACCCGCTAAACTCCTATTTGGTAGGGACCAAAGAGGTAAAGTTAAGGATAATGTTAGAGAGACATTACAGTTGTTCGATGAAGAAGAAAGATGCTTAAAAGACATTAGGGCAAATGCAGAAGAAAGAATAGAGATTTTTCAGGAACAATCTAAGAAGATGTATGATAAAAGTCATAAACCGTCTCAGGTTTATCGACCTGGACAATATGTTATGATTGGGAATTATGATACCACACCAAATGTAAATAAAAAACTTATACCCAAGTATAAAGGACCTTATGTTGTGGATGAAGTTTTACCGAATGATCGATATGTAGTTAGGGATATTATAGGATTTCAAAATACTCAAATTCCTTATGATGGAGTAGTAGATAGTTCACGTATGAAGCCTTATGATGGAGGTAATTAATTATGCAAGTGCAATCTATAGTTAGTATGTACTTATTTTCTTAGAGTCAATGTTTATGATTTTTATATTTTCTTAAGTTTCATTATGATTATGAAGGCAAAGTGTTTAGTTTTTATGTAACCTGTTTTAAGGTAATCTTTATGGTCATGAGTGAGATATTATGCCAGTATTATACATTATTGTTAAAACTCTTATGTTGCTGACACGTTTATGATGATATTAGGTTGATGTTATGATTTGTTGACTAATTTTATTGGTGTAAACACATTATGTTATGTTATACATTATGTTACTTATGTCAAATATTAAGATGTATCATTAGGTACATACTTTGAACAGAAGTTTCTATTTTAGGAACCTTTTATCTGATGTGGTTAATTTGTATTATGTATTGGGTTATGTATTTATATTCTTATGTGATTTATGCAATAATTATGTTATTTATGCCACTTATGTTCTTATGTCATTTATGCCACTTATGTTTTTATGCTACTTATGTTATAATATTGTATTGTTTTAGCGAGAGTCGATCGAGGTCGAGCAAAGGGTCAGGTATGGCCAGTGGCGTGCTGGCCATATAAACGAATCGGTGCAATCACCGAGAGGCCGCGGCCTTTTGGGGCCGGTCAAATAAGTCTTTTTCACAAAAAATTTTAGATTAACAATTTTTTTTTAATTTCTAATTGAATGATATTAAAACATTTCAAAAATATTTTATTTCCATACATAGTGTTCGAGCCATTTGAAAAATATTGCATTAATTCCAGTTGTCTTATACACACCCTGTATTTCAAAACGGTTAAAATTAAGAGGTTCAATTGAGCCATGAATAGGCATTATTCGGCGAATAATATAAACACAAATTTTTACACAAAATACGACTCAGCAATTGTATATATTTTGTTCAGATATGTGTTTCTGGAAAAAGTTCGTCAAGTATTTTTGGATGTTTTCGGTTTTGCTGAGTGGACAGAACCAGTCGGAGTATAACGGTTATCTTGAAATTAGCGAGGATAGATTCATTAGAAATATATAATCATATGTATAATTTATAATATTTCGATCGAGGATCGTGGTTTCCTCCAATATTCCTTACAATTTTATTCCATTGCTCTCTATATTTAGCTTCTCTAAGAGCTTCGCAGAATGACTTTCCAGCTGAATTCTTAATTTAATCGGACCATCTAGTTTGTGATCGTCCTCTTGATCTTCTCCCCGGAACGTTTCCAGAAACAATTAATATCTCCAAGCTATCGTCACCTCTGCGAACCACGTGACCGAATAATGGCAGAATTCGTTGCAGATATATTGTGGAGAGCCTTTTATTAATTTCGAGTTGGTTTAGAATGGAAACGTTTATCCTATGAGCTGTCCAAGGTATGCGCAGCATTCTTCTCCAGCAACACATCTCAAAGGCATCCGCTCTCAAAAGCACCACACTTGGACTCAATGAGTCCAAGTATCTGCCCCGTATTGAAATATTGAGAATACAAGGGAATTCACCAGTCTCATCTTGATATTTTGAGAGATAAATCTATCTTTCCAAACTTTAGTTAGGCGACTCATCGCATTTTTTGCCATACCAATACGTCTACGAACTCCTACTTCACAGTTACCATCGTTAGTTATACTAGACCCGAGATAGACAAAGGTGTTTACTATCTGATATTCCTGTAGCATGTTAGTCAGTTGAATAGTGTCGAATCTGTCGAACACCATTATTTTTGTCACACTTTGGCACAAAATAGTGGCCTTAAAATCAACCAGAACAAAACAAAAAATATGCAGGTAAGTAAAAACACAGAAATAAGGCAGCCACAAAATGTAACAATAGGAGAATACAACATTGAAGGGATAAAAAACTTTACCTACTTGGGATCCCTAGTCACATCTGATAATAACGTAGCAGAGGAAGTGAAGAGGCGAATATTTATTGTCAATAAAAGTTAACATGGCTTAATTCGGCAACTAAGATCAGACAACGTCGCAAGGAAAACAAAATGCCAAATATACAAAACCTTAATAAGACCGGTACTTACATACGGCTCAGAAACCTGGACACTCACTAAAAGAGAGGAAACATTGCTAGCCACCTTTGAAAGAAAAATCTTGCGATACATATATAAGGGCACAAAAGAAAATGGAATTTGGCGAAGAAGGTACAACTTTGAACTATACGAAATATATCAGGATCCGGATATCATAACATTCATTAAAATAGGACGGCTGCGTTGGATGGGACATGTAGAAAGAATGGAAGAAGGCGAAATACCAAACAAAATATTCAAACAGATGTCAGTAGGAAAAAGAACAAGAGGAAGACCGAAGCTGAGATATTTAGAACAAATAGAAAATGATATTTTTTTTTCTCTGATTCTGGCCTTGGTTTAGAACTAGAACCTTTAGCCACGTAATTGGATACCTTATCACTAACTCAGGTGTAATGTGTAGTGTGTGTGTTGAGTAAGTGTCTTGTTACTTTGCAAAGTCGACGTCATTGTCTTTGCAAAGAGACGCTAATTGTATCCGAACGTCTGCGGGCCCTCCGGTGAGTAAGAAAATGATATAAAAACCTTAAAAATAAAAAACTAGAGAAAAAAAAAGCACGAAACAGATCAGAGTGGAGAAGAATCCTGGAACAGGCCAAGACTCAGAAAGGGCTGTCGAGCCAATGATGATGATGATGAATACATCTACGAACTCCTACTTCACAGTTACCATCGTTAGTTATACTAGACCCGAGATAGACAAAGGTGTTTACTATCTGATATTCCTGTAGCATGTTAGTCAGTTGAATAGTGTCGAATCTGTCGAACATCATTATTTTTGTCTTGGTCTTAGCTTTATTGATTTTCACAGCAACTTTATTGCTTTCGTACTCGACTCTTCTCAGGAGATCAAACATTTCTAACAACGTATGCTGCATCAATTTAACATAACCGCCAGAATCTTTAACATGTTAATTTCCCCCAAAAAGACAAAATTCATGGTTATAACAGCAAATCCAATAAGATGTAAATTGGAGCTGGAGGGCTGATAGAACATATAGACATCACACTATCTATCTACGGAAGGCTGGAAACAGAAGTGGAAGATCAAATGAATAAAAATATCGAAAAAGAAATGAAAGGCAGAATTTACAAAATAGTCATCAGACCAATAATGACATACGCGGCAGAAACACGACCCGACACGGAGAGTACAAAAAAATTGCTCGAAACAGCGGAGATGAAAACCCTTCGAAAAATCGATGGTAAGATTCTGTGGGATACAAAGCTAGAAGTACAGATATACAACGGAGATTCAAGGTGGACAATTTTAATCACTGAATAAGAAACAGAAGAATATAATGGAATGACCACATACGCCAAATGACAAGAAATAGAGTAGTAAGGACAGCGAAAGACAGTTCCCCAATAGAAAGACGATGAGTGGGTAGAAGTTGAAAACGATGGAACGACAACTTACTAGAGGCACATTGAAAAAACAGACAGTCATATTTATACAAATATAAGAAGAAGAAGAAGAATTATTTTTGTTTTATAAATAAGAAACAAATTTCTGATAATAGAAGGTATAATAAGGATGGGAGGCCACTTTTCTATAAAATCACCGGGCCGCTTAATAAGTTCCAGCACGCCACTGGGTATGGCCGAGTTGTAGTCAACTTTAAATTTTCCGCTAATGTTAGAGGCCTTTCATGGTTTCGGCATACCAGCCACAAGCCCTTTGACTGACTTGATGGACAGCTGACAGATGAAGTGAGGTTAGATTATGAGATTATGAGGTTAGGGAAGAACACATTTTTACGATTATGATTATGAAAGTTAAATCAAGAAATATATTAAGTTATAGAGTGCCATCCGAGTTTTATTTTTGAAAGAAGCCCAACACTATTTCTAATAGAAAAAAATCTAGTGTACATTCGATTGACACTAGATCATTTGGGAGATAATGCAACAAAGGTGACCATTTATAAAGCTTAACGTTTAATAGAGGAACATTGCATTCAACTTCATACATTTAATTTATAAATAACTTTGAAAAACTCCTGATACAAGAATAAAAATCCGCTAAACGCCGTAAAAATGAATGGCGCATACAATATTCCAGCTACAAAAGATCTGATATGAATATTACGTGGCGCGAAATAGCTATTTGTATAACAAGGGAGGAAAGTGCCCGAGAATGAAGTTTAATGCCCGACGCGTAGCGGAGGGCAGTAATCATTCAAGGGAGGAAAAGGCACTTTACTCCCATGTTATACATATGGTTTTTCCGCCTTCCTCAAATAACAAGTTATTTTTTCATTTTTACTTAATTATTTATGTAACTAACCAACAAAATTTATTAGAACTAAAACTAACAAGTAGGTACAATATAACTGTCAACTGTCACATATTATTAATGTAAACATTGTTAAATCAAAATAACAATTTACTGTTTTTTACCATCCTGCAAAATACAGGGTGTTTTATAAATAAACGTTAAAATGTATAGATACTTACGTAATAGAAAATAGATATTGTACAGGTCGTCAATAAGTTATATTTTATGAATGAAATACCATGGCGTCACTTTTACTTTTCCTCCCTAGGGAGGAAAAGTACAACTTTGCTCCCTACAATCAGGTCCGGAAAAGTATACTTTCGGTAGAGGTAGGTGGAAAATGTATTTTCATTTTGATGCAAAACAAAATTCTAGTTTTATTTTAAATGATTTTTCCATAATATTTGCTAAAGGACCCCGCAGAAACCTTATGGGAAATGGCCCTCTGTCAAATGCTCTGAAATTTTGGATTCTGGTAGTCCTTGATGTGTAGAACAAAAGACTCCATGGGCGAGTAGCTCCAAAAAATCATAGTTCTAAGATATAAGCCTCTGAAGTTATAGGCACAGTAAGGACGTTTGAGTTGGAATAAATTCATTTTCTCGAGAATGGGAAACTCTGGAAATAAATTACGAATCAGCTCGATTTTTATTTTTAAATTATAATTTTTTGGCATATACAGGGTGTCCAGAAACTCTACCGACAAACGAAGACAGGAGATTCCTCAGATAATTTTAAAATTAAACCCAATTCACCTAGTCCGAAAATGCTTCTTAAGGGAGCTAGAGCTCTTTGAAGATGGCGTCATGAAATTAGTTTTTCTTTAATATCTCCAGAATGCTTCTATTTAGAAAAACGAAAATTGGTATGCATATTTACTTTTCAGAGATGAATCGACTCCATCCATTGCAAATTTCTAGTACTGGTCATAGGCGTGCGCTATGGGTAGAGCAACGGGTATTTTATCGCATAACTTTTTTGTCCTTAACTTTTATGCATTTTTGACACCGGATTATTAAATTGTGAGGTATTCTAGTACTAAAAGGTACTCTTGATTTAAGTCGGTAGGACACACCGTTTTCTAGAAAAATCGATTTGAAAGTTTTTCGTTTTTGGAATTTGAAAAAAAATTGAAAGAACTTTTCAACAAAAAATGAAGTATTTTACCAACATAAAGTACGAGTAACTTTTAGTACTCGAATACCTCATAATTTAATAATCTAGTGTCAAAAATGCTCAAAAATATAAGACAAAAAAAGTTATGCTATAAAATAACTGTTGACCTACCCAAAAACGGACGCCTATGACCAGTACTAGAAATTCGCAATTAATGAAATCTATTTATTTCTGGAATATAAATAAATGTACCAGTTTTCGTCTTTCTAAACAGTTTTTTTTTTATTTTTTTTTTAATTCAAAAAGCGAAAAGTTTTCAAATCGATTATTCTAGAAAACGGTGTGTCCTACCGATTTAAAACAAGAGTACCTTTTAGTACTAAAATACTTCCCAATTTAATAATCCAGTATCAGAAATGCATAAAAGTTAAAGATAAAAAAGTAATGCGATAAAATAACCATTGCCCGACCCAAAACGGCCGCCTATGATCGGTACCAGAAATCTGCAATGGATGGATTAGATTTATATCTTGAAGATAAATACGCGTACCAATTTTTGTTTTTCTAAATAGAAGCGTTCTGGATGTATTTAAGAAAAACTAATTACAAGACGCCATCTTCAAAGAGCTCTAGCTCCCTTAGGAAGCATTTTCGGACTAAGTGAATTTCGATGATTTTTTTAAATAGGAATAGGGGTCGTGTGATAGCTCATTTAAAAGGTAATTCAATTCTCTATTCACTAATATAAACATTAATATAATTATTTATACAGGGTGGCCAAATTTTTTTTTAATTAAATTAATTGAGACAAGAAGAAGAATGTATATAATTTAATTCAAAATACATTTTACTGTTGTCAGAAAACAGAAAAAAATGTTAATTTGTCAACCCCCTCCCTTCCACTTCCCCCACCCCTTATTTTTAAATAAGGAATAGGGGTCGTGTGATAGCTCATTTGAAAGGTAATTCAATTCTCTATTCACTAATTTAACATAATTATTTATACAGGTAGCCAGAAATTTTTAATTAAATTAATTGAGACAAAAAGAAGAATGTATATAATTTATTTAATTCGAAATACATTTTACTGCTGTCAGAAAACAGAAAAAATGTTAATTTGAAAAATAAACATTGCTTTTCGATAAATTAAATGTTCAAACTGCTAAGAGGCAGGTGGGTGGCAGCTTTAATATTGAATTTAAGCGAAAAACAATATTTATTTATCAAATAAACATTTTTTTCTGTTTTATGACAGCAGTAAAATGTATTTCGAATTAAATAAATTATTATATACATTCTTCTTTTTGTCTCAATTAATTTGATTAAAAAAAATTTTGGGCACCCTGTATAAATGATTATGTTAATGTTTATATTAGTGAATAGAGAATGAAATAACCTTTCAAATGAGCTATCACACGACCCCTATTCCTATTTAAAAAAATCATTGATTGCGTCATCACGCCCAGATGGATGACGTCACTAGTATTATATATATGCCAAAAATTATAACTTAAAAATAAAAATTGACCCGATTCGTGATTTATCTCCAGTCTCCCATTCTCGAGAAAATGAATTTATTCCAACTCAAACGTCCTCAATGTACCTATAACTTCAGAGGCTTTCAGAGGTACGCGCCCATGGAGTCTTTTGTTCTACACATCAAGGACTACCAGAATCCAAAATTTCAGAGCATTTGACAGAGGGCCATTTCCCATAAGGTTTCTGCGGGGTCCAAACGCGCCACAAAAGAGTTTCAAAATTGAAACTGTATCAAAGTTACTCTTTTGTGGAGCGTTTTACTTCAAATTTAGCAAATATTATGGAAAAATATTTTAAAATAAAACTAGAATTTTGTTTTGCATCAAAATTAAAATACATTTTCGCGCCACGTAATATTCATATCAGATCTTTTGTAGCTGGAATATTGTATGCGCCACTCATTTTTACGGCGTTTAGCGGTTTTTTATTCTTGTTAAATAACAACAGGCGTATTTTGCCCCCTTATTTTGTATTTATTGCTATATTGCAGAAAAGGTAATACCTTAAGACATTTTTGACCAGTCGTATATCATACAAAATTCAATTATCTTTATTTTATTTCTCTACGACTTTGTTCCAAAACGAACCGTTTTAAAGTTATAAGCAAAGAAAGCAGAAAAAATCGATGTTTTTCGAAATTTTTAAATATTTTATTTTTTTTTATTAATGTTCCGGGCATATTTGAGAAGGAGCATAAGGCCGTCCGCACATGGAGCGACGCTCGAAGCACTCGACTCGATTCAAATCGCGTAGATCTCTCCCTGCCACTCAAGTTCCTTCGTTGTGGCATTGGGCTCCGTACACGAGGCGTTTACGATTGCAAAATCTCCTCGTCTTGTACGACTCTCGTTCCGTGCGATCTGAAGCGAACGAGAAAGTTCGAGTGAGACGCACGTTTAGTCATTATTTTATTTGTTTGCTTCGTTTTTGTCGATTTTTGCTCTAAATTAAATTTTAGTCTTTTTAAAGATCGGTGAATGTTATGTTCGTTGATTGTAGTACTATTAGCTTTGTGGAAATATATTGTTTGTAATGTAAAATTCTGAAAACATTAAACTTCTGTTTCTAGATGTTTATTATAAAATTCGTTGAGGAAGTAGAAAAATATCCTCAACTGTATAATGCAACTGTATAAAAATGTAATAATACCGTACTCTTCACAGATCGAAATAGTCGTTTTGGTTACTATACAAAAAATGCGTTAATTTATAAAAACAGAATCGACTAGTGTGCGGAGGGCAATCGCTTGTGACGCAGGGTTCGTACAAGACGAGCAAGACGAGCGAACTTCGAGACGTGTCTTCGATCGACCCATGTGCGGACGGTCTAAGTCAAGTGTTATTACTGAAGGTGTCACCTAACTTTATCTGCAAAAATCCGAATGCCACCTCTCACATCCAAAAATACACGTTTTTACAGATTAGTCCTGGTCTAGGTTGTTTTTAGAACTCTTTATCGACGTGTTATTATTATTAGTCTTATAAGTTGTCCGATACCTACTGATTACTGGACTACCGTCGAAGGCCGACATGGTCAACCAACAAAGAAGATGAATCTAGTGATTTTTCTGACATTATTGGGTGTGAATCTGTCTTTCGACTTTGAGTTTATTCCTCCTAATTTAAATATTTTCTCTAATTTATGTAATTGGAGATCTATGAAAACTACACTTATTTTGGATATTATTAGCACAATTAAATTAGTCGAAGTAATAAAGCACTAAACCTCCGAAAAAAAAAAACGACAAGACGGATCTTAATAATTCTTTTTTGCATTCGATTCGTGAATGCGCCAGGAAATTTTGTGACCCCGAGCCATGATATAATATTGAAAAACTGGAAATGCGGAAATGAGTTCAATTTTGTTACTCTGGGGTTTTTGGGGTCGCTGAAAACGAATATGACGTCTTAAGTGATCTCCGGAGTACCTGGTGCCCAGGGTACCTACTGTTTACCTCGTCATTAAAATTCATTAAAAAATTAGTCAAAAATCATTACGGAGGGGGGGGGGGGGTTAGGGTCACTAATGATGAATATGACATCGGAAGTGATCTACGGGGTACCTGGTGCCCAGGGTACCTACTGTTTACCTCGTCTTGTGGAGTTTTCGGCCAAAAATTTATTAAAACATTAGTCAAAAATCATTACTCGGGGGGTTTTTGGGGTCGCTGACGACAAATATGACATCGGAAGTGATCTCCGGAGTACCTGGTGCCCAGGGTACCTACTGTTTATCTCGTGACTAATGATTTTTGACTAATGTTTTAATGAATTTGCCGAAAACTCCGGAAGACGATATAAACAGCAGGTACCCTGGGCATCAGGTACTCCGGAGATCACTTCCGATGTCATATTCATCGTCAGAGACCCCAAAAAGCTCCGAGTAATGAATTTTGACTAATTTTTAAATGAATTTGCCGAAAACTCCAGAAAACGAGGTAAACAGTAGGTTCCCTGGTCCTACTCGTCGTCAGCGACCCAAAAACCCCCCGAGTAATGATTTTTGACTAATTTTTTAATGAATTTGCCGAAAACTCCACAAGACGAGGTAAACAGTAGGTACCCTGGGCACCAGGTACTCCGTAGATCACTTCCAATGTCATATTCGTCGTCAGTGACCCTAAAAACCCCCCGAGTAATGATTTTTGACTAATTTTTTAATGAATTTTAATGACGAGGTAAACAGTAGGTACCCTGGGCACCAGGTACTCCGAAGATCGCTTACGGCGTCATATTCATTTTCAGCGACCCCAAAAACCTCAGAATAACAAAATTGAACTCATTTCCGCCGATAATTGACGAGTTCTGAAATTTTTTTATTGTCTGTTTGAGATGCACTTTAAGAATGCATTTTTTGTATGCAGTTTTTTAATATTATATCATTGCTCGGGGTCACAAAGTTTCCTGGCGCATTCACGAATCGAAAACAAAAGTTTATTAAGATCCGTCTTGTCGTTTATTTTTTGAGGTAAGACCGATTTTAGTGCTTTATTGCTTCGCCTAAATAGCAACATTTATTTTATTTACCATTTTTAATCAAATTTGTTATACAAACAATGACAATGACATTACAAAGATACCTCCAATATTGTTATATTTTGCCGCTACTCACGCTGGCATCGTTTCAGAGTACCCCCACCATGATCAAGCACGGAGCGAATAGTCTGAACACCTAAATTTTAAATTTTTTCCGTCGCTTTTGGTTACATCCGAAAAAGGGCTTTAAACTGATTGGAAAAACTTCAAATTGTGTATATTTAAGACCTCTGACGGTCTTCGAGGATTTCGTCTTCCAAAAAAAAAAAGGTTATTTAAGTACAAGAAACCTTCTTCTTCTTCTTCCTTCTTGTAGGCAGGCTTTAAACTTAAAGCCTATTTCTTCTTCAATATTAGCCTCCTAAATTGATTAAGTTATCGCACAATCTTTTTCTTGGTCTGCAAATACTTCTTCGTCCATTTGGTGACTTATCTCGTGCTATTCGTACTATCCTATCCTCTGCCATTCTACTAATGTTTTCGTTCCACTCCTGTTTCCGTTTTGTCACCCATCCATTTATGTCTTCTACATTGCATGATCTTCTTATGTTTTCGCTTCTCTCGCTATCCAACAGACTTTTCCCTGATATTCGTCGGAGTATTTTCATCTCTGTTGTTTCTAGTAGTCGTCTCGTTTTAGATGTGTCAGGTCTTGTCTCCACCGTGTATGTTAATATAGGTCTAATTGCTGCTTTATCGATTCTTGCTTTTGTGTCTTGTCTTAGGTGTTTGTTCTTCCAGATTGTGTCATTAAGAGATCCCGCCGCTTTACTTGCTTTTAAGCTTTGTTGTACTTCCTCTTCAACATCTCCGTAACTGGTTATATCTATTCCCAGATATCTAAACCCTGCTTTCTGCTTTATTATTTTCCCATCAATTTTGATTTTACATCGTAGTGGGTATTTAGATGTTGTCATACATTTGTTTTTTTGTGCTGATATTATCATATTGTATTTCTTGGCTGTTGTATTGAAGATGTGTGTTAATCTTTGGAGATCGTCTTCTGTCTCGGCGATTATTGCGCTGTCGCGCGTCGTCTGCATAACATAATATTTGGATTTTTTTATTCCCCATTCTGTAACCATGACCTTTACGTACTGCTTCTATTATTTCGTCCATTATTATATTAAAGAGCAGTGGGCTTAATGAGTCACCTTGTCTGACTCCGCTTTGTACTGGTATAAACTGCGTTAGTTTTCCATTTATCTTTGCCAGTATTCGATTATGAATATAGATGTTTTCGATGGTTTGTATAATATTGATTGGTATGTTTCTTCTATACAGTAAATGTAACACGTCTTCGACTTGGACGCGATCGAAAGCCTTTGTCACGTCTATAAAACATAGATATGCTGGTTTATTGTACTCAATGGCCTTTTATGTGATTTGTCCCAGTACAAATACGGCGTCTACGCAGGATCTTCCGGATCTGAATCCTTGTTGTTCATCTGATAAAGTTGTTAGTTTATTGATTTTGTTGGTTAGGACTTTTGTGGTTAGCTTAAGTGCGGTGTTCAGTATATTTATACCTCTATAATTGTTGGGGTCTTCTTTGTCTCCCATCTTGAACATTGGTATGATTATGCTGTTTCTCCATGTGTCTGGTATCTTGCAGTGCAATCAAAACTTATACAAACACTAATATTATTATACCGTTGGTAATTCTGTCTGGTCCTGGTGAATTTCTGTTTGAGTGAATTTCTGGCTAAATACAAGAAACCTACGTTGAAAAATCAAAGAATTTTTAAAGTAAACGTACATATCTTTTCTCTATAACACCGATAAATTTCCACCTCTCTCGTATAAAATATTTCGGTGACACGGAAATTCAATCAATAATTTTAAATCGATTCCTTCTCGGAATCTCAAAATTTTGTAGCATTAGTATTTACCAATGCCAATTAGCAGTCATCCACAGTACGCCTAGGCATAGGTAGTTATAAATGGTCTGAACACACCTTAGTATTTTCACGGTGGTTATTGGTTATACAATGGTTATACAGACACTTGGTACTTGGAAAAACCACACGTATATACTACGGCGGAGTTAGCCACTCAATCGAAGGGAAACGGTGTGGTTCAATGAATAAGCCAATAAGCTGACAAGTTATAACAGCAAACAATCGTACGCCAAATATATAGGTAATTAAGGTAATGCAATAAGTGACAGGTTTATTCAATCGAATTCTTAGTAAAACACGATATGCAGTAAGTAACAGTTGCGTAGAGCTGACATAGGCGTATCATAAAATGCGGTAAAGTGATGTTTTGGTAGATAGAAATATGAAGTCATCCACGACTTAAATTCTTGACGCTGTTAACAATTTATTATTAGCGAACGTTACTTAGTGGAATATTCAAGAGTTATACATGCATGAGATAAACACTTGTTTACGGGTTTCATTTGCATAGAATATTTTTTTCCACCTACCTCTACCGAAAGTATACTTTCCCTGACCTAATTGTAGGGAGCAAAGTCATACCTCCCTAGGGAGGAGTGACGTCATGGTATGTCATTGATGAAATAACTTATTGACGCCCTATACAATATTGTATTATCCATTACGTAAGTATCTACATACTTTAATAAGAAGCCAAACCGAAAATGGACATGGGTCTCCCCAAATGGGGTGACAAAAAATGAAATAGACTACTTCCTCTGCCAAAATAAACAAATCTTCGAAGACGTAACTGCGCACTTAATAAATTCTCAACTGGCAGCGACCACCGCATACTACGAGCCAAAATAGAAATAAGCAAACTAGAGACGCAGAAATCTAGAAGAAAACCAACGGCTATTGACCATAGCAGAATAAGACAAAACGCAGAAGAATATAGACAGACTTTAAGGGAAAACTACAAACAACAAGTAGCAAAGGAAGAGTCAGAAATTAATAAGATTAATGAAGAAATGAAAGAAAAACTCTTGGAAGCGGGAATGAAAACTGCCAAAAAACTAACAACAAAAGAAAATAGATTAAGTAGCGGGACAGTTATAAATTAATGGAAAGTAGACGAAAACTAGTAAGCGAAAACAAAAGAAACACAGTAGAATACGTAGAACTGAAAAACTTATTAGGAGAAAAACTAGAGAGGATCTAAGAAAACACACTGAAAATGACATCGAGAAAGTAATTGAGAGAAATAAGGGCCTAAAATGCTTACGACCAAATTTAGGGAAACCACTACTCATTTCAATAAAGGATGAAACAGGACGGGAAGAGAGGAGAAAAGATAAGATATCAGAAGAAGTAGAAAGGTTTTATACAGAACTATACACCTCAAAGAAAGACGCAAACTTCAACACTCAGGAATATATCAAGAAAACAATCACGAATGTAAACTCAGAAACATTACCAAAAATAGAAAATTATGAAATAGAAGCAGCACTATCACAATTAAAGAACAACAAGGCACCAGGACCAGATGGAATCCTTGCTGAAATGTTGAAGGAAGGGAAAGAAGAAATCTTACAAACATTAAGAAATCTGTTTAATCAATGTCTACATAAAGGAGAAATACCCGACGAATGGAACGAAAGTCTTACAATCCTGCTATTTAAGAAAGGCGACAGAAAGGACCTAAAAAATTACAGACCCATCTCACTGCTGTCGCAAACGTATAAACTATTCATGAGGATTATCAACAACAGGCTAACACACAGATTGGACTCGTATCAACCAGTAGAGCAGGCAGGATTCCGAAAGGGATATAGCACCACTGACCAGCTTCTAACAATTAGGACACTAATAGAAAAAGCTAACGAATACCATATAGATCTGCACTTAGCGTTCGTTGACTACGAAAAAGCATTTGACAGCGTGGAAATGTGGGCAATAGAAAAAGCTATAAACAACTGTAGAATAGATTCCAGATACAGAATGCTAATACATAATATATATAAGAAAGCAACAATGACAGTACAATTGGAATAAACCACAAAACCCATACCAATTAACAGAGGAGTGCGACAGGGAGATGTTATTTCTCCTAAACTATTTACATTAGCACTGGAAGATGTTTTCAAAACAATGGAATGGACAAACATGGGAATAAACATAAATGGAAAGAAACTAAACCACCTAAGATATGCAGACGATGTAGTAGTCATAGCATCAAGTTTTGAAGAACTACAAACCATGCTAACCGAACTAGCAAATGAATCCGAACAAATAGGTCTAAAAATGAATTTTGCCAAAACAAAAACAATGACAAACACACAAGACAATAGAAACGTAATACTTAACGACACCACAATAGAAGCGGTTAACGATTATATATATTTGGGACAGATGATAAAAATAAATAAGGAAAACCAAACAGCGGAGCTAAAAAGAAGGGTCAGATTGGCCTGGGCAGGATTTGGAAAATTAAAATGGGTCCTAAAGAATAAAAAAAATACAACAATACTTAAAACAAGAGTGTTTGACCAGTGCATACTCCCAATTCTCACATACGCATGCCAAACATGGACCTTGACCAAGGCAAACATGGATAAAATAATGAAGACACAAAGAGCCATGGAGAGAGCAATGTTAGGAGTAAAATTGACAGACAAAAAGCAAAACAACTGGGTCAGAAATAGAACAAAAGTCAAAGACGCAGGCCAACATATAGCCAAGCTAAAATGGAGCTTGGCAGGTCATAACGCTAGACAAACGGACAATAGGTGGAATAGCACGATACAACAATGGAGACCATGGACAGGAAAGAGAGCAAGAGGACGACCCCAGATGAGATGGGGAGACGACATTAAAAAGATAGGAGGAACGCACTGGAAACAGAAAGCACTAAACAGAAGCGAATGGAGGAAACTGGGGGAAGCCTATGTTCAAAATTGGACGAATTAAAGGGCAAAAGAAGAAGAAGAAGAAGTATCTATACATTTTAACGTTTATTTATAGAGCACCCTGTATTTTGCAGAATGGTAAAAACAGTAAATTGTTATTTTGATTTAACAATGTTTACATTAATAATTTGACTTATATTTGACAGTTGACAGTTATACTGTACCTACTTGTTAGTTTTAGTGCTCTAGTAAATCTTGTCATGTTAGTTACATAAATAAATTATTTAAAAATGAAAAAATTACTTGATATTTGAGGAAGGTGGAAAAATCATATGTATAACATGGGAGTAAAGTGCCTTTTCCTCCCTCGAATGATTACTGCCCTCCGCTACACGTCGGGCAGTAAACATCATTCTAGGGAGGAAAAGTAACACTTTCCTCCCTTGTTATACAAATAGCTATTCTACTAATACAAAATCCATAAGCGTTTAACCCTTGCAGACATACGTTTGCAGACAACCTTTTATTAGAAACAGCGAGGACCAAAGGGGGGTCAATAAATGTCCACACATAAATTAATCAAAAACTTGCTTCTTTGTTTAAACTAGTTTAAAATTAAGACTTTTGCAAATACAAAAAGTATTCCTATACTAAAATCACAATAACGATGCACTAGAAATAAACAAACCAAGACACGTTGAAACGTATGAGAGCACTTCCAAATCATTATTTACAAAGCTTATACATTGTAAATCATGATTCGGGAGTGCTCCTCGTAACATTCAATGCATCTTGGTTTGTTTATTTCTAGTACATCTTTATTGTGATTTTAGTATAGGGTACATTCCATGTCAAATCACTCAGGCAAAAAATTTTGGATCTCCGATTTGTCTGAAAATTGGTATTTAGCTTCTGCGGGACGTAAAAATAAGATATTTAAGGTAAAAAAATCTTCTTCTTTTTTTCTCAAAATGTTATTTTATGCGATTTTACAGTGATTTGGTGTTTATTTAAACAACTTTGCATTTTCTGTCGTAAAGTAACAATGAAAAACATAATATTTTAATAGAAAGGACTCAAAAATGTCATTATATGGCATTATAACAAGTTATTTTGAATCAAAACAAGTTTTTGATCAAATTTTATAGTGTAAAAAACGTTAAAATACCGTTTTTTACATTTTCCTCCATTCCCAAAATACATCATCATCGATTTGGCTGAAAATTTGCCCACAGATAGCCAAAAGATAGGACTTTAAGTGGTTAGAAGGATTTGAATTATATTACAATACCAAAAAAGTTACATGCAGTAATATCAGACTCAAAAGTATATATTAGTCCAGTCGGGATAGCATTTGACCTTGAATGCCGAGCTGCCAAAAATTTTATTTTTCTGATCTTTAGGGGAGTCAATAGTAGCCTAAATTTAAAATCACGAATGAATTCCTCCGTTACGTTAGCCGCCATTTTGATTTTAAAGGAGAACCTGTTTTGCTCAATATCTCCGCCATTTTTAACTTTTCGACAAAAATGGTAGGAACTGAAATTGTTCCAAATAAATCGTATTTACAATTATTACAATTTCTTTTTAACAATTTTTGTCGTTAGGTCGATATTTTCGAGTTAATTGTACTTACAGTAGACGCCTATATTTTTGACTATAATATTGCATGTAACTTTTTTGGTATTGTAATATAATTTAAATCCTTCTCACCACTTAAAGTTCTATATTTTGTCTATCTGTGGGCAAATTTTCAGCCCAATCGATTATGATGTATTTTGGGAATGGAGAAAAATGTAAAAAACGGTATTTTAACATTTTCTGCACTATAAAATTTGATCAAAAGCTTGTTTTGAATCAAAGTAACTTGTTATAATGCCACATAATGACATTTTTGAGTCCCTTCTATTAAAATATTATGTTTTCCATTGATACTTTACGATAGAAAATGCAAATTTATATAAATAAACACCAAATCACTGTAAAATCGCATAAAATAACATTTTGAGAAAAAAAGAAGAAGATTTTTTGACCTTAAATATCTTATTTTTACGTCCCGCAAAAGCTATATACCAATTTTCAGATAAATCGGAGGTCCAAAATCTTTTTTGCTCCAAAATTGAGTGATTTGAAATGGAATGACCCATAGACGTTAATGGAACTGTTAAAGATAAGAATTTATAATTTACCCGGATTCTTCGGCTTCAGTGGAATTGGCATCATCGCAGGATACAGAAACATTTGACGTGTCGCTATGCTTACGGCATACATATTTCTGGAATTTTGAACAAACTATGGTTGTTTTTGCCAACTCATTGGCCTTTTGTCCTTTAGATTTTGTTAATTTTCAACATGAAGGGTATCGTCCTTCTCCATCTTGGGATCGTGTTGAAGGTATTCAAGGGAGATTATTTATAGCCCACCGTAAAGTTTTTATTTTAAAAGTATGAGGAAATGAATTAAATTATAGAAATGCTAATTATGGCGTCTAATAGAGCAGTAGTGAGATTTTTAGGAACATATTTAGAACGTATTTAGAAAATTGGATGTAATGCAATGTTGTGGATACTTTTTAACCCCCTTGGTCCTTCTAGGGTTAATCTGGGTGACACTAACTGTAGGAAAATAAAACGAGTAATTTGATAGTAAAATATTTAATAATCGATAAGCACTATTCCTTAGCACCGAACTAAGTAAATAATACGTTAGGAATAATTAAATTCAAATCTTATCTGCCCCGTTGATGTTAAAAGTAAATGTATAATTTGTGAACTAATTGAATGTGAAATAATTCAGAATTAATACTTCTTAGGGCCGGTTTTTTAATGCTGCGTTAACCTATTTATTTTTTGGTCACCGAAATATTCATGTTTAATCAGTTTTTCAGTACTAGGTTAGAGCTTAAACTCGTTTAAGTTAAGCACGATTTTAACCGATCCTCGTTAGATGGCTTAACTCCGAATTTTGCGGTTACGCTTGCGCATTGGTGCAGTGAATGCATCATGTTTATTTTTTTGAGTACCTGCCTGACAGAAAGGATTAGTTGGGTTATGTTATTTTCTTTCATCGCGGGAAGTATTCTAATACCTCCTTATTATTATAAGGAAATTATTATTATTGAAATTATAAATTATTATCGTTATTATAATATAGGAAGGAATTATAAGGAAATATATATTTAAATATAACTGTAACAGGTACATATGTTTACACTTACTGTAACAGGATTTAATATTTAATGCATGATTCCTAGTAATATTTTAAAAAGATTATTTTATATTTGTCTACACAGCAAAATACTTAATTATTTACCAAAGAGTCTGACTTCTTATTTCCTGGTCAATCTGTTCAAATAGTGATAAGACCGTGGTCTTTGACAAACAAAATCGGAAAAAAAGTCTAAATCGTCCCAGTAATTCTAATTCTCTTCTGTTATGAAACCGAGGCAGACGTTATGAACTAAACAAAGATTCCGAACTTGATACTGCATTGCATTAATCATTTTTTAAATTTGGTTATGAAATTGTCTTTTATTTATTTTTCTGTCAAATTGATCATTATTTCTCGAATTGCACATGCGCACGTAGAGTTACTGCTGCCAACAGAAGAAAAAAGTGGTTAGCTAACCGAGATTTTCTTAACTTGATTTAAAGCACTGAAAAACACTATGAGGGTTAAAATATTGGTTAAAATTTAAACTAGGTTATAACCCGGTCTATATAGACATTTCAAATAACAAAAATTGCCGGAGAGCCAAATTTTGGTGGAGAGCTAGGGTATACCATAACAAATAAAGTTTAAAAAGTCCCCATCGATCCCATGTGTGCGTCAAAAGTTATTCGGGGTCAAAGGTCAAAATTTGAAATTTTTTGGATTTTTTTCGAAAACGGTAAGTTTTATCAAAAAAAAAACCTTAAACCAAAGTTGTAGACCTTAAAATTCTCTACAAAAATAGTCCTTACTATTTTTTTCCTAAGAATTGCCATTCCTGAGATATCGCGATTCAAAGAGTCACATTATACATGATATGCTCACGTTTCCACACCACCTGTGAGGTAGTGTACTCGGCGCGTTTTTTTTACCGTAGTTCCCCCTGTAGGCCTACTCCACTGTTTTGACAATTTTAGGATAATTTAAGGAAACAATACCGGTCAAGTTCTAGATATTACCTTATTATTGATATTGATTATTGATATTGCTATTGATTATTAGGTTAACTATTGTTTTGATTTCTTTAGATATTTTAATCAGATTCATATTCTTGAAAGTCTACTTTAACAGTCAAGTCTTCTTCGATTTCATCTTCTTCCTCTTCCTCTTGCTGGATGTTCAAAAATTGTTCAAATGTGACTGAGTCATTGGTCTCTTCATTAAAATCACAGGAGTATTCCTCTGTTGTACTAAACTGGACATTTGAGCAAGACTGTCCTTGGCAGTTGGTACACACTAGAAAACACAGCAACCCGACTTTTTTACATCCACATTTGGCACTACAACCTTTTTTGCAATTGCAAAAAATAGTGTTAAGGAGTTTTTCTGGAGCAGGTGGGAGTAAGGTTTTCATCGGTTCCAGAGTATTATCTATTAATTTCCAACCCCAGTCTTCTGGATTCAGTTCATTGCCTAGCCATGTTTGAACTTGATAATATACTCGATACAAATGTTGAAAAGCAGATGCTGATGTTGGAGGAAGACATGATAGTTGTACTTGTTTCTTGTTTCGCGTATTTTTTACAAAAGTTAAGTATCGGTATTTATCAAGACAAATAATTTTTTTGGAGCTCCATAAACCGCAAGAAGAAAGCGAATTCCTTCCGTAATTATTGTTTGCGGTGTAGTATCAAGTTCTGTAAAAAATCTTTTTTTTTTTCGAATAATTTAAGTACTGACGTTTTGCCCCTTCTGTACATTGCGGACGTAGTGTCGCAGCCGGTTATCGCATGTAAAAATAAAATGTACTTTTGGCATTTGGGATAAGCCGATAAACTATTCGAAGATATATCTCTGTTCGCTGTTGAGCCCTTCCAGGTTTCAGAAAATAAATAACTTTATCTACTGGAGTCCTTGCAGTAATCAGTACCAACAAACCAACATTTTCACCAACTACAATTGTTGTGTTTGTTGCCTTAAATTTTTCAATTGCTGCCTCAATTATAAGGACATCTGCGTCATTTTTAGCTTGTTTAGCTTTGTAGCCAAATAACGGTAACGGTACTAAATGGTAGACGCTTGTAATAAGTACTTATATTCACTTGAACTGAACCTTTAGCACTAAAAGAAACAGATAATATTATGAACCAGACCTACGGACAATACTGTAGCCATTGCCTATAATAGACAATCTGTTCTTTTTTAAACAATGGTATAGCCAAATGTTTTTCAAGGCCACGTGGATAGAGGAAATTCAGTTTGGGACTGATTACCTTTTGAAGAAATATTTTCAGAATAGTATAATATACTATGTAAAAGAGACACAAATAGGAATTTATACTTGTCTTAAGGGTCACATATGTATATACGTGGCTTATATGTGCATATAATGTAACGGGTGTCCCATAATGGATTGAAGGTTTTAAAGGAATACAAAGAAACATTCAAATCATTTTAGAACAATTTTAATACACTTGTTGGGTACGTTAACAATGCGGATTTATTGTTTAAATAAAATATCCTTTAAATGTTGGCCGTCTTCTTCGTAGCAGGCTGTTAACCTAGAGCGCAAGCTGCGGAAAACTCGCTGGCACATCTGAACGGGTATGTTACGTACAGCATTGGTAATGCGGTCTTTCAGTTGCTGTATGGTTTCTGGTACTGGATCGGTGTAGACGATACTCTTTAGGTACCCCCATAGAAAAAAATCTAAGGGGGTCAGGTCTGGGGATCGTGGGGGAAACAGAATATCTCCGTTAATTGAAATAACCGTTCCAGGAAACAGTTCTGTAACTGCGTTGATTGACATTGCTGCAGTATGTGCCGTGGCACCATCTTGCTGAAACCACGTTCCGTTGACATCATAGCCAGGGATCTGGCGCAAGGATTGGCGTAAAAAATTACGAATCATAGTGGTGTAGCGGGCGTTGTTCACAGTAACCGCACGTCCTGCACCATCTTCAAAAAAGTACGGCCCGATTATGCCCGAGGCGGACACCATACGGTCACTTTTTTGGAGTGTAATTGTCTTTGGTGTTTTTACCTTGGATTATCTTGGGCCCAATAGCGGCAATTGTGCTTGTTCACATATCCGTTAAGATGGAAATGTGCTTCATCACTAAAAATAATGTTCTCCATACCACCTTCATTACAAAAATTGTTTATCATTGTTTCAGCAAAAGTTTTTCGTTTTAGATGATCGTCCGGCTTCAAAAATTGACAAAGCTGAATCTTATAGGGGTGAAACTTTAAGTCATTCCGCAATATTCTTTGGACACTAGTGCGCGCCAATCGCAATGATTGAGAATGTTTGCGAACTGACCGCCTGGGATGGCGATTTACAGCGCGCCGTACCCTGTCGATATTGTCTGGCGTTCTCATGGTTCTGGGTCTACCAGCCATAGGCGTAACCAGGATGATCCTAAGGGGGGGGTTACAACTACTGGAAGGTCTATGAGGGCTATGGTGTTAAGCGTATAGAGCTCAAAGTACATCCCAATGGGGGGGGGGTTACAACCCCCAAAACCTCCCCCTGGTTACGCCTATGCTACCAGCTGGTTTGTGGTTTATAACAGAACCTGTTGCTCGGAATCTTTTTATCCAATTATTCACTAAAGATGCCGACGGTGCATCAGCTAAATGTCTGATGTTGAAATGTTCACAAAAACGTCGACGCGCCATAGTAGAATCGTTCGATTTAAAGAACGATTCAAGCATAAACGCCCGTTGTTCTGCTGGCCACTGTGCCATCGTAACTTAAATCCGCATGCTTGCGCAACCTACCTACACAGTCAGCTCATTCCTACTTAGCGCAGGGCCGGTGCCAGAATAATTTAAAATCTTAAATCCATTATGGGACACCCAAAGTAACTTTTAAAATCGCGATATCTCAGGAATGGTAACTCTTAGGAAAAAAATTGTAAGGACAATTTTTATAGAGAATATTAAGATCTACACCTTTGGTTTGAGGTTTTTTTTTGATAAAACTTACCGTTTTCGAAAAAAATCCAAAAAATCTCAAATTTTGACCTTTGCCCCGAATAACTTTTGACGCACACATGGGATCGATGGGGACTTTTTAAACTTTATTTGTTATGGTATACCCTAGCTCTCCACCAAAATTTGGCTCTCCGGCAATTTTTGTTATTTGCCAAGCATTTTGATGTCTAAGTTGACCGGATTATTAGCTAACCAAAATTTTAACCGCTCACTGAAAAACCGGGCCTTAGCGAAGTATTTTTTAACTCTACTTCTTGACTTGTGATTTTTGTAAATATATTAGTATTTGATATCTGTACACCCATAAGATGAATGAAGAAATGAGATAGACACGGGATAGTCTAATGTATGCAGTAATAGAAGGCACAAAAAATAAAAAAAACGAGTTCACCAAAAATTTATATTAAATTTATTTCTTTTATTTAGTTACTTTATTTTACGCTAACCAGTTACTCTATAAAAAACATATAAGTACACCTGGGAATGCACCCATTAATACGTTCCTTCTAATATTATTTTCACTTAACCCTGTACTAACAGCAACCGTCAGTTATGGTGTATTCCACGAATATACGACTGTTTTGGATTATCGCGACAACGAATATTTTAGTGTGCAACATAAGAAGTACGAGAGTATTTTGCTCTAATAATTACTCCAATAAACAACAATATAATTTGCAATTTACTTTCGTTCTTCATATTTTGCACAGTAAAATATTCGTTGTCGCGATAATCCAAGAGGGTCGTATATTCGTGGAATGGGGTATACAGCAGTTATATAGTCTACGTCTACAGCACCGCCTACTGTACCAATTTTTTTGTCAAAAAGTTAATAATTTTTTTATAATAAAATATATTCTTATTTATGTATTTGTTAAAAAACCAAGAAAAGTCGGGATTCTCCACACGTGACTGAGCATTAAAAATAAACAACACGTAACTGAAGTCGGTCTCCATTCACCCCAAAGGGAATCCCTCTATCGATACGTCGCTGACGAGTACATTATTACAACTTGTAAAATCACTGAATCATCGAAAAAGTAGTGATTGCAATGAATTTAGTAGTGATTCACCTATTCGAAGGCCATTTGTTGCGAATACTGTTCTAAGTATCCACTTAAGTATTTTTATGAATTTATGTTACTTTGCTGACTCTATTGGCGTACACAGATCAGCCTATAGCAAAAATACACTTTGGGAAACTGGAAACTTATTGCATTTTTTAATTATTTATTTTTCTTTATTCTGAATTTATTTATCAAGCACAACATTTCTATTCATTACATTTCTCTAGAACTCGGCATGCAGAAATAAATAAAGGCAAATGATAAATTTCTTGTTTTTAGCAATTATTGATTTTGTATAAGAAGTACTCATAGTATGTAGACTTAACAGGGCGATTGTTGCCATGTGACGATGTGAGTATTTTGCTTACATTTTTAAGAATGATCAGTGCATATCCGTAAATGAAAAATAAGATGGAAGGTTGCATGCTTGAATACAGAGTGGACCAAAAGTCAGTTAACCGTTTTGTATATTAATAAAAGCAAAAATAACTGGAGTAAAAAAACGTTTATTGTAAGTAAGTAGGTAAAAAAAGGTGCATGCTTTACATTTTATGTTCAAAATGTAAACCAGCTTCATCAATACATTTTTGGCAACGCTGATACACAGTGAAACAAGTCTTTCTACAGAATTCCAAGTACGCACGGAGAACTTCAAATTCTTTTGCAATCATGTCTTTTAAGTGCTGCATATCCCGTATTGGGATGGCAAAAACTTTATCTTTAAATAAAATTTAACGTGAAGTAAAACTCCCTGGTGTAGTTGGTATATTTAATAAAAATTAAAAAAAAATTTAAAAATCCAAAAGGATTACGTTCAAAACGTTTTCAGACTTATCAGTCCATCATCAGTGAACCTAAAAGTAAGTAATCCCACTTAATAAAATTGAAAAGGGTGAAATTTTAAATGTTGAAAAATTGAAAAGTGTGGTTAAGATTACTTACTCCCTGTCCTTGCTAAATAGCCACAATGCCAAACACTGGTTAAGATGTATGTTCCAACTACATATTAAAATTTGCAAAAGAATTTGGCCTAAATTGGATGCCAATGGATTACTACCAGCAACATGATGCTCTACTATATCACATTAAGAGATTTTTTTAAATATTAGAATTTCAACACAGACAAAAACTTAAATTTCCGTAATCACATTGGATCCTGACCTTGGTTAATACATTAAAAATTGCCCTTTTCTGGATGTCAATGTCATTGACATTTGCAGTATTTCTACTTCCTTCTAAATCATTGACAGACTAAACGTGGTTCAATGAAGACCTAATCACCTAAAAAAATCTCTTAATGTGATATAGTAGAGCATCATGTTGCTGGTAGTAATCCATTGGCATCCAATTTAGGCCAAATTCTTTTGCAAATTTTAATATGTAGTTGGAACATACATCTTAACCAGTGTTTGGCATTGTGGCTATTTAGCAAGGACAGGGAGTAAGTAATCTTAACCACACTTTTCAATTTTTCAACATTCAAAATTTCACCCTTTTCAATTTTATTAAGTGGGATTACTTACTTTTAGGTTCACTGATGATGGACTGATAAGTACGAAAACGTTCTGAACGTAATCCTTTTGGATTTTTAAAATTTTTTTAATTTTTATTAAATATACCAACTACACCAGGGAGTTTTACTTCACGTTAAATTTTATTTAACTAGATGGTATACAGCCAACCTTCGGGTACTATCCCGTTTTCTTTATCTTTAAGTACTCCCCACAAGGCAAATTCACGGGGCGTCAAATCTGGCGAGCGCACGGACCATTCAATTGTGCCTCTTCTCCCTATCCAATAACTAAACTGGTCATTTAGAAACTCACGAACTTCCAATCCGTAATGACGCGGTGCGCCGTCTTGCTGAAAATATCGAATATCTTGTAACTGTGGATTATTTTCAAGTTCTCCCTTCAAATCGATGAGAAGTTCCAGGTAATTATCAGAATTTACCGTTTCATTAAAAAAAGAATGTGGACCGATAAGACCATCCGCATAAATTCCAGCCCATACTGTTATGCCAGGAACACTTAACTCTTCTGTGATGGATACATGAGGGTTATCAGATGCACAATACACACAATTGTGACGATCAATTCGTCCGTTCAATTTAAATTGAGCTTCGTCAGACCAACGAATTCGATTGAACTTTTTAGGCGCGCTGCTGACAAAGTCGTAGTGGCCATGATGATTTCCAATTCCAATCTCCGCTAGGAAGAGGAAGACCAAAGAATGGATCGGTAAAAATTTGCGTCGTCTTCTGCGCACTCAGTGTACCACTCGCAAAATTGTAGCCTACCATCTGGATCGTCTTCAGATAACGCCTGTAACAAACGCGGACGATAACAACGCATCTTCATTTTCTTTAACATACGATGAAAAGACACGCGGCAAACTTGCGCGTCACTTTTTTGTTAGCGTTAACTGATTTTGGTCCATCCAGTATATGAAATTTATGGAAATAAAAAACAAATATCGAGGACCTAGTTTATTAAATCTTGACCAAGAATACTTTTGCTCCTAGAGCATCATCAGGGGCATTTCGTCAAATCAGGATAACTTCCTGATTTGACGAAACGGTGACCATGGTGACCTGGAACCTATACCAATGTGACACTGTTATGTTCCGCCAGTTTGTCGAATTCCTTCAGGAACTCCTACACTAGCCTAAAGTCCACCTAGGGTTTATGAGAGCCCCATGGTTGCTTGGCTATTTGTGTCCTCATGTTAATTTCTCATGCACACTGCACAAATCTCTTTCTGCAATACAGGATATTCTCCTAGTGGAATATAAATTTGCACCACTACTGAATATTTCTGCAGTTTTAGATCTGTCTGTACCAGATATAACACTGCAGGCTGGGTCGAGTGTTTCCCCTGTCCCATCCTTGTCGTGGGCAAATGTCCACTTGTAAACCCTTCTTCTTCTTAAAGTTCCAGCTCCTTTCGGAGGTTGGATATTATAATGGCTATGGTCACTTTGTTGGCTGCTACTCTGAACAGTTGTAATGAACTACAATTAAACCATTCTCTAAGATTCCTCAGCCAGGAGATGCGTCTTCTTCCTATGCTTCTTCTTCCTTGGATGCTTCCTTGCATAATAATTCTCAGCAACTGATGTTTTCTCCTATGGTAATGTGACCCAAATATTTCAGTTTTCTTGTTTTTATACTGTTCATAATTTCTAACTCCTTATTTAAACGTCGTAGAACTTCAACATTGGTAATCTTTTGAACCCACTGAATTTTCAATATTCTTCTGTAACACCACATTTCGAACTTGTAAACCCAGGACTCTTGTATCAAAGTTACATTGAACCTTCGCATAACAACGTAAGTTCTGCGAATGGTGGGAGTTCGCCAGCAGGACTCTGATTGGAGCTTTCGAGGCCTTTGATGGTTTTGAAGGATACCATTCTGTGAAAGACTTCATGGTTGAAGAACTTGCTAAATTGGTATGGTATTGATACAAGCATGCTATTTAGGGTAGCAAGATTAAAACAGTTATGATGGTTACCAATGTTCTAAACGGACATGGTACATGAATAAGAAGAAATAAATATACGAACAATATATAGAACCAACACTGGCACAGTAACGCTGCAAAGATTATGGTGGACAGCATACCTGGTCCGGATGCATGAGTATAAAATTCCCAGAAAATTAATAAACGCAAGAATGCAAGGAAAAATACTTGTTGAAATACCAAAAAAGATATGGGAGGACGAAGTAGATAAAGATGTCAACAGCATTCTAAAAAAAAGTTCATGGAAGAGAACAGCAGTACACAGAAATCTTTGGAGAAGCTTACTGAAGGCTTAGGCTTAGTGCCATTGAATGGATGGAGGGATGCGTATTTATCTTCAATTAACACAGTTAATAGAGAAAAAAAACAAACAGGACTAAGTACATACCACTAGCATACACAAAATGCTAATGGTACTTAGCCCTTTTTGTTTTTTCCAATTTCATTTGTTTTTATTTAAAAAATCTAACAAATCGAAATAATAAATATTAATAGGAAATGTAACATAAATAATATTTTCTTCCTAGATTTTTTCCGCAACCACCCATATTATATGCACAAAGTTGCGTTTGCGAGTGAAATAACATCTACAACGGCGACCTCCCTATTAGCCTAAGAGCTAGTGAACCCTCCGACTAACGGTCTTCCTGTAAGGCTAGAAATTTGTATAGTGATAATTGATAGCACACCAAGACTAAAAACCATGACCTGGCAGTCATCAGCCCTGCACGTGGTGAATCGAAAAGTGCATAGTTTAGGGGAAAAATAAACTTTCTCCTGTAAGGTTTAAATTTAAGTATGTGTTTGAGTTAGTCATTTAGAAGAAATGTGTACAATGACAGGCGATTCTGAACAGCATAATACCTTGCCAGGCGAGGGGAAAGATTAGAAGTTTTTCCTAAAATTATTTTTTTTGCATCGAACAAAATTTTTTTAGGTTTTTTGAATCATTCCAAACAGAAAAGGTCTTTAGTGATTTTTCTCTTAGGTTAATAGTTTTTGTTATGTAAGCGATTAAAAATTTTGAAAATTGCGAAATCGGCCATTTTTAACCCTAAATCGGACATTTAACTAAAAATTTCAATGTTGCCAAGGTAGGTAGATATTATTTAAACATTGATTGATGAAATCCCGAAGAGTTTTTTGCAATACAATATCGGAAAACTTTGCTTTTTAATTGCTAATCAAGCGGGCGCGACACTGTAGTATAAGTGAGGACGTTTGAGTTGGCATAAATTCATTATCTCGAGGATGGGCACATTTGAAGAGAAATCCACAGACAGGTCGGCTTTTATTTTTAAATTAGGACTTTTTGGCATATATATATATATATATATATATATATATATATATATATATATATATATATATATATATATATATATATATATATATATATATATAATATATATATTTAACTCCGAAATCTCACCATCCATTCTCCCAGAAAAAGTCGGTAATTATAGGCCTTGCTGATAGATCCATAAAACTAACAGATCCAGAATACAGACCAACTGCAATAAAAAAAGCAAAAGATGCTCTCCTAAGTAATGCATATCCCGAACATCTAATCGAATCGGTATTTAAGTCAAGAATAAACAAATTTTATAACAACACCAACAACAATAAAAGTAGTAGAACCAAAACTACGTATACAACTCTTCCATATATAAAAGGTTTATCCGAACAACTAATGCATCTTCTAGCCCAACACAACATAACAGTGGCTCATAAAGGCAACAACCTTTTAAATAAATATTTCACCAAACTAAAAACAAAAACTCCCAAACTCAAAAAATCGCATGTTGTTTATGAGATACCCTGTACAAACTGTGATGGTGTCTATATTGGTCAGACTAGTCAACTGCTTCAATCCAGAATTCGTTCCCACAAATACGACAAAAACAACACAACTGCACTGACAAAACATGAGAAGGGGAAGAAGCATACATTTGACTTCGAAAACACAAAGATTTTAAAAACCGAGAAGAACAAAAAGAAGAGGGAGATTTACGAATCAATAGAAATAAAAAGAAACAAAAATTCAATCAACGATAGGAAAGACACGGACAACCTGAATAGAATTTATTTTAATCTAATTTAATTAATAATAAATAACACCATTAAAAAATTTCTTAAAGTAACATATTTCCATTTTGTATCCCTTTTACTACATTAAAGATACGCTCCTGTAATTAACTAGCACAGTAAGCAATGAGATATCAACACTCAATTTTTAATTTGTATCTGTTCATCGTCGTTAGTGTGTCGTTTTACGTGTTTGGTAAGTTTTAATATTGTTCTAAAATAATGTATTGTTTTTCATTTGTAAAAAATTTTTAGAAATCAATCTTGACAAAGGCAAGAGTTTCTGCCGAAACGTTGATTGTAAATGAACAATAAAATCTAGTTCCAAATTTAAAACATAATCTCTGAACCTAAACCCAAGAAAAACAAATATATATTATATATAATTAGTATGGTTCAAGAACATCAATAAAACTATATATATATATATATATATATATATATATATATATATATATATATATATATATATATATATATATATAATACTAGTGACGTCATCGTCATCCATCTGGGCGTGATGACGTAATCGATTATTTTTTTAAATGAGAGTAGGGGTTGTGTGATAGCTCATTTGAAAGGTTATTTAATTCTCTATTCAGTAATATAAACGTTAACATAATTATTTGTACAGGGTGTACAAAAAAATTTTTTCTTCTTTTTTTCAAATTTAATCAAAGTTAATTTAATAAAAAAAATTTTGTACTCCCTGTATAAATAATTATGTTAATGTTTATATTACTGAACAGAGAATTAAATAACCTTTCAAATAAGCTATCACACAACCCCTACTTTTATTTAAAAAAAATCATCGATTACGTCATCACGCCCAGATGGATGACGTCACTAGTATTATATATATGCCAAAAAGTCCTAATTTAAAAATAAAAATCGACCTGTCTGAGGATTTCTCTTCAAATTTGCCCATTCTCGAGATAATGAATTTATGCCAACTCAAACGTCCTCACTTATACTACAGTGTCGCGGCCGCTTGATTAGCAATTAAAAAACAAAGGGGTTTCCGATATTGTATTGCAAAAAACTCTTCGAGATTTCATCAATCAATGTTTAAGTAATATCTACCTACCTTGGCAACATTGAAATTTTTAGTTAAATATCCGATTTAGGGTTAAAAATGGCCGATTTCGCAATTTTCAAAATGTTTAATCGCTTATATAACAAAAATTATTAATCTAAGAGAAAAATCACTAAAGACCTTTTCTGTTTGGAATGATTCAAAAAAACTAAAAAAATTTTGTTCGATGCAAAAAAAATAATTTTAGGAAAAACCCCTAATCTTTTCCCTCGCTTGGAAAGGTCTTATGCTGTTCAGAATCGCCTGTCATTGTACACATTTCTTCTAAATGACTAACTCAAACACATACTTAAATTTAAACCTTACAGGAGAAAGTTTATTTTTCCCCTAAACTATGCACTTTTCGATTCACCTGGTAGATACACGTGCAGGGCTGATGCCTGCCAGGTCATGGTTTTTAGTCTTGGTGTGCTATGAATTATCACTATACAAATTTCTAGCCTTTCAGGAAGACCGTTGGTCGGAGGGTTCAGTAGCTCTTAGACTATATTCCCAACAACAGATCAGAAAATATCTTCCTCTATGTTAACGACTCTGCCCTACTCTACACGCGACTTCCCATTCCGACTGTAATGGAAGAAAGCGTTCTGAGTTCGACAAGGCCCAATCATTCTTCGAATGCATCATCAGGTGGTGCAACAAATGGAGAGTAACATTCAACCCAACAAAAACTCAAATGATTCTATTGGGCAAGTACTCACCAGAATCCAAAAAAATCAAACTTGTAAGCAACAAACTTTTTGATCAGTACTTTGACACCCTAAACAAGGTGTTCCTAAAAACCCATAGAACTTAGTAGTAACAGAAATGGATATCTTTGAGCAATGAAACTCTGTGCAATGAGATACAGGTCAACTATGTTCCCATTCTTGTTTCTACCAACATATTATACACCACAGACTCACACAACATCTACTCTTTATATACCCTAATCTAGACTCCCGCAAAAAAGGGGGAAGCCCCACCTTGAAGAGGCGAAACTGGGGAAAGCCTAAACGAGGTCGTCATAACTTGTTCCGTCTAAGAAAAATAAACTTAAGTGACAAAGCGTTTTCGTGAATTTATTTAAAAAAATGGAAACATTTTTTGACAGACTTGTGTCCACTGTTTTTATTTATGGCTGAAAAACTAACAATACAAATTGTTCTTGATTAATGGAATATTTTTTAGTATGACGATCGATAGACCGGATGTGAAAAAGTCGTGCTTTCAAATACGAGATTACTTCCTTTAAAGATCACCTTGTAAACTTTTTCAAATTACGAACTACTTATTATAGAGATCTATTTAATTTTAAGACGTATAAAGGACACCAATCAACTTATATAGATCCTGTATGTACTCCATTTGACCTTTCCACCGCTAATGTTTATTAAAAATTAAAGCCAGTCATATGGTTTTATGAATGAAATTCTATAAATAGCAATTTTAAATTAGTATACGTTTATTTTTTACAATCAATGAATACTTCAACAATGATCCTAATAATAATCATTTTTATATTATGTCGTGAGCATAAGATAAAATTACTACTGACTGATTTTTTTCTCAATTAGACTTCACGCTAAAGAGCACACTGCGTTTTTTATGAGATTGTCTAAGAAATATGCATTATGTTATTAAATATTAATAGTCCAAGCTGTGGGTGAAAAATAGGTGGATTTCAGGATATAATTCAGGAATTTTTGAAACCTATCAGGTGTTGTAAAGGACGATGCCAGGAATAACTTATACTAAAATGTAACCAAAAATTTTGTGCAATTTTTTATTTATGACGATTTTCATTTGTTAAATTTGCAATTTTTAAAGATTTTTAATTTTGCAGCTTAGGATATTCATTTTAGAGAAAAAGTTTTAAATAGAAAATTGTAGTAAATTAAAAAACCTACAATTTGAGCTATTGCAACTTTAATTTTATTAATACGTTATTGCAAAACAGCCCGCGAAACGTCCAAAATGGCCGTTTTTTGCAATTGCGTTATTTATTATAAAAATATTTTTTATATATTTTTTAAGACTTGAAAATGAAGATCTTTCAATACTAAACATAAAAAAAATTTGTCGTGCCCGATTTGTGAACTTGTTGCTTAGATATTATAATTTGTTTATCCCAAGAGGTCAAATGTCCAAGGCTATAACTTTTTGAAAAAAAATCGTACAGAGTTAATCCAAGATCCACTCTCCTTATAAAGACTTATATTTTCATATTCTGATGTAAATACATGCCAACATTTTTCAACCTCTTATTTCGGGTTTGAAAATAAGGGGGCAAATTTCGTTATAAACATTTAGAACTGAAGCCAAAAAATAAAGATTCAAAACCAAATAAAAATATTCTACGGCCAACTGAAGCCGAGATAATTGTTTTTGTTTTCTTAAATCGTAGTGACTTTATTTATAACAATTAAGAAATTATTTCACAGTCATTGACTAAAGAAAGACTGATATTATCTTAGAATAAAAATTATTTTGACCGAAAGTTACATTTAATTATTAAAAATGATTTTTAAAGTGTAGTGGAGATTTATTTTTCGTTTCGACTGTGATTTATTGTGTCGGTTGCCCTTAGCAACGGCTAGCAACTTATAATACATTGAATCACGGTTTTCGCTTTAAATTTTAAAGCACCGCTTGGATTGACATGACATTTGGCAAACACATAGATAATATGTTAAAAAAGAATAAAAATGATATTGGGCCTCTGTGTGCTTTTGTCCTAGGGTGAGTTTCACCTCTTATAAGGGGTGAAAAAATATATGTTCAAAATAAGTTCGGAAATGGATAAACGTCTAATTCTAAGCACCTTTTGTTCTATAGCATTTTTTCACCAAGTTAATACCTTTCGAGTTATTTTCGAGTAAATACCTTCATTTTCCAACAACAAAAAGACACGTTTTTAGGCGGTTTTTGACAAATAAGTCAAAAAGTAAGTATTTTATTGAAAAAAAAAGTTTTAACAAAAATATAGCAAATTAAAAATTGAAAAAAAACGGTGTACGCGTGAAATCTCTAGACCCAGTAAAAACAAAGTTCTAGCTAATGAAAAAGAGGTTCATATTCGTCAAATTTCAAAGTGAATTATTTCAACGTGAAATAACCGAAAAATCATGCACTTTTTGTAGAAAAATCATTACAACTTTTTGAAAGTGTTTAAAAAAATATGTATATCTGTTTTAAAAAAAGGTTTATAGCATCAAAAGTAAGCAAGTTACGCTGAAAATAAAGTTGATCTCTTTTTTTTTTGTCAAAAAAACTCGGGAAAGTCACCCTCTAATTATCATCAAAAATGAAATTAATCAATTTTACTTCAATGTTGTGTTACTCGTGTATGTGTCGTTTATGTCTGTCAGTTTCATCGGTTCAAAGTGCTTATTTATGAAGGGGCAGTAGTTAAAAGGACTTGAACTAGTCAATAATCACGAGTGTATGCAAATTTAGAACAGCCATATCTTAACAAATTTTTGCCTTCCAAAAAAAAGCAAAAAATCCCAAATAGTCGTAACAGCAATAACTCTCTTTGTGATTTTTGGTCACATTAATAAATTTTAAGTTATTTAGAAAAAAACATTTTTTTTTAATTCAAAATTACAACAGATTTACTTTAAAACCAATTTTTTTTAAATAAGCCCTTTGAACCGATGATACTTACAGATCATATAAATAATACATGAGCAAAGTAACTTGTGAAGCGGTAATGATTATTTGATTTAAGATGCTAATTGGGGGTTGACTTTCGAGTTTTTGACAAAAAAAAGAGATCAACTTTATTTTCAGAGTAACTTGCTTACTTTTGATGCTATAAACATTTTTTAAAAACAGATATACATATTTTTTTAAATATTTAAAAAAATGTCTTTTCTCCAAAAAGTGCATGATTTTTGATTATTCCACGTTGAAATAATTCACTTTGAAATTTGACGGATATGAACCTATTTTTCATTAGCTAGAACATTGTTTATACTGGGTCTAGAGATTTCATGCATACATCATTTTTTTCAATATTTAATTTTCTATATTTTTGTTAAAACCCATTTTTTCAATTAAACACTTATTTTTTGAGTTATTTGTCAAAAACCGCCTAAAAACGTTTTTTTGTTGTTGAAAAATTAAGGTAGTTACTCGAAAATAACTCAAAAGGTATCAACCTGTTGAAAAAATGCTATAGAACGAAAAGTGCTTAGAAGTAGACGTTTTATCCATTTCCGAACTTATTTTGAACATATATTTTTTACCCCTCTAAAGGGGTGAAACTCACCCCAGGACAAAAGCACACAGAGGCCCAACATCAATTTTATTCTTTAACATGTCTGTTATCTATGTGTTTGCTAAATTTCATGTCAATCCAAGCGGTGCTTTAAAATTTAAAGCAAAAACCGTGATACAATGTATTATAAGTTGCTAGCCGTTGCTAAGGGCAACCGACACAATAAATCATAGTCGTAACGAAAAATAAATCTCCATTACCCTTTAAAAATCATTTTTAATAATTAAATGTAATTTTCGGTTAAAATAATTTTTATTTTAAGATAATATAAGTCTTTCTTTAGTCAATGACTGTGAAATAATTTCTTAATTGTTATAAATAAAGTCACTACGATTTAAAAAAAAAACAAAAACAATTATCTCGACTTCAGTTGGTCGTAGAAAATTTTTATTTAGTTTTGAATCCTTATTTTGCCTTCAGCAACAATAACCTGCAAGTTAAAAACTCATAGGATGTACAGGGGCGGCTTCAGTTCTAAATGTTTATAACGAAATTTGCCCCCTTATTTTCAAACCCGAAATAATAGGTTGAAAAATGTTATACGCATATATTTACATCAGAATATGAAAATATAAGTCTTTAGAAGGAAAGTGGATCTTGGATTAACTCTGTACGATTTTTTTTCAAAAAGTTATAGCCTTGGACATTTGACCTCTTGGGATAAACAAATTATAATATTTAAACAAGTTCACCAATCGGGCACTACAAATTGTTTTTATGTCTAGTATTGAAAGATCTTCATTTTAAAGCCTTAAAAAATACATAAAAGTTATTTTTACAATAAATAAGGCAATTGCAAAAAACGGCCATTTTGGACTTTTGGCAGGCTGTTTTGCAATAACTTATTAACGAAATTAAACTTGCCATAGCTCAAATTGTAGGTTTTCTAATTTACTGCTATTTTCTATTTAAAAGTTTTTCTCTAAAATGAATATCCTAGGCTGCAAAATTAAAAATCTTTAAAAATTGTAAATTTAACAAATGAAAATCGTCATAAATAAAAAACCGCACAAAATTTTTGGTTACATTTTAGTATAAGTTACTCCTGGCATCGTCCCTTACAACACCTGATAGGTTTCAAAAATTCCTGAATTATATCACGTTTTTTCACCCACAGCCTGGGGTATAATAAATTACATACACGTAAATGATTCAGAGCTTGTTACAAACAATTACACCTCTAAGGATATTACGGTATACATACTCATCACTAAATAGTAATCATGACAACCCAACCGAAAGGAGGAAGAGTTGTAGATGGCTTTAAGGGGAGGGTATGTTTTGAAATTAACATTTCAAGCATATTTTTGTGATTTTTTTGAAACTATGGTACAACTAATTTATTTTTGAAGTAAATAAGAATATTAAGTACAATTCAAAGAACATTCAAACAAAATTTCAAGGAAAAATATTAAAAAATAAGCCAACGGTGGCCAATTTTTGCAGACACCTTAAAAAAATGGATTTTGTGGTGGACATCAGAACTCGTCACTGAATCATGTAAAATAAATAATTCAAAAAGATTGTATTCGCTTTTTTCGAGATAAGCTAAGTTTTTCGAGATAACGCTGTCGAGTTTTTTTATTTTTAACGATTTTTTTAGTTCTTGGTATCACTCGGAAATCAAAAAAAGCGAAATTCTCTGTAACAAAATGGTGAAAATCAACATATTTATTACTGTTAAACAAAAAATAAGCATAAAACCAAATATTTCTCGACAGCGTTACCTCACGAAATGTTTAAAGAAAATGTATGCAAAATTTCAGGTGGATCGGCAGAATAGTTTTTGAGTTACAATGTCCACCGCCGTTGAAAGACAAGTTTTGAGAAAAATGCTTTTAAAGATTTGACAACTTTTATTATCAATTTATTTTTGTCTGTCAAATCGTAAAGTGGTACACACCGGATATGTTTTTTGAATCGCGAAGTAATCTACAAAAGAGAAGGGGAACAGTTGTTGAACATTTCTCACTACGCTCAAGCGTGCTGGCGCGGAACAGCGGCAAAGCGAGTCGAAGGTAGGGATATTCAACATGATGTATTCTTGTAGTTATGCACTTTCATTTACAATAATAAAAAAATCGAAAATATCAAAGCATAAGTACCCCCTCTTAAAGATTTGTGAAAAGACAGGTACATATTTAAAAAGAAACTGTGCAGAAGAAACTACATATTTGAACCATTATAAATGCCCAATGTAAAGTTTGAAAACATATAAAACCTATAGAAGCTCACCTTAAACTTTGAGTTACGGTACCTGTCCTAAAAATCTCTTCTTGGTCCAAGGACAGGGTACAGTACACATCCCTCTGTGTAGCTGAACCATGAAGTCTGGCTGGTAAATTCTTGGCTTCACCTGAAACAATAAAAAAACAATATGTAATTCGGAATTAATAACACATCAAGAATTAATGTTGTTCTTAAGCTATTTTCTTGTGGCATTTTTATAATCAACTGTGTTCAATGGGAAATAAGCCACAACTTTACCAAAAAAATGATTTCATTAACGTTTCGACGCCCAAGTCGGATGTCGTTGTCAAAATACAAAATAATACTAGATTAAACAAAAATGTTGTTGCTTAGTAAAAAATTCTTCTAATAATTTATTTAATCTGACTCATTTATATCGGCAATTCAGATATGTATTATACATTTTAAAGTAGAAGACTTTAAAATTTTAAAGCATTTTTTACTAAGCAACAATATTTTTGTTGGCAATATCATTTTAAAGTCTTCTACTTTAAAATGTATAATACATATCTGAATTGCCGATATAAATGAGTCAGATTTAATAAATTATTAGAAGATTTTTTTTACTAAGCAACATTTTTGTTTAAGTATTATTTTGTATTTTGACAACGATTTTTTTGGTAAAATTGTGGCTTATTTCCCATTGAAAATAGTTGATTACATCAAGAATTATCTCATAATAATAATAAAAAACGTAAAACTAAAGAAATAATGATTAACTAGAATAGAAATACGTATTAGAATGTATGGAAGTACCTACTTCCTTTTGGTAACTTCGTAACGTTTTACAGTCATTTTACTTGATAATTATATTGTTTTTGTCTATTTTCCTTATTACACAGATGTACTTTCTCCTTGGTGCATATTTTTAATAACTTGTCTTTTTGTTTGTCTTGAATATATTTTTATGTTAATTCAGTATTTTCTTTCTTTTCTTTTACTTGTATTTTCTAGAGTACATATCGCCGGTCCGGAATAAGAATGACGTAACTGAAAATTTTGGCAATTCCTGTTTATTGCGTAATTAACTTCTAAAATACCGTACACAGATGATACAAAAGCGACAGAACTGTAACTATGTGAGGAGCCACCACCACAGGGTAGTTGCGTCGTTATTGGAATACGCACCATTTTAGAACTTGTTTCAGATGAAGAATGACGCAATTGTAAATAGGTTTGAAAATGGGGGGACTAAATTAAGATAATGAAATTCGGACCAATAGGGAGGAAAATAAGAGCCATCGCTGTAAGATTAAACGGCATAATAAATATTTAAAAATAGTTTTTTTGTACAGAAAATTTTCAGATAAAAAATTATGCAACTGTAGATAGTGTTAAAAATGGGGGGATTAAATGGAGATAATGAAATTCGAACCAATGGGGATGAAACTAAAAGCCATCATTGTAAGAATAAACGTCATACCGATGCTCCGGACGGTTACTGTTTACTTAATCACTAATATTTAAAAAATATTAGACGAAGAATGACGCAACTGTAAAAAGGGTTGAAATGGGGGGATTAAATTAGGATAAAGAAATTCGAACCATTAGGGATAAAAATAAAAGCCAGCATTGTCACAATAAACGCCATACCGATGCTACTGGAAGATTACTACTCATTTAATCCCTATTTTAAATATTTAAAAATCGGTTTTTTGCTCCCCTGAGAAATTTGGCTTTTTGCAGTTACGTCATTCTTATTCCGGACCGGCGATATATTCATGACCTATAAATTGTTATTTCATCATTATTACACTTGTCTTATTGATTTGCCTTAATTACTCCTACTTAAAGGAATCATGGTATATAAAGGTACATATATATGCGCGCGCCGCTAGATTAATACGTGTTTTCAAGAGGCGCTCCGTTTGTGCGGTGTTTGGATCCAAAAACATCCAAAGGGAAGTAAAGTTCAAAGTATATAAAACTAGCATACGACCAATAGCGCGCGCGAGAGAGAGAGAGAGAGAGAGAGAGAGAGAGAGAGAGAGAGAGAGAGAGAGAGAGCGAGAGAGAGCGAGAGAGAGCGAGAGAGCGAGAGAGCGAGAGAGAGAGAGAGAGAGAGAGAGAGAGAGAGAGAGAGAGAGAGAGAGAGAGAGAGAGAGAGAATATCTTGTCAACACACAGCAAAATGTATAATATAGTACAAACATGCACTGATTGGGCTAAAGAATTACGCAAAACATACAGAAATCAGCTCGTAATTATAGCAGGTTTCCTTACTACCCATGTGCCAGACCAGAAACTAAGCTGTAGACTCTGGAACAGAAAACCTTACCATGTATGATTATGAGGCATTAGATCGCAGCCAGCGAGACTACCAAGTGACTTCAAATCATATGGTACTAATCTACTAAATCTACATAAGCTGCTACAGGGTTCCAGTGTCTAGAATAGGTATCATGAATAAATAGAAGATGCACAATAAGCCAATTAGCTGCAGTATGAGTATGACTAGTTTATAAGACAGCTTCCAAGACAAAATAGAAGACAACTAAATGATGGGTGAAAAAATTAAGCATAGCAGATGGGTACATTTTCTCTATGCAGTCGAGCTCAACAGCATAAAAAGACTTGAACAGGTTTTTTATAAAACACCGTCAAAAATGTAGATTGAATTTTAATTAATAAATAAATAACTAAATGGGATATGTTATCATTAAAACTCTAAGGTGTAATAATTATGTGTTTTAATTAGTAGAAATACTATTGGCACCGTGCAAGTTCAAAAAAGCGACACCTGGTTTCATAGCTCAGCAACATTTTTCGCACTTTTAATATATTGACCAATTACATAATATATTGACCATAGCCCAAAAAAATTATAAGAAGAAAAAGTAAGATGAGGTTATGTTATTAAAAGGTAAACAATTGTATGTAGTAAATAAAATTAGTTATTAAAATGCAGTACTGCAAGCAAAATACAATTAATTAAATTTACTTTTATATAATAATTGCATATCATATCAATATTGTGGAGCAACATATCATTTTTCTTCTTTAATGACAGTATGTAGGTATGAACTATACGTCAATTTGACAATTTCAACTGACAATATGAATTATTTAAGAAAGTTGCAAGATTTCTCCGCCATTCGTGCACGATCGTTTCTCGTATCCCCTCCAAGTACTTGCACACCGCGAATAAGGTTATAACGATCGGGTGGACAAGAGGTCATGAAAGTTGAACCAGAAGGATCAGGACGATATTATCCTTAGATGGAATAAGGATTGACCGAAGATGGAAAGGTCCAATCGCTTATATTGACGATACGAGACCACGTTGCTCAGTCGGAAGAGATGTGGGCGTGGTTCTTTGGGTTGGGCTTCTGTTGCAATGAAAGATGTTAAATGAATAGATAATAAGACTAAGCGAATAGGGCTACTGAAACGACAATAGACAAATGATGGATAGATAACATTAACTGATGGTTTGACACTTGGACTCAAAGAAAACGGAAATACTGAATACACAAAACGAAAATACGGGGCGCCAGGAATTTTGTCCACTAAACACTCAAAGGAACAATTAACGATACTTAACGCTACAATAGAAAAATTAGCAACACTGCTACAACAAAACACCAATGTTCTAGTCTCGAGCTGTAAATAATAATTAAATAAAATGCGGCATCGTACATTTTAATAAGACATTTATTAAAATACTCAATGTAACCTCAATATTTACATAATATACACAAATGCAGTGTAGGACCGTCAACAACAAAATTAAGAATAAAAAAAATAAACAGTTAATCTTAAAACTACAGGCAATTTTAAGTTAAAAACCATGAAGCGATATAGGCTGAATTACAATCTACACTGAGAGAAATAACAACGCTACAGTGCAAATTATCACAATCAGCCATACTTGCTAGCTGCTCTGGTTCGGACCATAATTTTCTCACTCATGCATTATAGACCATTTTTATCACAGTAGTTATAAAAACTACAATCATTCAGGTTAATGATGAATCATCATATATGAAAAAATAGAAATGTAACAAACTTGGCTTTGAATTTTCTAATTCTTACTGTTTGTATTTTTATCACCATATTATTGTCTTCATAAAGACCCTGATCTGTCTTTATAATTTTCTCTTGGTATCAAAGGAACAATTACTTTTATCTATGCAAATAAGCCATTGACTATTTTCATTCATTACTAAAGACATATTAATATGTTTAAAAATGTTATCTGAGATAAGATAATGTGACTGGACTTTTCCATTACATTTAAAACATTAATTATTATAATGCTATATTTACTATTACTTAACATGAGCTTGTATTTTGATTCTAAATTCGGCTGTAAATACCTTGAAAACTGCACTACATGTATTCATTTATAAATAAATATTTTAGGTTCATTATTGTTTGTTTCAACAAAATAAGTACATTATGCATTAAGTGATATTATGTTTTCCATATATCCATCTGTATAATAATAATAGTTGGTCATGGTGACACTTGAAGTTGAAGCAGTAACAAAAACATAGTCCATATTTGAATATATCTGTTGTCTTTGACTTGGGAATGATGGTGAATGACCAATGAGATCCTTAACATTTCAACAAGAAATAAAATGCTGTACCGAACAAGCAAGACAAGCTTTTATTAAATTTAAATTGCTACTTTTTAACTGCAATCTTTCCTTCAATCTCTCTTATAGAATGCTTAAGTGCTATATACGGTCAACATTATTATATGCTATATGCAATGGAGACATTAAAAATGCGGACATGGAGACGGACGTTGAGAACATCTATTAATAAGTTGGAGGCCTTCGAAATGTGGACCTTGAGAAGATCATGGACAGCATGTGGACGCATATCATGGACAGATAAGGTGAGAAACGAGAAAGTCTTAACAAGAGCAAATACTGAGAGAGAATTGCTCAACTTGACAAAGGTATGAAAAATTGGATACCTGAGCCACATCCTGAAAGGGGAAAATAAGCAAACCCTCAACTAATCATCCAAGGAAAATTCCAAGGGCAAGAGAGGAGTAGGTTGCAAATAAATGTTCTGGCTGCGAAATATAAAGAACTAGACAGGCATAAATAACACTGGAGAACTTTTGCATGCCGCAAAAGACAGACATCTGACCTTAAGATAATTTACCAACGCACTATATGTGCACGGTACCATAAGAAGACGACTTTGAAATTATCATATCTCTTTCTGAAAATTTACAAAGATATAGGTATACAGCAAAATTTCAGACATCAGTTACTGTAATACAAAGTCTCTGCAAGTAAATTACAACACAGTCCAGCCAACCATTAGTGTAACACGAGATCTATTTGTCTCGTAACGCAGCCAAGGTGTTAAAACCTTTTGACTGATCAGCACAGATATTTCCTCACTGTCTCCAGAAACATCTAAAAAATATAAAATGTGCAGTAAAGCTCTATATAATATAAAGCGGATGCTTCAGAAGCCAATCAGTGTAAGTCAATAAATGTTTGAAATGAGATAAGATGTTTCGTGAAAACAGTTGCAGAAAAATGAAGAGTCATTCAAAATAAATAATTCGTCTTTATTGATCATAATATAATTATTATATTCATAAATACAAATAAGGGCAAACTATTTGTCGTTGGTGTATTCTTTGGTGTTAGGTACATCTCATAAGTCATTTTAGGGAGAACTTGACTTAAACTGTTTGACTTCTGAAACATCCAATACAAGACCTTAATAAGAGCGGTTTTGATATATGGAGCTGAAATGTGGACCTTATCTCAAAATAATGAAATACTTCTTGGTATTTTTGGGAGAAAAATTCTTAGAATGATTTTTGGGGCCATAAATGAAAATGGGCTATGGCGTTGAAGATAAAACTTTGAACTATATCACTTATACACCGATCTAGATATTGTGAAACTCGTTAAAGTGGAGACTTAGATGGGCTGGACACATGGCTAGGATGTCAGATAACCAGTACAAGAAGAGATTGCCATTTTCAAAATCAGAGGGCACAAGAAGTAGAGGACAAACACGAAGAAGATATATTGATGATGTTGAAAAAGACCTAAAGATTCTGAAGTGGAGGGAAGTTGCCAGGAATCGACAGGAGTAGCAACTTCTTTGCGAGCAGGCCAAGATCCACAATGGACTGTCGAGCCACTTATGATGATGACAGATATTACCTGGTAGTTTAGAACCATATGAAGTGAGACTGTGTAGCAGTAGCTCTAAAGTAGAAATCTCTCCAGAAACCCACTAAGGCCTTGTTCACATGGGCGGTTTGCCAACGTTTGACGCCGCGGTTTACCTGAAAAACCCAACCGCCGCGGTTCGAGTTGCCAAGAAACAAATGGAATCGGACATATGTATACCTCGTCCAATTTACTTACCGTTGCACGTCATCCGCGCCATAGCCTGTGACACGATACCAACACGAAATATTTAGGCGGTGGGTGTGTTATTTTTTAGAATCAAAATGATTCTAAAGGGGAACACACCTACCGCCTAGATATTTCGTGTTGGTATCGTGTCACAAGGCTATGGCGCGGATGACGTGCAACGGTAAGTAAATTGGACGAGGTATAACCGATCCGTCGTCAAATCGCGGCGGTTGTAAGTTTACTAGGGGAGGAATGAGACCGCCAGTCAATCGCTCTCATGTGTACGATGCAAACGTCGGCTAACCGCGGCGTCAAACGGTGGCAAACCGCCCTCATGTAAACAAGCTGTAAGGACAGATAAAGTAGGAAATTTCCGTATCATGCATATCTATACGTCCATTCATTTTACATATTCCCAACTGTAAACAAACGCACATGGAAGCTAAACAGGGTCGTCCTGAAATGTATCTTAAAAACCAACACGCTACCTACAATTTGAATTTGCAGACTGACCAGTTTGGACCTGTAAAATGAGACGGCGGGCGTAATTTCGGCCGGTAATCCCTTGGCCTACCTGCATAAATCAAGGGGTACCATTTATGACAGGGGTAATTTCGGCCGAGGGGTTGATGTTTACGATGAGATTAAAATATTGGTAATTACACTCCTGGGGTATCATACTCTATACTCTAATACCCGAAAGTTAGGTTTTGACGAAGCGTCGAATGACGAATGAGAATCCGCCTCGTTTAGGGCAATAAATTATATTTAACAGCCCGTTGACGAATGAGACGGCGAATAGTAACACGTGCGTTTGTTTATAGTTGGGAATTTGCTATGTGAATGTGGTATGTGGTAAGTAGTCTGGGCTGATTATCGGAGAATAGGCCATTTTTGGGAAAACTTATTTACCAGCAATTTTATTGCTGGAATCGAATTATAAGATCCTATATATTAATAATATAGGTATGCAAAGTCCTCAGATAGTGTGCTACTTTTTTATAAACAAAATGGCGCACGAAAATCATGTTTTTTTCAATTATTGCTCTATAGCTCCGAAGATAACTTTACAACAAAAACACTCAAATCAAAATTCACCGTGATTAAATTCTGCATACAGACGTGTTTTTCCCGATCTGCTCCGACGAAAATTTTCCTCGAAAAATGCGGGTTTTCCCAACAAAATCTTTAATTTTCAAATAAAGTTTTAGATAAGTAATTATTTACCAATAATTAAATAATTTGGTGACTTAAAAGCCTTCTTGGTTTAAATTATAGTTCCAGAAGCTGGTGAAAATTAAACGAACATTTTAGCCACAATTCAATTGTTAATTAATCATTTATGGTCGCAATAATAACCAAAATAATTATGATACACTGGTTAAACTTTGAGATCTTATAAAAATGAGATGCCTATTTAACATTTTGTCGACAAAAACGAATATTTTAGCCACAATTCAATTGTTAATTAATAATTTATGGTCGCAATAATAACCAAAATAATTATGATACACTGATTAAACTTTGAGATCTTATAGAGATGCCTATTTAACATTTTGTCGACAAAATATAAATTTTTTATTTTTTTGCATAATCTTTAAATGTTTTAAAAAAATAGTTATAAACAAATTAACGTTTCTCAGAAAGTTTCTATTATATTATAATTTTAAAAAATAGCTAAAATGCACATTCCAAATATCTTGAAAATGAATGCCTTAAAACTTTTTTACAACAAAAAAGTTATGAAACAGCAAATTAAGCATACGATTAGTACGGTGTTTATAATTTTTTTAATTCCTTCAAAGCGTAGAAGTGAGTTTAAAGTACAAGCTAATTATTTACAAAAAAATATCGATAAGTTTAATGGTTATATTTTAATTAAAGATTATAAATATATTTTTTTGTAATTTACACGCGCGAAAGTAGAATAATACAGTACTGTAGCTAAAATTTTCACTCGGAGCGACGACCTGCGGCCGCGCGACGTACACTTTTAATAAATAATGTATGCTGCGTGTCAGTCGCTTCAAGTGAACATTTTAGCTCCGACTCTGTATCAGGCCTACTTTTGCGCTAAAAATTAAAAAAAAAAGTATTTTTAATCTTTGATTAAAATATAACCATTGCACTAATTTTTGACATTCTTTGTGAGTAATTAGATTGTACCATAGACTCACTTTTAACCCGGCACCTGCCAAGTGGGGTGCTACCAGCACCCCATAACACATTTTTATCAAATATTTGGTATTTCAAGTTTGGTAACGGAGCTGTGCGTCATAGTAGCTTTCTATAATATTATATAGCATAGATGTGTTAGTGTTTGAAGTAGTTATTTAGTGTCATTGTGAACTTATAGCTCTAAAATCGAATTGGGGCGTAATCATCTGGCACTGTAAGTTTTATTTTTTTTTATTTTTGATAAACAGGTCAAATTTACAAGTTTTATTGAAATAAATGATTTAAATTATTAATATAAACTATATACTAACTAAATCTTAATTTTTTTAGATATTTTACTTGACTTCATTTATTATGGCTTGGTACTTGCTAATTTGCTTATGACACCTTTTTCATTTTATTTTTTAACTTTTATAACATATTAGTGGCTAATAAGTCAATAAAACATGTTTTTTTATATTCTTGTGTTACTGAACACATTATTTGGTTTTTTAAACAAGTAGATCACAGAAAATTTTTAAGGGGTGCTGTGAGCACCCCACGTGGCAGTTGGCGCCTTGCAAAGCCACGTGGCAGGTGCCGGGTTAAGCTTTAAAACAATTAAAACAAATTATAAACAACGGAGATATCGTATATTTAATTTGCTGTTTCATAACTTTTTTGCAAATTGTTGGAAAATTTTTTTAAAGCATTCATTTTCAAGACCTATGAAATACGCATTTTAAGTATTTTTAAAATTGGAATATAATAAACAATTTCTGAGAAATGTTAATTTGTTTATAACAATTTTTTTTAAACATTTAAAGATTATGCAAAAAAATTAAAAATTTATATTTTGTCGACAAAATATTAAATAGGCATCACACCTTTATAATCTTTCTAAGTTTGATCAATGTCTCATGATTATTTTGGTTGTTATTGCGACTGTAAATTGTTAATTAACAATTGAATTGTTGCTAAAGTATTCGTTTCATTTTCACCGGCTTCTGAATTTATGATCTATACCAAGAAAGCTTTTATTTCACCAAGCTATATAATTATTGATAAATAATTACTGGCCCAAAAAAAATTATTTGAAAATTCGAGATTTTGTTGGGAAACCCCACATTTTCCAAGGAAAATTTTCGTCGGAGCAAATCGGGAAAAACATGCCTCTATGTAGAATTAAATTGAGGTGAATTTTTATTTGAGTGTTTTTGGTGTAAAGTTAAAATCTTCGGAGTTATAGAGCAATAATTGAAAAAAATACGATTTGTCGGCGCCATTTTGTTTATAAAAAAAGTAGCACACTATCTGCGGACCTATATTAATAATATATAGGATCTTATAATTCGATTCCAGCAATAAAATTGCTGGTAAATAACCTTTCTTTGTACTTTACTAATTAGACCAGCGTATTATAACTATTTTTTTTTCAAAATTTAAAGATTATGCAAAAAAAAGAAAAATTTATATTTTGTCGATAAAATATTAAATAAGCATCTCATCTTTATAACCTTTATAAGTTTGATTAATGTATCATGATTATTTTGGTTATTATTGCGATCATAAATTGTTAATTAACAATTGAATTGTTGCTGAAATATTCGTTTAATTTTCACCGGCTTCTGGAATTACAATCTATACCAAGAAAGCTTTGACGTCACTAAGTTATTTAATTATTGATTAATAATTACTTACCTAAAACTTTATTTGAAAATTAGAGTTTTTGTTAGGAAAACCCGCATTTTCCGAGGAAAATTTTCGTCGGAGCAAATCGGGAAAAACATATCTCTATGCAAAATTTAATTGCGGTGAATTTTTATTTGGGTGTTTTTGTTGTAAAGTTAAAATCTTCGGAGTTATAGAGCAATAATTGAAAAAAATACGATTTGTCGGCGCCATTTTGTTTATAAAAAAAGTAGCACACTATCTGCGGACTTTGCATACATATATTATTAATATATTGGATCTTATAATTCGATTCCAGCAATAAAATTGCTGGTAAATAACTTTTCCATGAATTTTGCTAATTAGCCCAGAGTAAAGTTGTCAGTGATTCATTTCGAAGTTTGTGTATCATTACTGAATTTGTGGAGAAAGTGGAGTAATTTCAGTGGCGTGTAAAATTATACTATAATAATTTTACATTGTATATAACTATAATTTTATAATTATACTATTATTTTAGTAAGCAATAACTAACATTTTATGCAACAATTCACTGCCAACTATTTCGTTCTTTGAAAACCTCCAAAAAAATAAAGGGAGGATGAAAATTTGGGAATAGGTAGTTGAAATTGTCTATTATTATATAAGAAAAAGTTTACAATTCTACATCCCCTCCATTTTACAAAAATTGGAAAATACGGGGTGAAAATTTTTTTCTCGGGGGTGAAAAAATATACGTTCAAAATAAGTCCGGAATTGGATAAAATGACTAATTCTAAGTAACTTTTGTTCTATAGAGTTTTTTTACTAAGTCAATACTTTTCGAGTTATTTGCGAGTGAATGTGTTCATTTTTAACAAAAAAAAAATGTTTTTGGACTGTTTTTCGGAGATAACTCAAAAAGTAAGTATTTTAGCGAAAAAAATATTCTTAGTAAAAATATAGCTTATAAGAAATTTAAAAAAATGGTGTGTGCGTGAGGTCTGCAGACCCAGTAGAAGCAAAGTTGCAGCTAATGAAATGTAGGTTCTTCTTCGTCAAATTCCATATCGAATATTTCAATGTGAAATAACCAAAAACGGAGCACTTTTCGGGGAAAATTCATTACAACTTTTTTAAAGTGTTTAAAAAAAGGTTTATTTTTGTTTTTTAAAAAAACTTCTAACATTAAAAGTAAGTGAGTTACGCTCAAAATATTGTTGGTGCCTTTTATTTTTTGGTAAAAAAATGGCGAAAATCACCCCTTAATTAGCTTCTCAAATAAAATTAATCGTTACCGCTTTACAAGTTACTTTACTTATGTATTGTTTATATTATCTAAAAGTTTCATTGGTTCAAAGTGCTCAGTTTTGAAAAAAATCGTAATTGTTTATGGAATTAACTTAAAAACAATTAGGAATACCAAAAATCTCAAAGAGTAATAAAATGTACGTTTTGCTTTTCTGAATATTTTTGATTTTTTGTTTTCTTGTTAGACAAAAATTGGTTATGCTATGGCTGTTAAAAATTTGCCTAAACTCGTGATTAGTTACTCGTTGAAGCCATTTTAACTACAGCTTTTTCAAATGACTTTGAACCGATGAAACTTACAGATCATATAAATAATACATAGACAAAGTAACTTGTGAAGTGGTAATGTTAAAATGTATATGTGATGCTAATTAGGGGGTGATTTTCGCAATTTTTTTACCAAAAAATAAAAGGGACCAACAATATTTTGAGCGTAATTCACTTACTTTTAATATTACAAGTTTTTAAAAAAAAAAACAAAAATAAATCTTTTTTTAAACACTTTTAAAAAGTTAAAATGAATTTTCCCCTAAAAGTGCTCCGTTTTTGGATTATTTCACATTGAAATATTCGATTTGGAATTTGACGAAGAAGAACCTACTTTTCATTAGCTGCAACGCTGCTTCTACTGGGTCTACAGACCTCATGTATACACCATTTTTTTCAATTTTTTTATGGGCTATATTTTTGCTAAGAATATTTTTTTCGCTAGAATACTTACTTTTTGAGTTACCTCCGAAAAACCGTTAAAAAACATGTTTTATTTTGTTAAACATAAACATATTCACTCGCAAATAATTCAAAAAGTATTGACTTAGTAAAAAAACTCCATAGAAGAAAAATTGTTTAGAATTAGTCATTTTATCCAATTCCGGTCTTATTTTGAATGTATTTTTTTCATCTTCGAGAGGGGGTATTCCCCTCCATTTTTGTAAAATGGAGGGGATGTAGAATTGTAAACTTTTTCTTATATAATAATAGACAATTCCAACTACCTATTCCCACATTTTCATCCTTCCTTTATTTTTTTTTGGGGTCAGATTGTTCTTTGATCGGGCTATTATCTACTTCTGATAAACTTTATACAGTAATAATATCTAACTATCTGACAATTATACAGTACATATCTACAAATAGAAATACAAAGGGAACAAGCAGAGATGCGCCCCAAATAGGTCTCAATGATTCCAATGAAATTCCAAGTCCAGCTCAACAGAACTTGCTGTTGCTCTGAGAAAGTACAATGTTTCCTCGAGACAAAGGAGCTGAGTATGTCAGAGCCAAATAAATGGTCTATTCAAATTGGGTCTTCTTCTTCTTGTTTTTATATATCTATTATGACCCTATCTGTTTTTTCAAGGTGCCTCCAGTAGGTTGTTGTTCCATCGTTTTCGTCTTTATACCGATAGTCTTCCTATTGGGGAACTGTCCCTCAACATCTTTACTACTCTATTTGTTGACATTATACACACGTTGGCACAGAATAAGAAAACCCAAAAGAGTTGGAAGGAAATTATTAAAAATTTCCATATAATGGTCCAAGAGAAAATAATTTTTATAGAAAGAACAGAATGGAATACCAACAAAAATAAAGGAAAAAAATGAAATGAAGATTTGAAACTCAATTGGAATACTCCTATTAACACCTTCGCTGCGATTACGAAAAATTCAATTATTATGTTGTATGCTTACCAGTTGTAATTGACTGGTACTATAGAATTCTGTGTTTAGGATACACCAGTCGCAATAGTCTGATAGTTCTTAAGAAATGTAAGTGCCATATCTATGTGTAAATTTTTAAAGATTTATGTGTAGTAATTAGTGATGTAACGGATGTCATTTTTTGAACATTCGCGAATACGAATGCGAATGTGAATATCTGCTACTGACATTCGCGAATGCGAATGCGATGATGCGAATGCGAATATTAAGTTTTTTTTTTAATTTGCTTCTATTTTTGTAATGTTTTCTAAATTTATAATGATAAGTTAATTGATACTTCTTAAGGGGGAAGGCGCAAAATGTCGCCTGTCAAAATTTTCAATGGGTTTTAATTGAATTCATTTTTTTCGAATCCTGAGAAAACTAATAAGTAAGTATTTTTGAAAAACTTTTTTGAAAAACGCAGAATGAAAGATTACGTTATTACCGAGGGCCGAAAGTCCCTTAGAATAAATAAAAAGTTTCTTTTGAATGAAATATTTCCAATTAAAAATCACACTAAATTTTCTCTTTTATTTTCACACATGTAACTTAAAATGAACAATATAGAAGTTTTCATGGACTTTCGGCCCTCAGTAATAATGTAATATTTCATTCTGCGTTTAAATTTTTCAAAAATATTTATTACTTTTCTCAGGATTCGAAAAAATGAATACCTACATTTAAAACACATTGAACATTTTGACAGGCGACATTTTGCGCTTATGCCCTTAAGGGAAATCAATCTGAATCTTAAGCTTTATAATGTGAAGGCTGATAATGTGATTAAACGAGGTTAAGTTACCTTTTCTTAATAAAAAAAAGATGAGAAGTTAATAGATTTTGATTTTATTAACATAATATTATCTTCAAATTATTTTTTTTTCTGATATTCATATTCGCAAAACATTCGCACAAATTTCGCGAATGCGAATACGATTATTCATTACATCATTAGTAGTAATAGTTGTATACATACAAGAAATATACAAACTTGTTGAAAACTGTATCAGTACCAGGCTATTCGATCTGGTAAAGGAAAAAATGGAATTTTTAAGAAGTGCATTTTAATATTTTCAAATAAAATAAAACCAAAACTTTTATTGAGAACAAAATACATTTTTCATAAAATATAAAAACAACAACTGCTAATATTGTTAGCTTTAAGTTTTAACATTTATGATGCATTGTGTTTAAAATTACAAAATTTAAAAAACATGGTAAACATAAATCAGGTTTTCCCTCGCATACACTACAGTATGTAGTAACTTTGGTGACCTTTTTATCAGTTTCTTTACTTTTCATTGTTTCCCTCAGCTTCATGTAACATTCCATACAATTTTACCTTTTTTTGGTACCAGTTCCTTCAGGTTTGGTCAGAATGTGTTTTATTTTCAAAGACTGAATCACAGGATCACAGTCCGAATTGTCGCTAAATGGTTCTTCCTCTGATTCGCTCAAAGTATTTAAAATTGTTTCTTGGTGCCAATCCAAATTCTGATTGGGTCTACACAACTATCACTTGTAGTTGCATTTTGCAACGCCAAATTTACTAATTTAACAGTTCTACTCATTTTACTCAATTTTTAAACAAATTAAACACATTGCTCGACTAACTAAACCAGCGTTTCCCAAACGGTGGGTCGCGACCCACTAGTGGGTCGCGGGCGGATTTCAGGTGGGTCGCGGCTTGGCTCTTACAGTATACCCTATTCCACGAACATACGCCTGTTTTGGATTACTTCGACAACGAATATTTTACTCTGCAAAATAAGAAGAACGAAAGTAAATTGTAAATTACATTGTTGTTTATTGGAATAATTATTAGCGCCATTTACTTTCGTACTTCTTATGTTGCACAGTAAAATATTCGTTGTCGAAGTAATCCAAAACAGGCGTATGTTCGTGGAATGGCCCATAGCTGAATAACGTACATACAGTGATGAGCGTGCTAATAACCGGCAAAATAGAGCAAAAGATGGAAAATATATTAAATTGTGAGATAAAAAGAAATAAAACTAGTAGAGTTCTTAAATTTAGCGATAGTAACATATAAATTGACATTATATTAATTGTTTCCCACCTTTATACGTATCAGAGGAGTATGTCAACTAAAACTGTCACTGTGACAGTGGCATTTCTCAAATTCGTCGGATATATCTAAAGGTGGGAAATAATCAATATATAGAGCGATACGCTTTAATTACTATTTTTGCTAATTTTAATTTTTATTTTTAATAACTTTTTCAAAATGAAATAATACGTTCCATTTAAAATTCACATGGGTAGAATGGCATGTTAGTTTTAAGAAACGAAATATATCAGTTCTCAGCTTAAAAAAAAACAGATGTTATACGCCCTTGTATGGGAAATTACCTTATCAGACCCTAGGCCCATAAATTAGTTTAAAAACTACAAACTAATGTTTTTAGTTCAGCGGAGTCGTTTTCACCAGTCTCGGTCGATTTCGCATCCCGACAAAAGTGGTCTGACACTCTTACGAGATCTATAAGCAAAACGCCTGTTTGTTACCAAAATAAATAAAATATTTACCGTTCGTTGTTATACTTATTTTTTATTATCTCAAATAATTGTTTCCGTTAACATACACCAACGGAACATTATAAATATAATGTCAATCTATAAGTTACTATCGCTAAATTTATCACCTCTACTAAGTTCATCTCTTTTTATCTCACAACTTAATATGTTTTCCATCTTTTGCGTTATTTTGCCAGTTATTAGTGCGCTCATCACTGTATATGTATCATCATGGGTGTGGGATGGGTCGCGAATATGAAAAAACAGCAGAAGGTGGGCCGCCAGACATAAAAGATTGGGAACCACTGAACTAAACTAAACGGAATTACAAATGAAATTACTCACCAGATGAATTCATCTGGGGAATCTCACCCTATATAGGTACCTTATTAGTTTTTACCAACACGTTTCGTTTGTATGTTACTCGCCAGATGACATGTATTTATTTTAAGCTGTAATGTCTGCAAACGTAGTTACCAGTCTTTTTTAACTGGTGGCGTGGCGAAGGTGTTATAATACAATATAAATAATAGGGCTAAGTGATAGAACTGCAGACGAGTTTGTGGGTAAAAAACCAAAGCCCAAAAACATGGGCTTGAAACCAAAGGTAATCTGTTTGTTATACACATCAGTAATATGACTGACATTCGCTATTCAGTACTCTGGTAGAGAAAGACGGCTTTGCAATCTTGTGTGACCACTCTCACCACCCTACAAAGACAAGCGCTTCTAAATATAATAGGAGCCTTGAATAGTACAGGAACGGCTTCATTAGAGGCTATCGGTCTCCCTCCACTAGAATCATATATTTCGGTGGTAGCCTTTATGACCATCCTGAGACTCGAAGCAAACAATACTTGGAGGCCTAATTATGTATTAAATAGCCACACAAACACTACTGGAACTATACTTGAGGAATCCATCTGTTTATGATGAACTCAGATATGATGAAACCAGAACTAATTAATCTTCACTGAGAATAAAGCTTACAACCTAGGTCAATATACAACTGTGTTCCAGGCTGAAGTTTTTGCTTTGGTAACCTGCATTGATGAAATCATTAATGAAAACCCTAAAGCTAAGGAATCAACATTTATACAGATAGCCAACTGGCTATCTGTATAAATGCAAAGATTTCCTCAACAACCTGGCAAAAGACAATAAAGTGTCTTTAATATGGGTGCCGGGTCATGAAGGGGTGCATGTGAACGAACAAGCAGATATATTAGCGAAACAAGGCTTGAGAGATACTTTTGAAGGCTGGCATCACCAAAGATGCTACGAAAAACGAGGTTCACAAATGGCTGATAAAGAATCATCAAAAAAAATCAAGAGCCAACAAGGGTGGGTAGAAAGTGCGAAATGGAAGAAGAGACTGCCATACAATACACATACTATGCCATTGCAGAGTGTTAAGTGATGTAAGGCAAGAATTCACTGGTCAACTGAGGTTTGAACCAGAAGAGATCCTTAAACTACTAATAAGAAAACTGCTGGCCTTCGTTGGGGCCAAAGAACTTATTAGAGTTTAAAGAAAAAAAAACAAGGTATGTTACAAATTAATGTCTTATGACCAAGTGCCAGAGACTAACAAGTCTCGTCTGAGTTGAGAAGAAGAGATACTGTGAGTGAGAAAACACTATATATGATCTCCAGTTAATATCATATAAAATGTTTAACACACTAATATAAAAAAAAAATACAAACAGAACCCTTCAAGTTGAAATCAAAGGCCCACAGAATAAGAAAGACCAAAAGGGGTGGATGAAAAATATTTAAAAATTTCCATATCCTGACCTAAGACATAATTTTTAAAGAAAGAACAGAATGGAAAATTGAAGCGGTAGCTAGAAGGGTCTATCTGCCAAAAGTGTATTTTAAGAAACAAGCATTCAAAGATTTAACATATTATATGCCATACGCGAATCAACACCTGCATATTTTAAGCATTATAGTTTCAAGAATTTCGATAATCCATTGATCAAATAATAGAAAACACTTTAATAATATATATTTATATTATAGGTATAAATATAATATAACTATTATAAACAATATAAATAATAATACCTATATAAACCTTTCTCAGCTGTTCCAACACCTAAAACAAGTGTTGTACCAACATAAAAAACCGTAATATCATAGAAAAATTTGGTGGACTGACAGAGAACAACTTGAAGAATTCAATTCTGTGTTCACCAGAAAAAGAGCCCACACGCCTATAGGCCCTTATTCTAGCTACCGCCTCTATTATACTTTCATAATATAATACCAATAAAGTAAGAATAAAAGAAAAACATGAAAATGAAAGACAATTCCTTCAATGGGAACTACATTTATAGTAACTTATACATTATATTTTAATTAACATCCAAATGAATCATACCTGTATTATAATACAACTGCATGATTTCTTAATGATAAACTAATAAATTTGGGAAGTGAATTCCACAATGTATAATGTCAATTTTTAATCACACTACTTTGCCTTAAGGCCATCGGTACATAAATCCCAAATATTTTACGGGTATCCCTACTTTTTCTGTCTTTACACGGCAAATTACGTGTAGTAAAATACACACTGGTATGGATATGTAAACATTACTAGAATGTCATTCTACTTGAAAATGTCATCATTAATTTAAAGATATTGCTTTTGAATGTTCTTGGACAACTGTTATTTTTATAATTGCAAATTATTAATTCAGTTAATAAATGTGATAATTTTTTCACTAACTATGTATTCGGTGATTGTAATAATTTATATGTACAACAAAAACTAATACTCAATCGAGAAAAGAGGAAAAGTGTTTAAGTGATTTTTTAATAATATATTGTTACTATGGAACACTTACAATTTTGAACATCTTTAACAACAAAATACTTGGATTACAGAATATATTATCCTGATGTATTCTCTGCTTGTATCTTCCACAAATAATACACAATAAATAACTTTTTATTAAGTTCACGTCTTAAATCAATTATTTATCAAATACACTATATTATATTATCAATATTATTTAATCAACAACTCAAAATATTCCCGATGCCATGTCAAATATTTAAAATTGTCACTGATTGTCACTGTCTGACTGACAGTATGCTGACAATATTCTATTCGACTGAGTGCGTTATATGATAAAGATAGATTTGGAAATATTACCACGGACATTATTTATTTTTTTCGAATCCTGAAAAAACCAATAAATATTTTTAAAAATTTAAACGCAGAATGAAAGACTATATTATTACCGAGGGCCGAAAGTCCCTTAGAATAAATAAAAAGTTTCTTTTGAATGAGATATTTGAAATTCAAAATCACACTACATTTTCTCTTAGTTTTTCACCCCTGTAACTTATTAAAATAAACATTATAGAAGTTCTCAGGGACTTTCGGCCCTCGACAATAAAGTAATCTTTCATTCTGCGTTTAAATTTTTCAAAAATACTTATTAGTTTTCTCAGGATTCGAAAAAAATGAATCCCCATTTGAATAGCATTGCAGCCGAAAATACGTACCATCCATCCATCCAATGGCACTACAGCCCAAATCGAGCCTTGGCCTCCTTCAATAAGCTTCTCCAATCATTTCGATTTACCGCTGTTCTTTTCCATGAACGCGTTCCCAGGAAGTTCCTGGCATCCTCATCGACTTCGTCTTCCCATCTCTTTTTAGGTCTTCCAACCGGTCTTCTTCCCTGCATTCTTGCATTCAGCAATTTTCTGGGGATTCTATTCTCATGCATGCGGACCACGTGCCCTGCCCACCGTAATCTCTGTAGTTTAGTGTGTTGTGCTAGAGTTGGTTCGCTATATTGCTCGTATATTTCTCTATTATACCTAATTCGCCAGTTGTTATTTTCCCTTATTGGGCCCAGTATCCTACGTAATACTTTTCTTTCAAACACATCTAATGCATTGGCAGATTTCTGTGTCACCACCCATGTTTCGCAGCCATAACTTACTATGGGCCTGATTATTGTTTTATATTATTGTTCGAAAATACGTACCCATCCTCTTAATTACTTTTTTTGTCGAAGTAATGATAAGTATTTACAAATGAGTATCTATTCTATTATGAGTAAGAAAACTTCTATTGCTTATGGTTTTTGCATGGAAAATATTTATCGTAACTGGTGGCAAGCTAATTTGTACCAGTTTTCCGAGAAATTGGGCCTATTTTGTATATATTTTTCATTGTTTATCCAGAAAAAAAATTAGGGCACTCGTGGGAGTGCCGACAAAAGTGAAAACTTCTTACGAAGCAAGCCCCTTCGGGTACACACTCTATCCCTCCTCCAACCATTATAACTTCGGTCGAATTTATACGCAATTCAACCTATACTATATAAATTACTAATATCTGCCGTGTCGATAACGATCGCGAGTTCAATGCTTTTTCCCCATCCAAAGAGAAGTGATATACCTATACCTACATTATTACCCATTGGGTGCATCCTATACTATTTATATACAGGGTGCGAGAAACCTCTGGTTTTCTTTGATTACGGCTAAACTATGAGATATACAAAAAAATGTTTATAACAAAACTAATGTGTATCAAAGACCTCTATAATTTAAAATTATTTTTGATCATACAGGGTGAGTCAGAACGACGGTAGGAACCAAAGTTTTATTTTTTAAAATGGAACACCCTATATATTAAATCATTTTTGAATATAATATTTAAAAATATGAAAAATTTGTATAAGGTCTTATATGCCTAAAGTTAATAATTTTCAAAATATTTACGTTTTTATTGAGAAAAATGGTAATATTTATAGGGTTGTGGATTATGTTTCCAAGGTAATAAAAATTTAAGTGATAGGTCAGTTTTTATAATATCGTGTCATGTTTAATTAATTTAATATCTTTTACATTTAGCCATAAAATATACAGTGTGATAACTATTTGCAAATACAAAATTTTCTCATTTTTTTTTAAATGGGACACCCTGTATATTAGTATTGCATTTTGTAGTAAATATTACAACCTTTCTTTTGGTATAATGTTGTATGTACCTAGCATGATTCGTTCTGTAGATATTTAAAAAAAAAACTATTGAGTTTACGTTGTTGCAGATTTTTTATTAAAAAATTTTTTTGTAAAAAAAAATAATTATAATCTGGTTTTAGAAACATACACTAAAAATATCAAATATGAAAATAAAAACGTAATTAAAAATTAAAATAAATCGTATGCTAGTACAATTCAATTGAATTTAATAACTTTAAATTATTTTACAAAAAATATTTTACCATACTAATGAATGCGTAAATTAGTTACTGATTTAAATAAACAACCAAATTTTAAATCTACCATTAGTAACTTTTCTACCAGAGCAATTTTGTTGTACCAAATTTATTGTTAGTTATATTGTATTGACGAGTAATATCAGTTAAACTTTTAATTTACCTTTTAAATTTACTTACATCTTGAGAACATAATAATTATAAAGTATGCTTTGAAACAAATGAATGTTAAATGTATCAGCCAAATTATTTATTAATATAAATAGTATTTACTGGTGTCACAAAAGCTGGTAATACTTGTGTATTTGAAACTTTTGTAACAATTTTTCATATTTAAAATTTTAATTTTTCAACCGAACAATTGGTGGATATGACATTTGTTTTGGGCGAAACCATTAGAAATTATTACCAGCTTTTGTGACACGAGTAGGTACATAGATACTATTTACTTCTTAATATACTTCTATAAAGTTCATTTGTTTCAAAGCATACTTTATACGTTCTCAAGATTTAGGTAAATTAAAAAGTTATTAACTGATCTTACTCGTAAATACAACATAACTAACAATTAATTTGGTACAGGAAAGTTGCTGTGGTAGAAAAATTACTAGGGTAGATTTAAAATTTGGTTGTTTATTTAATTTAGTAACTAATTTATGGATTCATTAGTATGGTAAAATATTTTTTGTAAAATAATTTAAAGTTATTAAATTCAATTAAATTGTACTAGCATACGATTTATTTTAATCTTTAAGTACGTTTTTATTTTCATATTTGATATTTTAGTGTATGTTTCTAAAACCAGATTACAATTATTCTTTTTTTGCAAAAAAATTTTTTAATAAAAAAATTGGCAAAAACGTAAAATCTATAGTTTTTTTTTTAAATATCTACAAAACGAAACATGTTAGGTACAGCTGGTTCCTAAAAAAACTGATACGACTCTTAGTAAGATTTGATTATTTTGAGCAGTGTATTTGATTGGTCTGACATTATATTATATTTATTATGACAGACTGTCAAAGTCAGTTAAAATAAACAAACAAACAACTGGTTACATATGTTTTCATAAATTGTAATAATTATTAAGGTCTAAATTTTTATATTATTTTGAATTTCTGAATTTTATAAAGAGTATATAATAGTTTTTACATAAAATAGGGTTATTGTTATCATTTTTATTATTATTAAGGAATAAAACAAACGACTAACTCAACAATATGTATATTAAAGCAAGAATTGTAACCAAATTAAAAGATAACTGGGCACTATCAGAGGCAGCAAAACATTTTAACATAAGCAGAACCACAGTTTTTCTATTAATAAAAAATGGGGGAACAAGAAACTCTCGAAAGAAAGCGAGGATCTGGAAGACCAAAACTATACTAAATTTAGGTATGTAAAAATAAAATTAATATTTTGTAATATCTTCATCAGCAGTGATAACAGCTTGTAGTCTTCGGTCCATCTGCGTGAATGGAACTATGAAATTGTCTTCTTCAGAGAGCTCTTCCCAAACCTTACTTTCTTTCGAGAGTTTTTTGTTCTCTCCATCTTTTATTAATATTAAAAACGGTTGTTCTGCTTACGTTAAAATGGTTCGCTACGGCAGATAGTGACCAACCATCTTCCAATTTCGTTACAATTCTTGATTTTAGTTCTTTGCCAGCATGTGGAGCAATTTTTTGAGGTTGAACAGAAAAAGTTATCTGACTAATTTTAAGATTTGACAGTGACAGTATGTAAATAATAAAAGTATTTATCCTTCAAAATACACTGCTCAATTTTCTACAAAATACGCTTTAAGAGTCGTATCAGTTTTTTTTGGAACCAGCTGTACATACAACCTTATACCAAAAGAAAGGTTGTAATATTTACTACAAAATGCAAAACTAATATACAGGGTGTTCCATTTAAAAAAATGAGAAAATTTTGTATTTGCAAATAGTGATCACACTGTATATTTTATGGCTAAAAGTAAAAGATATTAAGTTATTTAAAAATAACACTATATTATAAAAACTTTGACCTATCACTTAAATTTTTATTACCATGAAAACATAATCCACAACCCTATAAATATTACCATTTTTCTCAATAAAAATGTAAGTACAGTAGAACCCCGATTATCCGTGCTCCTCGGGACCGGACGTTGGCACGGATAATTGAAAAGCACGGATAATCCGAACATTTATTTCTTATTGTAATACATATGTATGTATATCCATACATATAGCCCTACCATAAAAAGACAACAGAAAAATTCAAGGAACAACGGCATGCTACAAATTATGGTCAATATGCACCAATTAGTAGATTGACCCTGTATGGAAACAAGTTTAGTCATCTAATAGATCTGTTTGGTTCTTCAGTTTCCTCTATTAAACAAGAACTCGGGCGTCTTGAATTTTGAATTCAAAAAATTAATTAGATTTAACTGTTATAATGGATTCAGTTGTTTTCATCATTTAACAATATTTTATATTCTTTTATTTTTTATGTTTGTGTTTTATACTTAGTTGTAGTTTTACATGTATCTAAATTTTATATTTTCATTATTAGGACGAAAGCTCTGTTTTATTGTATTTTGTATGTATTGGGTTTATCCCGTTAATAAATAAATAAATAAATAAATAAATAAATCTTTCATTATGTGTCTCCCTCTCCGCGTATAGAGTTTCCGTCGAGTGATTTACAGTGACGATATTTTGATAAAACCTCAAAAATGCAATTTAAGTAATAGAAAATCATAGCACGGATAATCCGCAGCCCGGATAATCCGCACACGGATAATCAGGGTTCTACTGTATTTCGAAAATTATTAACTTTAGGCCTATAAGACCTTTTACAAATTTTTCATATTTTTAAATAATATATTCAAAAATGATTTAATTTAAAAAAATACAACTTTGGTTCATACCGTCGTTCTGACTCACCCTGTATAATTGAAACTAATTTTAAAATATAGACGTCTTTAATACACATTAGTTTTGTCATAAACATTTTTTTGTATATCTTATAGTTTAGCCGTAATCAAAGAAAACCAGAAGTTTGGCGCACCCTGTATACATACACATAATACATAAAAGTAGAGAATTTATTTTGGGCGAAGCGATGACGGTCACGAATTCAATGCTTTTTCCCCATCCAGAAATTGCACAAAATCGCTACAGAAGTTTTCACTTCAAAAATACTTTAAACACTAATCACTTATAATGATTGGAGTAGGGACCGTGTGGCTCTTTATGCGCTTGCTTCGCAAGCTCCTTCGGGTACACACTCTATCCCTCCTCCAACCATTATAACTTCGTTCGAACTTACACATACACAATTCAACCTATAGTATACAAATTACTAATATCTCGCCGTAGCGATGACGGTTGCGAATTCAATGCTTTTTCTCAATCCAAAAGGAAGTTCTATACCTGGGTAATTCTTATATAAGAGTATCAAGTACATACGAGGATACAGCCAAGGAAAAAAGTTGCCGTTTTGACATTAAACCCTTATATTAAAATTTTTGTCCTACTTAACTATCTTTTCACATAAGGGCAAGTCAATTTATGCATATTTTAGTACTTTTTACAAAGCCAGGGTAAATATATAGGGCAGGGTAGAGACATCAAGATCAGGGTAGATACTTATTTGGCCAGAAGAGAGAATTTGTGGCAGTAAAAGTAACAAAACTAGTACATAATATCAACTTTAATTAAACATGGTATTTAACATAGAATCAGACTATGATTTCTACCAATCACATTAAACATTAATCAGATTTATTTCATCCAAATTCTTTGTATTTGAGGCCTTTATTTTTACAAGCTAAACATTCTCGGGAAAGGCACTGTTCATTATACCTATTGCAACAAATTATATATATTTTTTATTAATTTTTTTTTATTATTATTTAAAGAGATAAAGTCGCATCCACCCAAAGGTTGTTAGCGACATTGCTGTAACATTTGTAATAATATTAAATTTAACATTTATAACAATCAATCATTTTAACAATTAATTTGAATTTGAGAACAATTGAACATTTGTAACAATTAATTAAGTTAAATTTTGTGTAACATATTTATACATTTTAAGTAACCCAATAAATTGTCCGGAACTAAATTTTTGTTGAGGAGTGCTTTCAGGTTATTTGGCAAATTGTAAAACTGTCTTTGATTTACATATTTAGGACAGTCTATCAAGAAGTGCTTTATACTGTCTACTGTATTGCATGTTTCGCATTTTGGAGGTTCACTATTTGAGAAGAGATAGGCGTGAGTATACCTACAGTGTCCAAGTCGTAGACGTGTAATAATAGTTTGGCATCTTCTGCTTCTGACAGTGGACTTCCATGAAAAAATGTCACTTTTGATGGTTCTGAGTTTAGAACTAGAGTCATTCCACTCCCGATTCCACGCACTTAACACTTTATTTTTGAAATAAACTTTTAGATCGCCTGCGACACTCCGACACTCTGTATGCGTCACTGTTGATAGCGTTACGCGCACTAGTATCTGCTTCTTCATTCCCTTCTATACCTATATGAGATGGTATCCACAGGAAGTGGATTCTTCTAAAATTGTATTGAGCTTTCATTAATTCGGCCTTGATCATTTTCTCAACGGGGTGTTTAGGGTATACATTTTGCAGGGCTTTGACTGCGCTGAGAGAGTCAGAAAGGACTAGACAACAAGGGATGTTTTTGATATTTACTTGCTTGATGGCTTTGAACAAACCAAATAGTTCTGCAGTATAGATGCTGGAATTTAGAGGAAGTTTAAATTGAAAAGTGTCATTTGGGGTTACCACTGCTGCTCCAACGCCAAGTTCACCTTTGGATGCATCTGTATAAATTTTAATCCACTCATTGTATTGTTGATCTAGGATTGAATTTAGTTTGACTTTAAAAATAATAGGACTAGTTTCATGTTTATTATATATACTTAACGCTGTATTGACTTTGGGCTGTTCGATAGTCCAAGGTAGATAGTTATTTGTATTCGTTTGAAATACTGTTGGGAATTGAATGTTTAGTCTGGAACTATATAATCGGATTCTCTCGTAGTAAGGTTTGGGGGCACGGGGCTTATTATTGTAATAGTTGATATATTTGTTATTAAAAGTATTACAGAAGAGAGGTTTTTTTATATCTGAGGCTATAGATGTAGCATGTGCTAGAGCTAAGTACATTCTTCGGTAGCTTAGAGGTGGTTCGCCGGCTTCGCTCAGTATGCTTTCAGAGGGAGTTGTCCGGAAGGCTCCAAGTGCAATTCTAATACCAGCGTTGTGTATGCTGTCAAGTTTTTTAAGTAATGTTTTTGAAGCAGATGCATATGCAATTGATCCATAATCTAATTTAGATCTAATTAATGTTTTATATATTCTCAACAGAGTTTCCTGATCTGATCCCCAATTTCGGTTTGCCAAGGTTTTCATTAGATTCAGTCTTTTATGACATATTAAAATTGTCTGTTTTATATGTTCCTGCCAAGTAAGTTGTTGATCAAACCACATACCTAAAAACTTTGCCGTTGGTTTAAATGGGAGCATAGTATTATATAATTTTAAGGTAGAGGACGTTGATGAAGCCTTTTTGGAGAAGAGTATTCCTGATGTTTTTGTTATTGAAAATTTGAATCCGGTCGTTAGAGACCATTGTTCTAATTGGTTTAGAAAATGCTGCAAAGCGTTTGTCATTGATGCGGTGTTATTTCCTTTGATATACACAACAAGGTCATCTGCAAAAAGTCGAGCCTTTAGAGGTTTAGTAAGGTTGTTAATAATATTATTTATTGCCACTAGGAATAATGTAGGGCTTAGGACTGATCCTTAAGGTGTTCCATTTTCTTCACTTTTCTCCTCTGAGTAAGTATTATGTACTCTCACGCAAAAAGACCGGTTCTGTAAAAAGTTTTTAATAAATTTCAGGCAATTTCCACGAATATTCCATGAATGTAGTTCTTTCAGAATATTAAATTTCCAACAAGTATTAAATGCCTTTTTCAAGTCGAAAAATATTGCAATACAGTTTTGTTTGGTTGCTAGCGCTTCATGAATGTCAGATTCTAGATCAAGAATATTGTCAATGCCCGAGCGATTTTGTCTGAAACCGTTTTGTTCCGTAACTAAACGATTTGATAATTCTAATGTCCACGTTAATCTAAGATTTACCATTTTTTCCATCAATTTGCTCATAGAGCATGTTAAGCTGATTGGTCTGTATGAGTCAGGTTCTAGGATTGATTTTTGAGGTTTTAAAAAAGGTAATATAATAGTTTAGACCAAATTGATGGAAATTTATTATTTTGCCAAATTAAGTTAAAAAGTTGCAGAATAAATAATTTTGCTGAGTAAGGAAGATGTTTTAAAAATATTGCCGGGATATCGTCTGGGCCCGGGCTAGTGTTTTTAATTCGGATAAAGCATTTTCCAGTTCTTCAAAAGTGAAAGGTAGATCCAATGGATCATTTAAATTGTCATTTTCAAAAAGATCAGTATTTTCTGTTATTATTTTTATTATTAATTTATTTATTACTAATTTACAATCTACTTCAATAAAGTAATAAGTAAATTAATATGATGTATGTTCTTGGCTAGTGGCAGGTGTCGTCCATTGACGACTCTCTGGAATTTACCTAGCAGCTAGGTCTTCTGGCCAAAGTCTTTTGAGGCGTCTGTCAATTAGTGGAGGGTTAAATAATTCGTCTATGAGAAGTATCCTCTGGAGTGGTCAGCAATCACATCATTGATGAAGGGACAAATTATATGAAGCAGATTTTGATGCTTTGATACAGAGATAATCTTAGCTTGAAAAGAGCTGTGAGCATCAGATCCATATTGGAGTGTGTAACATACAAACAAGTGTTACATTTGTCGCAATTCGGTTTATTCAAAATGGTTTATGGTGACAGAAGATGACATTTTGAAATAGCAGGTCTTCATTAAAGATATGACGAGATTTCTTAGAGTATCCACAAGAACACTCTTTTGTTTGTTATCTCCTTTCTTCGTCACATAATCTCTTTTTCCGGCACATAACCTCGTATTTGAGTCATCTTGGAGAAAATTTATAATTTTTTCTTCATTATTACATAACTTGCTTTGGCTTTCCGTTTATTTTCCAGTAATTGTATGTTTCCAATTTTTCTTAAAGGTTTCATATTTTTTCTTCTGTAGTATGCCGTATTTTCTCACCAGTTTTCCGCTTATCATTCTTTTGAAAATTCTTTTTTCTTTATTATTTGGAAGAGAGGAATAATTTTCTTTTAATTGTTGGTTGAGCACTTCTGCAAACAATAAATTTTCCTTCACTGTTTCTCTGGAACTTGAAGAATTCAATACCTGTTCTACTTTGCTGTTAGGTGTCAGTTTTTCAGGCTTTCGTAATCTTTGTAGGTAACCATTATAGTTTTAAGTTTATGTATGGTCTCATCTTTTTTCTTATTAATTAAATGTCTTTGTCTTCTGGCTTGGTCTGATTTAAATTTGGCAGCTACAACCCTTCTATGAGAATTAAAACTTTGATAATTATTAACATCTGACATCGATGGTGTTGCTGAAAGATTAGTTATATTTTGAAGCGCAAGTCGTTGCATTCGCTCTTTGCTTTTTTTTCATATCTCTTGTGGCTTTCGTTGCTCTCTATGAGTCATTTGATCGACAGTCTTTATAAGTCCTTTTTCCTTCTTATTTAAATATTTTTGCTTTTCTATTTGCTTTTGCAATTCATATTTTTCTGGATCATTTTTAATCTTTGGATATCGTAGTTTCTCTGCTTCACGTTTCTTCTGTAATCTTTGTTCACATGTTAACTTTTTCCGTGGTGCCATGATCTGTAACAATATTAGACAATAATTTAATAACAATATGAACTGAGAACTACCTTTATTTTTTAGTCTTTAACTATTTACCAGAATTGTTTTAATTATGTATTTAAAACAGTAACATTGATGAACATAAGCTAAATCTGAGTTAGTTTGCATTAACATTATCTCCCCTGGTCAACAAGTCTCTCCCCTCCCCTAGCAGTTATTTTGCCAGGGGAAATATGGCAGGGGAGAGACGTTTTCATGATATTTTTTTATATTCTAATTGACATAAGAAATGTTTCGGTACATTATGTATCACATTTTACCTCTTACATTATTATTAAATTAGAGCGTAAATGCAAATAAATCAGATGAATAATATAACTTTTGTGACTTACCAGTGGAGAGACACAATCACCTCGCGAAGCCACCACACTGCTGGAACTTGTTGCAACAACTAACAAATGGCGGCTCTCTCATGGCTCGTGTGTTTTGCATTGATAACTTCGCATCGATAGATGATCTTGAGCACTTGAGCACTATTGCGAATATATCTGTTTTATATTATGTTTTTAGTAGCTGAATGAAATCTGCCAGGGTAGATACACAAAACAAAGTGGGACAAACTTTAAATTTAAAATTCATTGGAAATAAATAAATATTCTTGAATTTTTTATTAATAATAATTAAATATATTTAATGAAGTTCGTGTTTAACATATTTTAGTTTAGCAACTGATACAAAGAAGTTATGTATCGTCTTCAAATTAAACTGAAACCGACAAGAGGATAGGCCAGGGTAGAGACATTTTTAGACTTTATAAGGAATTTCAGAAAAATATACTTTAATTGGGCATTTAATCATAATGTTATTTAATAAAGTACATTATGGTGATGTGTTTCATAGCAAGAAATATCAAAATTTCTATTTTAAACTGATTGCCGCGCAAGTTACCTTTATATAAAAATTACCCACCTATATTATACACGCATTTCGTGCGTCCTATATGGTCTGACGGTTATGTTCAAAATAAGAGAGCTAAAAGGAACTACAACGTTAACGGGATTTTATTGTCTCATATGGTCAATGGACCTCTAAATTTGAAAAAACCGCGGAGTGCTACCATTTAAATTGGTGCGTTTTTGAGAAAGGGGTGAATTAGTCCCTAGGGTGAATTAGGGTGAGTTCTATGCACTTTTGGTACAAACACGTCTATAGGAAAATTGTTCCAGGTTAAATTTACTATCGAAATATTACATTTTAAAGTCAAAAATATTCTTTGTTACAAAAATATATTCAAAAGAAAAGCAAGAAAAAAACACGACGGAAAGAAATTTTGTTTTTTGCCCCATAACTTTTTTCCACAGGGATATAGGTATAGGCATTGCTTCAGCGAAAAATATCTTCTGTCCTTCCTCTTTAAAATGAAGTTTGGTAAAAGGATTTAGAGTTTCCGAAATAGGAGTTTTCACGTTCACCGCTCACAGCATTTTTAGGCCATTTTCCCCATTAATTCGCAAACATTGTTCTGTAATATTTTTATATGCATTTCTAGGTATATGCAATGGTATATTTGGTAAAAATAGAAGTCAAGTACCTTTAAAATGGTCTATTCCATAAAGTTATATGGCTCTTTTTAAGCATGCTTTTTCAAGGTTTTATACTAAAGGATTTTTGATATTTTTAAATTTCTCATTATGACTTTTTTCTTGTACATTTATGTACATATATACATACTTATATATGTTTTCTTGTACATACAGTCGGAAAAATGAAAGAATACCCATGAACGAACATATAAAACACGCTGTATTTTCCTGTCACCGTATCACAAAGGAAATTGTCCAGTGCAAGTACATGTAACAATAATTATTACATGTACTTTCGCTAGCCAATTTTTTGTGTGACACGGTGACAGGAAAATACAGCGTGTTTATATGTTCGTTCATGGGTATTCTTTTATTTTTCCGACTGTATATACATTGTACAATAAAAAAAGCTTATTTTCTTTACTTTAAAATGGCGAATTGCAAAACATTTTAGGACTAAGTATTTTTAAACAAGATATCTGTAGGATTTTCAAAAATATCCGTAATTTGAAAAAAAATAAGTTTTTTTTTTAAATTAGAAGAATATAATTGCATATTATAATATAATATTTAATTCTAAATAACTTTTCTTAATAACACTTTTCGGTATTGTGAAATATAAAGGTACTTTACTCTTGAGCGAAATTCATATTTTTTAACATACCTCTTACACTCTTGATAAAATAACGACATTCTACACCTTCGTTGCGGGGTATGGCTCTCAGAGGAAGGGAAGGGGGGAAACTTATATGGAAGCGAAAGTTGGTAACAATGCATTTATAGCAGAATACTCAAATCATGCCTGCTCGCCCACTCGCCGGCGTAGCTACTACCAACTTTGTTAAATTTCGAAACAGTATTTTCACTTTTATTTAATAATGGTATAGTAAACAATTCTCATTTTTTAATATGTTATTCCTTACAAAAAAACCTTTTAATTTAAGCACAAATAATTAAAAATCGTAAATTTGGGTCAAAAGTTATTAACTTTTTAAGAATTCCCATAAGAGCCCATGTTAAAACTTAACTTTGACCCTTAATAGTAATTAAACGGCACGGTAAAACAATTTTTAAAAAATCAAGTCTTAGTTTTTTGAAGTAAACTATAATATACTAAAATTTCATGCAAATCCTTAATTCTTTGCCGAAGGTGTAGAACGTCGTTAAAATAGTCCCAGGATTTTTTACAACACACCATTTTAAAGTAAAGAAAATAAGCTGTCTTTTTTATTGTACAATGTATATACCTAAATATACAATAAAAAAATGTTATAATGAGAAATTTAAAAATGCATAATCGTAAAATATATCAAAAATTCGTTAACTTTGAACAACCATATCTTGCTTAAAAATAGTCATACAGCCATCTACAATAGACCACTTTAAAGGTAATTGACTTTTCTTTCTATTAAATGTGGCATTGCATCTACCTAAAGCAACACAGAAAAAAGTTACAGAACAATGTTTAAGAAGTAACAACGAAAATGGGCCAAAATCGCTGTGATTGGCGAATTTTGAAAAATCATATTTTGGAAACTGTATATCATAGAGACTTCTACTAAACGTCACTTTAAAGAGGAAGGATGTAAGTTTTTTTTCTATGAAGCAATGCCTATACCTATATCCCTGTGGAAAAAAGTTATGGGGCAAAAAACAAAAAAGACATAACCTCCAATTAACAATAGACCATTCCAGGTCACGTGACTTTGACAGTGTCGATGAGGGGCAAAAATTGTGTTTTTGGTGTTCTTTTTGCTATTTTCTCATTTTATTATAAGTAACCTGCGGTTTTAACTACAACAATTTCAAATATTAGATATAGGACACCCTCATAGGGGATGCAAAAACCAGGTATAATCAGAAAATCAGTTTTCTTGACCCATATCGTCATTCTGTTTACAGTGCATTATGATTATAGTGATTTATAACATCTCGGTCTTTAAATGCAGCTGGTATTATTTATTTATTTTTTTTAGTAAAGTTAGTTTAGAAAGAGTTAATGGATGTAAAAGTAGAGAATCAAAAACTAAAAAAAGAAGTAAAATTGCTACATGAAAGAATGGAGCAACTGGAGAAATTTAGCAAAAAGAAAAGCTTGATCGTAACTGGGTTGAAAGTACAAACAAATGATGATAAGAAATTAAAAGAAGAAATGGAAAATTTCATAGCCCAAGAGTTGCAAACACAAATAAAACTAAGAAGTGCAACAAAAATAGGAGAAACAGTATGCGCAATAGAGACAGAAACTTTCACGGATAAAATGGAAATCCTAAACAAGAAAAGTAAACTAAAACAGCATAAAGACCGTATCTATATAAACAACGATTTGACATCGAAAGAAAAAGAAATACAAAAGGAAATAACTAAAATAGCAAAGGAAGAAAGAAGCAAAGGTAAGCAAACGAAAATCGGCTACAAGAAATTAATAGTAAATGGCAAAATCTGGATATGGGACGAGGAGAGAGACCAGCTGATAGAAAATTCAAAAAACTAATAAACGAAGAACAGCGGCTGAAATATGGTATTGACATGGCAAAAAAAGGAATAACGACTTTGGAAAATGAGGGAAAAAACGATACAAATAAAGAAAAACATGAGGAAATAATAAAAATTGGAACCTGGAATGTACGAAGTACGTACGAAGAGGGTGCCTTAAAAAAATTTAGATAATATTATGGAGAATTACAAAGTAGACATCCTGGCCTTACAAGAAACAAAACAGTTGGGAACTGAAATAGTCAAAATAGGAAAAAGAACCTTTTTTAAGAGTGGCGGGACAAACAGATATTTTGGAGTTGGATTTATGGTGACAGAAAAAATAAGTAAATTAGTTATAGACTTCCAAGCAATATCAGATAGAATATGTTATTTAAGAATAAGAGGAAAGTACAGAAAAATTAGCATCATTAATGCACATGCCCCCACTGAAGAAAAAGACCTAGAAACCAAGACAGAGTTCTATGAGAAGCTAAGTAATTTGATGGATAAAATTCAGAAATATGACATAAAGATAATCGTAGGAGATATGAATGCCAAAATAGGAAGAGAAGAGATTTACAGAAGTATAACGGGTGGAAAAAGTTTGCATAAGGAATCAAATGAAAATGGGAAAAAATTAATTGAATTTGCAACAGAAAATAAAATGAAAATTGTAAGCACAAGATTTGACCATAAGGATATTCATAAGATAACTTGGATATCTCCAGATGGAAGGACAAAAAACCAGATAGACCACGTATTAATAGAAAGTAAACATATCAGAGCAATTACCGATTCCAGAAGCTACAGAGGGGCAGATACCAATAGCGATCATATTCTAACGATAGCCAAACTTAAACAAGAGCTGCCAAGAAACCCAAGAACAGCAAAAGAAAGATTAACATACAGGATAGAATTACTTAAAGAAGAAAAAACGGCAAACAAATTTGTGGCAGAGATAAATAAAAGACTTCGTTACCCCACCGCAGAAGATATTGATGAAGAATGGAGGAATATACAGATAGCGATGACAGAAGCAACGGAACTATGTCTAGGAAAAGTACAAGCAGAGAAACGAAGAGACTGGTTTGACGAGGATTGTAAAATAGCATTGATACGTAGAAATAAAGCAAAAATAGAAAAAGACAAAAATAATACACAGGATACTACAGAAAAATATAAAATGGCAAGAAGAGAAGTAAAACAAATCTGCAGAAAAAAGAAAAGAGAACATCTTGACAAACAGTTGAAAACAATAGAAGAATCATACGTAAACAAGGAAATAAGAAATTTCTACCAAGAAGTAAAAAAATCTCGAGGAACTGCAAAGAGTAAAACAAGTTATTGTAGAGGTAAAGACGGTGTGCTTTTAGGAGAAACAACAGAAAAATTGAACAGATGGGCGGAGTATTTTGAAGAACTATTAAATGAAAATAAACAAGCAGAACCCCAGGAAATAAGACAACATGAACAGGATAACACAGAACAACAACGTGAAGAAGAACCTACACTACAAGAAGTAAAAGAAGCAATATTGAAGCAAAAAAATAACAAAAGCGCAGGAGAAAGCGGAATTCCGGCAGAGATTTTTAAAGTAGGAGGAGAAAAGCTGCAAGAAAAAATTTTCCGACTAATATTAACAGTCTGGCAAAAAGAGGAAATGCCGCAACAATGGAACAATGCACTCATCTGTCCAATCTACAAAAAAGGTGATGAAACAAGTTGCGAAAATTATAGAGGAATATCGCTATTAGAAGTGGCCTATAAAATACTTGCAAAAATCATCCGAAATAGATTGCAAAAGGAGGTAAATAAGATCATTGGAGAATACCAAGGAGGTTTTAGACCAGGAAGATCAACAACAGATCAAATATGTTTATTAAAACTAATACAGAACAACAGCTACGAACAAAATTTGGGACTACACATGTTGTTCATTGACTTTAAACAGGCTTACGACTCAGTGGACCGAGATATGCTATATGAAGCAATGAGATCCTTGGGTATTTCAGGAAAGCTGGTTAAATTAGTGAGAATGACGCTCAACAATACAAAAAACAGGATAACACTGGAAGGAAATTTTTCAAAACAATTCACAGTGAATAAAGGACTGAAACAGGGTGACCCTCTATCTACAGACTTATTTAACTTGGTACTAGAACACATAGTAAGAAGGATAAAAATTAATACAAGCGGTACCATATTTAACAACAGACAGCAGTTTATAGCTTACGCTGATGATCTAGTCATCCTAACAAGAACAAAGGAACATCTCCAAAAAATATTCCAAAAGTTCGAAGCGGAAGCAAAAAGGTATGGATTAAGAATCAACCAAGGAAAAACACAATACATGGTAATGAAAGGAGATATAAATAAAGAGGATAACTATATAAAAATGAAAGGAGAAGGAGATGAATATAAATTTAAGGAAGTAGCAGAATTCGAATACCTGGGAGTGACTGTAACCAGTACTGGAAGGGAAGAAAAAGAAATAGATAAAAGATTATTGAAGGGAAGTCGAGTTGTGGGTGCCTTAAACACGATATTAAAAGCAAAAAATGTATCAATAAACGCGAAAATCAGAATGTATGAAACGATAATACGGCCCACAGTGTTGTATGCGAGAGAAACGTGGGTAATGAACCAACAAGAGGAGAAGAAGATACAGATATGGGAAAGGAAGATCCTGAGAAAAATTTTTGGAGGTATACAGATAGCGGAGAAAACCTGGAGGAGACGAACAAATGAAGAAGTAATGAGGATGTATGGGAGACCAAAAATAACGACAAAAATACGAGCCCAAAGAGTTAGATGGCTGGGACATATTACTCGAATGCCAGAAACTAGAAACGTCAAACGAATATTGAATGACAGAGCATTGGGAAAAAGGAGACGAGGTCGACCAAGGAAGAGATGGTTAGAGGCTGCAGAGAGGGATTTGGAAGAAATCGGGGTGAAGGACTGGAGAAAGAGTGCAGAGGACCGAACAGAATGGAGAAATATTATCCAGAATTTAGAAGCCGTAGGCCTATAAGGCCTGGTAGCGCTGTTATATATATATATATATATTTTTTTTATGGATACACCATTTTTACAGAAATACGACGTCAACCTTTACAAAGCATAGGTTCAATAGGTTGCGTTAAAAAAACAAACCAAAATTAAAATTAAACAAAATTTAATTAAAGTAGTAGCTTAAGTTATTATTAAGTTATATAATGCTCAAAATCTCTCAACTGATTTCTTAAATGTTGCTATAGGGACCGTGCAAGTTCGGAAAAGCGACACCTGGTTTCTACGCTCTGCACTTTTATTCGCACTTTTAATTATATTGGCAAATCGTATGGTCCTGGTTACTGGATAATTGTCAAGGCCATAGTCCAAAAAAAAATAATAAGAAAAAATAAGATTTAGGTTATGTTATTAAATCATAAACAATTGTATGTAGTAAATAAAATTAGTTATTAAAATGCAGTACTGCAAGCAAAATACAATTAACTAAATTTACCTTTATATGTTTACCTCGTTTTTGGTTATGTTTACTGTAAACAAACAAAAATTTTTCAGTAGTTAAAAATTTTGAAAATATTTACATCATCTTTAAGTAAAAGTTGCTAAAAAGTATTTAGTGATGCACACAGATTTATAGAAAATAAAGTTTTGTTGATATTTTCGCGAAATTAAATGGAAAACCCAGAAAGAAGGATTGTGAGGTTATGTTATGGGATCCCAAGCAAATAGTTTATCAGAATTTGAGGAGGAAAATAAAAATAAATATTGCAAGGCTTGTAAAAAGCCCGTAGTCAGTTCCTGGGATTGTCAAAATTGCACTTCTTATTTTCATCCAAGCTGTGCAAGGCAGGCCAAAGTTGTGTATAAAGACAAGAACCAGAAAGAGTTTGTAAGCTGCTGTACAAGTGAAATGGATGAGAAGAAGATTAAAGCTATATTTGGGGATCTACTTAAGGAGCACCTATCCTCATTTAAGAAAGAAATTAATAAAGAACTTGGTGAATTGAAGAAATCGGTCCAGTACATTTCTGACTCATTCGATGAGCAGAAGAAGGCTATTGAGAAGCTGTTTTCGGAAACAAAGCAACTAACAGAAGACAAAGCAGCTATGACACTGAAAATACAAGAATTGGAAAACAGGATAAATGAAATAGAACAACAGAAAATAGAGAAAAATATCATCATAGGTGGTATACCGAAGCAAGAAAATAAAAGCCTAACTGAAGTTGTGCAACATGTTGCAAGGTCAATGCAGATTGAAATTAAAGCTGATTCAATCTGTGAAACATACCGCTTAGGTAAGCACGAAAATGCACCTGTGCTAGTAAAACTAAGTAGCCATAAAACTAAAATCGAATTTTTTCAAAAAGTGAAACAAATGAAGGGAATTGACACTCATGTTTGTGGTCTAAATGGAAACAGCAAAATCTACATAAATGAAGATCTGACGCCACATATTCAAAAGCTTTTTAAAAAAGCGATGGAGATAAAGAAACAAAAAAACTTCTACTCAGTTTTTACCAGAAATGGTAAAATATTACTAAAAAAAACTAGAACTGAGGCTCCGGTGAAGATTTTGTGTGAGCAGGACTTGAAGCTGTAAATGGTGTAGTAAAATAAACAAGTTTTTGTTCTAAACAAACGTTTTATGGAAGCTGATATTCTAGATAATATTTCTATTGAAAATAAAAAAGTTACTATTGAACCAAGTGCTATAAATAGTGTTATTAGTATAGGTCAGGTTCAACTAAATACTTTGTTACTCAATATTAGGGGTATAAAAACAAATCATGATAAACTTCTTGTATTTCTTCAAGCTTATAACTTACAATGTTGTGATTTAATAATCTTAACAGAATGCCACAGCTTGTACTCAACTTCTCAGTGTAACATTCCAGGTTTTAATATTTATTATGATGATGGAGATTTCAATAGCTTTGATGGTATCTTAGTATATACTAAATTCAATTTAAATCCACTTATACATACAAACAAACAAGTTACATCTAAAATAAGTATAACAAGCTTAACACTAACTTTTGAAAACACAACTTTTGTTTTTAATATATGCTATCGCTCACCCAGCTCAAATGTAGTTAATTTTTTATCAGACTTGAATCAATATCTTTCTCAAAAAAATTCAAAAGATATTGAGTTGTTTTTAGGAGATATAAACTTAAATATTCTGAATGACACAGATCACATAGTCAGTGAATATACTTCTATCCTTAATTCTCATGGCTTTTTTTCATTATATGAGGACGTAACAAGGCCAGAATCTCTGACATGTCTTGATCATATATTCCTCAAAACACGATTAAAGGAGAACTTTATAAAGGTAAGTCCAAATATAATTAATTATGACATAACAGATCATTTACCAGTCTTGTTGAATTTTTCATTTAATAAAAATATCAGTAGCAACTCTTTTAGTAACACAAAAATATATAAAAAATTAAACTATCAAAAACTTCTTAATCATGCAAAAAATGTAAACTGGAGAGAGATTTTGAACTATGCAGAACCAGAGATAGCTGCGGGACAACTTATAAAAAATATATCTGAATTAATTCAACTTTCTTATGATGACATAGTTCTTAAAAATAAGTTTAAAAAAATTAAACCTTGGATTACTCATGGCATTATTGTATCTATTAGAAAAAGAGATCAACTTAAACAAAATCTAAGAAGGGAATCCACTCCAGAAAAAATCATTGAATATAAAGATTACAGAAATAAACTAAATAAATTAATTACACAAACAAAAAATGATTATTATAAAAACAAAATAAATGAAAATAGCAAAAATATTAAAAAAATTTACAATTTTATAAATGAGGCTACAAACGAAAACACAAAAAATAAAAAAAATGAAATTAAGTACATCAAGGTTGAAAATGAAAATAAAATTGAAAATAACATTGATATTGCAAACCATTTTAATAAGTTTTTTACTGAAATAGGATTAAAAATGACCAGTAAAATTAAAAAACCACATACTCCATTCCACATGAATTACTCCTCTCAGACATCAATGTATCTTAAACCAGTCACAAATAACGAAATAATAAAATATATAAATTCCCTTAAAAATAATTCAGCACCAGGTAAAGATGCCATCTCTTCTAAAATTATAAAAACTCTTCACATCTATCTCATTGATTCTCTTGTTCATATAATAAACCTTATTTTTAAAACTGGTGATATTCCAAGTCATTTTAAAGTTTCAGTAGTGAGCCCTGTTTATAAATCAGGTAATAAATTTAATATGGAAAATTATAGACCAATAAGTATCATATCAAATCTAGGTAAAATCTTTGAAAAATGCTTAAAAGATAGATTAGTGTCATATTTAACTGAAAACAAAATATTATCTCCTAATCAGTTTGGTTTTACTCCTGGTCTAAGTACAGTAGATGCTATGAATGAAGTTGTGCAAGATATAACTATGCATCTTGATAAAGGGCAAAAATGTATTGCAGTGTTCCTTGACTTGTCCAAGGCATTTGACACAGTTTCACACACTAAATTATTGGATATACTAGATAAATATGGCGTGAGGGGTATTGGGCAGAAAATTTTTACTAACTATCTTTATGAAAGAATACAATATACAAAAATAAATGATGCTATCAGCGAACCAAGAACTATTAAAATTGGAGTGCCACAGGGTACAGTTTTAGGCCCAATACTCTTTAATATATATATATAAACTCAATATTTAATCTTAAGATCAGGGGTAAAATCGTGTCATATGCTGACGATACAGTCATAATTTTTTCTGCATCTACATGGGAAGAAGCAAAACAGAAACTTCAACAAGATCTAGTTTATATCAAAAATTTTCTTGATACATTTAAGCTTCTTCTAAATGCTAAAAAAACTAATTATGTAGCCTTTTCTATAAATGATACAAATCGTCCAAACTTTGAAAACATTAACATACAAAACATTGAAGATCCTATTGAACAAGTAAATGTCATAAAATACTTAGGAGTATATTTAGATAAAAATCTTAAATGGGAACACCACATAACATACCTAACAAAAAAGATTAGGGCCCTTATGCATAAATTTTATCTGCTAAGGGAGTTTCTTGCAAAAAAACTGATCACTATGATTTATCAATCCTTAATTGAGCCTTTACTAAGGTATGGAATTTTGTTGTGGGGTGGAGCATATGAAAACAACATAAGAAATCTCAAAGTAGCTCAAAATTCAATTATTAAAATAATGTTAAAAAAACCTAAACTTTTCTCTACAACCGAATTATATAATAATAAAATCTGTGACTTGAAAACACTCTATATTTCAACATGTTGCACATATATTCATAAAAATTTCTCCAAACAGACACTAATAGAACATAATTATCAAACTAGAGGTAACATCAAAAGAAGCTTAGTTTTACCACAGTTAAGTCGAGGAATAAGCCAACATTCTGTGATTTTTAGGGCACCCAAGTATTATAATTTACTACCAAACAAAATAAAAGAAATCAAATCCATAAAAATGTTTAATAAAAAGGTAGTTGATTGTATTATTGGAAACAAAACACAATTTGAATTATAAATCCTGAAAAAAATGTTCTTTTTTTGATTTTGGAATTCTTAATACCTATAAGTTGGATTTTTTACATATTATTATATTATATAGATATGCTGTTTACTTAGTTTTAAGTTTAAATTCCAAATAATTTTGATTTCTCGAATGTGTTTTTTTTTTGTTACGTTTGTTTATAAGTAATCTATATTTATTTAGGATTTTTCTATAGACACACACAGATGTTTTCACATCTAGGTGTCTTTCTGTATATTATATTATATGTACTTAAAAATGTAAATTTTGGCTAATAAATTGAAAATTGAAATTGAAAATATAATAATTGCATATCATATCAATATTGTGGAGCAATATATAATTTTTGTCCTTCAATGACAGTGTACTTATGAAATATACGTCAATTTGACAATTTCAATTGACATGAATTATTTAAGAAAGTTGCAATATTTTTCCGCTATTCGCGCACGATCGTTTCGCGTATCCCTTCCAAGTACTTGCACACCGCGAATAGATATTCCAAATAACTCTAAACTATTGCTGTGCTCATTGGCAGTTCGTAAAATTCTTGTAATGGGTTCATTTTAACCATAATTTGTAGTGTGGAATGGAATGTTGAAAATCTCAGTGTTACGAGTTCTTCTAGTATTAACATTAAAACTTAATAAACTTAGTAACCCTGGATCTTGAACATATCCATTTATAATCTTAAAAAGGAAACATAAATCCGCTTGACACCTTCTATGATGTAGTGGTGAGATATTTAGTATTGACAGTATATCATCATATGTGTATTGTTCTCTAATAAAACCAATCTTGTAAGCACATACCCTCAAGAATTTATTCTGAACTCTCTCGATACTGTAGATGTCACTATTATATGAAGGAGACCAAATGAGAGAACCATACTCCAAAACTGATCGAACTAAACTAAAGTATAACATCATAATCAGTTTGTACTGAAAACTGATTACAGTTTCTTAGAATGAATCCCAACATTTTTAAAGCTTTAGCTGAAGTTTCGTTAATATGATATTTAAAAGTTAATTTAGAATCAAAATTTATTCCTAAATCCTTAATATTATGACGTGCCTCTAATGGTACATTATTTATACAATAATCATAATTTACAAACTCTCTTGATCTTCCAAAAGTAATTTTAAAACATTTTTTTATATTTAAGTATAGCATGTTTACCTCACACCAACTAGCTAAGCTTTTAATATCATTCTGTAACAAAGAGGCGTCAACTAGGTTATTTACTATTCGAAATATTTTAAGGTCATCAGCAAACATTAGAAAATGACTACTTTTAATCACTGAGGATATATCATTAACAAATATATTAAATAATAGAGGCCCAATATGAGACCCCTGAGGAACTCCTGAGGTTACAGATACTCGTTGAGATAAACAGTTTCCATATTTAACATACTGACATCTACCAGACGTATAACTACCTATCCACTCAATTATTTTACCTCCAAATCCATAGCCTTTTAATTTAGCAATAAGCAGATCATGGTTAACTCTATCGAAGGCTTTAGAGAAGTCTGTGTAGATAGCGTCAACCTGACCCTTCTGTTCAACTGAATTAGCAATGAAATTAGTATACAATATTAAGTTTGTGCATGTAGACTTACCTTTAGAAAAGCCATGTTGTCTAACATCAATTATATCTTTACAATTCCATGTCAAAAAGTTATTTACAAGGCACTCAAAAAGTTTGGGTAATACAGATTGGTTACAAACCGCTCGATAATTTTCAACATCATTTTTATTACCAGACTTAAAAATTGGTGTTAAATAACTAGTTTTCCAAAAATCAGGAAAGATGCCAGTACTCAATGAGGAATTAAATAAGTAGCAGATAGGTTTTACGAGAGTAAAAATGCAATGCTTGAGAACATAAGCTGGCAAACAATCTGGTCCAAGCGATAATTTCCAAGGCATCTTTAAAACACTATCAATTATGTCTGAGAGCCCAATACTATAATTATTCACATTTACACTCTGCTGATAGTTAAAAATTGGGATCTGATTAACTTTAGAATTAGAATATGTAGTTGAGAAAAACTTACTAAATAAATTAACTGTCTTGAGCATTATCACCTGTACTATCACCGTAGGACATATTAGATGGCAGATTATAACTTTTACGTTTATTATTGATATACTTACAAAAATGTCGAGGATTAGATAGAATCCCATTCTCAATATTATTTAAATAGTTAGTATAACATTGAGAGGAGACTTGTTTACATTCATCTCTTAACTGAGAAAATCTTAAATAATCATCCCTTCTACCAAATAATTTATACTGCTTATGTATTTTCTTTTTTAAATATATCAACTTCCTTAATTTACCATTAAACCAAATCGGAAACGAACTTGTTTTAAATTTTTTGATCGGAACAAATAAGTCAAAACTATAAAAATTAGTCAATTATAAAAAAAACTCACTTTATCTCTTTTACTTTTACTGGAACACTTTACAACTGAACAAAACGCTGGTATTTTAATCATATTCTTAAATTAAACAATGGTTTTCTACACTTAACCTACTTTGTTTACAAGATCTTTGCCCTCCAGTCGCTGTCAAATGACGTCACCCTGGAATGGTCTATATCTCCAATTAACAATGTCTCCAATTAAGAGACATAACCTCCAATTTTCCCCCATCTTAATAGTATATTATGCAACGAGCATTTAAGGATGGTCATTATGAAGCGAGTATGAGGGTTACGAAACGAGCCATATGCGGTGAGTTTCGTATAGAGTACGAGCTTCATAATGATAATTAAATGCAAGTTGTATACACTATTTTTTCTATGGTCATTCACAACAAAAAATATATTCAAATTTATTAATTTTGTAACACAAATAAATTCAGTAGTTTGTCAGTTTGACGGTTTGTTTACATATTGAGAACTATCAAAGAGTATGTATTTGACTCGCCATTAATCACTGCGCATGTACCACCTTTATCGCAAATGCTATATTATCGCGATTCTATTGGTTAAAAATCTGTATCTTAATGAAAATCTGTATGATAATGAAGTTCATTATGATACAGGTAGTGACATCATAATTTTCAATTTATTATTTTATTAAAGTTGTGAGATAAAAAGAAATAAAACTAGTCGAGCTGGTAAATTTAGCGATTAACGTATAAATTCACATTATATTGACTGTTTCCCACCTTAACACGTATCAGAGGAGTATGTCAACTAAAACTGTCACTGTGACAGTGGCAGTTGCTAAACTCGTTCGATACATCTAAAGGTGGGAAACAATAAATATAATGTAAATTTTTAGGTTAATATCGCTAAGTTTCCCAGCTCGACTAGTTTCATTTCTTTTTATCTCACAACTTAATACGTTTTCCATCGTTTGTGCTATTTTGCCTGTTATTACCTCGCTCATCACTGTATAGCATAAGCGATGACGGTCAGAATGACAGTTGCGATGACGGTTTGCGATGACGGTCGCAATGACAGCCACGATGACGGTCGCGAATTCAATGCTTAAAGAAGTTTTCACTTCAAAACATCCTAGAATTCAAGATCTATATGAACAAAATAAGAGTAAATATAAACAAAGTTGCAATAATTGAATATGACAATTACTCAGATGAAGACAAAATAGGTACGAATTACCCAAAAGGGAAAAGTGATTTGTTGTTTAACTAAAGAAACAAAATATACCCTATTTCACGAACATACGCCTGTTTTGGATTACTTCGACAAGGAATATTTTACTGTGCAAAATAAGAAGAACGAAAGTAAATTGCAAATTACATTGTTGTTTATTGGAATAATTATTAGCGCCATTTACTTTCGTACTTCTTATGTTGTACAGTAAAATATTCGTTGTCGAAGTAATCCAAAACAGGCGTATGTTCGTGGAATGGCCCATATTAAATATTATATGAGTACTTATCCAAAAATTAAGATCAAGTCAGTATGTTTAAAATTAACAACTTCCCTGCTGGTGGTTACTACATGCAAACTATGTTAGAATGTGTCTTTTTTGTTAAGTATTCCTGTTTATTGAACCTATGTGTAATTTCATTTTCTGATAGACAGGAAGTGAATTATCATAAATGTTTAAAAAACCTGAGCTTAACCTTTTATGGGTCACATTTTACTCTTACTAATTATAGCCACAAAAGTGCTGGACCATACAATTGAAGGAGTTTGATGTAGTAAAGAGCCGTGGCATGTCCATCCAGTCTTTTGCGGGGCTTCCTTGAGCCAAAATTTAAGGTTCTTGAGACACCTGGATAGACGACCACTTCGTCTACCACCCACGCAAATTTCAATAAGACTAAGCCATAGCCATAGTGTTAAACGACTATAGATATCTTCCCTTTGTAATAATAAACGGCTAAATGTACAAAACTAACTTACCAATTTTTATTTTCAATCTTTCTTCTAGACGAACTTTAAATTCGTCAGCCATGTTATTATGTTCTATAAAAATGAATGGAGCGTGTTGACATAAGCACCATTAACTTATACACACTACACACGATGCAGAGTTTTTAATCGTCGATAAATTAAGTAACATACACTTTTTGCACTGCGACATTCTTTAAGAAAAACAAAGACCGTACGCTAGGGTGTTTTTGGTTGGTGTTTATGATTTACGTTAGTCATATCCTCGATTGAAAGAAAATTATGAATGAAACGGAATTCAAGGCTACAATGCGTATACACGGCGCTCGAATGCGCTATTGCCAAACATACGAGATTAGTATAAATAAGTTCTGGCACTTAATTTATGAATAAATCTAATATTTAAATACCATGTGCAGTGAAAGAACCCAAATTCAAGAAACCTGAATATTTAACGCATGTCTTCTGGTCAAATTATTTGTTAAAAATATCTATAACTTATTTACCTGGAAAAAATAAAACTTCAAAAATCCGTGGGATTGACTTATCCAAATAAGTAGATTAAGGACTTACATATTACAATGCCCAATTAGTCCAAGTAATGAAGCTTATAATAGGACAAAACCTCGCAATTTTTACAGAATGGATCGATTTGCTTGAAAATTTGAGAATAAGTAGTGGATAGTCCAAGGATCAAAATCTATATGATGCCTAAAGGCGCTTTTAGCATGAGGGTGGTTGCCACCCCATCTCGGGGGTGGAAATTTTTATTATATTTTGACCGCAAAAGTTGGTAAAAACGTTCATTCTAAGCAAAAAACGTTCTATACATTTTTTTGATAAAATTAATAGTTTTCGATTTATTCGCTATCGAAAGTGTTCGTTTTATATCGAAAAAATCAATGTTTTAATAAGTAGGTTTTCTGCTAATAACTCCAAAAGTTTTCGTTTTATCAAAACAACTTTACTTAACAAAAATGTGCCTATAAAAAATAAACAAAACCGTTTTTTAAATTTTCTTTAAGACCAATACCTAGTAATCGAGCTATAGTTTATTATATAATCTTCGTCAAATGCTAAATATTGTAGTTTCAAAGTCTAAAGACGGGAAAACTATATGCTAATCACCACCCTAATTAAAATTAGTCATTGACCTTATTTGGTCTTCTTTATCTATCAGGAGCGTCATTTGAAATTTTGCTAGGGGGGGGCAAACATATATACAATACATTATACAGGGTGTAACGAAAATACAGGTCATAAATTTAATCACATATTCTGGGACCAAAAATAGTTTGATTGAACCTAACTTACCTTTGTACAAATGTGCATATAAAAAAAGTTACAACCCTTTGAAGTTACAAAATGAAAATCGATTTTTTCCAATATATCGAAAACTATTAAAGATTTTTTATTGAAAATGAACATATGGCATTCTTATGATAGTAGCATCTTAAGAAAAAATTATAGTGAAATTTGGACACCCTATAAAAATTTTATGGGGGTTTAGTTCCTTTAAACCCCCCAAACTTTTGTGTACGTTCCAATTAAATTATTATTGTAGTACCATTACTTAAACACAATTTTTTTAAAACTTTTTTGGCTCCTAGTACTTTTTCGAAAAGTCGGTTTTTATCGAGATATTTTGAATATTTGTCAAATCTACCACATATTTGTATATGGTTAAGTACGATTATGGAGACTTGGTAATACATAATATGAAAATTTATGTATGATTTACATTTTTAGGTATATTTTGAAACGCATTAAAAAAGAAGCCATATTTCGATAAAAGGTGCCTTCTCGATAAAATACAAAGAGGCAAAAAGTTTTAAAAACACTGTGTTTAACTAATGGCACTGCAGCAATATTTTAATTGGAACGTACACAAACATTTGGGGGTTTAAAAGAACAAAACCCCCATAAAATTTTTATGTAAACATATTAAAAAATAAACCTCAACTCGATAAAAACTGCCTTATCGAAAAAATACTAAGAGTCAAAAAGTTTTAAGAATATTAAATTTAACTAATGGTACCACAATAATAATTTAACTGAGACGTACAAAAAAGTTTGGGGGGGGTTTAAGGGAACAAAACCCCCATACAATTTTTATGGGGTGCACAAATTGCACGATAATTTATCTTTAAGATGTTCCTGTCATATAGCCACTTTACACCATGCAACTAATTGCGCAATTAATTGCACAATTTCTTGCAGCAATAGAAATTGCATCGTGTCATACGCGAATTGCACATAAAAGCTGCAACTTCTTGCAGCAATTTCTTGCTGCAAGAAGTTGCAGCTAGATAGAACATGTCCTATTTTTCATGCAATTTTTCTGCAATTTGGGTATATTTTTAGTAACTTTTAAGGCTACACTGTTTGTTTTGACATTCTGTCATCCTAAATTTCAAACTAAGCAATTTTTGACAAAACTAGAGGAACTTTTTACCAATTTCACGCTTCACAGATAACATTATTCTGGGGGATAATTTTAATTATGCAACATAGGGATTAAAGAAACTATATTCTATTTTTATTTCTTTTGTATTTAACAACTTGTTTCCTTTTGTAAATGAATAATGTATTATAGGTATACTTGCATTAGGTATTAATTGATTTTGTTATACATAATACATATTATACTTTTCTCAAATTATAATCTAACATTTTCAATCTAATATATCTGATAACTCTACTCAAAAAATTACATTTTTAATTTATAAAAACAACATAACCCAAAATTTATGGTATGTCAAAGTTTCTGTCCATTTCATGTCAGTTTATGCAATTACTTGCACTGTGTAATCACTTTATTGCAGAAAGCTACTTGCAACTTATTGCAGAAGTTCTTGCTGCAAGAACTTGTGCAATAAATTTCGCAATTACTTGCATCGTGTAAAGTGGCTAATAAGAATGCCACATATCCATTTTCAATAAAAATCTGTAATTGTTTTCGATATATTCGAAAAAATCGATTTTCATTTTGTAACTTCAAAGGGCTATAACTTTTTTTTATGTGCATATTTGTACTAAGGTAAGTTAGGTTCATTCGAACTATTTTTGGTCCCAGAATATGTGATTTAATTTATGACCTGTATTTTTGTTACACCCTGTATATGCAAACAAAATACAAAATTGATCTATTTTTTGTAAATGTCAGTCATTTTCAGGGTCAGGGGGGCAAATGCCCTCCCTGACCCTATTAAATGACGCCCCTGTTATCTATGTATTGTTAACAGGTTCTAGAAATTTTACCGGTTAGAATGATTAGTTTTTAAAAAAATGGAGTTAAAAGCGAATAACGAATTTTTGTAGTTTGGAAAAAATGGCCTTTTCATCAGAATAGAAAGATTAACATCAGAGATACGAAAAATGTTTAAATATGAAATTGTAGATTATTTAATTCCCAAGAATCTGGTTTGCAAAAATTTTTTCTACGTCAAAAATTAAGTGAGCTATTGACATTAAATCTTGTAATAACATGCAAAACCACCTTTACCAACCCTTTCAAAGTCACCTCTTTTTGCGACTGAGGACTTAAAAAAAAAAGTAAAAAAGTTACGGTTAAAAAATCAATATATTTTTTTGAAAAAAATAAAAGGAGAAATCCAATTGGAAGCATAATAATGTAAGTTAGCGGTGATTTTGGTTATTGGCCTAATTCATTCTTCTTTATTTATGTATTATTAATAGATTCTAGAAGTTTTGCTGGCTTAGGAGTAGTTTTAAAAAAACTGGAGTTAAAAGCGAATAACGAATTTTTGTAGTTTGGTAAAAAATGCCATTTTCTTCAGAATAGAAAGATTAGCATCAGAGATACGAAAAAATGTTTAAATATGAAACTATAGGTTATTTAATTCTTAAGAATTTGGTTTGAAAAAATTTTTCCTACGGCAAAAATTGAGTGAATAGTAAATGAGTATTATCGAAAAACAATGATTTTTTCGATATAAAACTAACACTTACGATAACGAATAAATCGAAAACTAATAAACTTAAAGATAAAACCCATAACTAAATTAAAATTCATGGTGACGTTTCAATTATTACTTTAATCATCGTCAGAATAATAAGTTTCTTGAGCGGATGCTTTAAAATAATTTTAAAGGAACAAACAATAATTAATGAAAACGTAAAAATGACATTGACAATCATTGGGTTCAGTCAATAATTTCAAACACGCCATGTCTTGTTGCGTGTTTAAGGGTGGCTTCAAAAGAAATATGGATAATGCCTCCTTGATACTGAGTTACGTTGGAGAACTTGCATGACCAATGATTGAGAAGTCCTTACGACTAATAGGGTGATGTTCTAGCAAGTTTTCCAACGGAACTCAGCATCAAGGAGGCATTATCCATATTTCTTTTGAAGCCACCCTTAAACACGCAACAAGACATGGCGTGTTTGAAATTATTGACTTAACCCAATGATTGTCAATGTCATTTTTACCTTTTCATTAATTATTGTTTGTTCCTTTAAAATTATTTTAAAGCATCCGCTCAAGAAACTTATTATTCTGACGATGATTAAAGTAATAATTGAAACGTCACCATGAATTTTAATTTAGTTATGGGTTTTATCTTTAAGTTTATTATTTTTATCAAGTTTAATGGTGTGTCCTTATCTACATAAATCGAAAACTATTAATTTTATCAAAAAAATGTATAAAACAGTTTTAGCTTAGAATGAATGTTTTTGTCAACTTTTGCGGTCGAAATATAATAAAAAGTTTCCACCCCCGAGATGGGGTGGCAACCATCCCATGGTAAAAGCGGCTTTCGGCATCATATAAATTTTGATCCTTGGACTATCCACTACTTATTCTCAACTTTTCAAGCAAATCGATCCATTCTGTAAAAACTGCGAGGTGAAAAGCTTCGGTTCCTGGACTAAATTAGATTATACAAAATATTTGTGCATAGTCATACCTACTGTCTTTATTATATTATTATATAGTTTACAATACTTATGTTGCCAAAATATCATTTGATTTTTAATAACAAAGCTATTTTTTAAAACATTTTTATATACTATAGGCTTGGTCTTTGTCACTTTCTCCACACATTTTGTGATCCATTTTAAACATAGTTTTATGTTTCCTAGGCACCTGAAATTTTCAGAATAGCTTAGAACTAGCTAACAATGTAATATTTAATTGCTATTATATTGATAAATCGATTTTTTTTTAGTTTTAAAGTATTTTAAAAATGTGATTAATTCAATCACATTTAAATACCATTTTAAATTACGTTAACGAATCGATACGTGGTAGCTTAGTGGCATAGAGATAGACTGGAGATCAAGAGGTCCTGAGATTAAAAGTTAATATAATTAAAATTCATATTTTATAAGTTAATTATTATTGTATATAAATGTTAAATATACCATTTTAAATATTTTCTTTGATTTATATGAGTTTAAATCCGCTAGAGAAATAATATGCCTCTAAAAAAGTCGATTACAAAATTCTTTTTTCTATTCTCATACTATAATATAACAATTGTTATGATTTCACTACCTGTATCATATTAGTTGCGTTCGCGGGTACCCTGGACAATTTGTCGCCGACAATTTCTAACCTCACCTAATATAAATAATACCGTTAATAGATAAATATACAAGGTACATTTACTTTTAATTAATATTAATAACTGATTATTAAATTATACTATTTTTTATAGGTAAATATACCTTGTATATTTATCTATTAACGGTATTATTTATATTTTTTTAAAGTGCGCATGCGATTTGCTGAAAATTTGTCGCCGATTAGGTCGCCGATAGGTACCCGCGAATGCACTTAATGAACTTCATTATGATACAGATTTTCATTACGATGCAGATTTTTAACCAATAGAATCGGGATATGGCATTTGCGATGAAGGTGGCACACGCGCAGTTACCAATGGCGAGTCAAATACATACGCTTTGACAGTTCTCAATATGTGAACAAACTGACAAACTACTTAATTTATTTGCGTTAAAAAATTAATAAATTTGAATATATTTTTTGTTGTGAATGATCATAGAAAAAATCGTGTATACAACTTGCATTTAATTATCATTATTATGAAGCTCGTACCCTATACGAAACTCGCCGCTAGGCGGCTCGTTTCGTATCCCTCATACTCGCTTCATAATGACCATCATTAAATGCTCGTTACATAATATACTATTATGACATAGAAACTGAAACAACAAAATAGTTTATAATTTTATACTGGGTCCTACAAATAATGAAAACGTTTTATTATAAAAAGTTCTTTTTTTATAAAAGTGTAATTATTTTTATAGTCAATCACAAATCATAACCAGAAAAACATTCAAGTGATATTCTATTTATGCAATTGGCGGTTGCTTGATGGAAGTTCATGTTAAAAAAAAACAAAAACACAAACTGTTTTAAACTGTGGAATATCAACTTGAAATGTTTTGCTGTAATACAGGTTACTTAATAGAGAAATTTTAAACTATTGTTTTCACCCTTTTTTGAAAAAAATGTGAGAACGTGAATGATTTTACATGTCTGTCTAGTCTGTCCGTCTGTAAACACAACTCCTCCGTCATTAGACCAGATAGAATGACAAATGAGGTGTCGAATGAAAGCTTATAACACAAGGATGGTTGTGGGCACGGTTGTGGGGTACTGCTTGAAACTACCCGTTATCAACAATTAGCCCGGGTTCGAAAGTAAATAAAAGTCTCTTTATTAAAAAACCTCTATTTATCTAAATAAGCTCTAAGTTAGTATAAAAGGGCGTACAAAAATTAATAACGAAAACAGTATAATTCTAATGGATCTAAACAACGTAAAATAATTAAAAAATGTTTTTTTCACGCGGTACGGAAGAATGCATGACCAGTTACCGCGACGTATCTTTTACTTCTCAATTCACACTGTCTTACATCACCACCGGTTAAATTCTGCCCCAGCGTATCGTAAAGTTATTTTTTATGCAGCAAACAGCTGAATCGCATGACATTATTTTCTCTGTACCAATTATTATCAAATTATTATCATATTATCAAATCGTCTATAAGTGGAAGAATGTGTTTATATTATGAAAAAATTAATTTCTCAATGCTTTGAACCTCTTAATAAAACGGTTTTGAATACAGGGTGTACATCAAACAGACAACTAAAATTAATACAATATTTAAATGGCTCGAACAATGAACAATGGTATTAAAGGTTAGAGTATTAAATTTGACCTTTGACTTTCGGTTTTCGAGTTTCAACCGGAAGTAATGTTTTAAAGTCACCGAAAGAGTACAAGTGATATATAATTCGACGCGCCTTAGCAAGACAAGAACAAATATATGTACTTCCGGTTTCATGCCGTTGCCGGTCCGTGCGGCTGTCTGACCGCGAATATAAGTCATCCGTTATTAGAACTAATATAATGACAAATTAGGAGTCGGGTGAGAGTTTATAACTCTAGAATGGTAAACTCAGATTTATAATTTTAAAGTTGCAACCGGAAGTACTATTTTAAAATCACCGAAATAGTACAAACGGTATCGTTTACGGAGCGTCTTAGCAAAATGAGAATAGATATACACTTCTGGTTTTTATATCACTTCCGGTTAAAAAGACGTAACCAGAAGTTACACATTATAGTCGCAGAAATAGTAGAGTAGATACGATATTGAAAAGTCTAGATCTAACTATTAGTTCTGGTTTTGATGTCATACAATTATTCAAGTTCAATCAAACTTTTAAATTATCTGTGTAGCTAAATTATCAAATTTTTTAATCAACTCCATATTCCTCCATTCAATTTCATATACATATTTTATAAAATGTACAAAACGCGGCAACACCGCTTTCCATATCACACATCGTCACTGTTGGCTGCATCTACTCCAAGTTGGGTTTTACTAAGGATGGATGCACTTACGGAACCAATGGTGCACTTAAGCGAACATATTTTGTGGGCTGAATTCTTTTCTTTCTTCAAGGGCCGGTTGTTCGAACGCTAATCAACAATGATTACTATCAAATATTTAATTACTGTCACAACTGTCAATGTCAACTTTGGTTGGATTGCTGAAAACATAATTGATTATAATTATGAGATTAGTTAATCAATTAACATAACAATTATTAACATAATTGATTAACTAATTTCATAATTGTTATCAATAATTATGTTTTCAGCAACCCAATCAAAGTTGACATTGACATTTGTGACAGTAATTAAATATTTGATAATGATCATTTTTGATTAGCGTTCGAACAACCGGCCCTAAAAGTCTCAACAAGGAAATATTACACTTGGACGGGGTTCTCTGTTTAGAAGTTGATCTTATTGTACATTTATATAATGTTTATGATTAAGTATATATGTTTTTAGTATGGATTCATTTTATTTAATGTCTTTATTATAATTATTATGAGCGGAAAAATTCCCATTATTTTACTATTTTTAAGTGATATCCATTCATTTATTTTTAATAATAATTCACACGCTATTCCTTGTATCAATAAAGAAACTGTAGCGTTTATATCCACCGAAGTAGAGCATTCGGATCATTATATTTCGGATCATCAAAGTATTTAGAACATATTCCGATCATCAATATTTAGTTTTCAGATATATTTTCTGCTATTAAAAATAGCATCATCACTTCCGGCCTACTGCTTTTATTGTTTTTACTCACGAGACGAGAATATGTTTTATGTCAACAGATTTGGTTCTCTTTACTTTTTAAGAAAAAGAATGTGTGTGTGTACTTTGTACGCACGTAAGCGTAAGAAGTTATCTATACTTCTATTATAATATAATTTCAACGAAATTAGTATACTTTAAACAGTTTATTTATATTTTATTTAAATATTAAACTAATTTTATTACTTACTACTTTTCAAAAATTTTTATTAAAACAGTACCAAAAATTAAAAAAATAAAAGAATAAAACACACACAAACACTTGAAAAATGCCACAAATGATTTCTGAACAATAATTGTCGGAAAATTTTTTAACTAAATACGTGTTTTCTGAAAAAATATTATATAATAAATATACTTACGTAAGAAGGTATACTTCTATTATATGATTTCAGCGAAATAAAATACTTTTAATAGTTTATTTTTATTTTATTAAATATTAAACTGATTTTAATAGTTACTTACCACTTTCCAAAAATCCAAAAATTAAAAAAAAAGACAGCAATTGTCCGCATTTGAACCCGGGACCTCTCGATCCGTAGTCGAATGATTTACCAATGAGGCTACGAAGGCATTGTTTTGACGGTTTCTTGGACATTATGACAAACCACGGTAACAAAGACGAAGTGAAGTGTTAAATAAAAATGTTTTAATAATACGTATTACCTTACTTCCGAGGAAGACAAATCCAAAGACACAAAAATTATAATAAATATATTTACTAAAAACACTAATATATTTTTTCCACACCATTTTTGGACTGATACATGTAACTTAAAAGATTTAGCAACGAACAACATGCTGTCTCTGTGCGCATGCGCGCAGAATAATAAAAATTCACTCCCAATCGCGCCTAAAGAGGTATAACTACAAAAACAAAAAAATTGAAAGTTTCTATTGGGGTTCGAACCCGCTTATGTTTGCGCAGTTAGTATTGGAATTCATTCATCTTACACTTCTACCCACGCCCACGGAGACACCTGCATCATGTGGAAAGATCGACGGAATAAATGGTTTAAACTTTTGACAGTTCTGAATTTAACCAACTTATTTTGATTTTTGTAGAATATTGAAATATTAAAATACAACAAAACATAGAGTAAGAAAACAATATATTAGGTAAATATTGACAGAAATTTTGATGGTAATCAAATTATGTAAATCAAAGCATTACATGCTATTTTGATAGGTTCATTTTAAATTTTCCAAATAGGTAGGTACCTATGTAATTTTTATTAGGATACTGAAACATTTACAATTATTACGTACCTGTCGCTTTTAAAAACCATTTAAAAAGTCACTACAATTATAAATTTGCTTTTTCTCTGCCATCACAACACTAAAAACTAATATACACAACATTTGTTGATCCATAATCTCCAGCAATTATTGACAGATGATTTTAACACCCAATACGATCCCGTATAACGTTTGAGCGACTAAATATACTGTCATACACTAGACCAATCAAGTTAGTAAAAAATAAGCCGTTTTTCGACATAATTGAAAAGACGAGGTTTGACAGTTGAAATGTGTAGTACGAGATATTATAAAAAGACTACCATCTTGGGATTCATCAATTTTTTTAGTGGAACATTTTTTAAATAAACAATCAAAACGTCAAACTTAGTTTTTTGCCACATAACTTAAAAACTTGTTTATTTAGAAATTTGACGTCCAGAGGTAACTTTTTCAGAAAAAAAGATACATCGAATGAGATACACCAAATTAAAATCGGTTAATAAACAAAAAAGTTATTGCAAAACGGACGACAAAATCACTGTTTTTGAATATTGTTAATAACAATTTTATTGTTTATTAAAATATGTTTAAATATACCTAAACTTGAGGGCATTATGGTGTTTGAATGGTGTGCAAAAAATGGTCCAGATCTGTTAAATAGCTTTTGCAAAATTTAATTTGTTTATAAAATTTTTTGAAAAACGAGCTAAGTTCTGAGGCTGGTCCAGTTAATATGGCTGAATGCATCTCAATAATCAGGGACTCATTTCCTTCGTTAAGATGTATACTAATACCCTATGAAAAAAAAAAGTAAAAAAAAATACATGTACGTACACAAAATTATTTGTTAATAAATAGCAGTTTTTAAGCTTATAAACAATTATTACAATAATTTCGTAGAAATTAGATCAAATTAAATGGCAATAAAAAATACTGAAAGCTAGTTAAAATACACAACTTCTAAAAAAAATTTTTAGGTCCTACGACCCTTGGGGTCTGAGATAGTCACTTTTTTGAAAAAATCACTGTTACGTTAATTAACGAGACTAAGATCTGAAATTAACCAATCTTTTATAAGAAAAGTCAAAGTTTTTAACAAAGTTTTTTGCAAGAAAAAATTTTAAAAATTGTTTAAACAGTACCAGTACAGTAGAACCCCGTAAATCCGAACCCCGCGAATCCGAACTTTCGGCAAATCCGAACCAACGGAAAGTGAAAAAAATTTAAAAATTCAAGACAAAAACTTAAAAATATGTTTATTATACAGAGTAAAGCCAGAAAATTGGACAATGTAGGATTACTAGGACTTTGACATTTAAAATTTCTTAAAAATAAATATTTTACTTTAATATGTAGGTTTATAAAGTGTTTATAAAGGTTAAACACAAACTTACTTTGGTTCTCTCGTAGTCAACTTGAGTCCAAAAATATTGTCCACACTCTTGCGAGAACGTTTGGCTACTCAAAATCACAATGAAAGCTTTGAACTACTAGTTAAGGCTAACTTTCGGATAATTCGAACTTTTCGGAATCCGAACAGGCTTTTCAGGGCCCCCAATTAGTTCGGATTTGAGGGGTTCTACTGTATTGTTATAAAGAAAGAGTATTTTGCGTTCCGACTAAAGTAAAAAAAAAATGATGGGCGCAGACGAATGAGAATAAATTCGCGGACTAGCATTCGCTAGCGCTAGACCGTTGCAACCCATTTTTAACATTGACAGTACATATACCGGATTTGAAGCTTAATATTATATTTATATATTTTGGTAGAAACTTGAATTTTATGAATATTATTATGTTTACTGTTGTAGTAAAATTATATTTTAAATAAATAAATTTAAAAAATAACAATAAAAAGGCCACAAAGTCAAAATATGCAACAGAAAAAAAGTTACGCGACCTTATAGACGAGTGGTACGTGGTACTCCCCCCCAAAAAAACGCTCATTTCTCGAGATATCAACCACGGTGTGGTGAATGGCTAATTTTGGTCTTACTTTATACTTTTTATGGTGCTGAAAACGAAAATGAGTTTTATTTTGAATTTTAGATGGGGAAACATTGTCAAAATCGCAATTTTACCCTAAAAATAAAAAAAGATGAAATCACGTTTTTCTTAAAACTAAAAGTTACACCATTTTTTTTCTATAAAACATTTTGTTCTCTGTACTCTAGATTTTAACTTAAAATTAATTAAACAGCTAAATTTCAAATTTTGTTACTCAAATTTTGCGATTAAACTTTGCAATTCAAGAATCTGCACCTTTTACTTCAAACAATTTATTTTGTTTTATGAGTTCTATTTTGAATTTTAGATGGGGAAACATTGTCAAAATCGCAATTTTACCCTAAAAATAAAAAAGATGAAATCACGTTTTTCTTAAAACTAAAAGTTACACCATTTTTTTTTCTATAAAACATTTTGTTCTCTGTACTCTAGATTTTAACTTAAAATTAATTAAACAGCTAAATTTCAAATTTTGTTACTCAACTTTTGCGATTAAACTTTGCAATTCAAGAATCTGCACCTTTTACTTCAAACAATTTATTTTGTTTTATGAATTTTATTTTGAATTTTAGATGGGGAAACATTGTCAAAATCGCAATTTTACCCTAAAAATAAAAGATGAAATCACGTTTTTCTTAAAACTAAAAGTTACACCATTTTTTTTTCTATAAAACATTTTGTTCTCTGTACTCTAGATTTTAACTTAAAATTAATTAAACAGCTAAATTTCAAATTTTGTTACTCAACTTTTGCGATTAAACTTTGCAATTCAAGAATCTGCACCTTTTACTTCAAACAATTTATAACTTTCTTTATGGCAAGACAGAAATATTGAAGCAGGTCCCATTGTCTTCAGAAAGGTGAGAAATATATACTATAAAAATATCAGAAAAAAATATTACAATGGAACAGAGTTGTAGCAAATTAAACTCAAAAAAACGTGATTTTTTTTTTTATTTTTAGGGTAAAGTTGCGATTTTGATAATGTTCCCCCACGTAAAATTCAAAACAACCCTAATTTTAGTTTTGAGCACCATCAAAAATATAAAGTATGACCAAAATTAGTATCAGTATCTCGAGAAGCTTTTTTTGGGGTGTGCCGCTCGTCTATAAAGTCACATAACATTTTTCCTATTGCATATTTTAAATTAAATTTTTTTGGAAAACTTCTTCATAAATTATATTTTATTTCTGTGTTAATTAAAATTATAAACTAAAAAGTTTGTCACTCAACTTTTTTAAGTAAACATGAAACTAACGAAATCTGACGACAAAATGTTTAAAAATTAACAACTTCTCTTTTAACGTGTTGAGTCATTTTGGACAAATCTCATTGTTATCTAAATGCTTCAAAGATAACACAGTAAAATTTTCAAAAGGAAATATTTACAGCGACCAAAAATACAGTGAGTTAAAATTGAAAAATCATCAAAATTGATTTTTCTCATTTTTGCATAAAATTTGATTTTTGAACATGTTCCACTAATTCTAGAAAAAAATTAACTCCATATTCGGATTCAGAGACCTCGAAAACATAAGGAATGACGAAAATTTAATAGGATGTCGGGATAACGTAATTTTAATAGTTGCTGCCGCATGCCGGTCGCCAACCGCGTCCACTATTCAGTCAGTCGACTACGCCCGCTATTTTTTACTTTAGTCGGAACGCAAAATACTCTGTGTTTATAACACTCCTATTTAAATAATTTTTAACATTTTTTCTTACTAAAAACTTTGTTAAAAACTTTGACTTTTCTTATAAAAGATTGGTTAATTTCAGTTCTTAGTGGTGTTAATTAACGTAACAGTGATTTTTTCAAAAAAAAGGGGCTATCTCAGACCCCAAGGGTCGTAGGACCTAAAAATTGTTTTTAAAAGTTGTGTATTTTAGCCAACTTTCCGTATTTTTTATTGCCATTTAATTTGATCTAATTTCTACGAAATTATTGTAATTGTTTATAAGCTTAAAAACTGCTATTTATTAACAAATAATTTTGTGTACGTATATGTAATTTTTTTTACTTTTTTTTTTCATAAGCTGTTAGCATACATCTTAACGAAGGAAATGAGCCCCGGATTATTGAGATACATTCAGCCATATTAACTGGACCAGCCTCAAAAATTAGCTCGTTTTTCAAAAAATTTTATAAACAAATTCAATTTTACGAAAACTATTTAACAGATCTGGACCATTTTTTGCACACCATTCAAGCACCATAGTGCCCTCAATTTTGGGTATATCAAAACGTATTTTAACAAACAATAAAATTGTTATTAACTATATTCAAAAACAGTGATTTTGTCATCCGTTTTGCAATAACTTTTTTGTTTATTAACCGATTTTTATTTAGCGTATCTCATTCGATGTATCTTTTTTTTCTGAGAAAGTTACCTGTGGACGTCAAATTTATAAATAAACAAGTTTTTAAGTTATGAGTAAAAAACTAAGTTTGACGTTTTGATTGTTTATTTAAAAAATGTTCCACTAAAAAATTGATGAATCCAAAGATGGTAATCTTTTTGTAATATCTCATACGACACATTTCAACTGTCAAACCTCGTCTTTTCCGTTATGTCTAGTAAAAACCTAACTTGATTGGCCTACACATAGTTTCAAAAGTTATGCATCACCCCTCGTATTCACGATGTTTACGCTTTTATAAATCCGTATCTTTGTTTTTGTCACTTATTTAATGGACCTTTTTTTACAAAAAATATACCATTTTTGATTTTTTATTTTATTTGATTACCCATTTAATTGACCTGGTTTTGCCAAGGTGTAAACATTTGAAAAATTTATTCTGGGGAAATTTTTGAAAACATGATTAAAAATAAATCGTTCTTTAATTTCTGAGTTGGACCGTATAAGAGTTATCGATTTAGTTGAAGAAGGCCATTCACAGCGGTTCGTGGCGGAAAGAGTGGGTGTTTCTCAGAGTGATGTCTCACGGATATGGAATAGGTTCCTGGAGACAAACTCGATACGGAATAGAGCTCGGTCTGGTAGACCCTGAGCTACCAATGATCGACAGAATAGATATATAAGAATTTCCATCTGTAGAAATTCTTCTATGTCTGTACCAGACCTACTAAGAGAATTCAGGCATGCTACAGGAGTCTTCTTCTTCTTCTTTTTGTTTTTGATTTCGCTGCAAGGCGATTACCAGCATGATTTATAGGCGACCTTGACGTGTCTGGCTCTAAGCCATACCAAAATCGCTGACTATGTTCTTGTAAGGAAGCTTTTGATGAGGTGTGATGATTATAATTAAATGAGATTAACTGGGTCAGGTTAAGTGTGATTAAAAATTAAAACATAAATTAAATGCTACAAGAGTCAGAGTATCGTTGGCTACAATAAGAAGAAGAATTTTAGACTCATATTTGAGGAGTCGTCAACCAATAAGCTACAATCCTCAGTTCCTCAGCTACAATCTAGACATATTTTGGACCGCCTCCAGTGGGCTCAAGAACACATACAGCCCAACAGTTTTGGAATTTTGTGCTTTTTTCAAACGAGACCAGAATTTGTTTAAATAGTGATAACCGGCGAATTTGTGTGTGGCTAGTTGTGCAGCTCTTGTTGGCTCTCGCCACACACGAATTCGCCGGTTATCACTATTTAAACAGATTCTGGTCTCGTCTGGAAAAAGCACCAAATTACAAAACTGTTGGAGGAGCTGTATGTGTTCTTGAGCCCACTGGAGGCGGTCCAAAATATGTCTAGATTGTTACTGAGGAACTCTTATTGGTTGACGACTCCTCAAATCTGAGTCTAAAATTCTTCTTCTTATTGTAGCCAACGATACTCTGACTCCTGTAGCATGCCTGAATTCTCTTTGTAGGTCTGGTACAGACATAGAAGAATTTCTACAGATGGAAATTCTGATATATCTATTCTGTCGATCATTGGTAACTCAGGGTCTACCAGACCGGGCTCTATTCCGTATCGAGTTTGTCTCCAGGAACCTATTCCATATCCGTGAGACATCACTCTGAGAAACACCCACTCTTTCCTCCACGAACCGCTGTGAATGGCCTTCTTCAACTAAATTGATAATTCTTATACGGTCCAACTCAGAAATTAAAGTACGATTCATTTTTAATAACGTTTTCAAAAATTTAACCAGAATAATTTTTTCAAATGTTTACACCCTGGCAAAACCAGGTCAATTAAATGGGCATTCAAATAAAATAAAAAACCAAAAAAGGTATCTTTTTTATAAAAAAGGCTTATTAAATATGTGATAAGGGTACGGATTTATAAAAGCGTAAACATCGTGAATATGAAACGTGCTGCATAACTTTTGAAACTATGTGTATATAAGGATAATATTGACTAATATACGAGGGAATGTAAAAATTCACCCTCGTGCCTGAAGAAGTATAACTTCAAAAACTTTTAATGGAACGAGGAATTGAAAAAACAAAAGTATATGCAAAATATTCTATTCACCATATAGATATCGCAATATAATAATAATTAAAGATTTAATCTTAACAGAACAGGCGCGAGAGAGCAAACTTCCGTTTCAGCTTTAACTCATAAATATTTTTGAAGTTATACTTCTTTAGGCGCGATTGAGATTGAGGGTTAATTTATAGTGATCTGCGCGCATGCGCACACCGACAGTATGGTATTAGTCGTTATACGGGCTCTGATTGGGTGTTGAAATGATCTGTCAATAATAAATAATTGTTCAATATGAAGGTAAACAAATGTATAATATATTAGTTTTATTGTTGTGAGGACAGAAAAAAAAAGTTTATAATTGTAATGGCATTTAAATAGTTTTTAAAAGCAACAGGTACGTAATAATTGTAAATGTATCATAGGTACCTACCTATTTGAACCTACCAAAATACATAGTATGTAATACTTTTATTTACATAATTTGATTACCATCAAAATTTCTATCAATGTTCACCTAATATATTGTTTTCTTACTCTATGTTTTGTTGTATTTTTTCAATTCTAAATAATTTCAATTCAAAATCAAAATAATTTAATTTAATTCAAAAATGTCAAAAGCTCGTTTAGTTAGTCGATCTTCGCACATAATGACACATTGCCTCCGTGGCGAAGCGTTTAAGGCGAATGAACCCCAATATACCAACCGCGCTGATAGCTGGTTCGAATCCCAATAAAAACTTTTATTTTTTTATTTTTTTTATACATTTTATGATTGTAAGTATATTTATTATATAATTTTATTTTCAGAAAATACGTATTTAGTTAAAAAAATTTCCGACAATTAATGTTCAGAAATCATTTGTGGCATTTTTAATGTATTTGTGTGTGTTTTATTCTTTTATTATTTTAATTTTTGGCACTGTTTTAATAAAAATGTTTGAGAAGTAGTAAGTATAAATTAGTTTAATATTTAAATAAAATATAAATAAAAAGTATATTAATTTCGTTTAGGTAAATCATATAATAGAAGTATAACTTCTTACGTGCGTACAAAGTACACACACATTATTTTTTTTATTAGTACCTACCTTTATAGTCATATTCTTTTCAAGAAATTGACTTGCTTTCAGCTTGGAAGTCATTTCTTATTAATCTAGTTCAAGTTCAAGGATCTCAAATGTATTTTTTTACTGCCCTATGGGATTTCTTATTAGACATGCGTTTCAGTAAATAATTTTTTTCTGTAATAGGATTTTTGATTCACTTATTGCTTACAGATCTTAACATACCTACACCTACATGATTTGTCGCGCCATTCTAAGTTTTAAATAAATAAATAAAACTCACGATTCGGATTTACATACAACTATTTATTTTAACAAGTTTACAACTCGGAATGTAACTTACTCATAACGTTATAACTAAATAACTACTCTACTACTAATAACAGCGTTTCTGTTATATACAGGGTGAGTCATGAGGAACTGTACATACTCCTACCTCGTATATATAGGCTCCTATGAAGAATAACAAATGACCATTAAACAGTGTCTGCTCCCCTTGTTTAATAATATACAGGGCGAGTTTCGCATTTTGACAGAAATTTATATTCGTCATAATTTTTGAACGGTCAGATCGATGTGTCTCTTATTTTGGTCAATCGTTACACTATTACCACCTAATCAGCTGATTTATTCAAACTAGAATAAAATCATGTCCGGCTTTAAAAAATTAGTTCGTTTGGGTCTTAGAAAAAATTTCACCCTGTATATGCTTTTTGAAAACTCTAATATGAATTTTACAAATTGGAGAAATTACACACGATTACTTAATTTTTTATAAAAAAATCAAATTTGACTATGAATTAAAAGTTTGGTAAAGTAAACCATAGATTTAAAAAAATTAACTTTTATTACAAAAATTAATTTTTTTTTAACAAATATTTTATTTATGTTACCACCCAATCAACTGATTTATTCAAACTAGAGAAAAATCAGGTCCGGCTTTAAAAAATTAGTTCGTTTGGGTCTTAGAAAAAATGTCACCCTGTATACGCTTTTTGAAAACTCTAATATGAATTTTACAAATTAGACAAATAGTCAATTAAAATGTCTTATTTATTTTTTCCCCACATGATTACTTTATTTTTTATAAAAAAAATCAAATTTGACTATGAATAATAATTAAAAGTTTGGTAAAGTGAACCACAGATTTAAAAAAATTTACTTTTATTACAAAAATTAATTTTTTTGAACAAATATTTAATTTATGTTACCACCCAATCAACTGATTTATTCAAACTAGAAAAAAATCAGGCCCGGATTTAAAAAATTATTTCGTTTTGGTCTTAGAAAAAATTTCACCCTGTATACGCTTTTTGAAAACTCTAATATGAATTTTACAAATAAGACAAATAGGCAATTTGGCATATTTATTTTTTCCCCACACGATTACTTAATTTTTTATTAAAAAATCAAATTTGTCAAAATCGGAATTTTAACCTAAAAATGAAAAAAAAAAAGATGAAAACACGGTTTAACTCGCTACAACGTTCCATTTTAATTTTTTTTTCTGAAATTTTTACAGCACATATCTCTTACCATTGTGAAGACTATGACAATTGTTGTAGACTTTCAGTATTCTTCTCGTAAAAGTGATGAATTTTTAAAAATAAAAGGTGCAGATTCGTGAATTGCAAAGTTAAATCGCAAAAATTAAGTGAAAAAATTTAAAATTTATCTATTTGATCACGTCTATGTTAAACTATAGAGTCCAAAGAGAAGTGTTATGGGAAGTTTTAGATCTAGACGTGTTATAGAAAAAAATAATGGTGAAACTTTTAATTTTAAGAGAAACGTTGTTTAATTTTTTTTTATTTTTATGGTAAAATTGCGATTTTGACAAATTTGATTTTTTAATAAAAAAATTAAGTAATCGTGTGGGGAAAAATAAATATGCCATTTTAATTGCCTATTTGTCTAATTTGTAAAGTTCATATTAGAATTTTCAAAAAGCGTATACAGGGTGAAATTTTTTCTAAGACAGAAACGAACTAATTTTTTAAAGCTGGACCTGATTTTTTCTAGTTTGAATAAATCAGTTGATTGGGTGGTAACATAAATCAAATATTTGTTTAAAAAAATAATTTTTGTAATAAAAGTTATTTTTTTTAATCTATGGTTCACTTTACCAAATTTTTAATTCATAGTCAAATTTGATTTTTTTATAAAAAATTAAGTAATCGCGTGGGAAAAAAAATAAATATGTCATTTTAATTGCCTATTTGTCTTATTTGTAAAATTAATATTACAGTTTTCAAAAAGCGTATACAGGGTGAAATTTTTTCTAAGAACCAAACGAACTAATTTTTTAAAGCCGGACCTGATTTTTTTCTAGTTTGAATAAATCAGTTGATTAGGTGGTAATAGTGTAACGATTGACCAAAATAAGAGACACATCGATCTGACCGTTCAAAAATTATGACGAATATAAATTTCTGCCAAAATGCGAAACTCGCCCTGTATATTATTAAACAATGGGAGCAGACACTTTTTAATGGTCATTTGTTATTCCCCATAGGGGCCTGTATACGAGGTAGGAGTATGTACAGTTCCTCATGACTCACCCTGTATATTAAAAAAAAGTCACCCAGAAAATTTTTTAAGCAACCGCTCCATCTCTGGTACCGCTTTGTCGATTCTCGTACGTCACGTCAGCGGAATTCTCTCGAATATGTCGGGTTGGAACCCGAAAATTAACCTCACAATAAAACACTGAAAAACGTTTGTTTTTCTATACTTCCACAAAATTTATTACAACTATGTTATTACTACAGCTGTTTCGGCAAAGTGCCTTTCTCAAGTGATATATTTTACAATGTGTTTGCCTTTTTAAGTCTTTAACTGAAGAGGTTGAGGAGTGGGGAGCTGTTTGTCTCGAGTTGGTCATTCAGAATTATATCTGTATTTTTCAATTTATTAATTTCCATTGATTCTAAAAGTGATAGCTTAAGGCCTTTATTTTGAATATGTAGAATTTGAAACTCTTCATTGAGAGAATGATTATGATCTAGAAGGTGAAGTGCGTATGTAGAAGTGTCTGTTTTTCTATTGTTGAAAGCCCTTTTGTGTTCTGCTATCCGTTTGTCAAAAGTTCTGCCAGTTTGACCGATGTAAGTTTTCGGACAGTCACCACAAGTTAGTTTGTACACACCACTCTGTAGTTGCTTTCTCTTTCGGCTTTTATTGTTTTTAATATGTTTGCTTAAGTTGTTGTTAGTTCTGAAAGCTGGTGTTATTCCTTTCTTTTTTATGTATCTGGCTATTTTTGTTGTTATTTTGCCAGTATATGTGAGAGAGCAGAAGGTACTGGGTTTTTTCTGTGGTGGTGGATACACTAATTTCAAGGCTTTCTTATGGAGTTTTTGGTTTAAAATGTTGTTAACTGTTTGTTCGTTATAGCCATTGTTTACTGCTATTTGTCTAATGATATTTAGTTCTGTCTCGAAGTTATTTTTTGTCATAGGAATTTCTGTTAGTCTATGTATCATGCTATGGTAGGCTGCTAATTTGTGTTGTGTAGGATGGGATGATGAATTGTGTATAGTTGTGTCAGTATGGGTAGGTTTATGATATACGGAGAACTCATGTTTGTTGTGTAGTCTGGTAATCGTTATAGGTCTGGATCCCGCGTATGAAAAAAAAGTTGATTAATAGCAAGCTGAAAATTTGTTAAGAGCTTAAGGGTGTCTAGTCGGATAAACTTTGCTATATGGGAACACTGTAACAGGGGCAGTTTTAATTGTGGAACAGGTTAAAAATTTGGAACAGTCAGAACACGAAAATGGCACATTTATTTTGTCCGACAGAACAGACATAAACTCTCCGAACAGAGATTAAACTCTCATGCAAAAATCAGACTGCTATTTATCACCTGTCATAATTCCTGTCATTTGACATATTCTACATGTTCCACTCATTAAAACGCCAATTTGGTGATAAATAGCAGTCTGATTTTTGCATGAGAGTTTAATCTCTGTTCGGAGAGTTTAAGTCTGTTCTGTCGGACAAAATACATGTGCCGTTTTCGTGGTCTGACTGTTCCAAATTTTTAACCTGTTCCACAGTTAAAACTTCCCCTGTTCCAGTGTTCCCATATAATAATGTTTGTCCAACTAGACACCCTTAAGCTAATAACAAATTTTCAGCTTGCTATTAATCAACTTTTTTTTCATACGCGGGATCCAGACCTATTACATCTAGAAAGTTTATGGAATTATTCTGTTCTGTTTCTATTGTGAACTCAATATTACTATGAAGTGAATTAATGTATGATAGAAATTGGTCAAGTTGTCTGTTAGTTCCTGTAAAGCAGACTAGTATGTCATCCACGTATCTCCACCAATATAAGAACTGTTTAAATAAGGGGTGTTTAGAAATTGTTGTTTCAAGTTGGTTCATAAATATATCTGATAGTAATGGGCTTAGAGGATTACCCATATTCATATTTATGAACCAACTTGAAACAACAATTTCTAAACACCCCTTATTTAAACAGTTCTTATATTGGTGGAGATACGTGGATGACATACTAGTCTGCTTTACAGGAACTAACAGACAACTTGACCAATTTCTATCATACATTAATTCACTTCATAGTAATATTGAGTTCACAATAGAAACAGAACAGAATAATTCCATAAACTTTCTAGATGTAACGATTACCAGACTACACAACAAACATGAGTTCTCCGTATATCATAAACCTACCCATACTGACACAACTATACACAATTCATCATCCCATCCTACACAACACAAATTAGCAGCCTACCATAGCATGATACATAGACTGACAGAAATTTCTATGACAAAAAATAACTTCGAGACAGAACTAAATATCATTAGACAAATAGCAGTAAACAATGGCTATAACGAACAAACAGTTAACAACATTTTAAACCAAAAACTCCATAAGAAAGCCTTGAAATTAGTGTATCCACCACCACAGAAAGAACCCAGTACCTTCTGCTCTCTCACATATAGGTACTGGCAAAATAACAACAAAAATAGCCAGATACATAAAAAAGAAAGGAATAACACCAGCTTTCAGAACTAACAACAACTTAAGCAAACATATTAAAAACAATAAAAGCCGAAAGAGAAAGCAACTACAGAGTGGTGTGTACAAACTAACTTGTGGTGACTGTCCGAAAACTTACATCGGTCAAACTGGCAGAACTTTTGACAAACGGATAGCAGAACACAAAAGGGCTTTCAACAATAGAAAAACAGACACTTCTACATACGCACTTCACCTTCTAGATCATAATCATTCTTTCAATGAAGAGTTTCAAATTCTACATATTCAAAATAAAGGCCTTAAGCTATCACTTTTAGAATCAATGGAAATTAATAAATTGAAAAATACAGATATAATTCTGAATGACCAACTCGAGACAAACAGCTCCCCACTCCTCAACCTCTTCAGTTAAAGACTTAAAAAGGCAAACACATTGTAAAATATATCACTTGAGAAAGGCACTTTGCCGAAACAGCTGTAGTAATAACATAGTTGTAATAAATTTTGTGGAAGTATAGAAAAACAAACGTTTTTCAGTGTTTTATTGTGAGATAAAATGAACTTCTATCAAGTAACGGTCGAATCCATCAATTATCGAAAATTAACCCAAAAAACCGGGAAATTAACGCTTTCGTTACACTGCTCCCCTCTTAGACTGAAAGTCCCGATCAGCAACTCTACATGAAGGCCCAAGGTGGCGGAATCTACAGAACTCTCCAGCTCTGCATACACCCCTCGAGAAGAAATAGGAGTCTATTCTCTTTGAAGGCACGACCTCTTAGGGTTAATGCAACACACGGTAATTCTTACGCCGGTTTCTCGGAAAATCACTTCAAACATGTTTCTCACAATCTTCCAATCCAGATTTTCTAGTGCATGGCGTATCTTTGGTAAAACCAAATTTTTTATGTCATAGGAAATTGCGTTTAATTACACACGATTTTCTTCAAATTAGTTAGAGCATGCCATATTATGTTCTCTTAGCTTGCCTTGTATCTTGTATGTATCTTGGTCACCATATATTATACAGCAAAGATCGAGGACCATCTTCTAATCGCAGTACTCTTCCAACTTTAAGCTGCTGATTGTTTAACTCGTCCAAGTGACCGAATTTTCTATTGAATACGGATGACATTCCTTTAGTCATCTCAAGGTCTTGGATAACACAATGGGCTAGAGAGATGTTTTTCCGGAAAACTAAAAAGATCTTGCTGAACTTCTGTGGCCACGCCGAATCTAGCACTCTACTTGGCTGTCCCTCATCTTTCATCTCATGTTGGAGGACTTGTGCTTCTTCCGTTTCGTTTGAGCCAGCATATGGTGCAGACGATTTATATGAACAACTTTTGGTTTACCTTTTCTTCTTCTTCTTCTTCTTCGCGCGACTAGGATTACTCCTGTTTGTCTGCCTCTTATTCTGTTTCAGTTGTTGTTGACTTTACATTGTCTTTCCACCTTTTCGGCGGCCTTCCAACGGGTCTTCTGCTATACGGCTTGTTGTTTTTACAGATGTTCGCTAATCTATCTGGTTCCATTCGATTTACATGTTCGTTCCAGTTTTTCTTTCTTGTTTTTATCCACCTGTTAATATTTTGAATTTTGCAACGTTCTCGTATACTTCTGTTGCTTTGTCTGTCTCTTAATGATATGCCCGCTATTGATCTTAATACTTTCATTTCGATATTGTTGATTTGTTGTTTCGTCTTTCTTGTATCGGTCCTTGTCTCCGCTGCATATGTTAGGATAGGTCTTACTGTTGTCTTGTATACTTTTATTTTGCTTTCCTTGGTCAGATATTTGTTTCTCCATATGGTTTCTCGGAGGCAACCACTTACTCTTGCCGCTTTTGTCGCTTGTGTTGTGGTCTCTGTTCTTATATTCCTGTCACTAGTGATCTCTACTCCTAGGTAATTGAATTTCAGGTTTACCTTTTGGCAACTTCTTAATTCGGTATATTACATCATTAACTTTCTTTTTAACTTCATACGGACCTTCCCATTACTTCTAGTAATGTCTTTGTCGTTTAGGAGACAAGCCTCGACGATGTTGTGGATTATAAAGCTAGATAAGATCACCTACTTCAAAGCTTTCATTCTTACATCGAGAATCATATTGATCTTTCGTTCTATCACTATCTGGGTTCTGGGAGTGTTGTCGGGCAAGTTCATGAATGTTGTTCATTCGTAACTTCAGGCGGTCACCATATTCTTCGCCTGCAACATGTTCCTCGGAAGGTCTGCAAACAAACTATATCGCAGGGCAAAACGTGCTCCTTTCTTATTAAACATGCAACTCCTGATTGTGTCGTTTTTGTTTCCGGTACTCCAGTGTAAATCATCACGTGATCGTTGAGTAGCTTTTGCAGCCATTTCCCTTCTTTTTTGTTTCAGCTAATACACAAAAGTCTAGTTGGGTTTTCTCAAACTCATTAATTATTTCCACTTCCTTTCCATTTATTCCCCTGACGTTCCACGTTCCAAAGTAGCATTGTATAACTAGACCATTATAACTTTCATTGTGTAGATAAACAATGAAAGTAGTGTGTACTTTTCGATTGTTGGCGTTTTGGATTACTTTCCGGAGCTAATTCATTCTTCTTCAAATCTTTTTCCTCGGACTTTCATCTCTTTCTGTTTGCCGTGTTCCATTTGTATAACAACATCTAAATACCCACTACGATGTAAAATCGAAATTGATGGGAAAATAATAAAGCAGGAAGCAAGGTTTAGATATCTGGGAATAGAGATATAACTAGTTACGGAGATGTTGAAGAGGAAGTACGACAACAAAGCTTAAAAGCAATCAAAGCGACGTGATCTCTTAATGACACAATCTGGAAGAACAAACGCCTAAGACAAGCACAAAAGCAAGAATCTATAAAGCAGCAATTAGACCTATATTGACATACACGGCGGAGACAAGACCTGACACATCTAAAACGAGACGACTACTAGAAACAACAGAGATGAAAATACTCCGACGAATATCAGGGAAAAGTCTGTTGGATAGGGAGAGAAGCGAAAACATAAGAAAATCATGTAATGTAGAAGACATAAATGGATGGGTGACAAAACGGAAACAGGAGTGGAACGAACACATTAGTAGAATGGCAGAGGAATAGGATAGTACGAATAGCACGAGATAAGTCACCAAATGGACGAAGAAGTATTGGCAGACCAAGAAAAAGATGGTGCGATAACTTAAACAATTTAGGAGGCTAATATTGAAGAAGAAACAGGGTTTAAAGCCTACATACAAGAAGGAAGAAGAAGAAGATATTTTTATTTGAGTGTTACTAGATTACAACAAAAAATTCCTTGGATGGTTGTTTATCATACCAAGTGTAATTTAATCTACTTCAACAAAAATTTATGGAGGAACAACAAAATATACAGTCGGAAAAATGAAAGAATACCCATGAACGATCACATCAATCACTTATTTTGTATTTGCTATCTTTTTCTATAACAAACGTTTGTTATTTATAGAAAAAGACATCTTTTTCTATAACAAACGTTTGTTATTTATAGAAAAAGACAGCAAATACAAAATAAGTGATTGATGTGATCGTTCATGGGTATTCTTTCATTTTTCCGACTGTAAATATATTTTGATAGAGTAGGTTCAATTCACTGAAGCACTGCAACGCCTAATGGACCGAGTAACGACAGCCTGTAGAGAATTTGGAATGAAATTGAATACAAAGAAGACAAAAACGATGGTCATCAACAAGCATTCAAACAGAAGGGTGAAGGTTAATGTCGACGGAACAGATCTGGAAAGGGAAAGAGTAACAAGAATAACACAAACTAACACGTACCTTGGAAGTAACATTGATGAAACTTGGGACCACTCACTAGAGATAAGAACATATCCGGAAAAGGCACGTACAGTGTTTAACAAAATGCAAAAAGTTCTATGCAACCGTCAGCTGGGTATCTCATTGAGACTAGAATACTTAAGTGCTGTCTTCTCCACCTTGCTCTATGGTGTTGAAACCTGGACAATGACACAGGCAACGCAAAAAGGAATCCAAGCATTCGACCTCTGGTGTTACCGTAAAATGCTCAGAATATCCTACATGAGCCATACGACAAATGCGAAAGGAAAGAGAGCTTATGCATGCTTAAGTATAATAAAAGAATGGAAAACACAATACATATTTTGGTTACATCGTAAGAAATCAAAAGTATGAACTGCTCCAACTTATAATCGAAGGCAAAATCAATAGCAAAAGGGGATCAGGAAGAAGACGCAACTCTTGTCTTAAAAATCTACGACAATGGACGAATATGATCTTCATAGAACTGTTCAGAGCGGCTGCAAATAAGATTAAATGGGCAAATATAATGGCCGACGTCCTTAAGGATACGGCACCGTAAGAAGAAGATAGAACAGCAAGAAGTTTTTCCCAATTTATTGGGGTGAGTATTTTTTCTAATTTTAATTTACCTTGTGCTTTTCGGTTAATGTTTTTTGTAGACGATCATTAGAAATGCTTGAGATTTTTTATTATCTTTATTATTTCTTTATGCCTATTGCTATCAGTAATTTCTATCCAGCTTTCAACTGCAATTTTTACCTTTGTGTATCTTCGTTAGGCAAGGAAATTCTGTTCAGTAGTATTAGTTGCGACCATTTAACTTTAGTAAGACGGTCTACTTATATGTGAACTGGGTCTTCTTGCCAAAGGTGGATCTCATTTGCTCGTATGCCCAAAGTAATAGGCACTGAATTTTTTTTCTTAGTCACTAGTGACAACATCACGATAAGGGCCTGCATCTGGGCTCACCTCCATCCAACAGAGGCTACGTGGACAGCAGAGATCCCTTGTCGGAGTCAACGCAGTAAGTAACCCTCTTGTAGTCGAACATATCGGCGGAAAGTAGCTACTACTAAAAAAATAGTTCCTTTGCCTATTAAATTGCATTAATTAATAACTTTCGTTTTCTTTTAAAATAGTAATAAATGCGTATATGATTTCTTTTACCAGTGATAATAAAAGAATATGTGAATTTATTGATGAATTTTATCCATTAACTTCCCTTAGGCCTTAGACCTTTGTAAAGGCGATTTATTTTGGCACAGCACAGGACCTACGCCCGGCTGAGCTAGCCACTAACCGTAATAAGGGTTACACTTTGCGCCCTACGTGAGATTATGCAAATTCTTACCTTACATAACTACAAAGTATCCCGTAACTTCATGTATAACGTCATGTATAACGACAGTTGATACATCAGATAATTCAAGAAGTAACGCAAGTAGTTAAGTTGAATATGATACACGAAGATTATAATTTAAGTACAGGATAACTTTACGTTATATTTAACTTGAGTGATACAACACAAGGCTGACTACTCCAACTCCCGGCACAGTACGTTATCTTCTGTTCCCCGTACTATCTAAGGGCGCGTGCATATTGCAAGTTGGTTTCCGAAGTCAGCGCGGAGTCCGTGTGCAAATAAATCCTTCGTATTTAAACGTCCAAAGTGCACCTGCGCGCTGTTATTAGGATTATTCGCACACGAATTAGGCTTTCTGACTCGGAAACCAGCGTGCACTATGGACGCTCCCTAACTGAATTTTCGTCCACTCAGCACAGTCGAGGTGGTCGCCGGCCTATACTTAATGGGGCGTCCATAGTGCCCGCTGGTTTCCGTTTCCGAATCAAAGTCCAAGTTTCAGAGTCCGTGTGTGAATAATCCTAACAAGGGGGCGCAGAGGTGCACTTTGGACAGGCCTGTTTAAATACAAAGGATTTGCACACGGACTCGTCGCTGACTTTGGAAACCAGCGTGCACTATGGACGCGCTCTACGCAGCTAATATACCCCGGTAGTCATTTTCCTACTCAACGCACCTACTCAAAATAATATCGTTAATTTAGCCTAGTGCAAGTTGGAAACTAATTCAGATGCTATAGTTATAGGTTGTATTTTAGCAGTTAAATCTAAAAGTTATATAACATAACGGTTATATTAAGCTGCAGTGGCAACATGCCTACTTCCTGAATTTTACTCAGCTGCACTCCCAGTAAGTCGAAAACACCGTCATAATCAGTGTTGCCAATCGGCGGATAATTATCCGATTTGCGTACCTTTTTGAGAGTTGTCGTATCTTCTTCGTATCTTTAAATAAATCGGATATTTGCGGATATTTTTCAGTGTATCTACCATCGACTAAAACTTTCTCATCCATATATTCGCAACACCAACAACACATTAATTTTGTTTGGTTCCACCCAAATTTTTATAAATAGCCTATACTAGATGAATGTTAGTGACATCCGATACTCATCTTTTGACAAAAGGGACATGTGCCGATTCTTTTGTTTAGAATTTAAATGCACAAGTGCATCCACTTAAGGCATACTAATCCAATTCAAATTTCAAAAACCGTCTGCCGTCCGATGTTATTTATGAGTTTTTAGTTTTTAGTCTTTAAACTTATGAAAGCTCATAGGCGTAACCAGGATGATCCTAAGGGGGGGTTACAACTACCTGAAAGGGGGGGTTACAACTACTGGAAGGTCTCTGAGGGCTATGGTGTTAAGTGTATAGAGCTCAAAGTACATCCCAATGGGGGGGTTACAACCCCCAAAACCCCCCTGGTTACGCCTATGTGAAAGCTAATTCACGCACGATTTAGTTTTATTTTCATTTTAAGTAGTGCTTAAGCAAACGTTTCCTTTGTTGAAATCAGTTTTGGTTTGTGAAAATACTTTTTTATAATGGATAAATGGTTAATAAAATTTACTAACGTGTGGATATTGAAATATAATAATGAATTTGTTTTAGACCAAATCAAACACTTACGATAATACAAAATACGAATAATATAATAATAGTCACTAAATATTATTTATATACATACATGAATTAGGTAATAATCAGCTAGGATACGAGATTTTCATCTATAAACAAAAATTTTTAAACTGTGAAGGCCGCGTCTCACCATCAAATAATTTGATCAAACAGTTTGAGCAAACTCCGGAAGTACGTCAAAGTGACGTCACAATTGCAGTTTTTTTGAAATTCTAAACATCTGTGCTCTCACTATCAGTCTAGTTTGATCAAATTTTTTGTATTGAGTTGTCTAACTTGTTTGTACTTTATTTAAAATTAAAATTTTTCATTATTATCGCGGGACGCGGCCTTCACTTTCAGTTTGCTCAAACCAGTTTGATCAAATTATTTGATGGTGGGACACGGCCTTGAAATAGAGAATCCAGTCGATTATAAGCCCGGTTGTTCGAACGCTAATCAGAAATGGAATAAACTGATCATTATCAAATATTTAATTACTGTCAATGTCAACTTTGATTGGGTTGCTGAAAACATAATTGATTACAATTATGAGATTAATTGATTAATTAATCAATTATAATTATAATAGTTACGTTAATTGTTAATTAATAATTAATTAATCAATCAATTATGTTAATTATCATAATGATAATTGATTACAATCAACTGATTGGCATACGAACAACGGATTTTGTTATTTGATGGTTGTTAAGGGGACTAAAAGAATAACATTGTCAACATTGACAGAATAACAATAACAGAATAATTTTTGACCTAGCGTACCTTTTCGTGACAAATCGGATATTTTTCGAGCGATCATCGGATAATCTAGAGAAATGCGATTGGCAACACTGGTCATAATAGACTTGTAACATTTTGGGAGACTTGGGATCAGCTACATAAATTTGCCGAGAGCTATGAATAGTATAAAGAAGGCCTAGAATTAGAAGATACAGTCCTATTCATTTCGTCCTAAGTTAAATGATGTTCTGATATTTATTAAAGCACAGAATACCCCAGGTTGGTTGGAGTATTGCTGTGATTAAAGTATACAAATTTTATTTAGGTATTTCTCTCTCTCTCTTCCTGTAAATAAATTAATAAAACTTTTTTATTTGTGTTACTTATACAGGGTGGGCCAAAGAAAAGAGTCCAGATTGATATTTGGCAGTAGTTATTAGATTTTAAGGCTGTATTAATACAAGATCTATGCAAATATGTGCATATGCGGATGATGTTGGCATAATAAGCCGCAACAAAAGGGTATTAAGCGAAAAAGCTATAGAACTGAAACGAGAAGCTGCTACGTTTGGTCTATATTTATATAAATAAAAATAAAAGCAAAACAAAATATATGGAGAGCACAAAGTCGAATCAACATGAGAATCTGAAGGTAGACAATTATACCAATGAATATGCCTCCACGTTTCCCTACCTAGGCTCAATAATAAATGGCAACAACAACATCAGTCAAGAAATACATGCACGGATTCTTAGCGGTAATAAGTGCTTTTATGCATACAAAGACTCAATGAAAAGTAAGTTACTGAATCGTGAGTCTAAGCTTAGAATCTACAAAACAGTAATATGACCAGTGGTCACATTTGGATGTGAAACGTGGACCCTCTCAACCGCTGATGAAAATCAACTGAGAATATTTGAGTGCAAAATACTAAGGAAGATATTTGGACCAACCAAATGCAGTGATGGTTCGTGGAGAATTAAAATGAACCACGAGCTGGATGAACTAATGCAGAGCGCAGATATGCCATATATTGTTAGATTTGTAAAGTCACAAAGACTAAACTGGCTTGGTCACCTAGAAAGAATGCCAGACAATCGAGCTGTAAAAGTAATCCAGAGATGGAAGCCCTAAGGAAACAGAACAAGAGGAAGGCCCCGTAAAAGATGACGTAGAGAGGGATCTTAAAACCATGAACATCAGGCAGTGGCGAAGGAAAGTATCCGACAGGGCAGAATGGAAGAACATTGTTAAGCAGGCCAAGACTCACACAGGGTTGTAGCGCCATTAGAAAAAGATTAGATTTTAAGGAAATGCCGAAACAGGTCGATTTTTATTTTTATATTGTAAGTTTTTGGCATATATTTCATACTAAATAGTGACGTCAACCATCAGAGCCTGATGACGCAATCGATGATTTTTTTAAATGGGAATAGGGGTCGTGTGGTAGCTCATTTGAAAGGGTGTAATATAAACATTAATATCATTATTTATACAGGGTGGCCAAAAATATTTTTTTAATTAAATTAGTTGACACAAAAAGAAGAATGTATGTAATTTATTTAACTCAAAATGCATTGTACTGCTGTCAGAAATTAGAAAAAAATGTTTATTTCACAAATAAACATTTCTTTTCGCTTAAATTAAATCACAAACAGCCTTCCACCTACTTCTTGACAGTTTGAACATTTAATTTAAGCGAATAAACGTTTAAGCGTTTATTTGCCAAATAAACATTTTTTTCTATTTTCTGACAGTAATAGAATGTATTTTGAGTTAAATAAATTACATACATTCTTCTTTTTACGTTAATTAATATAATTCAAAAATTACTTTTTGACCACCCTGTATAACTAATGATATAAAATATAAGGTTTGTTCCAACATAACGAGAAACCGTCCATGTACGATCACCGTCCTGCGCAGTAAACAAAATAACCCATGGAACACACGATATACAGACACAGAACGCATGGAACGTATTATTTTATAGTAACGTGATCGTTACATGACGATTCTCGTTGTGTTGGAACAAACCTATTATTGTTTATAGGTATTACTAATTAGAGAATTGAACACCTTTCAAATGAGCTACTACACGACCCCTATACCCATAAAAATAATCGATTACGTCATTACGCCCAGATGGATGACGTCACTAGTATGAAATATACCTATATCAAAGAATTGTAATTTAACAATAAAAATCGACCTGCTTCGGCATTTTCTTAAAATCTAATATTAGATAACTACTGCCAAATATCAAGGTGGACTCTTTTCTTTGGCCCACCCTGTATACTAAAAAAGATGAATTTTATGAGAGAAGTTGATATCTCAGCCTCGCAAGTAAAAAAATAAGATTTTTTGTTAAAATAGGCCATTCCAACATGCTGTCACTTTTAAATCAATCTGACAGCCTGGAAGCAAACATAAATATAGTATTTTTACCACAAACCATACATACTCATAGACGTTTCACGTAAATTGTCAAGGTCAAGACAGCAAATTAGTTACCATTCCAATCCAGAGATGTCGCTGTCAGTCAATTTTCTTGTCATATTTAACAACTGACAGTTGACAATTAAATTAATTTGTTATTTACTTTTTATTTTACAGTTTGTGCTTTAATTATTTTATTATAGTGGTGTTACGTTTTTAATTAGATTTAATCACAATATTAATCAATTGTATTAACCATCCGTTTTTATGAGTAGAATTTTTAGTTTAAAGACCGCTTTACAGCTTGCAAGAAAACTTGCTGCAATTTCTTGCATGCAAGACTTTCATGCAAGTCTATTGCATGGTCTTTTACAGCTTGCAACCCGGCTTGCATGCAATTTGAAAGTTTTACCCTTAACCTAACTTATAAACTTTTGTTTTTTTTTAATTACTTTATTGCTGTTTATTTAACTTGGTAAATTTCGAAATGCCAATGCTATCAGAAATAACCAAATATAAAAGGAAAAAGGCGATAGCAGCAACTTTAAGTATTATTATTGCTGCAGCCAGCCTTTTAGTCACTAATTTAGAACGCCGAGATCGCGCGGAGATGGTGAGTAAGATCTTAGTTGAACAAGAAGAGGGGTAATAATGTATCTCCAACAGAAGAATTTATCCAAGTAGATGATGAAAATGACTCTAATTTTCTAGGAATGAATGTACATTTTAATAAACTCTTGGGAAAAATTGAACAATTACAAAGAAATCTATATTTCGAAATACTATTTCTGCGAAACACAAATTAATTATTATCCTAAGGTACTTAGCTAGAGGAGAGAGGGCTTCCGTAGCTTAATATACAATTTACAATAATTATGGAATCTCAGAAAGTGCCATTTCATTATTCATTCATTTCCATCGTTGATATATTTCACAAACAGAAAACAGCTGATCGGCATGTATTCGTGAATTCGTGTCGTCAATGACATTTGATATTGTGGAAAAATCAAATTCCCCTAGACTTGCATGAAAACTTGCAGAAAAAATGGCACCAAACCGATTATCGCGCAATTGCAAGAAGTTGCATGCAATAATCAACTGACGACATACTGCGCATGCCTTTAGGCAACTTTCTTGCGTCTTGCAGGTAGAATTGCAAGCTGTAAAGCGCCCTTTACAATTGATCATCCCGTGTTGTGTTTCTCCACATTTAAAAAAAAACAATATAATAGATCCTGAAACAGTTTATTCCAATAGACAAGTGTGTCATCAACATTTCTGGCCTATATATTTTTGGAAGTTTGTAAAAGATTATAAGGTAATATTTATCTAAACAATCACCCTACAAGATTTTTTCAAAAATTTTCATTCAACTCAATATTACACATCAGTGCTTTCACGTGACACATGGCAGTAGTGTTTAGCATTTTGAAAACCAATTGGAATATTTGAAGTTTTCAGTAAAATATTGAATAAAACATTGAATTGTCTTTCTGTTGTTTTAATTTCCTGCGAAATTTCATCAAAAATCCCGCAAAATTTATAAGTTGAAATTCCCACGTAACTAAAATTTGTCAATTTAGTTCCCATTCCAATCAAGAGATGGCGTTAATTCGATCCGAAAGATTAACATGGTCGTGAAACGTCTATTACAACAAAAGCGATATTACGTAGGTCAAAATTTTTGACGTAAGAGAACTTTCAAAACATTAGAATGTGACTTTTCATTATTTATAATAACAATAATTTCATTTCATTTATAATAAACATGGCAATAATGAAAAGTCACATTCTAATATTTTGACAGTTCTCTTACGTCAAAAATTTTGACCTACGTAATTCGCCCCGAGCGTTAACAAAGTGTCAAAGCAAAATCGACCGACCTGCTCATGGTGGCGGTTTTTTGAAATTTTATCAGGACGCTTTGTGTATGTTTAAATGAGACATTTAAAAAAAATGCCGTGTCACTCTAGTGATATTATGTATTAATATAAACAGAAATTAAAAACGCACTTAATCTGATATAAATTCTTCACTTTCCAATATTGATTATCAGTTTGATTTTGTATACATAACCTCACTATCGCAGTTTATGTCAATAAATCTTTATTAACGAAAAAGAAAATATTTTTGTTGCACTATAAATTACAGTATAAATTAATAACTAATGAATTCTAACAATTTTTTTCGGTTATTGTTACTACAAAATAAAATATTCAAGTTTAACAAAATAATCCCATAAGACTCAATGTTAAAACGTCCTTACAAAATCTGACAGCGTATCACGTGACTGTACGTAGAGGGGAGACGCACGGAGCCAATATCGCTTTTGTAGTAAAAATACTATATTATTCTATCAGATTCGCAAAATTAAATTCCAACAGAGGGCGCTCAAAATTTCAAAGATGGACGACAACGCTAGGAAAACAATTCATTTTGTCATTTGAATTCACAGTTCTAAAACGTTAAATTAAAATAATTTACAGGAGTGTTTTGCCAAAGTAACCACTAAGTTTTGCAACTAAGACATCTTATAAGTTAAAGACGACTCAAAATTATGTTGCATTCATTAAAATTTGATGCTAATTACTGATTTGTTTTTATTTTTTTTCATAAAAAAATCTGGCCCCCGATAATCACACAGCGTTCTAAAAATTATTAATCTATCTTAGGATTTCTAATTTTGTTTTTAATTTAATTAATAGGTGCACTACAGTTTATTTTACACCGACAGATAAAAATTTTTGATTAAATAAACACTGGAAACTATAAGTAGGTGAATTTATTTTATAATTATTGTGTTCTGGAAATTACGAAGTGGTCGGGATATTTTTCATAACAATGTACATTCTATGTACAGAATATATACTACATTTTATTCGTTTATTTAATTTTGCAGTCGCTTAAACATTAAAAAATATTGTACGTTTAATACAAACGTTAAATTAACAAAATGTGTGATTTGGCATTGGTTAATTTAGGTCATTACGTAGAGTATAATAGGAATGAATACTGAGGAACACTGCAATAGTTTTTTTAAGTCGAAATTATTGTTAATTACAACATAAACTGACCGCAAATATGTACACAAGTTAATGGCAAAGTCAATGTTTTCCTTGAGTTGATGCTTTTCAAATTGGCCACCAGGCGTCGCCCACTTTGCGGTTCCTCGCCAATATCGTTTCTTGTATCTGTGTACAGTCCGTCTAATTTACTTACCGTTGCACGTCATTATCTACGTTAGAGATCTAAGTTGACATTGTTGCCCAATTGCAAAAAATTCTTGAATTCATTTTAAATCAAATACATCACACAATTTTTGCGGAAGTGGATTATACAGCAAAACAAATTAATATTCAATGTAAATAAATAAAACTTTAGAAATATAAAACAAGAATTAAGTTATAATCTTACGTTAAAGTACATAATAAAAACAGTAAACATAATGAAACAAATACTTATAGTAAAGAATATAAACAAATATGAAGTGTCATCACCGCAACTGCCAAATAAGTGTTACCAATTTATGCCAAAATATCACCTTCGTTCGATTATAGTTACAGTGTATTCCGAACAAATGTGCTTCATAAAAACGTTTTATAATCCATTTATACAATTTAAATGAAACATATTATTGTCTATTTCTTTTTACCAGTAATAGAAATCTTTAAATATTATTTCTACGCGTATGTAATATAATATCCAGTGTACTCGGCAAAGTGATTCTAAAAAAGAACACACCTACCGCTTAACACATTCACGACCAACCGTCACAAATGTGTGACGGTGAAGTTTTCGTAAAAACTGCTGACACACATGTGTGACACCGAACTTACGTGATGAAATGTAAAATAATTTTACCACGGTTTATCACAGTGGGTCTAAATTTGGCCACAGTCCACCTGAACAATCCTTCTTTCACACGCTATGGCTGGGTTGTGATCTCGACGTTTAAAAAAAAATCAAATAACCTATACATTAATAGCACATATATGCAAACGTCAAATACGAAAAGTATCGTTATTGTGTACAATTAGACAGGTAATATACTATGTAACTTATCTATACACGGTGTAGACATATTAACAATTTCAAAATGACACCTAAGTACTAAGTACATGAGATCTTCAATTAGAGGCCGAGATGGCTAGTAGGGAAGTTAGTGAGTAGGTACAGAGATACCGAAAATATTGAATATGAATTCGAGGAGGACCATAGTGATGAAATATTTTATTCTAGTGGAAGTAAATATTCTCCTTCTTCACGTAACCACAGAGCTGCTTCACGTAAAGAAAACCCTAATTTAAAAAAATATTTCTTTTTAAGACTCTGCACTCAGGGGCGTCATTTGGGCGTCCAGGGGGCATTTGCCCCCCCTGGCCCTAAAAAATGACTGAAATTTACAAAAAATACATCAATATTCATCATAACATCATATATAATGTATTGTATATATAGTGCTTGCCCCCCCCAAACAAAATTTCAAATGACGCTCCTGCTCTGCACACTATATACATGGACAATTATTACAACAGTTATGAGCTTGCCAAGTTTTTATATGAAAAGAAGACCTACGTTTGTGAGACATTAAGAAAAAATAGAAAAAGTAACCCAAAGAGTGTTATTACAAAAAAATTAAAGAAAGGAGAAGTCGTATGGCAAAGAAGAGGTCCAATCAGAGTATTAAAATGGAAAGATAAGAAAAATGTTATAATGATTACATCCAAGCATGGTTCCGAAATGGTTAAAGTTGAAAATCGTAGAGGCCAGAAAAAATTGAAGCCAGTAATGATACGTGACTACAATTCCTTTAAGTTGGGAATTGACAGAATTGACCAGATGACTTCATATTGTGGCACACCACGAAAAACTTTGAGATGGTACATGAAAGTTTTCTTTCACTTAGTAGATATTTGCATGTGGAATCGCAACTGGTTGTTAAATAAAAATAGAAACACGTCAAAGAAAACAAGAATGTCGTATCTTCAGTCTAGAGAGGAAGTGATCAAGCATTTATTGGGACAGACAGAACGGCCAAGAGAAAAGAAGTTGCTGCGGAACACAACTTGAAAAAAGAAAATAAGCGGAAAAGATGTCGACGGTGTAGTGCAAGCAAAAAAGGGCTGTCATCTGATGATACACATGCCAGGAATGTAAGGGGAGTCATGATACTATAAATAACAAGATAATATATTGCACATCCGGAAGTCGTGACGTAACTGGAGACCGGCAAGTTCGTAATCATTCGTAATGTTCGATTACTTTGAATTGTTCGCGGTTGTATTTTATATTTTATCTTTGTCAGTTATTTTGACTGGAATCTCGACACTAAATTCTTTTCGGATACATTGAAGTTTAATGTTATTTTGCTAATTGAATAATTTCATCACATAATGCATACAAATCCCATTTAACTTTAACAATAATTCAAATTCAACTTCCGGTCTCCAGTTACGTAATCAATGCGCAAACTCGGACGTATTTGAGCTACGGGAAAATACTATCTCTTTATTTATAGTATCATGAGGGGAGTGATGGACAGCCCATTGGGTTTGTGTTACATCCTGTTTTGCTGAGTGGCACAGAAAATACTTATGTTTCATTTTTTATTGGAAGTAATTTTTATTTTTGTTAATGTTAAAGAAATAAATGATTTTTTATAAGTAGTAGCAAAAAATTTTTATGTCACATATTTCTGACACTTGGGTTATGTTCAAATTTTTATTACTATAAACCAGTGTCACACATGTGTGACATTATCCAAAACAATTTTTTTTATAATCCTTGTTCAATCATAATACTCCTCCCCAGAAATGGTGGATTTGGCATGTTTCTTTCATGTTTAACCACAATCAGTTTGACTGGACAGACCTAAAAATAGGTTGGTCGCGAATGTGTTAATTTAAAAAAACACTAAACAAATAAAAAATAAGAAACTACTAATCAATATTAAAATATGAACACAACGCGATTAGAGGCTAAATACTGACGCCACTGAATTGATGACGTTTCGCGTGTACCTAACTTTTTATTTACGTTCGCGTGTACCTAGACACAGCGTATAGAAACAAGAAAATGCATAGTGTCAAATAATTTGCGTTGACATAAACGTCAAAGTCTTGAAATGCCCTATGTGTTGTCTACGTCAATATTAAAATGTCAACGAAAATGACATATAAGTGACAGTGACATTTACGTTCAAAATTAAATAACAAATCGGGACAAATCCAAACATCTAAATTTTCCATATAGGAATGGAAAAACGAAGTGATGGAAAGATCTAATAGAAATGGATTTCATCGAAATGATAAAGACGCCGAAATTAGACGGAGTAATCTTACATAGCCCCTTTCAAGATCCCGTGGATGGGAGGATATGCATAACAGGACATCATTTGATAGTTTCTTCTATGAAAGAGGACGTACAAGAACTATGGGTAAGTTTATAACTAAACAAATAAAAATGTAACTACATTTAATGTTCGTTGCAGTTGTTACATCAATGTATCGATGCTGTAGAGAAGAAAGTATCTAGCAACAACAATGCTCAAAGCGGGGGTTCAATACTTCTCAAATGTAAAGATTTTAGGATTCTACAGTTGGATATAGCTCACCCAGAACATTTCCAAAACGTATACTTGTCTATTCACCGTTTGTCTAACTTAGAGAAACCGGAATTACTGTATCCTTTCTTCTACAGGCCTATGTATACCATTTTAGAAGATGGCTATACACTCTTTGATTTAGAAGTAGAATTCACTAAGCTCATTGCCAGTGATGAATGGAGGGTCTCAAATGTGAATAAGAATTTTAGTGTTTGCAGTACTTATGGAAGCACATTGGTAGTTCCTAAGGCAATAGATGATGAAACCATTGTGGCTTCTGCCCATTTTAGAGATGGGGGGCGTTTCCCATGTCTGAGTTACAGGTATGTCATTTCAAGTATTGTTGTAATTATCACAATCACAATTAAATGATAACAATTTTTAATCTTAACAAGATTTGTGTGGCTAAAAATAAAATTGTAATAATAATAATTGTAATAATAATGGTTCAAAATTTGTTATCTATAACATGATAACCACATGAAATAAAATGGCAAATATCTATTACAGTATTAGGAACTTAATTCAGGTAATCTGTATTCCTATATAGTATTAAAGCAGGAACTTTTTTCTTAACTAATAATAACAAAAGAAACTACAAAATTCTTAGGAATTATAATTATAAAAAATATAAATAAGTATGAGTATTCTTGTGAATTATTTATTTATTTAGGTACAGTCGAAATCTGGAGACGAAAGACAGATCTGGAGACGAAATCACACAACTAAAGAATGAAATTAAAGAACTGAAAGATCAACAAAGCGGCTACAAAGATGAAATAAAAAGCTGCGAGAAACAAACAAAAAAGCTATAAAACAAATAAGTAGGTCAATTAGAAAAAGAAATTAGTATAGCAAATGAAAAAATAGAGAAATTGGAAAGAGAAAGAAAGAGAAAAAATATAATAATACAGGGAATAAAAATTGATACAAATGATCAGAAAGTTTTATGAGGGGCTATGGAGAATTTTATGGAAAAAGAGCTACAAGTTTCAGTAGATGTAATTGGAGCAAGGAAAATAGGAGAAAATCCTGTCATAGTGGAACTTAACAGAGTGAAAAACAAAATAGAAGTAATGAAAAATAAAAGTAAATTAAAAACCAAAAAGGACAAAAGAATCTATATTAATGATGATTTGTCAAAAGAAGAAAGAATTATCCAGAAAGAAATTAGAAGCAAGGCTATGGTAGAGAGGCATAATGGAAAAAATGTAAAAATAGGATACCAGAAGCTAATCATTAATGGTGAAATATGGACATGGAATAACAGCCAACAACAACTCATAAAAGAGAAAAATATAGAACCAAAAAACTAGCAATACAACTAAAGCAGACTGCAATAACGGAGACAACATGGCAAAGTACAGGTACACGAAATAGACAAAATGTACAGATTATTAATGAAAAGAAGCCCATAAACGAACATATATTAGTAGGAACATGGAATGTAAGAGGAACATACAAATAAGGAAAACTGAAACACCTAGTAGATGAATTCAAAAAATATAAATTCGAAATAGTAGCACTACAAGAAACGAAACAACTAGGCCAAAACTCAATGGAAATAAATGACTATTTCTTTTTAAATAGCGGAGGCGAAAATAGAATGTTACGCACAGGATTTGTAGTAAACAAAAAGCTGAAAGATCTAATCATTGACTTTAAACCAATTTCAGAGAGAATATGCATACTAAGAATAAGAGGAAAATACCAAAAAATAGCATTTATAAACACATGCACTGACTGAAGAGAAAAACATAAGAAGAAGAAGAAGAAGAATTTATTCAAAATTAGGTAACCCTAATATACAGTTAAAATTGAGATATTTTATGATATGTATATACAATTTAAATTTAAAGTCATAATAATAAAAATAAAACAAAAAAACACAAAATATTCCATTACAATACAAGCATTAAAAATACTACCTTACTCAAAATATTACACTAAACTACACGCAGTTAAAAAACACATTTAGAAGCCACATGAGACATTAAATACGATTTGCAACATAATTCTTTAAATTTTTCCTATACATGTTCATTGAGGTCTTCAACTTGAGTTCCGTTGGCAACTTATTGAAATTATCAAAACCCTTATAGAGAAATGAGTTCATAGCACCTGTAGCATTGGTTCTGCTGATGTAAATATTATTAGAATTTCTCGTAAAATAAGGGTGAATATCTGAATTGTAACTAACAAGATCGAGAAAATATTTAGGTGCCAATCCATGTACAATTCTAAAAATCAATATCATGGTTAAATAAAAAAGACGTTGTGATACCGAAAACCACTGCAAAGTATTCAACATCAATGTGACAGGTGTTAATCTACTTGTACGTAAAATTATCCTCATTCCACGATTCTGTAATTTTTGTAATTTGGCTAGTTGGTTAAGATTTAAAAGATATAAGATGGATGCACAAAAATCAAAATGTGGTTGGATTATCGATTTATATACAGTGATCCTTGACTGAAGTGACAAATTCTTAGAAATTCTCGTAAAGAAATACAATTTCTTTGTTAGTTTTTTACACGTATACTCGAGATGCTTGTCGAATGATAGAGTATTATCTAGAAAAAGAAATTAGTATAGCAAATGAAAAAATAGAGAAATTGGAAAGAGAAAGAAAGAGAAAAAATATAATAATACAGGGAATAAAAATTGATACAAATGATCAGAAAGTTTTATGAGGGGCTATGGAGAATTTTATGGAAAAAGAGCTACAAGTTTCAGTAGATGTAATTGGAGCAAGGAAAATAGGAGAAAATCCTGTCATAGTGGAACTTAACAGAGTGAAAAACAAAATAGAAGTAATGAAAAATAAAAGTAAATTAAAAACCAAAAAGGACAAAAGAATCTATATTAATGATGATTTGTCAAAAGAAGAAAGAATTATCCAGAAAGAAATTAGAAGCAAGGCTATGGTAGAGAGGCATAATGGAAAAAATGTAAAAATAGGATACCAGAAGCTAATCATTAATGGTGAAATATGGACATGGAATAACAGCCAACAACAACTCATAAAAGAGAAAAATATAGAACCAAAAAACTAGCAATACAACTAAAGCAGACTGCAATAACGGAGACAACATGGCAAAGTACAGGTACACGAAATAGACAAAATGTACAGATTATTAATGAAAAGAAGCCCATAAACGAACATATATTAGTAGGAACATGGAATGTAAGAGGAACATACAAATAAGGAAAACTGAAACACCTAGTAGATGAATTCAAAAAATATAAATTCGAAATAGTAGCACTACAAGAAACGAAACAACTAGGCCAAAACTCAATGGAAATAAATGACTATTTCTTTTTAAATAGCGGAGGCGAAAATAGAATGTTACGCACAGGATTTGTAGTAAACAAAAAGCTGAAAGATCTAATCATTGACTTTAAACCAATTTCAGAGAGAATATGCATACTAAGAATAAGAGGAAAATACCAAAAAATAGCATTTATAAACACATGCACTGACTGAAGAGAAAAACATAAGAAGAAGAAGAAGAAGAATTTATTCAAAATTAGGTAACCCTAATATACAGTTAAAATTGAGATATTTTATGATATGTATATACAATTTAAATTTAAAGTCATAATAATAAAAATAAAACAAAAAAACACAAAATATTCCATTACAATACAAGCATTAAAAATACTACCTTACTCAAAATATTACACTAAACTACACGCAGTTAAAAAACACATTTAGAAGCCACATGAGACATTAAATACGATTTGCAACATAATTCTTTAAATTTTTCCTATACATGTTCATTGAGGTCTTCAACTTGAGTTCCGTTGGCAACTTATTGAAATTATCAAAACCCTTATAGAGAAGTGAGTTCATAGCACCTGTAGCATTGGTTCTGCTGATGTAAATATTATTAGAATTTCTCGTAAAATAAGGGTGAATATCTGAATTGTAACTAACAAGATCGAGAAAATATTTAGGTGCCAATCCATGTACAATTCTAAAAATCAATATCATGGTTAAATAAAAAAGACGTTGTGATACCGAAAACCACTGCAAAGTATTCAACATCAATGTGACAGGTGTTAATCTACTTGTACGTAAAATTATCCTCATTCCACGATTCTGTAATTTTTGTAATTTGGCTAGTTGGTTAAGATTTAAAAGATATAAGATGGATGCACAAAAATCAAAATGTGGTTGGATTATCGATTTATATACAGTGATCCTTGACTGAAGTGACAAATTCTTAGAAATTCTCGTAAAGAAATACAATTTCTTTGCTAGTTTTTTACACGTATACTCGAGATGCTTGTCGAATGATAGAGTATTATCTAATTGAAAACCAAGATATTTAATTTGTGTCACTAGTTCAATTGGTTGTTCCCCATCAATGTTTAACATTATATTGTTAGTATTAAGACTCCTGTACTTAAATTTAGATGTAACTATCATGGCTTTTGTCTTACTTACGTTTAATTTAAGTTTATTAAGTTTTAAGTATTTAGACACTGAACATAAAACGTGATTCATTTTGTCAACTGCCCCTTCAATAGAACTATCGCTACAAGCCAAAAGGGTATCATCAGCGAAAAGGTTAATAAATTCACAGTTCACAAACAAATTTATATCATTTAAATATAATATAAAAAGCAATGGTCCAAGTACACTACCCTGAAGAAACATGATCGTTATAAGCACATACTTTTGTACCCTCTTTAACAACAGAGTGGAGAGCTACACATAGGAATGGCACTAGGCTCCGGGCTTCAGTCGGTTAGAGGTGTCTTAGCCGGGGTTAAAGGGCTCAAATATAAGAGATAGAGATAAAGGAAGACTTCTACAGTCAAATAGATACAGTATTCCCAAATACGATATAAAAATAGTACTAGGTGATGCTAATGCCAAAATAGGAAAAGAAGAAATATACACACCCACCATAGGAAAATATAGTCTGCATGAAACAACGAATGAAAATGGTCACCTCTTAATAGATTTTGCAAAAGAAAGAAACATGATCGTTATAAGCACATACTTTTGTACCCTCTTTAACAACAGAGTGGAGAGCTACACATAGGAATGGCACTAGGCTCCGGGCTTCAGTCGGTTAGAGGTGTCTTAGTCGGGGTTAAAGGGCTCAAATATAAGAGATAGAGGTACGAAAGAGAAAGAGAAGAGGAGAAGAGAAGAAAAGGTAAGAGAAGACAATTTTGGGCGCCACCTATCGCTGGATAGGAATTATGAGGAATAGGGAAAGTTAAACGGTACTAAAACGACAAGAAAAGATAACAAATATGAGGCGAAGGAGATAGGATATGAATAATACGCGGTTGCAAAATAGACTTAAGAGAATAGCCGGTATTTATGTCGCGCGGTAATCACTGGATATCAAAAACACATATACACACGTACATATAAAAAAATAAAAATCAACATAATACCTGAAAGAGAAACAGAAATATACATGCAACAAAATAAATAATCAGATAGATATGAGGAAATAAAAATAAGTAAGGTACATTCCATGTCAAATCACTCAGGCAAAAAATTTTGGATCTCCGATTTGTCTGAAAATTGGTATATAGCTTCTGAAAAAATCTTCTTCTTTTTTCTCAAAATGTTATTTTATGCGATTTTACAGTGATTTGGTGTTTATTTAAACAAATTTGCATTTTCTGTCGTAAAGTTTCAACTAAAAACATAATATTTTAATAGAAAAGAACTCAAAAATGTCATTATACGGCATTATAACAAGTTATTTTGAATCAAAACAAGTTTTTGATCAAGTTTTATAGTGTAAAAAACGTTAATTTACATTTTCCTCCATTCCCAAACTACATCACCATCGATTTGGCTGAAAATTTGCCCACAGATAGTCAAAAAATAGGACTTTAAGTGGTTAGAAGGATTTGAATTATATTACAATACCATAAAAGTTACATGCAGTAATATCAGACTCAAAAGTATATATTAGTCCAGTCGGGATAGCATTTGACCTTGAATGCCGAGCTGCCCAAAATTTTATTTTTCTGATCTTTAGGGGAGTCAATAGTAGCCTAAATTTAAAATCATGAATGAATTCCTCCGTTACGTTAGCCGCCATCTTGATTTTAAAGGAGAACCTGTTTTGCTCAATATCCCCGCCATTTTAAACTTTTCGACAAAAATGGTAGGAACTGAAATTGTTCCAAATAAATCGTATTTACAATTATTACAATTTTTTTAACAATTTTTGTCGTGAGGTCGATATTTTCGAGTTAATTGTACTTACAGTAGACGCCTATATTTTTGACTATAATATTGCATGTAACTTTTTTGGTATTGTAATATAATTCAAATCCTTCTCACTACTTAAAGTCCTATGTTTTGTCTATCTTTGAGCAAATTTTCAGCCAAATCGATTATGACGTATTTTGGGAATGGAGAAAAATGTATTTTAACGTTATCTACACTATAAAATTTGATCAAAAGCTTGTTTTGAATCAAAGTAACTTGTTATAATGCCATATAATGACATTTTTGAGTCCCTTCTATTAAAATATTATGTTTTCCATTGATACTTTACGATAGAAAATGCAAATTTGTATAAATAAACACCAAATCACTGTAGAATCGCATAAAATAACATTTGAGAAAAAAGAAGTAGAAGATTTTTTGACCTTAAATATCTTATTTTTACGTCCCGCAGAAGCTCTATACCAATTTTCAGACAAATCGGAGGTCCAAAATTTTTTTTGCTCCAAAATTGAGTGATTTGGAATGGAATGACCCGTAAATATTTGAGTTAAAAATTATATTGTGATGTTCAAAGTATATATTTATAAAACAGGTAAAAAAAAACAATGATTAAAGGTTCTGTCGTAATTTTCCGCAACGTAATAATCTTCAGATTGATATTCTCAAGACAGGTGAGAAACAAAGAAAATATATAGTTATGTTTATGGAGATGTTTAATTTAAATGAAAATAGGTGAAACGATTGATTATTTAGTCTTGAGAATACGAAAAAAAAATTGATAGTGATCACTATACGTATATATAATATCTATAGAAAATAGTCTATCTGTAGCAGATGGATTGGTGTTATATCGTATGTATATATACGGTGTCGGAAAGTTGGTCGAGAACACTTCGTCGAGGGAAAATTGGTCGACAACATTTGGTCGACAAACAGTTGGTCGAATGCACAATTCATCGAATGGACAATTCGTCGACGAACATTTGATCGAATGGAATTTTCGTCGACAAACTGTTATTTATCTTTAGGATAAAGGGATTAATGGTGACAAACGACGGATAACTAGAATATTGTATTATACATTTTATTTTTTTTGGGGTTTTGTTAATTTTTTTTTCTAAATCTTAATTATTTTTATATTTTATGAAAAAATTGGCTGCTGTGGGAGAGTAGACAGCAAATATAAACCGATATTTTAATTAGTGATGTTGTAGCGTTCTTCTTTTTGGTGTCGGCGTACTTGCGAACGGGGCATTTCCGGACAAGTCAAATTTGGAGGCACTTGCGGACAAGACGAAATATGCGAGATGCTGAGGTCAATAAATTGTTAGGGAATCGACGCAAGTCCGTACAATGTTTTCGACTGCAATAAACTTTCTTTCTAAACGAAGCTTTCTTTATAAACATTAGAACATTTAAAATGCAACATTTAAACAACTGGAAGATCATTTTTATACAAAAAAAAATCAAGACGATTCTTGTAAAAATCGATTCTTACCATCTTCATTTTATTATCAAAACTTAATTCACAACTGCACATTATTTATAAAAGTCGCAATACCTCCTATTCTAATCAACGGAAATTGATGTTCTTTTTGAAGTAAATACTTCTTATCGCTTAGTATGGAAAGGACATCGCACACATCTTATGGAAAATATAATGTCACTCAAATTCAATAAAATTTATATGAATAGATTCGTTTCAAATTAACGGTCAATTCTTATCATTGCACCAGCTCTTAATTTTCAATAATAAGAGCAGATATTGATATAAATCAATCTGAAATCAAATGGGTAGGTACATAAGTTAGAGAGAGAAAAAATATGTTAAAATACCCAGATTATCGGTAACTTCATAAATCTTCTCGGGCTATTAAGCATCTTATTATAATAGTTTCACTAATCCGCTTAGGCCCAGCGGGGTTGGCATAATTAAGAGTTGGCACAATGATAAGAGTTGACCGTTAATTTAAAACGAATCTATTCGTATAAATTTTATTGAATTTGAGTGACATTATATTTTCCATAAGATGTGTGCGAATACTAAATTCGTATTTGGCGTTATAAAAAAATCGTTACGCGAGTGGTAAGCGTGCGGTATACCTTAATGTACATATTTATATTACACTGTAATATACACTTATTCGAACTTTTATAGTATGATCCTGAATTTTCTGCTGTTTGACTGGTTTCAGGGTGATTTATTATAAAAACATGTGTGTCGTATCTACTATAATTTTTGAAACATTTTTACAAATCACCCCTATAGTGTTGAAACCACCCCGAAGACAGCCGATCGTATAAAATTTGGAATCTATATTTAGTTTTACCATAAAAGCATGTGTCGCACTTTATTTTTAAGAAAAATTTAATACATCACCCCTCTAGGGTTGGAACGACCTAATCCCAATTAATTATTTAAAATTCGCGATGTATAGTGGAAGTCACCCTGAAACCATTCAAACAGTAGAAGATTCAGGATCAGGTCTACTATGAAAGTTAAAATAAGTGTTATTATGTATATGTACTGTATACCGCAAGCTTACCACTCGTGTCACGACTTTTGAATGACGCCCAATACGAATTTAGTATTTGGCGTCAAATTTCCATACCAAGCGATTAGAAGTATTCACTTCAAAAAGAACATCAATTTTCGTTGGTAAGAACCGGAGGTATTGCGCCTTTTATAAATGTGTAGTTGTGAATTAAGTTTTTGATAATAAAATCAAGAGGGTAAGAATCGGTTTACTTTTAAACTCTTCACTTTTGGCGCATCATGGACGGCTCATTTTTACAAGAATGCTCTTTTAGTCGTTTAAATGTTGCTTTTCAAATTTTCTAATATTTATAAACAAAGCCCCGGTGAATTTTTGAAAAAAAGTGGCTAACTCGGGTTTTAAGAGTTGTAGGGCATTAAATTTTTGTGTCAGTTTGTATAAGAATACCAACATGTCGAATAAAAAAAATTAACTTTCTACATGTTGTTCTTCTGAAGCTATTTTCTTGTGGCATTTTTGCAATTAACTAGTTTTGATGGGAAATAAGCCACAATTTTACTAAAAAAAATGATTTTATTAACGTTTCGACGCTCAAATCGGGTGTCGTTGTCAAAATAAAACCATTTTTTAGTAAAATTGTGGCTTATTTCCCATCAAAATTAGTTAATTCCTACATGTTAATGCGGCTGAGTTATTTTAATTGTTTATAAGCTTAAAATAACCCTACTTTTTCAAAATTATTTTATAATATTTATTATAAACTTTTTAATCAAGACTTGATCTAATTTAATAAATTGAGCCTTTCTCTTTGATTTGATGTCTTTAGAATTTATGTTAACCTAGTAGTTTATGCATAATATCGCTGTAGATAAAAGCTTTTTGGGATAAAAAATTTCAATTTTGCAATAATTATTAGATATGTAAAACTTCTTGAAATTTTAACGGCTGAATACTTCTAATATTTTCCTCTACTTACGCGAAAATAAAGCTTTTAGTGTATTTTTAGAAAAGTTATTAATCATTTTCAAAAAATCTACTTTTGAAGCTATTTTTCCAATAACTAAGCAACAAATTAACAAAAAGAACTTTCCAAACACTCATTTTAAAGAATTTTCTATGCTTCTTCAGTAAAATTGTATCACCTTTCCATACAGCATCCCGGTCTCCACCTTTAATATTTAAAATCAAATAGCGATCTTTAATTGTTTATATATTGTTTATATAAGTTAAAAAGTACGTTTGATTTTTTGCATAATTTTTATATTGGCTATTGTTGTAACCAAATTTACCCTAAGCAGTTCTTAGATACCAGTATCAACGGATGTCACGAAAGAGATCATTTATTTGCTAATTTCTCTGGTCTATCACCCCCTTTCTTATCTGTGTTTACAATCCAAATCATTAAGCCACATAAAGAGGTAGGTCAATAAACTCACTATAGCTATAGAAATGCTCTACTACAAAATTTTAAAAGATAAGACTCTTTAGGTAATTATAACGCAACAAGTACTACCTGCATTTTAAGACCCAGGTAGATTTTTGGGGATGACACTATAGATTATAGATGGCTTTGCCGATGATTACATTCAATTCACGATCATTGAATTGATATGGTAGGTATGAATCACCTCTAGTTATATTTTAATGGCTTTGTAATTTAACTTCATGGGGTACGAAACAAACTTTTAAGAATTTGAAAAAACATAGTTTTTGGGGGGTTTAGAGGTGTTTTACACAATTTTTGAATATCCCTAAAAACTCAGTTATTTCAAATTATATGTACGTAACCTATAAAAAACCTTGAGTTAGTCTATTTGGAAGTATATAAAATGGAGAAAATTACAAAAAATTACCGAAAAAACCAGTTTTCCGGATTTTTGAAGATGGCGCACCTTACGAATAAATCTGAAAAAAGTCAGAAATATAGGTTTTGATAAAATTCACAAAACGCAAAAAAAAATTAGACATGCAGCCATCGCCAAAAAAAGTTACACGTACCTATTAAAAAAACGAAAAAAATTGAGGTTAGGTACACTCGATCTTCTGGTCCATAAAAATAGATGTTTTGTAAAGCCTCAGCTGTGCGTGTGAATTTTTTGTAATTTATAATTTAATTGCAAACCAACTTAAAAAAAAAAAATAAAATCGAAAAATTGACATTTTTGGATGTGGGGAAAGGGGAAGGGGGTGGTGGGCTAAAATTGCGGTGAGTCTTAATTTTTTTAATCACATAGAACGTAAAAAATAAAAAAAAATATTCAGGCTGTATCGACCTCAATAAATATGATTCGACCTGCAAAATCCCTTACAAAACTTTAAAAAACATGGTTTTTGGGGGGGTTTAAAAGTGATTCGCCCAATTTTTAAATATCATGAAATACTCACTTATTTCAAGTTATACGTGATCTATGAACAAAACCTTTGAGTTGATCTATTTTGAAGTCTATAAAATGAAGAAAGTCCCCAAGAACCCCCTAAAAATAACTGTTTTCCGGGTTTTTCAAGTTGACGGAAAAATCTGAAAAAAATCAGATAGACAGTTTTTGATGAAATACACAAAATGCCAAAAATTGGACCTGCAGCCATCTTCAAAAAAAGTTATGTTTTAAAAAATAAAAAAAAATTGAGGTTATGTACACTCGACCGACGAGTTAATAAAAAATGGATATGTTTTGTGAAAGCCTCAGCTATACGTGTGAATTTTTTGAAATTTTTAAATCAATGTCAGCCCAACTAAAAAAAATTAAATCTAAAAATCTAAGTTTTTGGCTGTGGGGGAGGGGTAAGGGGGATTTCGAGCTAAAAATCCGCGTAATCTCATTTTTTAATTGCATAGAACGGAAAAAAATTGAATTCTGGTAGTGAGGGCATTTTGCCTATCTTAACGGGGGGTATCCTTTGCATTTTCTATCGTAAAGTGTCAATGGAAAAAATAATATGTATTTTAATAGAAGGGACTCAAAAATGTCATTATATGGCATTATAACAAGTTATTTTGATTTAAAACAAGTTTTTGATCAAATTTTATAGTGTAGAAAACGTTAAAATACCGTTTTTACATTTTCTTCCATTCCCAAAATACGTCATAATCGATTTGGCTGAAAATTTGCCCACAGATAGCCAAAACATAGTACTTTAAGTAGTTAAAAGGATTTTAATTATATTACAATACTAAAAAAAGTTACATGCAATAATATCAGACTCAAAAGTATATTAGTCCAGTCGGGATAGCATTTGGCCTTGCATGCCGAGCTGCCCAAAATTTTATTTTTCTAATCTTTAGGGGGGTCAAGAGTAGCCTAAATTTAAAATCGCGAATAAATTTCTCCGTTACGTTAGCCGCCATCTTGATTTTTTTTTGAAAGGAGAACCGTTTTTGCTCAATATCTCCACCATTTTTAACTTTGCGACAAAAATGGTAGGAACTGAAATTGTTTCAAATAAATCGTATTTTTATTACAAACAGTTTTTTCGTGAGGTCGATATTTTCCGAGTTAATTGTACTTACAGTAGACGCCTATATTTTTGACTGTGATATTGCATGTAACTTTTTTGGTATTGTAACATAATTCAAATCCTTCTAACCATTCAAAGTACTATGTTTTGGGTATCTGCAGGCAAATTTTCTGCCAAATCGATTATGACGTATTTTGGGAATGGAGTAAAATGTAAAAAACCGTATTTTACCGTTTTCTACACTATAAAATTTGATCAAAAGATTGTTTTGAATCAAATTAACTTGTTATAATGTCATATAATGACATTTTTGAGTACCTTTTATTAAAATATCAATTTTTCCATTGATACTTTACGAGAGAAAATGCAAATTTGTTAAATAAATACCAAATCACTGTAAAATCGCTTAAAATAACATTTTGAGAAAAAAAAAAGAAAAAGATTTTTTGACCTTAAATCTCTTATTTTTACGTCCCGCAGAAGCTATACACCAAGTTTCAGAAAAAACGGAGATCCAAAAGTTTTTTTGATCCAAAATAATGGAATCACCCTAATACAGTAATATAATACAATGTTCCAGTTCACAAAATAAAAACCAACAACCCGTCGGTCGTTTGTCACCATTAATCCCTTTATCCTAAAGATAAATAACAGTTTGTCGACGAAAATTCCATTCGATCAAATGTTCGTCGACGAATAATTGTCCATTCGATGAGTTGTGTATTCGACCAACTGTTTGTCGACCAAATGTTGTCGACCAATTTTCCGTCGACGAAGTGTTCTCGACCAACTTTCCTAGACCCGTATATATATAATTATTCCTGTACAAATGATATTTTTAATTGTCTGTTTGGTCAAAACCACAATAAACAAATTATAAATTCACCAAACTGCACTAAGCTTTAAAGTCAATAACCCACTTTTATTAGGGTTCTTAGGTAAATCCACAATGAATGAATAGTCGTTAAATCATAAATCTGCTGGCGTATTGTATATAAGTACTTACAATATCGGCTAGCCGTGTGAAGTTGGCACCTATAAATACGATTTTTTCAATTTTTTTTTATTTTTTAATTGTCCATCAATTGTCCACTTTTGTCCAGCAAAAATTTTTTTTTGTCCACCTTTTGTTTACGAGATACTAAAAACGTGAAATAAGGCCCAACACCCCCAACTCAAAAAAACGTCGTAAAAACTGATACGTTTGATTGTCCAACTGTTGTCCACACTTGTCCAGGCATTTTTTTTAATTGTCCACCTTTTATTTATTTAAATTAGCAATAAATACCGTTTGTTAGTAAAAATGCTAAAAAATTAAAATTTTTGGAAATTTTTTTTCACGTTTGATTGTCCGTCGAATGTCCACCCTTGTCCAGCAAAATTTTTTTTGTCCACCTTTTGTTTACGAGATACTAAAAAAACGTGAAATAAGGCCCAACACACCGAAGTAAAAAAAAACATCGTAAAAACTGATATGTTTTATTGTCCAACTGTTGTCCACACTTGTCCAGGCATTTTTTTTATTGTCCACCTTTTATTTATTTAAATTAGCAATAATTATCGTTTGTTAGTAAAAATGTCAAAAAGTGAGTAAAAATGCCAAAAAAATGGAAATTTTTGGAAATTTTTTTTCACGTTTGATTGTCTATCGAATGTCCACCCTTGTCCAGCAATAATTTTTTTTGTTCACCTTTTGTTTACGAGATACTAAAAAAACGTGAAATAAGGCCCAACACCCCGAAGTCAAACAAACGTCGTAAAAACTGATACGTTTGATTGTCCAACTGTTGTCCACACTTGTCCAGAAATAAGGCCCAACACCCCGAAGTCAAACAAACGTCGTAAAAACTGATACGTTTGATTGTCCAACTGTTTCCACACTTGTCCAGGCATTTTTTTAATTGTTCACCTTTTGTTTATTTAAATTAGCAATAATTATTGTTTGTTAGTAAAATGCCAAAAAATGAGAATTTTTGGAAATTTTTTTTCACGTTTGATTATCCGTCGAATGTCCACCCTTGTCCAACAAAAAGTTTTTTTGTCCACCTTTTTTGAAAAATATAGTTTAAAATAATTTTTCGGACCGGGAAAAAGTACAGTTTTTCGAATTCGAGATAAAGTCGTCAAAACTGACAGGTTTCGATTCTCCAATAGTTGTCCACACGTGTTCAGGCATTTTTTTACTTTTCCACTTTTTTCTTCATTATAGGAATAGTTGTAGTTTTTTGATAAAAATGTCAAGAAAAAAAAACAAATCTAATATTTACTCGTATGATTGTAAATCTTCGCCTCTGTGTACAAACTTCACACTCGTAAATAAAATAAGTACTAGTTATGTATAATTATAATAATTTTGTTCAAGAGATTTAAAAAAAAAACAAGAAATAAGGCCCCGCACTCCGAATTGAAAAAAAAAGTCGTGAAAACCGATACGTTTAATTCTCCAACAGTTTTCCACACCTGTCCAAGCATTTTTTTTACCTGTCCATCTTTCTTTTACATTTTATATCAATAATTTTAATTTGTTATCATTTTTTGTTATTTTTGAATAATTTGTTATTTTTGAAAAATTTGTCTTTCATGCTTGATTGTCTTAGTCTAGGGCGCATCTGTTTTGAATTGGACGTTGAGAGGTGACTCAATTTTTTTTGCAGAAATTGCTTGAAAATAAATGAAATAATAATATTTGAGTTATCCTCCCTCTCAAAAAGGTCCGGAACATTGTTTAAATAATCAAAATGTCAAAAAATTAAGGAAAAATTCGATTTTTTCTTCGTTTTTTGATTATAACTTTAAAAGTATTCATTTCCGAGAAAAGTTGTACTGACATAAAAGTTGCGTAATTAAATTTTCTACAACATAAAATTGGTTAATAATTTAAAAAAAATAGTCACCCTAGTTGCAAAATAGCAATAATTGCGAAAAAAACATACAAAAAGAAGTATTCGCATTTTACGTTTTTCAACCATTTATGCTACTTTTAGGACCTTCATCTTTCATCCAGAAAAACTTTGTGATACAATAAAACAATACTGTAAATTTCATTAAGATCGGTTTAATAGATTTTGCAAAATAAATTTTGCAATCCAGCTTTCGCAAAAAAAATTCATTTTTTCAAAATGTTACAGGACTGAAAAAAAGCAGATAGCAGGATGAATTTTTTTTTGCTTATACAAGTGTACTGTACCTTTCATTTGCAATTTGCAAAATTAAAATCGATTAATTACCACGGCGTCAGGAAATTTAAAAAAAAAAACAATAATTTTTGGTGTTACGCGCAGGACAGCGGTGTTCGATTCTCACAAGTGGATTTCCACCAAAATTTCTTCCAATGTTTATCTAATATATTATTTTCTTACTCTATATTTTGTTGTATTTTAATATTTTAATTCTACAAAAATCAAACTAATTTTATTATTGTTTATGAAATATTGTTTAAAAAATTGCATATGTTTAAAAATAATAAACTTTTATTTTTTAAGTTAAAATATATGAACAAAGAAAGTTTTTGCTAATAAAAGTGTTATTTCAAAGGATAGAGTATGTGTTTTTATTTTGCAATAAACAAATTTATTTATTTATATCGAAATTTAATAAAAATTAAAATGTGAATCATTATCAAAGGTCATTGGAATGCCCAATCAGAGCAAACTATCCGCTGTCCTGCGCGTAGCACCAATAATTAATGTTTATTTAAAAAAAATTCTTGACGCCGTGGTGTTAACCGATTTTAATTTTGCAAAATTGCAAATGAAAGGTACAGTAGACTTATATCTGCAAAAAAATTGCAACCTGCTATCTGCTTTATTTTCAGTCCTGTAACATTCTGAAAAAATGAATTTTTTTTACGAAAGCTGGATTGCAAAATTTATTTTGCAAAATCTATTGAAACGATCTTAATGAAATTTACAGTATTGTTTTACTGTATCATAAAGTTCTTCTGGGTGGAATATGAGGGTCGTACGTGTAGTGTACACGGTTGAAAAACCGTGTACACTACACGTACGACACGTAGTGTACGTGTAAATGGTTGAAAAACGTAAAATGCAAATACTTGTTTTTGTATGTTTTTTTCGTAATTATTGCTATTTTGCTACAAGTGTGACTATTTTTTTAAATTTTTAACCAATTCTATATTGTAGGAAATTTAACTATGCAACTTTTATGTCAGTACAACTTTTCTCGAAAATGAATACTTTTAAAGTTATAATCAAAAAACGAAGAAAAAAATCGATTTTTTCCTTAATTTTTTGACATTTTGATTATTTAAACAATGTTCCGAACATTTTTGAGAGGGAGGATAACTCAAATATTATTATTTAATTTATTTTCAAGCAATTTCTGCAAAAAAAATTTGAGTCAGCTCTCAACGTCCAAATGTACTAATATTTTTACAGATGCGCCCTGGTCTATCTATCGAATATCCACTCTTGTCCAGCTAGAAGTTTTTTTTGTTCACCGTTTATGAAAAATATGGATTCAACAATATTTTGAGATTGACAAAAAGCGCAGCAATTCGACTTTGGAAATAGTCGTTCAAAATCGAAAGGTATGATTATCCAAGAAGCTTGCCCCAACGGTAATTAAGATGTATATTCTCAGCAGGTATAATGCCAAACAGGGGCGGTTTCTCCATTGGTTCACTTGTGCAGTGAACACCCAATCAAATTTCATTAAAATACATATTTTTAAAAATCTCATAAATATCATTAAAATATGTTTTCTTAAATATCATAAATATCATAGTATCATTAAAATATAACTGTATTTATTAATCGCATAATTTGTTTGCACAACACCGCTACGCTAGATGCACGTGGTAGGTGCAGAATTCAAATTGAACCCAGCGACTATACAGTAACCCTATAGAAGAACGAGAGCTCTTAAATCCGTGAACCAGGGATTCTCCTATCTTAAAACATTGACCATTTGTGCACTGCACACAGAGACCGGGGCGAAGCGTTTCGATTCACAGTTTGGCATTTTCTGTTGTGGGATTTTATTAAAAAATACAATATTGGTATGGTAGGTAGTTTTTTTAGGATGGTGGAGCCTTATTTCGTGAAGTTTATAAAAGAAAATGGAAATAGTTTTGAAAATCGACTTATAAAAAGAATGGACTAACTTGGCCGGAGATAAACTTGGTATACAAGAATGTGCAATAAGAAACAAAAAGTTTAAACATTGTTTTAAAGTTGAACAATATAGAAAAACTTAGTGATTATGTGGGTGTGATAAACTACATTCTTTATTTTGTTTTTCATGTTTAGTATTTTCAAAGAATAAAACTATAATTTCAATCTCGGTCTTTGGATGCCGTTAAAATAAACGGATTTTTAAACAGTTTTGACAAAGCCATTTCATTATTCGTAACTTCTGCCTCCACCTTCACCACCGAAGAAGCGCCATCATTCAGTAGGTATCATATTCTGCACAAAACAAAAAAAGTGTGTGACATCCTGACTAATCGGGTCAAAGATAGGTTTCATTTTACAGAACATCTTTTGGCGAGGCCCCAAAAATTTTTCGCCTGCGGCGCTTATTCACCGTTTGTATAATTACATTCTTTAATTGAACACCCTCCTTAAATTACCACGAGCCGCCACTGATGCCAAATTCAGTAATATTTACAAGATACTAAATATCTTGGTCGTAACTCAGTCAAACAAAATCAATTGTAGTACATTTTGCACCACGGATAAATAACTATTTTCGTACGTGTGAGCAAGAAGTCGATTTTGGCGAAGACGAATTTTTTAAGGCGAGGCGTAGCCGAGCCGTAAAATCGTCTGAGCCTAAATCGACGATTGCTCACAGGTGCGAACATAATTTTTCATGGTGAAGGCTCAAAAATTGTGATTTTGCGTTACGCAAACGTACAAAAATCACGCTTTTTGTGGCTGAAGCATGAAAATGCTTTTTTTGCATGCGTGAAAAGTTGTGTTCGTATGTACACATGAAATTATCAAACGAGTGAATAAAAAGTTCTGTCCGTGATGCGAAGAGATATTTATTCGAACACAGGCTAGAAATCTCACTTTCGTCCACGCTGCGGACAAAAAACTGAACTATTTTACATGTAATATAATTAAATAGAATATTTTCAAGTATATATATTTTAGAAAATGAATTGAACACTTTTTCAAATAACTATAACTGATGAGCAAGTTGCCTGTTCATAGCTTTTACGCTATGATCGCAATTGCGATCAACAAAAAAAAAGAAAAATAGAAAGTGTACAAATAAAAAAAAATGCCAAAATAGGTCTAGACATCAGTTGGACAGTCAAATCTATTAGTTTTTACGACCTTTTTTCAAAGTCCAGGTGCTTGACCTTATTATGGGTCAAATATATAATTATCTCTTAGGCTAAAAATGGACAACGAAAATTTTCTTGCTAAACAATAGTAAAAGTTAAAAACATCAAACAAACAATAATATATTTCTTCACTAGTGTGGAAAAGTTTTTTTAAACGAATCTGAGGGTTGCAATGCGAGCCGAAGGCGAGCATTGTAATCAGATGAGTTAAAAAAAACTGTTCCACACTAGTTAAGAACGATATTTTATTCAACAATGTGTGAAAATGCGAATATTGCATCGCTCGAGCGTGTGGAAAAGTAACCTTTCCTACACGGCGTTGAATAAAAATATGATTTTTTGGAATTCACATTCATGATCCATTGTTGCTACCAAACTAAAAAATATTGCTGACAAAAAACCAATGTTTCACAAGTAATGAAAATGTCTGAACACGAATGGACAACTATTGGACAATCCAAAGCTGTTAGTCCTGACAACTTTTTCTCGAATTCGGGAACTTGTACTTCTTCCCCGTCCAAAAATTTTTTTTCAACTATTTTTTTCAAAAAAGGTGGACAAAAAAAACTTTTTGTTGGACAAGGGTGGACATTCGACGGACAATCAAACGTGAAAAAAAATTTCGAAAAATTCTCATTTTTTGGCATTTTACTAACAAACAATAATTATTGCTAATTTAAATAAACAAAAGGCGGAGAATTAAAAAAAATGCCTGGACAAGTGTGGACAACAGTTGGACAATCAAACGTATCAGTTTTTACGACGTTTTTTTGACTTCGGGTTGTTGGGCCTTATTTCACGTTTTTTCGTATCTTGTAAACAAAAGGTGGACAAAAAAAATTATTGCTGGACAAGAGTGAACATTCGATAGACAATCAAAGGTGAAAAAAAAATTCCAAAAATTCTTATTTTTTTGGCATTTTTACTCATTTTTTGGCATTTTTACTAACAAACGATAATTATTGCTAATTTAAATAAATAGAAGGTGGGACAATTAAAAAAATGCCTGGACAAGTGTGGACTACAGTTGGACAATCAAACGTATCAGTATTTACGACGTTTTTTTACTTCGGTGTGTTGGGCCTTATTTCACGTTTTTTTAGTATCTCGTAAACAAAAGGTGGACAAAAAAAATTTTTGCTGGAGAAGGGTGGACATTCGATGGACAATTAAACGTTAAAAAAAATTCCAAAAATTCTAATTTTTTGGCGTTTTTACTAACAAACGATAATTATTGCTAATTTAAATAAATGAAAGGTGGACAATTAAAAAAAAATGCCTGGACAAGTGTGGACAAAAGTTGGACAATCAAATTTATCAGTTTTTACGACGTTTTTTTGACTTCGTTTTGTTGGGCCTTATTTCACGTTTTTTTAGTATCTCGTAAACAAAAGGTGGACAAAAAAAAATTTTGCTGGACAAGGGTGGACATTCACGGACAATCAAACGTGAAAAAAAAATTCCAAAAATTTTCATTTTTTTTGGCCATTTTACTAACAAACGATAATTATTGCTAATTTAAATAAATAAAAGGTGGACAATTAAAAAAAATGCCTGGACAAATGTGGACAACAGTTGGACAATCAAACGTATCAGTTTCTACGACGTTTTTTTGACTTCGGGGTGTTGGGCCTTATTTCACGTTTTTTTAGTATCTCGTAAACAAAAGGTGGACAAAAAAAATTTTTTGCTGGACAAGTGTGGACATTTGATGGACAATTAAAAAAAAAATTTTTTTTGAAAAAATCGTATTTAGAGGTGCCAACTTCACAAGGCTATATCGGCTCGTGTCAAAACAGGTAGGTGTAGCGTTTATGGCTAGACAATCAAGCACGTGTCGGTATGACAGGTGTAGATAGATGAGTAGTTACGGCAATTTTCGCAAGTTGCTGGATGGCAGGTAATAGCAAACGACGAAAGATAGTAATAGTGACAAACAACGTCAAAGAACGAGATCGGTGAAGGGAAAGCCAGCAAACAAAATTGATAGGCTCGGCTGAATTCCGCCTTTTCGTCTCGCACACGTCTTAATAGCACACAAGAACACAGGAAAAATGAATTTGTAAGTGCCTCTGAGGGCTAGATTGAGTTCTTAGGGATGAACACGGAAGAAGGGGTATTAGTCAAATATGGTCCGTAACGGCATCTGGAAGACGGGTCATTTAAGAATCTCTCAACTTTCTCTCGCTAAGCGAACATCCTTATATCCGCTAACGGTTTCGAAAGGGTTCGTAGAAATTTTAGTTTTAAGAAAACAAAAGGAAAGAAATTCATTGTTAGAAAAATGGGACTATACGAATAGAAAGCTACGGAGTTGCACCCTGCTGATTTGCTGGAAGTATTTCTGCGGAATAGACAAGTCATATAGAGATTTCTAAATGGGAGCATCTTAACAAGGCTGCTTCTTCACCATAGGCGTAGCTAGAGAAATTTTGAGGGGACTTATAAAGGGGGGATTTCACACATGCTACACTTTTAACACAAAAGAATATACCAAGGAACATGGAGATCACCAGATGGGAAAACCATAAACCAAATAGATCATGTGCTCATCGAAAAAGACATGGAAAAATGTATAAAGAACATAAGAACATAATGGAGGACCAGATGCAGACACAGATCACTTTATAGTCGGAATACAACTTACACAGGTTATACCAGTTCTTAGAAACCAACAAAAAAAAGGTACAAAGTAACTAAAACTATTAGACTACTGTCAGAAGAAGAACAAAGTAAATATGAAAGACTAGTCACTAGAGGACTGGAAAATATTGCAGAAAATGGAAACATCGAACAAAAATGGACGCAAATAAAAGTATGTATGACCAAAGCAGCGCAAGGCAGTAATAGAAATATAAAAGATGGATTCAAAGAATGGTTTGCTGAAGAATGTAAAATAGAACTGGATGAAAGAAATAAGTTAAGACTCAAAATGATGCAAGTGAAAACACCAGAGATGGAGATAAAATACAACGAACAAAGAAAACGAAGTAAAGGAATCATAAGAGCAAAGAAAAGAAAGTACAACGAAGATAAATTGAAATTCATAGAAGAAAACTATAAAAATGGAGAAGTCAAAAACTTAGAGTACAACAAGGAGTAAAAAATGAGAAAAAGGGGTTCCAAAGAAAACCTGTACACTACAAAAGCAAAAATGGAAGGAATTTAGTAAACGATGAAGAAATACTGAACAGATGGAGAGAATACTTCGAAGAGCTTCTAAATGAGATTCCCACAACAGAATATGCAGAAGAAGAAGAAGAAGAACCGAATGAAAATATTGATCAAGAAGAAATACAGGAAAAACCGCCTAATGAAAAAGAAATAAAAGAAATAATAGAGAAACTAAAGAAAAACAAGAGCCCAGGTAAGGATGAAGTAACAGCTGAAATGTTTAAATATGGAGGACCAGTACTAATTAAGCATTTGGAAAAGCTGATAAAAGAAATTTGGGAACAAGAACACATACCAAAAGAATGGACTGAAGCCACACTGTGTCCAATTCACAAAAAAGGCGACAAAAGTTTATGCCATAATTACAGGGGAATAGCCCTACTAAACGTTGCATATAAAATACTTGCAGTATATATGTTACAGTTCAAGTTGATTATCTAGTTGGAGTTGACTATTCCTAGTTCGAGTCAACTCAAACGGCTGGTTTCAGTAAAAGTTGATTATAAATATAAAATGAAGATTTTTATTCAACATTTCGTCGTTGCCAAGTCAAAAGCTGCTAAGTGGGACTTTTTCACAAAAGGAGATATCTGTACCATTTAACAGATTTTTACGTTGGTCACCGTCCTATAAATACAGTTATATGGTAATTCATATAATTGCTGTAATATCCAAGTTTGAAAACTATGTTATGTGAGCGGGTATCGCAATAAACATGCTATGTGGAGTCCTCATCCACGTAGAAGAAAAATATTTACATAACGCACGCCCGTCATACACTGCTATGTGGATTTCTTCATGCACATAGCAGAAATAATTAACGACCTTGAATTGAACGTTTAGGTTTTATCTGTTACCTGTAAAATTCTATAAAATCCACATAGCAGCTTTTGACTTGGCAACGACGATTTACTAGTAAAAGTAGACTCCAACTAGTTAAAGTATACTCTTCCCAATGCCATTTAGTAAAAGTTGATTCACATAAACAACCGATTCCATTTAGAAATTAAACGTTACTGGATATTAGTTCAGGAAATGAAGCATTTTGGCTCGCAATATTTTCGTTTATCATGGATTTACTTGAAATCTTCACAGAAGGTAGGGAATAGCCCAAGGATCATTTTCTATATCATGACGCTGTACGCTGAAACCTTAGAGGTGGTTGCCACCCCATCTCGGGAGCGGGAATTTTTCATTACATCTTAACCAGGGAAATCGATGGAAAATGGCTTCTAAAAACCTCCTAAAAATCTAGGCTCGGCTGAATTCCGCCTTTTCGTCTCGCACACGTCTTAACAGCACACAAGAACACAGGGAAAATGAATTTGTAAGTGCCTCTGAGGGCTAGATTTAGTTCTTAGGGATGAACACGGAAGAAGGGGTATTAGTCAAATATGGTCCGTAATCCGTAATGGCATCTGGAAGACGGGTCATTTAAGAATCTCTCAACTTTCTCTCGCTAAGCGAATATCCTTATATCCGCTAACGGTTTCGAAAGGGTTCGTAGAAATTTTAGTTTTGAGAAAACAAAAGGAAAGAAATTCATTGTTAGAAGAATGGGACTATACGAATAGAAAGCTACGGAGTTGCACCCTGCTGATTTGCTGGAAGTATTTCTGCGGAATAGACAAGTCATATAGAGATTTCTAAATGGGAGCATCTTAACAAGGCTGCTTCTTCACCATAGGCGTAGCTAGAGAAATTTTGAGGGGACTTATAAAGGGGGGATTTCACACATGCTACACTACCCTTTCCACGGTGGAAACTAGTTTTACTGAGTTTTCATCGGAGCTTTGAAACCAAGAAGCATGTGAGGACATCGCGAAGACAACGTTGTGAAGGACAAATAAAATTTATGGTACTACGGCAGATAATATATACATAAGATATGACCAAGTAACCTTATTACCTAAGATAAGCGATAAAATAACTATTAGTTTTCTAATACAATAGTCAAAAGAAAGGTAAAATTACAATTTTTACAACAGGTACAACAATATAAGTTTAATAACCCTATATAACTAATATCATATATTGGTACAACTATGTTCATATTTACACATGCATATGTGTCTATAGGATCTTATTCGCTCACTAGTGTTACGGCGAACAGGACACGTTAGGCAAACAAGATATGGTTTGAATAAAATCGTAACGGTAAATAGTATAAGTATTCGTCTTATGTATCGTTACTATACAGGTAGACTGAACATTGATTCGGTCATGTACGAGGGTAGCTAAAATGCAGATAATTGTGCTTATCGAAACACAAGCGGTAATAACTGAAGATCGGTATGCCAACCTTTATCGTATCCAGGTATAAAATTAATCAGGCTAGGTTATGTTTGGCTAGTAAAAAGAAAGTTTGTAACTAACAAGGAAAATTGTAATGGAGGGTTGAGTATGCAGTATCTCATGATGATTATCCTAAGTCTATACAGCATTTACAAAAGATGGAGAGTTAATAGAGTTAAAAAAATTTTCAGTAAGGTGGTTGCAAAACCTGAGGTCTAGGAGCAGGGGGTACGTCTGGTACATAAATTGTTAAAGTGCACGTAGGCTATTTATTATGGTATTGACGGGACTAATCTCTTAGGCACCAAAATTTACACTAAGAGAGTCGTTTAGTGGACCTCTTTTGGTTAAAGAACGACTGAGTTCTTTCCACAGATTGTCAATGGAAACTAAATTTGGATTTATAGTTTGACGTAGCGTAGACGTAGACGCAACGGAGACGTAAGAAACGGACTGGAAACGTAAGAAAATATTATGTCAATATATAGATCGACGTAGCGGAATTTTTGCGCATGAGTAGAAAGAGTAAACAATGACTTAATTCTAATTCAACAACATAGCCTATAAATTATGCAAACAGTAATAAACAAACTTTGTGTTTATTTATTTATACTTATTTATTATAATATTTATCTGTTTTGTGTGTTACATGGATTAGGAAACAAACGAAGATATGCTCCTTGGTGCCGCATGCCGTGGGATTTCCAACTATTTTGTTTCATTTCCTGGTCTTTAAAATGTTTATTGGATTTACCTATCGTATAATATGTGTATATAACGCCGAATTAGGCTAATAAACAACTCATATTTATCTGAAATATTGAAATGACTCTATGATATATTTTTATTAAATTAATAACTTAACATCCATTGTATTAACAAATAATTAACAAAATTCGAATATGTTGATAAACAACTTTATCTTTACAAAATTGATGAGGGCGTGTCCACTTTGGGTGACAGAACAAAATTCTTAATTTTGATTGGCCAGACGTAAGAAACGCACTGTAAAAGATGAAAGTTGGTGAACTCTTCCGTTACGTTACGTTTCTCTTATGTTCTGTCAGGCGCTTGCGTTCATCTATAAACACGAGTACACAAAATTCGGTGTTGATCTTTTCCAGTGCGTCTCCGTTGCGTCTACGTCTATGCTACGTCAAACTATAAATCCAACTTAAGATTCAGATACTATTTTCGGCGAGTCAACCTGACGGACGTCCGCTAACATCAGTCCTAATCTTCCTCAGTGCCTAATATCTCTGACAGATCCTGGTCTCTATAACGAAAAGGGATAAAGAAGATGTTTTCTCTATGTGGGGTCTCACATCAAAAGTTAAGCTAAGTAGAAGAGAGAGTAATTTCAATTTGGAAATTCTAAACACGACAGAGATGTCACAGCTAGACGGAGTGTTCAGTATTTCAGGGGAAATCTTGTTAGAAACAGTGTGTAGGGAAAGATAATGTACAAAGTAGTTGTTTTTCATAAAAGGTAAATAAATACAAGAAAGCCTAAGAGTAATAGTCTAAGAGCAGGGAGCGGATTTTGTGCGTGATAAGTAATATGGAAAAACTATACGGGGATATGTTGAATTAGTTGTGTACATGACTTTCACCAACGGCCGGAAACCAGAGTTGGGGCCGAGGGTAGTTATAAGGGGTCAAAGTCGCGGAGTTTATTATTTTTTTTATGACGCTCATGATCGAGATAGTGCACCAAAATTTGGAAATAAGTAGGTCATGACGTACCTAAGTAAAATCTCTAGGGGCTCAACGCTGCGTGGCCGACAAAGGGGTGGGGGTAGGGGTGAATATAAAAAACATAAGGGGTTTTTTGCGACGTTCGTGATTGAGATAGTGCACCAAAATTTGGGTATAAGTAGACCATGACATAAATAATTAAAATCCTCAGAGCCGGAAACCAGAGTGGGGAAGGAAGGTAGTTATAAGGGGTCAAATTTCCGTTTTTTATTATTTCTTTTGTGACGCTCATGATCGAGATAGCGCGCCAAAATTTGGGAATAAGTAGGTCATAACGTAACTAAGTAAAATCTACAGGAGTGGAACGCTGCGTGGCCGACAAAGGGGTGGGGCAGGGGTGAATATAAAAAAATGTAAGGGGTTTTTTGCGACGTTCGTGATTGAGATAGTGCACCAAAATTTGGGAATAAGTAGACCATGACATAAGTAAGTAATATTCCCAGAGGCGGAAACCAGAGTGGCAGACGAGGGTAGTTATAAGGGGTAAAAGTCGCGGTTTTTATTATTTTTTTTGTGGCGCTCATGATGGAGATAGTGCACCAAAATTTGGGAGTAAGTAGGTTATGACGTAACTAAGTAAAATCTTCAGGGGCGGAACGCTGCTTGGGGTACAAAAGGGTGGTAGGCAGGGGTAAGTATAAAAATATATGGGTTTTTTTTTGCCATTAATGATTGAGATAGTGCACCAAAATTTGGGAATAAGTAGATCATGATATTACTAAGTAAAATCTCCAGGGGCGGAACGCTGCGTGGGGGACAAATGTTGTGCCGGGTCACAAAAAAAATAATACACACTGCGACTTTGACCCCTTAAAACTACCCTCATCCCCAACTCTGGTATCCGGCTCTGGGGATTTTACTTAGCTAAGTCATGGTCTACTTATTCCCAAATTTTGGTGCACTATCACAATCTAGCACGTCGCAAAAAACCCCTTATATTTTTTATATTCACACCTACCCCCACCCCTTTATCGGCCACGCAGCGTTCCTCCCCTGGATATTGTATTTAGTTACCTCATGACCTACTTATTCCCAAATTTTGGTGCACTATCTCGATCATGAGCGTCACAAAAAAAATAATAAAAACGGCGATTTTGACCCCTTATAACTACCCTCATGCCCAACTCTGGTTTCCGGCTCTGAGGATTGTACTTAGTTATGTCATGGTCTACTTATTCCCAAATTTTGGTACACTCTCTCAATCACGAACGTCGCAAAAAAACCCCTTATATTTTTGGTATTCACCCCTGCCTTACCCCTTTGTCGGCCACGCAGCGTGCCACGCCTGAAGATTTTACTTAGTTACGTCATGACCTACTTATTCCCAAATTTTGGTGCACTCTCTCGATCATGAGCGTCGTAAAAAAAATAATAAAAACGGCGACTTTGACCCCTTATAAGTACCCTCACCCCCAACTCTGGTTTCCGGCTCTGGGGATTTTACTTAGTAATGTCATGATCTACTTATTCCCAAATTTTGGTCCACTATCTCAATCACGAACGTCGCAAAAACCCTTTATATTTTTTATATTCACCCCTACCCCCACCCCTTTGTCGGCCACGCAGCGTTCCGCCCCTAGAGGTTTTACTTAGTTACGTCATGACCTACTTATTCCCAAATTTTGGTGCACTATCTCGATCATGAGCGTCATAAAAAAATTATAAAATCCGCGACTTTGACCCCTTATAACTACCCTCGGCCCCAACTCTAGTTTCCGGTAGTTGGTGAAAGTCATGTACACAACTAATTCAACATATCCCCGTATAGTTTTTCCATATTACTTAGCACGCACAAAATCCGCTTCTATGTCTCCGACTATAAGGTAGTTCTCAAGCTGCATTTGAAGATAAGGTAATTTTACTGAAGATAATAGGTCTGGATCCCGCGTATGAAAAAAAAGTTGATTAATAGCAAGCTGAAAATTTGTTAATAGCTTAAGGGTGTCTAGTCGGATAAACTTTGATATATGGGAACACTGGAACAGGGGCAGTTTTAATTGTGGAACAGGTTAAAAATTTAGAACGGTCACACCACGAAAACGGCACATTTATTTTGTCCGACAGAACAGACTTAAACTCTCCGAACAGAGATTAAACTCTCATGCAAAAATCAGACTGCTATTTATCACCTGTCATAATTCCTGTCAATTGACATATTCTACATGTTCCACTTATTAAAACGCCCATTTGGTGATAAATAGCAGTCTAATTTTTGCATGAGAGTTTAATCTCTGTTCGAAGAGTTTAAGTCTGTTCTGTCGGACAAAATACATGTGCCGTTTTCGTGATCTGACCGTTCCAAATTTTTAACCTGTTCCACAATTAAAACTTCCCCTGTTCCAGTGTTCCCATATATCAAAGTTTGTCCGACTAGACACCCTTAAGCTATTAACAAATTTTCAGCTTGCTATTAATCAACTTTTTTTCATACGCGGGATCCAGACCTATAAGATAACTTTCCATTTGTCGTTGGAAGGTAAGGCATTTTTAAAGGGTAAGGTATCCTTCAATTTCCACTTGAAGGTAAGGTAATTTTTCTTAGAGGGTAACATCCGATAAGATTTTTTCGCTTGTAAGGGCTACAGCGCAGCATATATAGCTGTTATTTTATCAACAGAAACGCGGTGAGATACGTTATAAGGTAGGACGAAAAATCTAAGGTAAATCGCATCACGTCAAAAGTAAAAATAACGACATAGGTACATAAAAAGCGAGTCCTGCATTTTTTAAGCTAAGACTAACCGGGAATGATAGAGGTATTAATAAACATTAATTTAAATTGACAGATAGGATATTTTGGTACCAAAACACTAAAGGTGTTTTCACGAGAGGAAAGCTTGTTGATAACTGTTTTTAATTTCAGTTTTAGCAAAGGTATGTGAGGTAAAAGTTTCTAGTCGATAGAGTTAAGTGTGGGCGTTAAATGGCAGTATACAAGAAGGAATATAAATATTATTTGCATGGTAAATACTTATTCTTGTTCATTATCTGAATCATCGGGATCAAAAGAGTCATTAAAACACGGTTTCAGATCTTTTATATGCCAGCGTCCAGCGTTAGTACCATCTTCGTTTTGTATTTGATACACAAGACGAGAGAATTTTTTAGATATGGTACCCTTGACGTACTTGGGAGCGAGCTTAGACATAAAACGTTTTGGAGCACTAGTAAGAACAATATTTTTTCGCCACACGGTATCACCAACAAAAAATTGAACATTTCTTTTGCGGAGATTGTAGGATTTGGCATTTCTCTCCTAGGCTTTAGATAGGTGGGTTTGGACTTCCTTAAAGACAGTAGACAAACCAATTATTTCAGAGGTGTATTCGTCTCTGTTACCGGGAGAGAATTCGACATTTTCGAGCTTGTCTTGGGGACGATTGTAATAATCTCCTAATAAGGGAACATTACGGGCAAAATTCAGAAAAGCCGGGGAGTGTTGGGTAACTTCATGGCGAGCGGTATTAATAGCTTGCTGAATTTTAGAGATTTCTTTATCCCAGTCGGAATGGTCGGCAATATAGCTGCGGATAGCAGTGCAAATCGTACGGTTACTTCTTTCTACGAAGTTACATTGGGGGGAATAAACGGCAGTGAACCAGATTTTTTGAACTCTATACTCGTGACAAAGATTCTTAAGAATTTTACTATTAAAATTTGAGGCGTTATCGCATATGATATGCTGAGGACCACCGAAAGTTAAGAAGACATGATTTTCAAGGTAGTTAGCGACATTCTGTGCGGTAGCTTTGCGTAGGGGCTGTATTAAAGTATATTTGGAGAACCAGTCGGTCACGACGAGCAACCAAGAAAAACTTTTTACTACGCGTGAGAGGACCGATAAAATCAATTGCAATTATCTGCCAAGGAAACTCAGCTTTCTTCCTTCTGATTTCCAATTAAACCCATTTGCGGAACATTTGGAGCTTTCTGGGCTCCACAGATTTGGCAGGAACGAACGTATTTGAGAACGTCTTTTCTCATTTTTGGCCAGTAAAATCTTTCTTTGACACGGAATAAAGTTTTAAAATAGCCTAAATGACTACAGGTAGGGGGTTCATGACAGGATTTGAGAACGTCCTGTTTTTGGGGAGAGGGTACTAATATTTTCCATTCTATCTCGTTAGATTTAAAAGGTAGACAGGAAGGGACAAACTTATAGACATATTCATTTTCCACTTTCCATTGGGGGAAGTTATCGGGATTAGCGATAATTTTGGACCGTAAGTTGTCATACCAGGGTTCGATTCTATTTAGATCGACATCGAGAGAAGCTATTTCGGGACTTACGGGAGTTTCGTCTAGAGGGACTTGTTCGTGCATTCGACTGAGTGCATCCGGTACTTTGTGACAGGATCCCTTTCGGTGAACGAGAGTAAAGTTATGTTGTTTTAGGCGCATAGCCCAACGACAGAGACGACCAGAGGGATTTTTGAGGGTAGTTAACCAGAGAAGGGAATAGTGATCAGTGATGGCTGTGAACTTGGTTCCTTCGACGTATGGTCTAAATTTTTCAATGGCAAAAAGGACGGCAAGACACTCACGTTCTGTGACAGAAAAATTTCGCTCGGCTTTAATCAGGGATCGACTAGCGTAACATATGACTTGTTCGCTATTTTCTAATTGTTGCGTTAAAACAGCTCCAACTCCAGTGTCACTGGCGTCGGCTTGGACGACGAAGGGTTTCGAAAAATCTGGCTGAACCAGGACAGGGGCTGATACTAAGGCTTGCTTAATCAAGATAAAAGACTTTTCGGCTTCAGGATTCCATGTAATGGCTTGTTTCTTTGCTGTTCCTTTGCCCTTTAGAAGATCGTTTATTGGAGAGACAAGAGTAGAGAAATTTTGAATGAAACGGCGGTACCAAGAGCAAAGTCCGATAAAGCGTTTGATTTCGGTAGTGTTTGTAGGTCTGGGATAGTTTATCATAGCAGTTATTTTTTCGGGGTCCGACCGGAGAGAATTGTCACCTACGACGTAACCGAGAAATTTAAGGGAAGTTTTGAAGAATTCGCATTTGTCTACGTTAATGGTAAGATTTGCGTCTTTTAGTTTTTCTTTAACTTTCGAAAGAATGGAGATATGTTCTTCAAAGGTAGGGGAACATACAATTATGTCGTCAAGGTAACAGAAGATAAATGGTTCGAATTCAGGTCCGAAAATTGCGTCGACTAAACGTTGTTGTGTTTGTGCGGAGTTACACAAACCGAAAGGCATCACGGTAAATTGGAATAATCCTCGACCCACTACGGCGAAAGCAGTTTTTTCACGGGATGATTTTTCCAAGGGAATTTGCCAGAACGCTTTCTTAAGGTCAATAGAAGAGATAAATTTTGCTCCTCTTAAAAGAGAAAGAATCCTATCGATATTTGGGAGGGGGTAGGTGTCATGTTTAGTGACATCGTTTAAGGTACGACCATCGAAACAAAAACGATATTCGTCATTTTTTTTTCTAACCAACAGAACAGGAGAACACCAGGAACTACAACTGGGTTCTATCACACCTAGCTGGAGCATTGAATCTAGTTCTTTATTTAAAATATTTGACATATACGGAGACATAGGGAAGGGACGTCGCTTGAATGGCTTTGAGTCGCCAGTGTATATCGTCATTTGAATTTTGTCTGTGCGACCTATACCGTCAGCGCTACTAACTTCGTTAAAGTTATTAATAATTTTGTCCGCTAAGGTACGGTCGGTTGGACTGAGAGATTCGAACGAACAAAGTTGCGGGATAATCGCTCCTAGATTGGTCATAGAAAAAGTATGGTTTGGTTTGTGGGACTTAGTATTCCATTTGTTTGTATTGAAATCGATAGAGAGACAAAATTGTTCAGCAAAGTTACTTCCAAGAATAAAGGAACACGGTAAAGAGGGAACTATGAGGCATTGGATTACTCTGAAGACGTTATCGGCAAGGATAGGTAAATCGATGAGACCGGTTACTTTTTTATGGGAACCGTCTGCTAAGGAGACTTTCGTGTTAATGGATTTATTGATTTGGATATTATTCCTTCGAAGGAAATCAAGACCTTGTTGTCCAGCACACGTAATTATTGTACAAGCCGTATCTAATAGTACAGTAAAATTTTGATTATAGATATTGACAGATATGTACGGTCTTTTATCAGTATTTCGCGAGGTCACGATGGGACAGACCATATTATGAGGTGGGAGACGGTAGAAGTTTTTAACTTGGGTAAGGTAATTTTTCCACTCACTTTCGGTCGAACGGTAGGAATTTCCATTTGAGAAATAACTAGGGGATTGAGAAATATCGGGCTTTTTGGGATGACTGGGAATAGAATAGCCGATCGTATTTATTCCGTAGATTGTTTTTTTGAAGGATGGAAATTAACACATTGGGGGAAGGTAACTTCAGGAGCGCCACATCGGTAGCAAAATATTTTCCTGGGACGATGACATTCACGATGAGTGTGATTTTTCCCTTGGCAATTCCAACACGCATTGGAAGAATTTGACTTAGATTTCGGGAGTTGTACGGTTTCTGTTTGAAGAACGGTTCTTGGAGAAGTTATTGTTGGAAGAATTGTTCCTAGAATGAGAATGTCTCGGATGGTTTCTCTGAGCATCCTTTTGGTTTTCCACGCTATAGATAGAAGGGGGGTCACGTTTGAAAACTGCGGCAGCATTTATTTCGACGGTAGCAATAAGGGACGATAATTGGTCTACGGTATCCACCGTACTAGTGGCTATCATGGAAGAAAATGCCCGTAGAAGATTCGAACGGATGTGTGATACTATGGTTTTTTCGGAAGGCTGTCTCGGTAGTCTCTTTATTATATTTAGTACGTCTGCTTGATAAAGAACGAAAGGTTCATTTTTCCTTTGTTTCCGGCTTTTTATCTTATCCCATAGCTCGTCTTCGTAGCCATGAGGGAGGAATGTGGACTTAAGTAACTCGACCAGTTCTGGCCAAGAGGTAAGTTTAGGTTTAACGCTGCTATACCATTTAGCTGCATTGCCCGAGAAAATTTCCACAGCAGATCGGAAAAGGGTCGTATCGGGAACGTCACGCGATTCGGCAAGATTTTGGATTTTTTCCAGGACACTAAATAATTGCTTCGGGTCGCCGGAAAATTTAATATTCCAGTCATCAACGTTTACTGGCGTATTAACATGGACGATAGGGTTAATGACTGGCATAGGGGCTTGTGAAGTTGACGGTAAATTTGCAGTACCTATTCGGGTTATTAGCGGTAATTTTATCATCTAAATTAGATTCTAACAGAAGGCAGGTAGATATAGCTTCATCTTTAAAATCTAGTTCGGCTGGTTTCTGTGGATCTGGGATTAGACGTTGGATTCTTAGAGAAAGATGTAATAGATAGGCCCTTGATCTTTTATAGGCTGAATCACTAGGATTTCCTTCGAATTCGGAAATAAGATTTTCGACTTCGGAAAAGATAGTTTCGATCTGTTTCGATTCGTCTTCGAAGATAAGGGGATTTGCCGTTAAATCGATAATCGGAGTAGCTTTTTTTATGGCTTTCTTAAGGATCGACTTTTTGTCGGAAAGTTGTCTATTTGATTTTAGACCTCTGATTTTCAGTTCGTAATCGATCTGATTTAACTCAGGAAAGAGATATCAGAAGACTCCATTTTTTTCTCACTGTTAAAAAAGAGAAAAATTAGCCGAGAAAAGAGAAGATAAAATTCTTATATTTGGTCCCACGTCGCGGCGCAATTTTTTAATGTGTACCCTCTTTAACAACAGAGTGGAGAGCTACACATAGGAACGGCACTAGGCTCCGGGCTTGTCGGTTAGAGGTGTCTTAGTCGGGGTTAAAGGGCTCAAATATAAGAGATAGAGGTACGAAAGAGAAAGAGAAGAGGAGAAGAGAAGAAAAGGTAAGAGAAGACAATTTTGGGCGCCACCTATCGCTGGATAGGAATTATGAGGAATAGGGAAAGTTAAACGGTACTAAAACGACAAGAAAAGATAACAAATATGAGGCGAAGGAGATAGGATATGAATAATAGGCGGTTGCAAAATAGACTTAAGAGAATAGCGGGTATTTATGTCGCGCGGTAATCACTAGATATCAAAAACACATATACACACGTACATATAAAAAAATAAAAATCAACATAATACCTAAAAGAAAAACAGAAATATACATGCAACAAAATAAATAATCAGATAGATATGAGGAAATAAAAATAAGTAAATATTTGAGTTAAAAATTATATTGTGATGTTCAAAGTATATATTTATAAAACAGGTAAAAAAAAAACAATGATTAAAGGTTCTATCGTAATTTTCCGCGACGTAATAATCTTCAGATTGATATTCTCAAGACAGGTGAGAAACAAAGAAAATATATAGTTATGTTTATGGAGATGTTTAATTTAAATGAAAATAGGTGAAACGATTAATTATTTAGTCTTGAGAATACGAAAAAAAAATTGATAGTGATCACTATACGTATATATAATATCTATAGAAAATAGTCTATCTGTAACAGATGGATTGGTGTTATATCGTATGTATATATATAATTATTCCTGTACAAATGATATTTTTAATTGTCTGTTTGGTCAAAACCACAATAAACAAATTATAAATTCACCAAACTGCACTAAGCTTTAAAGTCAATAACCCACTTTTATTAGGGTTCTTAGGTAAATCCACAATGAATGAATAGTCGTTAAATCATAAATCTGCTGGGGCGTATTGTATATAAGTACTTACAATATCGGCTCGTGTCAAAACAGGTAGGTGTAGCGTTTATGGCTAGACAATCAAGCACGTGTCGGTATGACAGGTGTAGATAGATGAGTAGGTACGGCAATTTTCGCAAGTTGCTGGATGGCAGGTAATAGCAAACGACGAAAGATAGTAGTAGTGACAAACAACGTCAAAGAACGAGATCGGTGAACGGAAAGCCAGCAAACAAAATTGATAGGCTCGGCTGAATTCCGCCTTTTCGTCTCGCACACGTCTTAACAGCACACAAGAACACAGGAAAAATGAATTTGTAAGTGCCTCTGAGGGCTAGATTTAGTTCTTAGGGATGAACACGGAAGAAGGGGTATTAGTCAAATATGGTCCGTAATGGCATCTGGAAGACGGGTCATTTAAGAATCTCTCAACTTTCTCTCGCCAAGCGAACATCCTTATATCCGCTAACGGTTTCGAAAGGGTTCGTAGAAATTTTAGTTTTGAGAAAACAAAAGGAAAGAAATTCATTGTTAGAAGAATGGGACTATACGAATAGAAAGCTACGGAGTTGCACCCTGCTGATTTGCTGGAAGTATTTCTGCGGAATAGACAAGTCATATAGAGATTTCTAAATGGGAGCATCTTAACAAGGCTGCTTCTTCACCATAGGCGTAGCTAGAGAAATTTTGAGGGGACTTATAAAGGGGGATTTCACACATCCTACACTTTCAACACAAAAGAATATACCAAGGAACATGGAGATCACCAGATGGGAAAACCATAAACCAAATAGATCATGTGCTCATCGAAAAAGACATGGAAAAATGTATAAAGAACATAAGAACATATAGAGGACCAGATGCAGACACAGATCACTTTATAGTCGGAATACAACTTAAACAGGTTATACCAGTTCTTAGAAACCAACAAAAAAAAGGTACAAAGTAACTAACACTATTAGACTACTGTCAGAAGAAGAACAAGTAAATATGAAAGACTAGTCACTAGAGGACTGGAAAATATTGCAGAAAATGGAAACATCGAACAAAAATGGACGCAAATAAAAGTATGTATGACCAAAGCAGCGCAAGGCAGTAATAGAAATATAAAAGATGGATTCAAAGAATGGTTTGATGAAGAATGTAAAATAGAACTGGATGAAAGAAATAAGTTAAGACTCAAAATGATGCAAGTGAAAACACCAGAGATGGAGATAAAATACAACGAACAAAGAAAACGAAGTAAAGGAATCATAAGAGCAAAGAAAAGGAAGTACAACGAAGATAAATTGAAATTCATAGAAGAAAACTATAAAAATGGAGAAGTCAGAAACTTAGAGTACAACAAGGAGTAAAAAATGAGAAAAAGGGGTTCCAAAGAAAACCTGTACACTACAAAAGCAAAAATGGAAGGAATTTAGTAAACGATGAAGAAATACTGAACAGATGGAGAGAATACTTCGAAGAGCTTCTAAATGAGATTCCCACAACAGAATATGCAGAAGAAGAAGAAGAAGAAGAACCGAATGAAAATATTGATCAAGAAGAAATACAGGAAAAACCGCCTAATGAAAAAGAAATAAAAGAAATAATAGAGAAACTAAAGAAAAACAAGAGCCCAGGTAAGGATGAAGTAACAGCTGAAATGTTTAAATATGGAGGACCAGTACTAATTAAGCATTTGGAAAAGCTGATAAAAGAAATTTGGGAACAAGAACACATACCAAAAGAATGGACTGAAGCCACACTGTGTCCAATTCACAAAAAAGGCGACAAAAGTTTATGCCATAATTACAGGGGAATAGCCCTACTAAACGTTGCATATAAAATACTTGCAGTATATATGTTACAGTTCAAGTTGATTATCTAGTTGGAGTTGACTATTCCTAGTTCGAGTCAACTCAAACGGCTGGTTTCAGTAAAAGTTGATTATAAATATAAAATGAAGATTTTTATTCAACATTTCGTCGTTGCCAAGTCAAAAGCTGCTAAGTGGGACTTTTTCACAAAAGGAGATATCTGTACCATTTAACAGATTTTTACGTTGGTCACCGTCCTATAAATACAGTTATATGGTAATTCATATAATTGCTGTAATATCCAAATTTGAAAACTATGTTATGTGAGCGGGTATCGCAATAAACATGCTATGTGGAGTCCTCATCCACGTAGAAGAAAAATATTTACATAACGCACGCTCGTCATACACTGCTATGTGGATTTCTTCATACACATAGCAGAAATAATTAACGACCTTGAATTGAACGTTTAGGTTTTATCTGTTACCTGTAAAATTCTATAAAACCCACATAGCAGCTTTTGACTTGGCAACGACGATTTACTAGTAAAAGTAGACTCCAACTAGTTAAAGTATACTCTTCCCAATGCCATTTAGTAAAAGTTGATTCACATAAACAACCGATTCCATTTAGAAATTAAACGTTACTGGATATTAGTTCAGGAAATGAAGCATTTTGGCTCGCAATATTTTCGTTTATCATGGATTTACTTGAAATCTTCACAGAAGGTAGGGAATAGCCCAAGGATCATTTTCTATATCATGACGCTGTACGCTGAAACCTTAGAGGTGGTTGCCACCCCATCTCGGGAGCGGGAATTTTTCATTACATTTTAACCAGGGAAATCGATGGAAAATGCACTTCTAAAAATAATTGTTCCTTACGTTTTCCTCGTAAAACTAATATTTTTCGAGGTACTCGCGGTTGAAAGTAACAGTTTTTCGACAAAAAAATTGACTTTTTAGAGGGTTTTTTGAGAAAAACTCAAAAAATATGCAGTTAATAAAAAAACTGTGGCTTTAAAAATTGTATCTTTTAGAAACAGAAACAAAATCCTTTTTTTATAATTTTTCTACAACCAATACAAACTGAGATACGGCATGTAAAGGTTAGCTTTTTTCGTCAAATGCATAATTTGAAATATTCAAAGCCAAATAACGGAAAACTTTGCATTTTTCGAGGAAAACTTACAGAATATTTTTTAAGTATAAAATTAGACCTTTCAAAAAAAAGTTTCTAGCATAAAAATTAAGCCACTTATGATCAAAATATATATGGAAAATTTTAGAGCTAAGAAACATTCCTCATAAAATAATTTCGATTATAAAGTCACTGTACACTGAGGCGACGTGCAGCGTGACACACAATGGGATCAGCAGTGACGAATTTGACGTACTTACTGGAGTCAGACAGGGATGTGTGCTTTCTCTGTTTCTGTTTAACATAGCTCTAGACTATGTTCTCTCCAAACTAGACTTTGACACAAAAGGGATACAATGGACGTTAACCACATGCCTAAGTGATCTGGAATACGCCGACGATATCTGCCTGTTAGGACAAAGGTTCCAGGATGTGGCCGACCAGTTGGAAACACTATCCACTGAGGCCAATAAAATAGGTTTAAAAATCAATATTAGTAAAACCAAATCCATGAGAATAAACGGAAGGAACAACACGCTATTTAATATCGACAACATGCAGATTGAAAATGTGGAAAACTTCACGTACCTTGGAAGTGTCCTAACAGAAAGCGGAGGTACAGAAAACGATATTCGTATGAGGATACGAAAAGCTCAACAAGCATTCAGCATGCTTAACCCTGTTTGGAGGTCTGGTGAATATACTACAAGGACAAAGATCCGAATATTCCAGTCAAATGTTATATCTGTTCTACTCTATGGATGTGAAACCTGGAAAGTGACAAAATCCCTTACAGACAAATTGCAGGTCTTTGTTAACAAATGTCTACGAAGAATTATCCGTATTTTCTGGCCAAACACCATCAGAAACGAAGATCTGCTACACCTGACCCAACAAAAGAGGGTAGAAAATAAAATAAAATCCAGAAAGTGGGGGTGGATAGGTCACACACTCCGAAAAGATAGTTCCAGTATTGCAAAAACTGCCCTAGAGTGGAATCCCCAAGGAAAAAGAAAAAGAGGTCGCCCAGCACAAACTTGGAGAAGATCCATCATGGACGAGATAAGAAGTCAAGGAAAGTCTTGGAATGAGGTGAAGGCCCTAGCGCAAAATAGAACCCGATGGCGCGTTTTCACTGAAGCTCTATGCTCCACTTAGGAGTTCAAGAACATTATATATATATATATATATATATATATATATATATATATATATATATATATATATATATATATCCGGCCCACGTTTTCAGTCCCGCTATATTATTCAGGCTACCTAAGACCCACTTAATACAAATGATTTAGGTGTGTATATAAACAGGAAATTAGCAGTTCGAAAATATAACTTCTTAAGCATGCTTAGAGGGGAAAACATTTCTTTTTACATAAAAAGTTGCATACCGAATAACAGTTTTTAAACCCAATTCATTTTACCACCTTCTCGAGCCCATATATACTACTTGATAATATCCGACCATCGTAACCAGACCCAGCGGTGTTGCCAGACAATCGGGACTCGTGGCGTCGGTCGAAAATGTTATACCATATACCAATCCCTACGTGGTCACAATTATTGGATTTTTAGAAGTTAATAAATTTGTCTCCATAAAGTATCATGACCTTGGGATTCATTATTTACTATACTTAAATTATACAAAGTAGTCCAGTCGGATTAGACGAATAAAAGGCCTATAACCTTGCATGCCGAGCTGCCCCAAATTTTATTTTTCTAATCTTTAGGAAGGGTCAATAGTAGTGTAAATTTAAAATTTCGACTGAATTCCGCCGTTGAGTAGACGCCGTCCTGATTTTAAACGAGGACCGTTTTTACTCAATATCCCCGCCATTTTCAACTTCTCGAAAAAAAGTGTAAGAACTGAAATGGTTGAAAACTCGATTTTCTATAATTTCTTTTATTACAATTTTTTTCGTGCGGTCGATATTTTCCGAGTTATGGGGGAAAATAATGAGAGTTAGAACATAATTATTGAATTACATATTTCGTTTATTATTAGATTTACGACAAAAATGTACCGATAAAAAATGAAGAGAATTAAATTTTATACAATTTTAATTCCTTTCACCTTTTTGCTAAAATTAATATTTAAGCTAGTACGTAGTCGGTAAAGGCGCGAGCGTAAGACCTGATTCATTTTATAGCAATGGTTTTTGTTTAGCATCTACGCCATTTTTATCTTTTCGATAACAACGGCCGGAACTAAAATTGTTCCACATATGATTTCCTACAATTTCTTATTAACAATTTTTTTGGTGCGGTTGATATTTTTGGAGTTAAGCGGGAAAATAATAAAAAGGGGTGGGAGGCATAATTATCCCAAGTTTTATAATTTTATCATTTAGCGAAGGTCAATAGTAGTGTAAATTTAAAATCGCTACTGAATTACGCCGTTGCGTTAGCCGGCATATTGATTTTAAAGGAGAAGCGTTGTTGCTTAATATCTCCGCCATTTTCAACTTTTTGAAAAAATGGTAGGAATAGAATTGTTGGAAATGCAATCTCCTACAATTTATTTTGCGCATTTTTTTATGTGATCACTATTTTTCGAGTTAAGGGGTAAAATAGTGAAAGCGGAGGGGAAGCATAATTATTGAATAATTGTCTCGTGTATCATTAATTTAAGGACATTATTGTACGTAAACAAAAATAAAGAGAATTATATTTTATACAGTTTTTGAAACTTCCATTAAGTTTTTTGTCAACTGAATATATTTTTGTTCTAATATTTTTTTTTAATTTTGGACCCTGTTTGGGAAATTTCCCCACCCCTCCCCCTTCGTAGGTTCTCTGGTCTCTCTAGCCAGAGAACGAGCTTTCGTAGGTTCTCTGGTTCTCTCGAAAAATTGTAGTAACTCGCTATTGTAACAAATTCAGTTCTTACAATTTTTGTCGAAAAGTTGAAAATGGCGGAGATATGGAACAAAAACATTTGCTATAAAACCAATCAGGTCTTACGCTCGCGCCTTTACCGCATACGTACTACGTTAAATATTGATTTTATGAAAAAAATGGATCAAATTCATTGTATAAAAATTATATAAAATATAGTTGTATAAAATTTAATTCACTTTTATTTTTGTATAGGTACATTTTTCTCGTAAAACTAATAATAAACGAAATAATTCAATAGTTATGCTCCAACTCACTATTTTCCCCCATAATTCGGAAAATGTCGACCGCACGAAAAAAATTAAAATAAAATAAATTATCTAAAATCGAATTTTCAACAATTTTAGTAATTACAAGTTTTGTCGAAAAGTTGAAAATGGCGGAGATATTGAGCAAAAACGGTTCTCGTTTAAAATTAAGATGGCGGCTAACGCTACAGCGGAATTTAATCGAGATTTTAAATTTACACTACTATTAACCCTCCTTAAAGATTAGAAAAATTTAATTTGGGGCAGCTTGGCATGCAAGGTCGACTGATATCCCGGCTGGGCTAAAGGTAGGTATAGTCTTTTTACTACAAAAGCAAGGTTATGTAGGTCAAAATTTCTGACGTGAGAGCACTGACAAATCATTAGAATGTGACTTTTCGTCATGGCCACGTTAATGCCATTACCTGTCAGATATTTCTTTTGTTTTTGTTTACCGTACAAATAATATCTCTAATTCTTTTTTCCTATTAATGATGTCAATCGGTTTTCATTTCTTGTCGAAATATATTAATAATACGCCGAAATATTTGTAATTAAATCAACTTTAAAATTGACATTTCTTTAGCTGACCGAACTGACCGATCTTGCAAAAGTGTCAAAATGGTATTATAATAGGGCTTTTCATTCACAGTCATTTGTTTCGGGCTTCTGTCATATGTTGTATAATCCGGGTATATTAATATTATACGCAGGTTATACAACATATGACGGAAGCTCGAAACAAATAACAATCGATGAAAAGCCCTATAAGAAAAACGTAATCACGAGTACATTGAGAATTTTGGAATTATATTAATTAAATAACCAAAAACCTATTTTATTATTAATAATATAAATTTTATGAAACATTCCTTTAAGTTAAATACTCCAGAAAATAATAATTTTATTTAAATTAGGGATGGGAAAAACCTACCGGTTTAAACCTAAAACCGGTTTTTTTACTTCGCAATAACCGGTTTTACCGGTTGTTTTTTTGTCCCGATTATAACCGGTTTTTTCTTTTTAAAGTAAAAACCGGTTATTAGGTTTTTACGGTGATTAGGATAAGGTTAGGTATTATTTTGGATCCCAATCATAATTATTATTCTCAAGTAATTATTCCAAACAAAACCATAATTCAAATTTTATTTTACTTTATAAAATACAGAAGCAAACTGAAAGTGCAATCTCACATCAGCCAGAAACAATTATTGAGTTTTATTATAATATTTCCTTGAAAAGGTATTTGTAATCATAATATTTACATAAGAAGTGATCTGGTTTAATTAGACGCAAACATCATCTATTTTTCACACTTAACTCTTAACATTGAAAGTGGGTGAATAATTTTTTCTGATTACCAAAAATAATACTCTGAGTATGAATATCGAATTACTGATTACGAATACGAATCTCCAAGAATTTCGTTACGTTTTTAAAACGATACACTCATACAGGAAGTATTTAATGAGTTAAAATGTTCCTATTCTACCAATATACAAATGTGTTAAAAGTAATACATTATGTTCTTTCGATAGTACTAATTTTGATCATATTGGTATCGAGTCGAATGGAGTATCGCAAACTAAAGTGTATTGTAAAATGTAACTTTGTAACCTATTGGATTAAAAAAACCGAAAACTGGTTTTTCCAAAAACCGGTTATAACCGCCAGGTTAAACCGTAAGCAAAAAAACCGGTATAACCGAAAACCGGTGTTTTGTCAAAAACCGCCATCCCTAATTTAAATATATCAGACAATCGTACGCTGTAACGCTGTAATCGTACTGATGTAACAGTTCTGTGTTGCTACATTTTTACTTCATTTCGTACACAATTTGATTCAAAATATAGCTTTACACTGTAGGTACTGTTTTTATAAATACCTACATATTAAAATATACCTTAATTTAAAAACTATTGCAATTATTGTGGTGTACCTATACTATTGTGTTTGTGTTCGTATTGAGAAACATTGTGCAAAATCAAAAATGCTTTTTAATAGATTATTTTTAAACAAGAACGAAATAATGGGATTCCCTTTTACCATTAACTGCAGAGATGTAAGTTAAAGAATTTAGATTTCTCAGATTAGATTTATTAGAAATAAGTTTCTTATTAGATTTAAAGATCTGAAAGTTTTCTTACGAATTTTAGCGTGTGCAGTACTTAGTTTTAAAAAAATATATTAAATAATCTATTTTAATGATTATAGCTACTCTGTGGTAATATTGTTGGTAAATAATATATTTCGGCAAGTAATGAAAAACAAATTGACATCATTAATTTGAATAAATAACCATAGATATTATTTTTATAGTAAACAAAAAAATCTGAAAAGTAATGACATAAACGTGGCCATGATGAAAAGTTACATTTTAATTTTTGACAGTCCTGTTACGTCAGAAATTTTGACCTACGTAATCTTGCTTTTGTAGTAAAAAGACTATATATAAAATTTCGCTGATTTAAACTAAAGAACTTTAAAAAATAACAGTATATTATTTAAAAAATGAACAAGTTTCGTTCGTCAAAAGTAAATGCAATTTTTTATGCATTTATGATATCCACAAATGTCGCCTGCTTAATCGCAAAATAGATTATGTTACCCTTTATGTAAGCTCTCTTTTACAAATAAATTTAAACTCATATAAGTTTGAAGTCTAATTTTTACTTTTAATTTTTTAGTTAACAACAGTTTTAGTTTTTCTTTATTAAAGGACAATATTGCATGTTTGTGAATCTGTTTTGAGTATCTCAAAGAAAACTCTGTAAAAATTACTTTTACAATATTTCATGTTTTTTTCAATTTTCTGAAATAAAATATCGCATTTTGGATAAACAAAACTTTGTAATCTTTTTGGGGAATAATTCAACACAAATCTATCATTGCTACCAGCGCGAAATAATAAAAAAAAAACGGTAGTTAGTAGGCAGTTTTAGCATATCGGGTCTGTATCAGAACTGTAGATATATACCCAATCAACGTATATTTAAAAGCCTCATAATCCTTGAAACTTGTTATAATTATGGATCAAATAAGTGCCCAGGTCGTTTTAGGTCGTTTTATTGTATCGGGACTGTATGAGCCCTGTGAATATATATTCTTGGTTTATTTATACACCATACGGTGTTGCCAGGTGTAGGGCTTCTAGGCGTATGTTAACTATGCGAAATATATACAGCTAGTTGACCGCGACCGAAGCGCCCTCGAATCTGCCGTACGGTGAACTAAATCTGTATATAATATGATGTATTACCGATTTTTCAAGCCCAGCTAAAAATTCACCCCCTACACCCCCTATACCCCTAGAATCCAGTACTATAAGTAAACGTTGTCAGACCCGAAGCCGGGTCTGACAACGTCACTTTTGGACTGAATAGGCGGTGAAGTATGACGTTTTGGGACTGTATAAGCGGTCAAACAAATATATATATATATATATATATATATATATATATATATTTGTATATATATATATATATATATATATATATATATATATATATATATATATATATATATATATATATATAAATGACCGCCCCAGCCTCAGCAACAACAGTATTGCAGTGAGTAGTGAAGTAGTGAGTAGTGAGTGTAGTGTCTGGAGCCTCAGGAGACTGAGACCCCGGAAGCCCTGAAGATGACGTCAGAGAGGACGTCGAAAGCTCGGCCTAGAAACCAACGACGCGGTTCAACCCGGAAGCCTGGTGAGTTTAATTTTAATATTAATTCTTTTGTTGATATTGATTTTAGCTTTAAGTTTCATATATATATATATGTAAACTTCAAGTGTAACATATATATATATATATATATATATATATATATATATATATATATATATATGATCAAAATAAGGTCGGCACCTACTTTTTTCTACGAAAAAATCAGTGAAAACAACCCCTAACTACCCTCCTAATTCATATTGATCTTCGGCCTTCTGTAATTATTTATATATACAGTGCTAGTCAAAAGTCCGTACCCCCCCTCTTATCTTTTGAACGGTTTTACCTATAATAGTGAAATTTGGATGGAGGAAATTAACTGACGTAAGCTTCTTAACTAGTTATGACAGGTGACGTAATAGTGACAGATGACGTTACAGAGCCACTGTGACCGATAATTTTAAATGGGACCTTATGGCAAGTGATACCTCGTTTGAAAGGTATTCAAAATACCTACTCAGCCATACTAATTTTTTTGTGTTTTAGTTGATTTTGATTTTGGTGAATAAATTAAATAAATATAATATTGTAGCTTCGCATTTAATTAATAAAAATTCAAATGTACGCCTATGGTTTTTTTGTCAAAAAAGTTGACGTTTTTCGATTCTCTAGTAGTTTTTACGTCAACGTCAACCTTTTTGACAAGTAATCATAGGCGGAATTTTGAATTTTGAATTAATTAAATGAAACTACAATTTTATATTTATTTCATTAATTCGTCAAAATTAGCTTAAACTTAAACAATATTAGTATGACTGAATAGGTATTTTCAATACCTTTCAAACGAGGTGTCACTTGCCTTAAGGTCCCATTTAAAATTATCTGTCACAGTGGCGCTGTAAAGTCATCTGTCACTATTACGTCACCTGTCATGACTAGTTAAGAAGCTTACGTCCGTTTATTTCCTATCTCCAAATTTCACTATTATAGGTATAACCGTTCAAAAGATACGAGGGGGGGTACGGACTTTTGACTAGCACTGTATATATGTATTATCAATACACCCAAGAAGTTTGATCTATTTAAAATTTAGAAAAATTGGAGTTTTTTTTTTATTATTAATGGCTTTGACAGAGCCAATTAGCCAGACTATTTGTGTTTTTTTGTATGGTATTACAATAACAATTTTAAGTTAATATCTAAGCCTACTTATTATTTAAATTTACAGAGTGTTATACTATATCAATGGATACATTTTTAATTTTGTGTGATATTTTTACAATTTTATAATTTTATTATCTAAGCCTATTTAAAATTTAAATTTACAGGGCGTTACATATTTGTAAAGACATTGTAACGTCTGCTTATTTTTTGGAAAAAGAATTTCGTTTAAATTGACAGGTAAAGGACAATTTAGATCAATTAACTTTTCATACATTACTTTAATATTTTGTCTGTACAGTCCACACTCCAATATGAGGTGCTGTAGATCTCCCATTCCACCACAGGCGCAATATGGGTTATCACTGATACCTATGCTGTGTTTGTATGCTGGGGTTAGTGCGTGATTTGACCTCATTCTGTTTATTGTTTTTATAAATAGCCTATTTGATTCTTGTTTAAACCATCTCTCATTGGGAATTAGTGGCTGGCAATTTCTAAAATTTATTCCCGTTGTACTTTGGTTATATACACGTTGCCAATTTTGTTTGCAATGGTTTTTACTGATATTATCTATATCGGTTACTGGTAGAAGTATGTTGCTTATGTTTTGTTTGGTTAAAGCTGCAGATTTAGCTAATTTGTCGACTTCTTCATTTCCTAATATTCCAGAATGTCCTTTCACCCAACAAATAATAATTGAACTGCCCGAGGAAGTAAAATCATAATATAGACTCTTAATTTCTATCTCAATGTGGTTTAGATTTTTTGTCGATTGGATAGAAGTGAGTTTGTCCACAATACTTCTACAATCGGTGAAAATGATATAATTGTCCATACCAACAGGGGCTATATATTTTAACGCAAGTAATAAAGCTGATAATTCGGCAGTATATATTGAAGCTTCATTAGGCAATCGGCATGATTCTTTGTATTCAGAATTCCAGTGATATATTGCACATCCGGTTTTATTTTGAATTTTGGAGCCGTCAGTAAAAATATATTGAAACATAGGCCACCTGTCTTTAATTATTTTGTTGATAATATTGCCTGGAAGGTTTGAATCCATGTAGTTTGTTTGTATTACCTTGGAAAAGAGAGTTTCAGGAGGTTTAGTGTAAATTAAAGGTATTTTATTTTTGTACATTTGGTTTTCATTCATTGTCAACTTCCTGTAGCTTTCAACGTATATGGGAGTTTTTTTAGTACACCAATATTTATGGCTTAAATCTAATATATTCAAGTTACGAATAGTCCTTAAGTAGCTGACGTTTTTTGAGATAGCTCTAGCTACAAACTTATCTGTACAAAACTGTCTACGTAGAGTAAGTGGTGGTTCCTTAGCTTCAATCTCAATAATAGTAATAGGAGTAATAATAAATAGTAATTTTAAGTAACCGAGACAGAGTCTCAAACATTTATTCCTTTGGATTTCAACTTTATTAAGATATCCTGTTGACGCAGACCCATATAAATGACAACTATAGTCGAAAATTGGTCGAATCATTGAGCGATAGAATAGCAATGCAGTATTCGGGTCAGCTCCCCAACCGGTTCTACAAAAAGCTCTAAGGATATTCATAGAATTTTCTGATTTCTTTATAATAGAATGAATTTGATCCTTCCATAACAGTTTACGATCCAAATACGTCCCAAGATATTTAACACAATTTTTTATCGGAAATTTTATCGGAAAAAATTGGAGTTAAAAGAGATAAAATTGGAGATTGGAGAGATAATTTTTTTTTAAATTTCGTCAAATATCTCCCTTTTATTCAAAATATCTCCGAAAATATTAGAGATACAAAAAAATTATATTACATTGTATCTTTTTTAATAACTAAAATTAACCTTTGCAAAGATTTTCTTTACAGTGAACATTTAGCGCTGTATAGCTGCTTAAAAGCTCTATTTTTACAAGCAAACAACTCATTATTCGAGCCCTTTAAACTCACCCTACTTAAAAACTAAGGGATCTTACGGGATTTAATTTACAAAGTCGTATAGCTCTTATAGGTATAAGATAGCCCACCAGTTATAGAAAAAGACGAAGATGACATCGATCTCGATGAAGATGACTTAAAAACTATTTGTATTTGTATTTGTAAATTCGTATTTTTGTGTAAATAAATGTTTTTGTAAGTAATTCTACTTTTTTTCTGTATAGATCTATTAAATTACTTATAAAAATTGCAATGTTATTAAGGGTGAATTTTAAGGTTTGAAGTACATATTATGATATTATATCCTAAAGCATAAAACAGTCATTATTTAACCAATCAAAACCAAATTTTACCCATATTAAGGTTTACAATGTTTTTATATAATTTTTGACAATAAGGGGTAGTTTACACCTCTAAAAATAATCAACACCCTTGGGCATGATATAGAATATGAAGTACAGGGTGAGATAATGCTAATCCCAAATTTTTATGCAAATCAATGCAAGCCGAAATCATTATTTTAGGATAAATAATTTTTTTATATGTATCTCCAACAAGGGTGGTTTTAAGAGTTGAAATATTATAATATTATATCCTAAAGCATAAAACAATGATGATTTAACTAATAAAAACTAAATGTTGACCATATTAAAGTTTAAAATGTTATTTTATAATTTTTTACAATAATTAGGGGTAGTTATCACCCTTAACAACCAAAAGCGTACAACGGCTCAATATAGAAAATGTCCTACCTATTGTGCGTCCCACCTTGACTTTACAGTACAGGTTCTTATGACCAACAGTGATGCCAAATTTTATCAGAAACAGCTTTTCAGCAAACATACTTTTTTCTATAGGATAACTATTAATAACTTAGAAATTAATATTATTGACATTTTGTGGCTGTCAGGGGTTCTAAAACATTTTTTTTTTCGAAAAATACCTTTATTTGAACAAAATAAAAATAATTTTGTATAAAACATTTATATATTAATGTATTTAAGCGCATAAATATATTAAACCTTAATAAATACGTAGGTACCTACAGAATTAATTAAAATACATTTAAACTATATATTTTAGCTTCTTTCTATAATCCCGTCTTCCTCACTTTCACTGCCACTGCCGTAGCGTGTAAACACATTAAAATGACATTAATTTCATCTTGGAAATCAGTCATTAAGAATAACAATAAACTGCAATTAGGATCCAAATTTTTTAAATAAGCAATGAGTTACTTAATACAATGTTATCAGTAATAATTTTAAGCTCATTTAATATTCTTTGTTATAATTTAATTTAGGTGAACTGACCATCAACAATTAATATACTTTATTTATTCTCAACTGTAGGACCTGGTAGGACAATATAAAACTTTACTTAAACTTGACTGACAATCTATTTTATATTTTTCTTGACATTACTTCAGAATTGTCAATACATAAATTATAGAACAACATCCAATTTTAATGTTGAATATTCTAACATTCTTAACCAAAAAAAGTTACTAAGTACGCATATCGATTATAAAATTGCTGATTACTTTTTGAAAATGACTATCACACAAAAAAACAATGAAAAATATTGTTTTACTTGACTGTAACGGGTTAGTTTTAATTTAACATTTTTAGGGACCTACATTTTTAGGACCCTGGTAATGTCCGATTGAAAATTCTTTTGAAGAAAATCGGCATCGCCGCGCTAAAAACTCCATAAGGATTGTATTGCCGTATGTTCGTGTACTGTAAAGTCAAGGTGGGACAGACATTAGATAGTAAAATGAGCCTAATCCCAAATTTTTTGTATAAATCGATGCTGGACGAAAAACTTGCGAGGTTTTTCCATTTTTTCAGCTGCATTTCCTGGCCTATATGTTCAAATCATGATAAGTAGTTGAAACGGTTAAAACAAAGAGACGCACTCGCACAGCACAGTCATCAAAAAAGCACGTGAGATTATACTCGGATAATCAACATTTACTGAATCGATCCAGGAATAGTCAACTCAAACTAGTAAAAGTTGAATTAAATTTTTCAAATCAACTTTTACTGCTCGTTTTAGTTGGAGTTGACTCGAACTAGGAATAGTCAACTCTAACTGAGAATCAACTTGAACTGTAACATATATAAAAGACAAGATAACACAAAAGATAGATAATGACATAGGAGAATATCAATGTGGATTCAGAAGAGGACGCAGCACGGTGGATCAAATTTTCCTGCTGCGTGAAATACAAGCGGAAAGCTACGAATACGGGAAATTTACAATGGCCCTATTCATTGACTTTAAACAAGCTTTTGACAGAGTTAAACGGAAAGAAATATACAAAGCACTATGTGAAATTAGAATTAGTAACAAATTAATAAAGATGGTAAAAGTTACACTCAGAGAAACAGAGAACAGGGTTAAAATAAATGGAAAGGAAACAGATAAATTTATCTGTGACTGTCATCACTGTTGTTTAGTATCCTTCTTGAAATGGTCATCAGAGAAGCCGAAATTAACAGGACAGGACTTGTATACCAACGAAAACACCAATGCTTGGCATTCGCTGATGACATAGTAATGATAGCCAGAAGTAAACAAGAATTAAAAGAAATACTAAAAAGACTAGAGGCGATAGGAAGAAAGAAAGGGATATACATAAACGAAGAAAAGACTAAATATATGGAATGGACAGAACGAGAATACACACAAGGACAATATCTGACAATAAACGCAGAGGCAAAAATATATTAATTCGAAGAAGTAGAGAGATTCCAATATCTAGGAGCGACATTCACTAGGAGACCAAATATAAAAGAAGAAATCCAAGAGAGAATTTTGGCTGGTAATCGTTGTATCTTTGCTCTAAACAGTTTATTAAGAAATAAGAACATATCTAGAGGGGCTAAGATAAGAATATACAAGACAGTGATAAGACCTATAGTCTTGTATGCCAGTGAAACATGGACGATGGACAAATCCGAGCAAGTCATGCTTAAAGTGTGGGAAAGAAAAGTCCTAAGAAAAATATTTGGCGGAAAGATATGGAATGGAATGTGGATAAGAAGACCAAATGTAGAATTGGAGAGGATGTATGGTGAACCAAACATAGTAAGGATCATAAAATCACAAAGACTGAGATGGTTGGGACATATCCAAAGGATGCCAAACACGAGACTTCCCAAAAAAATACTAACGGGAGGAATAGGAGGAAAGAAGAAGAAAGGTAGACCGAAAACCAGATGGAAGAAAGATGTTGAAAAAGACATAGAAGAACTGAAAATCACAAATTGGAAAAATAAAGCAGCAAATAGGAGATATTGGAAAGGAATAGTAAACCAAGCCATGGGCCTTCTAGGCCTGGAGAGCTAAACTATATATATACAGTCGAACCTGCTTATTAGAATACCGGTTTAAGGAATAGAAATTTGAGGTACCGAATCGTTTCTACTAGCCACCAATGATCGGTTATTAGAATATCCCGGTTTTAGGAATACTTTTGCTTGGAACGAAGGCTATTTCAATAAGCAGGTTCGACTGTATTTTCAACGGGCTGCTGCCCAATAGGATTACATGTTTATAATATATTTCAATATACTTATGTGTATCAGTAATTAAAATACAATAAAATAGTTATAATAATACAATAAAATATAAATATCACAATCTTAATCACGTAATTCAGATTTACATATCACAACAATGAATAAAGAATTTGTAATTTTGTATCTATTCCACAACTACTCAAATAAACATACGCCTGAGGCTCGAAATGAATTCAGCCTTCGGTGCAAAAAAATCTAGATCAGGGTGAATATTTGCTTATCTTAGTGCTCGAGATAAAAAGTTGTTGTAATCATAGTTGGTTCTGTGAATAGAAATATAGAAAGTTTGGTTTAATCGTGTTCTAAGGAGAGGTAAATACATGGAGACCAACCTGCTCAAGTAGCTGAGGAAACAAAACTGTTGAATTAACTATGCCATAAAGTAAAGCATCCCTGCATCCTTAATTATTCGTCGGTTACGCAATGAGAGAATGCCAAGTTGGGTTCCAGTTTGATGATAATTTACTTGATTTAACTCAAAAGGTATACCCAGTTTATATGCTACATATTTCAAGAACTTGTGTTGGACTGTCTCGAGTTTTGATATGTAAATATTTTAAGATGGAGACCATACACAAGAACAATACTCTAGATGAGGTCTAACTAAAGAACAATATAGTAATTTAATTGCTTCAATATTCTGAAACTGAAATTAGAGAAATTTTCCACACAAGTAGGACTCTGTATCATAAAGAGAGTATGATGAAGAGTCTCTCTCCGTCTTGATTAATCTTTCATTTTCTGATAGGGATTTAGAGCCTTGCTCTGGTTCCAACAGATGAGTTATAGAAGGACTCTCATCACATACCATTTCCCCATGTTTATGATCTTTTAGGAGTTTCACCTTTTATTATGTATGAAAGAGTATGTGCTAAAAATAAGCTCTGTTTCAGCGGAGGAAGCTGGTAACCCCAGTATTGTAATTGCCAAATCTTTTAAAGAAGTTTTGATCCACATTCTTTGCTAACAGCTTATACAATCTACTTATCGTGCTGAAAGCCAAATAAAATCCATTGATCAAAGGTCTGCTTTTGCACAGAACTTTGTTAGTTCTGTAAAAATGCTTTCTTTTTTGTCAATTCACTTTAGATTATTGGTTATTTTTTTGTCTATATACTACATAGCTAATATTATTATATGCTCTTCAGAAGTGAGGCTTTGTCCTATTAAAGAAGGATCAAGTAAGTATGCAGCATAGTGCACAGGCTTAACTGCCAATTTTTTTCTAATTTAGATAAGCATTCGTTTTCCTCAGACTGATTGGAAGTAATGGAATATTCTCTCTAATACAAAAAATATAGGTTTTAAACTTATTTATGAACCTTAGAACAGACATTAGAAGTTTTTGCACAGTTCCATTAATTGTTTTAGTCAAACACATATTTCCACTCTTTGCTCATGGGTACATTGTTTTTAATATACTTATTGATTCAGATTGTTCATCTATTTTCTCCTAAAAGCAGTAATTGGATAAGTTAAGTTCACCAGCATCTTTATTGCTGATTGATAAAGGTCTTTAGAATGCTGATCATCAACAAATAACAATAAACAATAATATTTAATATGAAATGTGAAATTTATTTAAAGTTTGTTGATTATTTTCTCCACAGAACTGATAAAACTAATACAAATGATTACTTGGAGCTCTTTCAGAGTGAATGTTTTCTACAACACTTGAAGAAAACTAGAGAAATAGAGAAAGCTAATTAGAAAGGAACATATAGCTACTATTAATGACATCCTTGGGTTACAGGTAAAATAAAGTGTCAATTATACATTAATAAAACATATTTATGATTACTATCTGTACAAAGTTTAATATATAGGATAGCTTTATTACTTCTATGCAAATGCTGGTCAACTTTGAACTGTTGTATCTCAGGAACCACTAGTTGTAATTCAACTTTTTTTCTTTTAATACAGCGTCTTGCCTAGTCTTTTCCAACACCATTTTCTGAATTTATTATAATCTAAACTACTAAATTTTCTTTTTGTTTATAAGCCAAAAAATTGTTTTAAAACTTGTTTTATTTTCGAAAAAAATAACCTTTTAGTGGGACCTATATTCTGGTTACCCCTTTGTGGTTTCTTGCACTACTTGCAAACCATAGGAATGTTAGATAAAAGAAGACTAGAGGGGAGACCCGTCTATACCACGTAGCAAAATTCCTACGAAAAGTAGGTCTAGCTTCTAGATACTCAGATAGGAGTAAAACTAATACAAAAGAATGCCGTCGTGAAACGAAAACAAAAGGTGTATTATATTTCAGTTTGTTCAGAGAGTTCAACAAACTAAAATAAACCGAGCCTACTAGCAACTAGTATCGAATCACGACTAACAAATAGATATGGATGCCGTAGCGACATCTGCTTACAACAATTCAAAGTTTTATTTAAATGATTGTTTCATGTACTGTTTTACTATGTTATAAAGATTTTCTAGGCGAATTATAAAGGTCCTAAATGCAATATAAATAAGTGGTTTCCCACCTTTTATATTTATTGCTATTTTGCAGCAAGGGTAATAAATTAAATCTTTTTAACTAGTCGTATCTCATAGAACTTTTAATTATATTTATTTTATTTCCTTCCGACTTTGTTCCAAAATGAATCGTTTCAAACTTATAAACAAAAAAAGTAGAAAAACATAATAAAAATGATGTTTTCAGTAATTTGTAAATGGTTTAATTTTTGTTCCCAACTTATGTGACAGGAAGGATAAATCAATTATTATTACTGAAGTTATCACATAACTTTTTCTGCAAAAATCCGAATGCCACCTCTCACATCCACAGATGTGTCTCAAAACAGATCCTCCCTGTCCCTGGTCTATATATAAGAAAATAGCATCACAACAATACTAGGATTTAACTGTGATTGAAACACAAATTAATAATATAAATTCTAATTTTTGGGGTTTGTTTCCGCTATTATTCTCACTAGAAATGGTGATTTACATATTTTTTGAGCGTTGGTAATTTTAGATGCCAAGTGGGTTATATCAAGGGTTGTTCCATTTTTAGGTTGTCTGTTTTACTGTGGATAGTATTGTAAATAAATTATTTCCTTTTCAGACATGAAAATGGCACAGTACTTCTCCGCAGCAGTCAACCGATGCTGAACAACGCCAACAGAAGGTGTAAGGCAGACGAGAAGATATTGAACTCAGTTTTGGGACCATACAAGAAAGGTTATATTATAGATATGAGAAGTGCAACCTATATCAATTATTGCAAGAGTAAAGGTGGGGGTACTGAACCAGGCGGTTATTACAATCAATGGAAGAAAGTTTTCAAACCTTTGGATAAAATATCTAAATGTGACGGATCTGTTTTGGATCATTTAGCTAAGTTTATTGAAGGTAATTGTATGTTTATAGCACTTGAATTCTTTGTTTCTGCGTCCATCTTTTGACGTTGATAAACCATACTTTTTGTACACTTTTAATACACTTATTTTTTTTAAGATTTATTGTATATTCCTTACATCTATATGGGTGGGTTTCGGATAGGTTTTAGCACCTGCTATTGAGCCTCTTTTGGGTCGAAAGCATACTTCAACAGGTACTTAAATATTTTCCTGCTGCGCCACCCAGAATTGCTTGCTCGATCTTTTTCTGCTGTGTAACAGGATACAGCTCCCTAGTTTGCAGATAACTAAGGCTGTTTTGTTTGTTTATTTCTATTCCCCGTATGTTTAAAGAAGACTAATGATACCTGTATGCCGTCTGATACCAGAAGTGAGCAGTGCTTAGCTTCCGCTCTATCGTGCTCATCTCACAAAATGGGGCAACGATAATCGAGTATGAAAATATCCTCCCCTAGGTAATGGTGAGCTACGTAATTGATAGACAATTTTATATGAATTACTTATTAAGGGGGGAGGGGGGTATGGTTTGAAATATTTAATTTTTTAAATTATTTCAAATAAAAGTGCATACTTTCAAGAATACTCTCTGAAAATTTCAAAATAATCGGAGTAAAATTACCAGAGATACAGGGTGTTGAATATCCCTACCTTCGACTCGCGTTGCCGCGGCTTCGCGCCAGCACGCTTGAGTGTAGTGAGAAACGTTAAACAACTGTTCGCCTTCTCTTTTGTAGATTACTCCGCAATTCAAAAAACATATTCTTAGGGACTGGCCTATCGGCTCTGAACGAGTTTAGTTGGCAAAAAGTTTTGCACCGACTTTTACTCAATTTTATGTGGTTAATCCAAAACATTAATTAGTGTAATTTGGAAGATAAAGAAAATAAACAGTGTTGAACAGATTGGTGATATTTTCTCATTGCTGCGGCGGCGGGTTCTAGCCAACAAGCAGGTATTTCAGCGTTTATTATTCATTTGTCTAGTTTTTTTGCTGTCTACTTATTAATAACAAAGTAATTAGTACGGTCAATTGCCTCGGCTTTTGACATACCAATAGGTAGGCAACATATTTTACAATATGAATTGCTGTTTGCGGATACTCCAGATTATCCAAATTATGGATAATCAATCTACAGTCAATAATAACTCATCAATGCCTTCATCTAGTAACACTGAATCTTCAACACCCACATCTTACGTAGCTGCTATGAAATCCAGACCGAAGCCTTCCTTCCCGAAAAAGGAACAAGCAATTATTTATCATTCAGAACAGAACTTAAAACTATTCGATTATGTAAAATCCACAGGTGATATTGTTGGTCCCAAAAATATAATATTTGCATCTAGAATCTCGAACAACCGGATTTGCATATACCTAAGCAAAGTTGAACTTGTTGACCAGTTTATTTCAAACCATCCCATTGTTTCAGTAAACGGTCTAGACCTACCTATCAGAAGATTAGTTACTCCAGCAAAACGTATCCTAATCTCGAATGTCAGTCCCTCAATTCCCCTCGATCTCGTAGAATCTGCTCTACGAGGCATTCGTTTACAACTCGCTTCTCCCGTTTTTTTCTTAAAAGCTGGAATCCAAGGAGATGAATATAACCATATTCTTTCATTTCGAAGACAAGTGTACATAATCCCACCTACCGAAAATTATGAGCTTCAGACCTCGCTACTCATTGAATTCGATTCCACAACAAACCGTATATTCCTATCTACTGATAAGATGGAATGTTTCATATGTAAACAAACAGGTCATACAGCCGCAAATTGTACAAATTGTCAAAACACTAATGTTCCTCAATCTTCCGGTGAACAATCATGTGTGTCTGGTGAACAAACAAAAACTGTGTCCCCTCCTATAGAACAATTATCTCATGAGCCTACACATGGACACAAAAGACCACTCTCTAGCCCACTGAGCACACCAGATTCCTCTCCTCTCGATAATCTTATATCTAATTCTCAAACTGAAAGCTCGTCATTGATGCCCCCTCCTAAAGATTCTTTGGCAAGCAACATAAAGCACGTAAAGAAAAAGTCAAAAATGGATCCGACAGATAAATCCAAAATATCAGAAAAATCTAAGCAAATAATGAGAGATCTCTACACCAACAACCCACAAAGTTTCTCTACTCCACTAGATAATCTCATAGCCTTTCTTGAGAACGCCCCAGGAAGTACTAATCTGACAGAAGAAGCCCACCAATTTACTTCTAGCATTAACTCGCTATTATCTGACATGTATGAAATTTATCCACACCTAACCACCAGAGGACTAAAAAATAAATTCACAAGAATATCAAAGAAGCTCAAACGGGAACTATCTGCACAAACAGACGATACAGGTAGCCTTTTATCAGAAACATCTATAGGTACCTCTGACGGTGATGACTCAACCGATCATTTACAACAACCTGAAACATCCAAAAATCAATAACTTTCACACTACTTCAATGGAATTGTGACGGATTCTTCTGCCGCTTACAAAGAATCCAACAACTTATTAGCGACACTAATCCAAATATATTATGCCTACAAGAGACAAATTTCAAACAAAATCATAATATTGTTCTTAAAGGTTATGAAGGCTATCATCACATAAGAACAGAATGACTTAGAGCAAGTGGAGGAACCTCAATTTTTATCGACCAAGACGTCTAGTCAACACATTTACCTTTAGTTACAAACCTAGAAGCAATCGCAGTAACCATATGGTGCCATAAAAGAATAACTATCTGCAGTATATACATCCCACCAAGTTACAATCCAACTGAAGCTGAACTAGTAGACTTAATTTTTCAACTTCCAGCACCATTTTTAATTGTCGGAGACTTTAATGCCCACAATATTTTATGGGGATCACAAACCACATGCGGTAGAGGAAAAGTTGTAGAGAACGTACTAAACATTACTGACACGTGTTTTCTAAATAATGGTTCCAACACTCATTTCAATATTTCCACCGGAAGTTTCTCAGCGATTGACCTAAGCCTATGCGATTCCAAAACATATTCTTCTCTTACATGGAATGTTGTAGATGATCTACATGATAGTAACCATTTGACCATTCTCATAACGAATAACGAAGAAAAATCATCAGAAACAATAGTAAAATGCAAGATTTCTAATGCGGACTGGGCAAGTTTTAGAACTGAAATTAACTATCAAATAGAACAATTTTGGAGAACAATGGAGCACAGTGCAATGGAGAACAGTGCCTACGTTCCTTCCGATGAAGGCTCCAATAAGAGCCGAAAATCGCGATTCAAGGGACTGGACTGCACTCCGTATTCTAATTGAAAAGTAAGATTGTTTTGCCTTCGCATTGCAGCTGAATAAAAATGGTATACATTTTTAGTCTGGGCTGATTATCGGAGAATAGGCCATTTTTGGGAAAAGTTATTTACCAGCAATTTTATTGCTGGAATCGAATTATAAGATCCTATATATTGATAATATAGGTATGCAAAGTCCTCAGATAGTGTGCTACTTTTTTTATAAACAAAATGGCGCTCGAAAATCGTGTTTTTTTCAATTATTGCTCTAGAACTCCGAAGATTTTAACTTTACAACAAAAACACTCAAATAAAAATTCACCGTGATTAAATTCTGCATAGAGAAGTGTTTTTCCCGATCAGCTCCGACGAAAATTTTCCTCGGAAAATGCGGGTTTTCCCAACAAAATCTTTAATTTTCAAATAAAGTTTTAGATAAGTCATTATTTACCAATAATTAAATAATTTGGTGACTTAAAAGCTTTCTTGGTTTAGATTATAGTTCCAGAATCTGGTGAAAATTAAACGAATATTTTAGCAACAATTCAGTTGTTAATTAATAATTTACGGTCGCAATAATAACCAAAATAATTATTATACACTGATCAAACTTTGAAATCTTATAAAGATGAGATGCCTGTTTAACATTTTGTTGACAAAATATAAATTTTTTATTTTTTTGCATAATCTTAAAATGTTTAAAAAAATAGTTATAAACAAATTAACGTTTCTCAGAAAGTTTTTATTATATTATAATTTTAAAAAATAGCTAAAATGCGCATTTCAAATATCTTGAAAATGAATGCTTTAAAACTTTTTTGCAACCATTTGCAAAAAAGTTATGAAACAGCAAAGTAAACATACGATTACTACGGTGTTAATCATTTTTTTAAATTCTTTCAAAGCGTAGAAGTGAGTTTAAAGTACAAGCTAATTATTTATAAAACAATATCGATTATCAGCTTAATGGTTATATTTTAATTAAAGATTATATATATATTTTTTTGTAATTTACACGCGCGAAAGTAGAATAATCCAGTACCGTAGCTACCCGCCCACATACACAACTCGCGCGAGTTTAAGCGTGTCAGTCTCTTCGAGTGAACATTTTATCTCCGGCTCTGTATCAAGCCTACTTTCGCGCTAAAAATTACAAAAAAAAATATTTTTCATCTTTGATTAAAATATAACCATTGCACTAATTTTTGACATTCTTTGTGAGTAATTAGATTGTACCATAGACTCACTTTTAAGCTTTGAAACAATTAAAACAAATTATAAACAATTGAGATATCCTAGATTTATTTTGCTGTTTCCTAACTTATTTGCAAATGGTTGGAAAATTTTTTTAAAGCATTCATTTTCAAGACCTATGAAATACGCATTTTAAGAATTTTTTAAAATTAGAATATAATAAACAATTTCTAAGAAATGTTAATTTGTTTATAACAATTTTTTTTAAACATTTAAAGATTATGCAAAAAAATGAAAAATTTATATTTTGTCGACAAAATATTAAATAGGCATCACACTTTTATAATCTTTCTAAATTTGATCAATGTCTCATGATTATTTTGGTTGTTATTGCGACTGCAAATTGTTAATTAACAATTAAATTGTTGCTAAAATATTCGTTTCATTTTAACCGGCTTCTGAATTTATAATCTATACCAAGAAAGCTTTTATTTCACCAAGCTATATAATTATTGATAAATAATTACTGGCCCAAAAAATTTATTTGAAAATTCGAGATTTTGTTGGGAAACCCCACATTTTCCGAGGAAAATTTTCGTCGGAGCAAATCGGGAAAAACATGCCTCTATGTAGAATTAAATTGAGGTGAATTTTTATTTGAGTGTTTTTGGTGTAAAGTTAAAATCTTCGGAGTTATAGAGCAATAATTGAAAAAAATACGATTTGTCGGCGCCATTTTGTTTATAAAAAAAGTAGCACACTATCTGTTGACTTTGCATACCTATATTAATAATATATAAGGTCTTATAATTCGATTAAAGCAATAAAATTGCTGGTAAATAACCTTTATTTGTACTTTACTAATTAGACCAACGTACTATAACTATTTTTTTTTCAAAATTTAAAGATTATGCAATAAAAAAGAAAAATTTATATTTTGTCGATAAAAAATTAAACAATCATCTCATCTTTATAATCTTTATAAGTTTGATCAATGTATCATGATTATTTTGGTTATTATTGCGATCGTAAATTGTTAATTAACAATTGAATTGTTGCTAAAATATTCGTTTAATTTTCACCGGCTTCTGGAATTACAATCTATACCAAGAAATCTTTGATGTCACTAAGACATTTAATTATTGATTAATAATTACTTACCTAAAACTTTATTTGAAAATTATAGTTTTTGTTAGGAAAACCCGCATTTTCCGAGGAAAATTTTCGTCGGAGCAAATCGTGAAAAACATATCTCTATGCAGAATTTAATTGCGGTGAATTTTTATTTGGGTGTTTTTGTTGTAAAGTTAAAATCTTCGGAGTTATAGAGCAATAATTGAAAAAAATACGATTTGTCGGCGCCATTTTGTTTATAAAAAAGTAGCACACTATCTGCGGACTTTGCATACCTATATTATTAATATATAGGATCTTATAATTCGATTCCAGCAATAAAATTGCTGGTAAATAACTTTTCCATGAATTTTGCTAATTAGCCCAGAGTATTTTATTTTAGAACAATTTTCCTTCTCTGGTAACATAGATAATGATGTAGATAATTTTAACAAATGCATTATCTCTGCTGCTGACATTTATATAGGGAAAAGTATAATAACTCCTAAAAGAAAATGTACTCCTTGGTGGAATGAACGTTGTACAACTGCCGTAAAAGAATACAAGACCGCTTTTAATAAGTATCGTCGAAACAAAAGTGAAGAAAACCTCATTAATTTTAAAAAGCTTAGAGCCAAAGCGAGGTATGTCTTAAAACAAAGTAAGAAGCACTCTTGGAAGAACTACGTTTCCACTATAACAGATAATATTCCTCCTTCTCAAGTATGGAAGAAAATTAATCAAATGAGAGGAAAAAATACACACACAAAAATTCCAGCTATTTTACATAAAACTAATTTAGTTACGGATGACCAAGAAATTGTTAACGTAATTGCCGAAAATTTCTATCAACGGTTTAAAAATAAGAACATACCCAAACAAGCAAACCCTTCTGTACAATATCCTTCTCAATCACTCGAATTTGACTCTACTGTCTTAAACACTCCTTTTACACTTCAGGAATTATTAAATGTTCTTCCAACTTGTAAGAATTCGGCTGCAGGTCCCGACAACATCCCCTTCGTATTCCTCAAAAATCTCCCTACCTCTGCCATCAAAAGACTTCTAATACTCACATACTTACAACATAATATGGACCGATCAAAAATTTCCAACATTATGGAGGGAATCTATCGTTATACCAATCAAGAAACAAGACAAGTCGTCTACTAACCCAAATTCGTACCGTGCTATTTCACTAACATGCACCTTGTGTAAACTCCTAGAAAAACTAATAAACAAAAGACTAATATGGTATCTAGAAAAATACAAAATTTTAGATTCAGCTCAATCTGGATTTCGTCCGTCCCGAAGCACGGCTGACAACTTAGTAATGCTACAAACAGAAATCACAACCGCTTTTCAAAACAAACAAGATTTAATAGCAACATCATTTGATATCGAGAGCGCTTTTGATACTTTACTACATTCTACTGTATTAACCAAATTAAAGGAATACAATATTTCAGGAAATACCTTATCTTTTATCGAACAGTTTCTCTCTTGTCGCCGCTTTAAAGTATTAGTTAACGGAAAACGGAGTACCCCAAGGTTCGGTTCTAAGTTCCACTTTATTCATAATCAATATCAATGATATTTGCAATAATATTCATAGCCCAGTGAAGTATAACTTATACGCAGATGACCTCATTTTATATTGCCGCGGTAAAGATACGTTCACAACTACAAATTTAATCCAAAATGCAGTAAATGAACTAACTTCTTGGTCTTCAAATTTTGGTATTAATTTCTCTGCTGAAAAATCAAAAGTACTCAAATTTAGTCGAAGAACACGTAGCATTATATCACCTCAAATTACATTAAATGGTACTCTGCTCACGGTATGTAATGAACACAAAATACTAGGTTTAATATTTGATAGTCGACTAACATGGAAACCACAGATTACAAATGTCAAAGTTAATTGCTCAACCAGATTAAATTTATTAAAATCTCTAACAAACCATCACTGGGGAGCTGATGAGGACGTCCTAATTAAGGTGTACAGATCTCTCATTCGCTCTCGCTTAGATTATGGATGCTTTGTATACATGTCAGCATCAAAGTCTTATGTAAGAACCCTTGACACTATTCAGAATACCGCATTACGAATCTGTCTTGGAGCTTTCAGGTCCAGTCCCACCGAAAGCCTTCGTTGCGAGGCAGGTGAACTTCCTCTTTCACTTCGTAGGCAACAACTGCTTCTGACATACTTTGCTGGGGTGTCTTCTAATCGAAACAACCCTGTATATGAGCTAATTTGTAAACCCTATAACTGCACGCCCAATAATAAATATCAGACACTACCTCAAATTTTACTTCCTCTTTCACGACCTGTTGATTTATCAGGAACAGATACTCATATAATATCATCAACTCCTCCCTGGATTAACAATATCCCAAAAATTAACCTTTCGCTTAACAACTATCCCAAAAATGAAACCAATAGCCAAATTCTGAGACAATCGTTCCTAAAGCTGATCAACACAAACTCATACGACGAGATTCTCTACACAGATGCATCTAAAACTGCGACAGAGGTTGGATATTCTGTAACAACTGCAAATACTGTTCTTCAGAAGTTCTGCCTTCCAGCATCCAACTCCATCCATACAGGAGAACTAAATGCCATCCTCCAAGCGTTAAAATGGTTATCTAGCCAAACTAAAGCCAAAAACATTGCAGTATGTACTGATTCGATGTCCTCCATCGACTCAATTAAAAATATATACTCCAACATCCATTAGTTTACGCCATACACGAAGAAACAAACCGTCTCATTTCTTCTGGAACAAATATAACATTAATCTGGACTCCTTCACACGTTGGAATTTCAGGCAATGAGACCGCCGATACTGCTGCAAAAGAAGCAATTACAGCCAAATCAGACATCAAACACGTTCAACTAGCATCAGATCTAAAATCACTTTTCAGTTCCCAAATCAAAAAATCCTGGCAAAACCAATGGAAGAGATCAACCTCGAAATTATTTAAAATACAACCTACTGTCGAAACCTTTCAGCTACCTAACTTAAGCAGAAGAGACAAGGTAATCATCCGCAGGTTGAGAATTGGTCACACACGGTTGACACATGGACACCTCATGGCTTCAGAGACATCAAGTGTTTGTGAAAAGTGCAGTGAATCTATAACCGTTCAGCATATTCTCACTCAGTGCACCGGGTTCGAACAAGAACAAAAAAAATGCTCGATACAGGGTCTTACGAATGTGATCCTCAGTGACTTGAAACATGTTCAGAATGTACTTGACTTTCTGCGTGAAACAAATATGTACTATAAAATTTAATGTTTCTTTTTATTTATTTTCTCTCTATTGTAAACAATAATCTAATGTAACAACTTATGTAACAAAATTGGCCCAGTGTCAATAACCTTGTTGTTGAGACACAATAAACAAAAAAAAAACATATTCCAATGTTCATCACTTTACGATTTGGCAGACAAATCAGAAGATGAAGATGCAGTTGTCAAAACTTTAAGCGCATTTTTCTCAAAACTGCTTTTTGAAATGCGGTGGACATTGTAACTGAAAAACTACTGGACCGATCTACCTGAAATTTTGCATAGATTTTCTTTAGACATTTCGTGAGGTAACAGCGTCGAGATATTTTTCGTTTTGTGCTTATTTTTTGTTCAACAATATTAAATCTGTTGGTTTTCACAAAATTTTTATCAAAAATTTCGTATTTTTGACTTCTGAGTGATACCAAAAATTCAAAAATCATTAAAAATAAAAAAAACTCGACGTTGTTACCTCGTGAAACTCATAAGCTAATTAAATATTTTTGAATTTTTTGTTTCGTATGATCCAGTGATGAGTTCTGATGTCCACCGCAAAATCCATTTTTTTTGAGCTGCCTGCCAAAATTTGTCGCCAATGGCTTATTTTTCAATATTTTGGATTGAATTTTTTCTTAAATATTCTTTGAATTGTACTTAACATGTTTATTTAATTTAAAAATAAAATAATTCTACCATAGTTTCGAAAAAAAAATCACAAAAATGTGCTTGGTATGTTGATTTCAAACCATACCCCCCCTTAATATATAAACAAAGAAACATTTACTTTATATCAATATGATCCATGATAATAAGATTTTTTGGAGAATGTTTTATTTTCCTCAGAAATAGTAAAGCAAAATAAGTACTATAAATATAAGTGTTACTATTTTGTTAGAGACAAGTATTTAGAAGTAACAAGTACGAAGAGTTGTCTTTTTTTAGCTTGCAATGATCCATCTTCAACATCAGATAAATGGATATCTCGAAGCAGTAACTGGATGGGACACATTCAAAACACATTAAATGCTGCTTGTTTGGTGGCCCAATGCTTAGATAAAGATGGAGCTTCAGTACTTGTCCATGGTTCTAATGGACAAGACAGTACCTTAATTGTTAGTTCCATAGCTCAGGTGATTCTGAATCCAGATTGCAGGACAGTTAGAGGTAAATTAAAATGAATTTTGTTCTTTTATTTTAGTAATATTACTACAAAAGCTGGAAAAATTAAGTGGAACAAGAGAGGGAATATGTTAAACCAATAATTAAAATGTATTTTATAACATTAAAATGTATGTTAAATCTTATGTTTGTATGGGATTAGCCTCAGTTAGGTTGTAATGACAATTAAATATTTTACCTAAAAATACTTAACGTTTCGATTTCCACTCCGGAAATCGTTATTAAAAGCCAATTAAAACAAAAATGAACGGGTGTGTACAACCGCCAAGTATTGTTATTGAGATTATGCAATATCCCAGTCAACAAATATGTATTGTACTTGGCCTATGATGGTTGTAGGCAACAGCCAGCTTCGGTTGGAAAGATATGAGGTAAATGTTTTTATGCTCTCTGATACATCAAATTTTGAGTATTCTGTGTATTTGTGCAATAAATATATGTGTTATGTGATTTTATGTTTGGGAGTGTTCCTAAGAATGAGTTTTTGAGGTAAAAAAAGTTGTAAGTTAAGTTTTTATGTATTGTGTGTTGAATATGTGTAGTGTATGATAGAGATAAGTGCTTCACATTTTCCTACACTCTATTGTTGGTATTTTTTGTTGTTCACTCCTAAGTTTTAGAACCCTTTTAAAATTCAAGTTAAATAATAGTTCGAGAAGTGAGAACTGGCACAATACGTGCTCACAAATAGAAAAGAAAGAATTCAGAAAAGGTTCAAATTATGTTTATCAAATATATTCCCGCTTTGTTATAAAACTATAAGTTTTACTAATAAATTTTGGAACAAAAAGTGAAAAATAAGTTATTCACTTTAGAAACTATCTATAAACATATAAGCTTATTAATAAATAATATCGTGTGAGTGAGAATATTATAAATTAGGAAAATTTTTATTCTGAAGGTGTACTTATGCATTTGTACTGTAACGGACCAAGAAATCACTTCATGTGATAATGTGCTGGTCCTAACACCAGAATAACCCAAGGGCCTCGTTGCTCAGAGTCGGGAGCGTAAAAAGGTGGTACGAATTCAGACCTTGAATAGGGTAGCTGGGACATAGAGATTAGACCAAAACAAAACAAACAAAACGGAATACATATGACTAGAAGTTGGGTGCCGTTTAAATTTTTACCACTTTTATAAAGGAAATACATGAATATAAAAAAACATACCGGTAAAAAAAGGACACAAAAAATTAATACATAAAAATATGGAATTTATACTGGACTTAATAAAAAATAGTAAATTTAAAAAAAAACTTTATTTATGATACTCAATAATTTTAATATGTATAATATATACATGTCATGTACCTACTCTTAAAGGTGTTTTCAAAAATAACATGCATTATGTGTAATATCCTATTAATGGGACCGTGGTCTCTGATTGAACTAATTGAAAATGTCAAGCGCAAAATTTAAAGAAAATTAATAAAAAAATGAAAGATAATGTCTGGATTAGTAAGTTAAATTTGATAAATGAAGTTAATTAGACCTTGTCCACGGTGAAACCAATAAAAAGCTTTTCGTGTTTTGTTTGTAACTAAAATAACCTATTATTTCTATATTTACAATCAATACATCAAAAAAATCTTTGTGAATAAAAAATTGTCCTTTAATTCTACAATGAACTTTATATTTGAAAAATAAACTGTACGTAAAAGAAAGTCTTTAATCACTCAAAAAAAGGTCGTTGACATGGATTCAAAAAGGGCCAAATTAGTTTCGATGGCACGTTTTAAGATGATTTACTGACCTGATAATCGCAATGGGTCGGCTGAGAGAACAGCTGGTTGTCAAAGCAGACAAGTGATAGTGGCTAAAGTTGATATCTCTAAATTGCCGTACCCCGATGGGACCTCTTTAAGAGAAGAAAAATCTGTTTTATCTTTGAAATGAATCAAGAAATCTAAATAACTTACCAAGTAATGAGTAAGCGGCACGACACTAAAAATGGTAGGGTCATTCCATATCAACTAAACACACCTAATTTCCACCCCCTCTTCAGATTTGGTTATAATTTGGAATATTCACAGTGGCTAATAAGGGAAACAAAAATACAAAATTTTAAATTTTTATCTCAAGCCGTTTTCAAAATATGGTAATGTTTTCCAAAAAGGTCCAAAACACCGCGACCATACTTTATTAGAATGGTTGTAGAAGCTGACCTGTTTGAGCTATGGTTTGTTTTTTAACCAAAAGGAGTGATTCAAATTTACCGCGCTGTATTGCTTGTTTGTAATTGGTCCAACCGCAGGCAAGTTTAATCCACTGTTATAAAATGTTGACACTAATGACATTTATCAAATTTTGACACTAGTGACATTTCATAGGTTAATTAAGTTATATCGGCGATTTTTGTGTTTTCTGTGTTATTCCTTTAATTTTTAGATTGTTAGTCTGCTTTTATATAAAAAGCAGTTTTTTTAACTCTTTAGCGACGTATTAATTTAATATAATATTTATGGATTACCGTTGAGGGCCGACTAGATCAACCAAAAAAGATGTATTTGGTTATTATTCTAGTGACTTTCTTGGGTGTGAATCTGTCTTTTTCGTTTACTCGTCCTGGTTAAAAAATAAACTATAGAATGCTGGTAGTGGTGTCATTTTGCAGCATTTTTAAAGCTCTTTACAGTGATATATACAGCATGTTGCTACGATAAACAAGTTTTTCTCAAACAAAAAAAATATATTTTGATTAAATTTTTTTCCAAAAAGTACATAATTTAAAATTTTCATAATATTCCTACAAATACATAGTACTGTTGTTAATAACATATAAAATTTTTATCATGGGATGGTGATGGGTCCAACATAAAAAAAAATAAATTTCACATATACAGTATGGTGCAAATGAAAGGAATAAATTCGTAATGTCGCAAGCTGGCGACTTTAAGGAAAAATCCCAAAACAGGTCGATTTTTATTTTTAAATTGTAATTTTTTGGCACATTTATCATACTAGTGACGTTATCCATCTGGGCGTGATTACGTAATCGATGATTTTTTAAATGAGACTATAGGTCGTGTGTTAGCTCATTTGAAATACTATTCAATTCTCTATTCAGTAATATAAATAATAATATAATTATTTATAGAGGGTGGCAAAAAAGCTTTTTTTTTTAATTAAATTAATTGACAAAAAAGAAGAATGTATGTAATTTATCTGTTTCTGGCAACAGTAAAATCTATTTTAAATTAAATAAATTACATACATTCTTTTTTTTTTCAATTAATTTAATTTAAAAAAACTTTTTTTTGCCACCCTGTATAAATAATTATATTATTGTTTATATTATTGAATAGAGAATTGAATAGCCTTTCAAATGAGCTAACACACGACCTATACTCTCATTTAAAAAAATTACAAACAAATTACAAAAAATTGCAATTTAAAAATAAAAATCGACCTGTTTTGGGATTTTTCCTTAAAGTCGCCAGCTTGCGACATTACGAATTTATTCCTTTCATCTGCACCATACGTTATGTGTGAAATTTATTTTTTTTTGTGTTGAACCCATCACCGTCCCATGATAAAATTTTTATGTTATTAACAACAGTACTATGTATTTGTAGGAATATTATGATAATTTTAAATTATGTAATTTTTGGAAAAAAACTTAATCAAAATATATTTTCTTTTAGAAAAACTTGTTTGTCATAGCATCATGCTGTATATATCACATTAAAGAGCTTTAAAAATGCTGCAAAATGACACCTCTCCCAGCATTCTAGCTCAATCAGGTCAGCTTCTACAACAATTATTCCAATAAAGTATTGTCGCGGTGTTTTGGACCTTTTTGAAAATTTTACATAACCATATTTCGGAAACGGTTTGAGATAAAAATTTTAAATTTTGTATTTTTCTTCACTTAATCACCCACTTTGAGTACTCTAAATTTTAACAAAATCTAAATAGGTCAGGAAAAAAATTAATTCAAAGTGTGTCGATTTGACCTGGAATAGCTCGGTACTATACTTTACTACAACAAACGCCCTGCTTCGGACGTCAGAAAACACTTCGCAATTAGACTGAACTGTTCAAAAGCTAAAGACACTATGTCAAACCATATATGAATCTGCCTTTTTATAGGCTCGGGGTATGTAATTAAATTCGTGGGAAAATTGAGGGTGTATTCGAACGGGGCTCTTGGCTTGGTACTTGACTTATCAGCTTGTGAAAGTTAAAAAAAAAACAACGTACCTTTTCAAGTTTTATGTGTCTAGTCTAGGATAAGGGTTTTACTGTAGATTAAACCAAAAAGAACCGTGAGAAGTTAATTCATGGGAACTTAGAATAATATTATATCGCATACTATTTACATGCAAAAAAAATGTAAACGTTATAGTACTATGTTTAATTCTAGGTCTTCAAGCCCTAATAGAGCGCGAGTGGATACAGGCAGGTCATCCTTTTCAAACGAGACACCAGAAGTTTTGTTTTACAAGCTCTAGGTCGAAAGGTATCCAGCCGACATTTTTGATATTTTTAGACTGTATCCATCAATTGCATTATCAATTTCCAAGTAGTTTCGAATTCAAGACTGATATGTTATTCTTGCTTTTTGAGCATTCCTATTTTAGTCAATTTGGTAAGTTTGTAGCATCCACATCATAGAACTATATATTTTATCTAACAAAAAAGAAAATAAAATCCAGAGAAATACAATAGAAGTGTTGTCTTTAAATGTATTGAAACATTCTCACTAATTTTTTTTTTTTTTATTTAAACAAAAATGACCCTGCATCAACTGCTAAGAGTTATTAGCAGGGGGTACAAACACAAATTACAAGTAGTCAATTTCTTACAATGTATACCTATACAACTTAAACATATTCTATTAAACACTGTAGAATTTAATGTCTTTCAAATATTTCAGCACTTGGTTGAACTGGCAGCTTAGTACATCCTTCATGTTGATAGAGAGGTTATTTTTCCTTCTTTCTTGGGTGTATGTTTTGCATTCTAACAGAATATGTTTCACAGTAATTTGGATCTTGCAGTTTTGGCAGAAAGGGATGGCTTCTTTATTTATTAAGTGAATATGGGTTGGTATAGTATGTCCTAATCGCAGTCGAGTTATTATCACTTGTTCACAACGTTTGAGTGGGAGTGGTAAGGTGGTGCCGACCGTTTCTATAACCTCTTTTAATTTGTTGGATGTGGAATTCCAGTAATTCTGCCATAAGCTGGTAATATGTTTTTTGATGGAGATTTTATGGTCGTTTCTTGTTAGCATGTTTGACACAGGGATGCTTTCATCTAGTGCAGCTTCATTTGCAAGTTGGTCTACTGCTTCGTTTCCCTTGATTCCCACGTGTGATTGCACCCATAAAAAAGTTATTTTTATGTTTTTTGTTGATAGTAGTATGAGTTCATTTTTTATTAGCATTATAATTTCATTTGATGGATACAATTGCTGTAAAGCTTTTAGTGTACTTAATGAGTCAGATATTATAATGTAATGAGGTGCGGATTTTCTTCTGCAAACTTTCAGTGCCTCTAAAATAGCCAGTGCTTCTCCAGTAAATATGCTACAACTCAGAGGGAGTCGTATTTTAAAATGGTCTGTTCCATGTATGTAAGCCGCTGCTAGTCCTGATTGAGTTTTTGATGCATCAGTGTAGATATGTTCAGAATTTGGATATAGGGATATTATCTCATGGTATGATTGATGTATTACTGTTGGGTTAGTGGATGTTTTGGGATAGCGAGTAAGGAATGTATTTACAATTGGTGGACTAGTTGACCAAGAGGGAAAATTTTGGGTTGGATTTATGATGACACTAAACTGCTCACAGTCGTAATCACTGAATTTTAATCTTTCATGAAAAGGGAGTGTATTCATAGGTTTATTTTTGTAATTACTGATAGATTTAGGTTTTAAGATATTTGAATGCATGTGATTTTGATGATTTGATGATACACGAGTTGCATAATTTAATGACAATTGTTGCCTTCGTAAGTGTAAAGGTAGTTCGTTAGCTAATACTTGAAGGCTATTGGTTGGGCTAGTTCTAAATACGCCCAGAGCAATTCTTAGTGACGTTGTTTGAATTGAGTTTAGTTTTTTTAATGTAGTTTTTTTGGCAGTATCATAACATATTGAGCCGTAGTCTAATTTGCTACGTATAAGTGATTGGTATAAGTTTAATAGGGTTCGTGTATCTGCTCCCCACGCACGGTTTGAGAGAATTTTCAGGAGATTTATTCTAGATTGACATTGTTTTTGCAAGGTATGTATATGGCTTTTCCAGTTTAGGGTGCAATCTAGAGTTAACCCCAGGCAATTTATTTCGTTTGTTTCTTTTAGAGTATGTCCATTTAAAGTTAGATTAACGTTCTTTATATTTTTCCGTTTGCTGAATATTATGTACTGTGTTTTTTCAGGAGAAAAATTAAAACCAGTTTTAAGTGACCATTTTTCCAGCGTGTGTAAAAACTTCTGTAGTACTTCAGCAGCACATTCCACACTTCTGCTTTTGTGGTAGATAATCAAGTCGTCTGCGTATAAATTGGCTTTAATCGGTAATCTCATTTCGTCCAAGATGTTATTTATTGCAATGAGAAACAATGTTGGGCTTAAAATGGAGCCTTGAGGAATTCCATTTTCAAGAGATCGTGGACTAGAGTTATAACCGTTAGCTCTTACTTCAATCTGTCTATGAGTTAAAAAATTTTGTATAAAAGCTAGTGTGTGACCTTCAATTTCAAATTTTTGTAGTGTTTTTAAGATGTTATATTTCCATGCAGTGTCGAATGCTTTATTGATATCAATAAAGACAGCTAGTAATTTTTGATTGTGTAAAAATGCTTCATGGATTTCAGACTCAAGCGACACTAAGTTATCGGTAGTGGATCTGTCTTTACGAAAACCACTTTGATAGGGGGATAATAACTTTGAGTTTTCTAGATGCCATACTAATCTGTTATTTATAATCTTTTCCATTAGTTTACACATACTACATGTCAAGGAGATTGGACGATATGACAGGGGATCGTCTTTAGATTTGTTGGGTTTAAGAATTGGGATGATAATTGCATGGCACCATATCTTGGGAAATATATTATTGAAAAATATTGAGTTAAATAGGTCTAGGAGGATAAGTTTAGCTGATTCTGGAAGATTTTTCAAGAAAATAGGTGGAATATCATCTGGACCGGAAGTAGTATTTTTAAGGCAATTTAGAGAATAATCAAATTCTTGTTGAGTTATGATTTCATTTAGGGGCGATTTGCTGTCATGGATTGAAATTTTAAAGGATTCTTCATGATATTTGTATTTAATGAAATTTGAGTTTAGGTTGCTATCACTAGAATTTAGTTGATACACATCGGCTAATACGTTAGATATGTCTTTTTTGTCGGTAATAAGATTATTATTGTAAGAAAGAGTATTAATATTGATGTAGTTGTTTGATCCTTTAAGGTTTCGGATCTTTTTCCAGATGGTTTCGATAGGAGTTGAGGGGTTTATTGAGGCAACATAATTATGCCAAGACTCCCTTTTGCTTTTTTTAATTAAATATCGAGTTTTTGCCCTAAGTTTTTTAAATTCCAGGAGATTAGCATCTGTTTTATGTTTTTTAAGAATATTCAGTGCGTGTTTGCTTGCAGATAATGATTTTGCAATCTGATCGTTCCACCAGGGGACCGGTGTCCTATTACAAGTTTTTGTTTTACCGATAGCTTTATGTGCTGCCGATATAATTATATTATTTAATGTAGATATGTTTTTGTCAATATTTCTATATAATGTGAAGTTGTGTAGTTTTTCATCAATATACTGCTGAAAAAGGTCCCAATTAGCGGTTTTTATTTTCCACGTCTGGTAAATTGGATGTGTTGTTTCTTGTTTGTCATTTATGATGTCAATTATGATTGGAAAGTGATCACTGTCATATGAGTATTTTAGTGTCTTCCATTGTAATATAGTTTTCAGTGATGGACTGCATAGTGAAATATCAATAGATGAAAGATTCCCATTGTAGGAATTAAACCTGGTGGGTTCCCCAGTATTCATAAGTATTAGATTTGAATTATTGATTGTGTTTTGTAATAAGTTCCCGCATTTATCTGTTTTTGAACTTCCCCAAGTGGTGTTATGGCAGTTTGTATCCCCTAATAAGATTAGTGGAGGCTGTATCTGATGTAGTAAATTAGTTACCTCTTGTATTTGTCTCTCATGTGGGTGTGGAATATATATATTACAGATGTTTATTTTCATTTTGTATATGACCTGAACTGCAACAGCTTCGAGATTGGTATTTAGATTAATAGGCTTAGCTTCAATATCATTTCTGACAAAGATAGCCACGCCCCCACTGGCATGTTCTGTACTTCTATTTTTTAGAAAGGGAGTATAATTTTTTAAGTTTATTACAGAATTCTCTTTGAAGTGAGTTTCTTGTATACACAGTGTTAGTGGAGAATATTTTTTAATTAATAGTTTGAGTGATTCGAGGTGAGCGAAATACCCATTTGGGTTCCATTGAAGAATTAGTGATTTATCCATCGGATTTTTCGGTCTCTTCCGTTGAAGATTTGTGAGTGGGGTTAAGTTTTTTCTTTAATCTGGTGATGTTGTTTTTTAATTTAGAGTTGTGAGAGTAACAATGAATAAAGTTAAGGATATCTGTTAATTCGGAAGGTTCGTTTGAGTAGTTCTTTGAGATTGTTTCAGGATATTTAGCATGAAGAGTATTAACTAGGAAGTCGCATATTTCATTAAAATTTAATGTGAATGGGGGTGACCGGTTTTCAATTTTGTCTTTTATTAATTCTAGAGAACAAATAATGTCGTCGTCAGAGGTTTTAGTTTGTTTTTTAGGTTTTTTTAGTTTATGTGTGATAGGAGCAGCAAAGATTTGTGAGTCTGTTTCTGGGTTATTTTGGTCAATGTCAGGTGAGGATAAGATTTGTCTTTTAACTTGAGTAGATACTTGAGTAGGTTGTTTGTTAATATTAACTGAAGGTTGCAGAGTTACAGTTTCGGTAGGATTATTAATATTATTTAGATTTGATGATGTTGTTTCTTTTGGTGAGGAGGGTAGACTTATGTTTTCTATAGTTTCAGTTATGCTGGCGTTCATTTCCATGTTTTGTTGTGTTTCAGGACCTCTATCCTCTGTTTCATGTGTAGTATTTGGAGAGGTCTCTGAGGGTACGTTTGAGGAGTTAGCAGTTGTTATGATGGGACAATCTGTATCGTTATGTCCAATAGTGTTGCACTTAGAACAGTTTAGTCCATCAATAGAGAGGAATAAAGGATAAGTTTTATTGTGAAATACATTGAAGGAGTCAGGAATGGAGGTGTTATCCAAGGGAGAAATAAATATTTGCCTTCTGAAGCTTAGGACGTGGCTATATTCGGTTTCTGGCATACCCACTCTTAGGAAAGTCATCTTGGAAACTGCAGCAATGCCTAATTTTTGTAATTCTGTTTCAATGATATTGTTTGGAATTGAAGGACATGCGTTAGAAATTACAAGTCGTTGTGCTGGTGTGATTAGTCTTCTTATCTCTATTTCTGACTCATTTATGCTAATATATTTGTGGGAATGAAGAAGCATATCGACTATGTTTTTGGTAGAGAGGTAGATACATATTCTGTTGTTTGGAATTCTAGATGCAAACAAGACATTACGTGGACCAACCAGTGATCCAATTGCTACGATGTAATGGTGAATTTTGATGCCTTCTATACTGGAGAGTACTACTGCTTGGTCCTCTGTTGGGTGTTTGAACGTATTTACTACATTGGAATAAGTGTTTTTTGGTGTATTTGGTGTATTTGAAGTAGAAGTAGTCATGTTGTTAATTGAAGTCATTTTTATTTTGTTTCCTGCTTTGCCGCAGGTCCGGTCCTGTCACCGGCCAAAAAACCGGCGTGGATCAGTTCCGAACGGTTCCAAAAAACCAGTAGGTTGAACTTGATATATAGGTTATATTTACTATTTTAATATCTTATATAAAGGTTTTTTGGTACTCACGTCGGGTTGAGTCGATTGGCATCAACACTGCACTATTATTTGTTGATAGTATTTAAGAATATCAAATTTTTGTTCCGTATTTTACATTTAAAAGTTGAAAAATAACAGAGCGGTTTAAAACGTGGTATAATCATGCCACTGTCAGGGCCGTCTCCTCACTAAATTTTATTTATTTTAATTTAAACACTTAATTTATTAGTCTTTATTTTATTTTATTACATTCACCTACTATGCTTCTTTTCATGAGCATTTTTCAGTGCGTCACAAATGATAGAAAAAAAGGTAAGTCCGTGATAATATACATTTATAACATTTATTCTAACATGACATTTTAGTTAAATCTGACAGTTCTCAAATTTTATTTGCAATTTGGCATAAAAAAACCAATTGTGTTTACTGCATTTATAAAATGGTATTTTCTTTGATTTGTATAGTCTTATAAATTGTACAGATTATATTCGTAGATATATTATATAATTCGTAAATAATTTTTTTTTCGATTATAGCGCCATCTATTTACAACTAGAATAAATGTTATAAATGTCACCGACGAAATGTAATCACCGACTTGCGTTTTTTTCTGTCACATACAATTTAATGCGTTAGAAAGAAATCGAAAAACTGTGACGCACTGAAAGATGCTCATGAGAAAAATAATACTAAACCTACTATACTAAAATATGTAATTTATACCTACAATTTATTTTTCGATATTACAACACATGCACTTCATTCATACCAAAATAATGAATGAATTAATCGTCCACAATTCGATCTTCCATTTAAGTACATATTCCCCGTCGCTCCGTGCGTGACCATGGTGGGGATACACGAAACTATGCCAGCATCTGTAGCGGCGAAATTTTGTAATGTCAGTGTCATTCTTTGTACAACAAATTTTATCAAAAATGGTAAATACATATTAACGTCAAATATGTCATATTGATACGACCAATGTGTGTTGCCTGTACTCACTTATGGAGCCGAAACATTAACACTAACAAAAAAGGTAGTGAACAAGATTCGCGTAACTCAGAGGGCTATGGAGCGCCAGATGTTGGGTGTCTCCCTGAGAGACCGAATCCCCAACGAAGAAATACGCCGTAGAACAAAAACAACAGACGCTGTCGAAAAAATCGCGTCGCTTAAGTGGAATTGGGCAGGACACGTCGCCAGATTGCCAGACAACCGATGGACAAAACGTATTGTCGAGTGGAGGCCGCGAGAAGAAGCACTACGGAGCAGAGGACGCCCACTAACCAGATGGGCCGATGATTTGAAACATGTTATCGGTAACTGGATGCAAGCCGCACAAAATAGAGATAAATGGAAAGAGCTGAGGGAGACCTATGTCCAGCAGTGGACGCGTACGGGTTGATGATGATGATGATGTCATATTATGTGTATCATATGCTCAATGTCAAATTGTAGTCGCCAAAAATGTTAGGCGACTACGCTAGGCGTCGCGTCAGTCATGCACGGAGCGAATACCGCGTCTGAACAAACTGAATTAAATCGAACTTAATACATTCAGACAAGATGACACGTAAATCTGCCTCGCGTCTTTTTTGGGTGCAGAAAGAGGTCAAAACTAGAGTGCCAGGGCCGGCCTCCGTACTATTGAGTAGTGATTAGATTTTGCTTTTCTTCAGTGGCAATAGTGGGGGACATGACAGGAGACATGAAAGGAGTCTCCACGTAGATTGTGATCACTTGTGAAAACAATCGGGCGTCCCCTGGAAACGAGTAATGTCGGCTAATCCTTTCAACACCGGTGCACCAACAACACAGATGCAATCAGAATCAAAACGGTCTTTATAGGCCTTTTTTGATGACGATCTCAATTAATATTGAAGGATTATCAGCAGATAAAGAAGACCTATTGTCTAATATGTGCAGAGAACATGGTGTCGATGTTCTACTGGTTCAAGAAACCCATAGAGGTACTGCAAGCCGCAAACCAAGGATTCGGGTATGAAGCTTATACTGGAGAGACCACACGACCAATATGGTAGCGCAGTCTTCGTCAGACCAGATATCGACGTAGCTTCCACATCTCTAACAGATCAAAATGACATCGAGATCCTCACAGTGGAGATAAACTCCTGTACAGTAAAGTCAATCTACAAATCACCAAACGCTGACTTTGCTTTTGAAGAACCGAGTAACTTTCAATCACAGCAAATCAAATTCGTATTGGGTGACTTCAACTGTCACAGTGTCGCATGGGGTTATAACAAAGCAGATTCCAATGGCGAAGAACTAGAAAAATGGGCTGAAAGCATGAACCTAAAACTTATTCACGATCCAAAGCAGCCTGTGTCGTTCAACAGCGGAAGATGGCGCAGATGTTACAACCCAGACAATATATTTGTCAGCGACAGAATTGGAGACCAGGTGACAAAAATCGTTGGAAGCGCCCTCCCAAAGACACAGCACAGACCAATAATTTGTCTTTCCAACGCGGCAATCAGATACGAAATTGTTCCTTTCAAGAGAAGGTTCAATTTTACTAAAGCAAAATGGGAAAAATTCTCTGAAGAATTGGATCAAGAAGTTTACCTTGCCCTGATTCATACGATAAATTTGTAGAAATCGTAAAGCAAGTATCACGGTAACATTCCTAGAGGTTGTCAAACTGAGTACATAGCCGGGCTCAATGAAGAATCTAAACCCCTACTTAAAAGATATGAACAGCTATATGAAGAAGACCCTTTCTCGGAAGCAACAATACAGGCTGGGGAGGAAATGTTACATGCGATATCCGCCAACAGAACGGAAAGGTGATGCAAGCTGGTCACGAGTCTGAACATGAAACAAAACAGCAGACGTGCCTGGAAGCTGATCCGGAATCTTGACAACGATCCCGCTGCCCCGGCAGTCAACCTGACAGAAGTCACACCCGATCAGATAGCCCATCGTCTTCTAATGAACGGTAAGACGACATCAAGAAAGAACAAGGTGAGAGCTCAACGGAACATCGACGAAGAAAGAGATGTACTAGGTACCTCTTTTTGTCTAGAGGAGATGAGAGGCGCGATCCACCAAATGAAAGATAACAAAGCGGCTGGCCTGGACGATATACGAACAGAACAAATAAAGAACTTTGGACTAAAAACCGTAGAGTGGCTCGTAAAAATGATGAATTGCTGCATCCGTACATTACAAATCCCCAAAATCTGGAAGAAAGCTAGAGTGGTTGCCCTCTTAAAACCAGGGAAGGCGGATACAAAGAGTCTTAGACCTGTCTCTCTTTTGTGCCACCTTTTCAAGGCATTTGAAAGAATGATACTGAACCAGATCGCTGAATCTGTGGAGACTAAAGTGATAAAGACGTAAAGTGGACGTCGGCAGTGTTTTGGGGACTGGAAAAAGGGCTTTCACAAGTACATTAGGTATTATTAAGGGCGATTTGTTTGAATAAAACAAAATAGATGTTGATGAATATATAATTTTTTCGGCAAAATAAAAAGTTTACTTTTTTAACAAACCTCATTAATAACATCTTAATAAATAAAGGTTAAATACGATGAAATGGTAATAGACCCTAAATAACTAACCATTTTTAATTTGAAATTTACATCCCTTTTCCATTGGTTTATATATTTGTACTAAAAATTGTTTTTTAATAATAGGTACTTTTTTGGGAAACTCCGAGTTGGAAAGAAGCACTATAGAATTATCAAAGAACACAACAAGTCTTTGGTCATATCTAAACCGACCTGATGTCCTAACATCACTTTTAAACCCCACTTACGAGCCTAATAAGGCACCTATTTGGCCTAGCGTAGCCCCAGTGAGTATTATTGTATGGGCGGATTTATATTTCAGGTAAAGAAATATTTTTATTTATAAAAGTTTAGCCATTCAAAGTTTTATTTAATACCCTACATTAATGTACAAAGTACTATTATAAACTGCACGGCATAAGTTAGGGATATTATCAATAAACTATAAACAACTTATTAATTTGATTATTCTTGTTTTTAAACTTAAACATATTGTATAAATATTTATAAAAATCATACAGAACAAGTAAAAACTTCGTTTGTATAATGGTATAAAAAGTTTATTGAAAAACTATTAAAAAGTCATCCAAAAGGATTCGCAAAACGTTTTCAATCTAGATCAGATCATCTTCAGTGCCTAGAACGAAGTATATCCTAGTGCCTAGAACGTTAGAATGAATACAAAAGGTTAAAATTATGACTAGTTAAAGAAAAAATGTGGAATATACTTACGTTCTGCTTAGTACATGAAACTAGCAACCTTGTAGAATAGGTGACATCGAGAAATATGATTTACATTTTTAAAATTTGATGTTAGTGGCGACTCTAAGTCGATGTTAGGTGATAAAATTTTAAGAGTGCTCAAAGGGCAACATGATTCACTGCTCGATGGTAACTGTGGTACTTGCCAGTTAGATGGACACAGACCAACAAGAATATAGGAGATGACAATCTATTTATCAGACTGAAGTGACGTGACAAGACAGGTAGTCGATTTTTGGTTATGAATTTAAATTCAAATTATCAGTTAAGCTGAATGGATGTTAATAACTGTATTAAAGTGGAATTTAAATTATAATAAAATTAGATTCTATTGTAAAAGTCTAAAAGGTAACTCTCTGTTACAGAAAGAACTGTTGTTATTGTTATGTTAATAAAAATGTTATTCATAGTAAAATCAATGACATCATTGATGACAGTTTAAAAAAGAAGAAGAAAGTTTAATTTAGTTTTGAAATAGAAAGAGAACTGAACAAACTTGAATGTAGACAACTAATGGAAGGAAAATACCAGAAAACTAGTAATATTGTAAAAAGAAGAATATTGTCTATCTTCTTCTTCTTTGTAGCATGTCTTTGTAGCTTTGTAGCAAGCCTTCTTTGTAGCATGTCACAAGCATGTTCAATAGTATTGGGAAGGTCTGGAGAGCGTGGGCTAATACCAAATAAGAAATTCAATGCAAATCTCTACTTTCTTGTTAACTGCAGATCTATGAGCATTATCGTTGAAAAAAAAAACTGGTCCCCAACGACTGCATGAAAATTGAAAATATGCTCAATAATGTCCCGTCTGTACATCTCACCATTCTAGTGTCCTGGCAAAGGTAGAGATCTGTTCTTCCACCGAAACAGATTCCAGCCCAAACCGTAACACTATTACCTCCAAATGGGTGAACCATGACACGGCCTTTAATTTCTTGCTTTCTTGGTCTTGTTCATACACGTATTCGACGAATATATGAAAATCGACAAAATCTGGACTCGTCTGTGAACAATACTGAATGCTATTCATCTCTCCAATTTAAATCGTAAGGTCAATGGTACACATCTGGAACCAAAGGTTTTTGATTAATTCGAGTGGGAACAAGGGTACTAGTGGCATCTTGAATGCACTGAGACAGTATTCGTGCAGTAAAAAAGGCTACCTTCGAGCCGTTAGTGTAACATATCGGTCAATGCTAGGCCGACGTGTTCTTTGGCGTTCGGTAACATTTCCGGTGTTCCGAAAACTAGACACCATTTTGAACCATCCCCACAGCTCTATTGGCTTTATGTTGATTTAATTTACGACGAGATATATTAGTACTAATAACTAAATCACACGGAGCTTCGTTTATTGCAATTAAATTAAAACATGGACTAAAAGAAATGAGGAAGTAAATATAGATAATATCGCTGGAAAAACGAATATTGACATGTTTAGGAAAGAAAATATTGAAGTGGTATGGACATTTAAAAGAATTAGCTAAAACAAATGCATAAAAAAATAGCAGAATGGAGCTCCGTAGATAGAAGAATGGGAATTCGACCTGGAAGATAAATCCATATTAAAACAGGGTATAAAGCTACCATTCGTATTATTTTGTATAAAAGACCCTTAAAACTGTTTCTGGTGATTTTTAGAATAAACGAATATGTACTATCAATTAACACGATTGTGGCGCTGATGTAATTCAACGATATTGGACGTGTCTTTTTTGTAAATTCTGTACTCCTATACTCCAAATTTGACACATTTATCTCCTTGGGGAACTATGTACCTAGTTTTAAAGCTTTACGTTCTCTCTATTCGGAGATATCTGTAACTTTGGTGACCTTTGGTCTATTTGACTCAAAATTCAAGAAGATTTTAGTAAGTTGAATTTATGTCCCAAGATTCTAGGACTTTTTATTTTCCTTTAAGAGATACCGTACAGACTAAAAAACGAACTGTATTGATTAAGAACTTGTCGGGTCATATAGGTGCAAGGAATATTTTAAGCAATGATAAATCTTATATTATACAATACCACACAAAGAGGAAAATAAATATTTTATTTAATAGATTAGTAGAGGATTCGATATGGTCGATCTGCACCGATCTGTTAAATGGTAAAAATGATTGGATATGTGATTTAGTATTATAACAATTATAGAAAACAAGGGGTGCTCGATATAATTTTATTATTTAGAATATATTTATATTTAGAAGATATTTATATATAGGGGCAGATATTTAGAATAATACATGGCAAACATTGTTATAGGGACCTGATAGACGTTTGAATTTGAATTTATTCAAGGAAATGATGATTACAAAAATAATATTTTTTACTTGTGTTTTTGAGCCTTGAAAATCGTAATCTTTCGTTCTTTTTTCAATTTTAAATTGTTTATAACTCGAAAATGATCAACTTAGAGAAAAATTACAAAAAATCTTTTTTGTTCAGAATGATCCAAAAAATCTAAAATAATATCTGTCCGGACCGAATTTTTTTTATTTATACAAAAATCATTTTTTAATTATTAATTATAGTCAAACCAAAATTATATATAAATCCCTTGTTTTTTATAACATACATATTTCAAATAATTTTTACCCATTAAACAGATCGGTGCAGGTCGACCTTATATTGTATCTAGGACTATAACGTTTCAGCTTTCGGAGCGAAAGCTGTTATCAAAATAAACAAATTTTGCAAAATAAACAACAAACCAATTTTATATATTTTTGAAGTGAAAACTTCTTTAGGGACGTTGTGCGATTTTTGGATAGGGGAAAAAGCATTGAATTCGCGACCGTCATTGCGACCGTCATTGCGACCGTCATCGCTTATGCTATATATTATTTGTATGTATTATATAAATTGTATAGAATATTTAAATTTAAAATAAATGTAAAACCTATTTTAGGATGGGGAAAAAAAGATTTATATCGCGACCGTCATCTCTTCGACGAAATAAATTTTGTACGTATCTATATTATGTGTATCTATACATAAATTGTATAGAGGTATTTAAATTTAAAATAAATGTAAAACCTATTTTTCGATAGGGAAAAAGAATTTATTTCGCGACCTTCATCGCGACCGTCATCTCTTCGGCGAAATAAATTTTCTACGTATATCTATTGAAGTGAAAACTTCTTTAGGGTCGTTGTGGACATTTGTATGGGAAAAAGTATTAAATAGGCGACCGTCATTGCAACCGTCATCGCTTCAAAGAAATACATTTTTGAACTGGAAACTTCCTGAGGGTCGTTGTGCACTTTTTGAATGGGGAAAAATTATTAAATTAGCGCCCGTCATCGTTTCGATGAAATAAATTTTTGAAGTGAAAATTTCTTTAGGGACGTTGTGCACTTTTTAGATAGGGAAAAAGTATTAAATTAGCGAACGTCATCGCGACCGTCATCGCTTCGGCAAAATAAATTTTTAAAGTGAAAACTTCTTTTGGAGACGTTGTGCACTTTTTAGATGGGGAAGAAGTATTGAATTAGCGACCGTCATCGCTTCGGCGAAATAAATTTTTGAAGTGAAAACTTCTTTAGGGACGTTGTGTACTTTTTGGATGGAGAAAAATTATTAAATTTGGATGGGGAGAAAGTAATAACTAAGAGACCGTCATCGCTTCGACGAAATAAACATTTGAAGTAAAAACTTCTTTAGGGACGTTGTGCTCTTTTTGGATGGAAAAAACTAATAAATTATCGACCGCCATCGCGACCGTCATCGCTTCGACGAAATAAATTTTTTAAGTGAAAACTTTTATAGGGACGTTGTGCACTTTTTGTATGGAGAAAGAGTATTGAATTAGGGCCGTAATCGCTTCGACGAAATAAATATTTGAAGTGAAACTTATTTAGGGACGTTGTGCACTTCTTCGATGTAAAAAGTATTAAATTAGCAACCGTCATCGCTTCGATGAAATTAATTTTTAAAGTGGAAACTTCTTGAGAAACGTTATGCACTTTTTGGATGGGGAAAATATTATTAGCGAACCTTCATCGCTTCGACTAAATACATTTTGAAGTGAAAACTTCTTGAGGGACGTTGTACACTTTTTGGATAAGGAAAAATTATTAAATTAGCGACCGTCATCGCTTCGACGGAATAAATTATTTAAGTGAATACTGTTATAGGGACGTTGTGCACTTTTCGTATGGAGGAAAAGTATTGAATTAGGGCCGTAATCGCTTCGACGAAATAAATGTTTGAAATGAAACTTATTTAGGGACGTTGTGCACTTTTTCGATGTAAAAAAGTATTAAATTAGCGACGACCATCATCGCTTCGACGAAATAAATATTTGAAGTGAGAATTTCTTGAGGGACGTTGTGCACTTTTTGGATGAGGAAAAAGTAGTAAATTAGCGACCGTTATCGCTTCGACGAAATAAATTCTTGAATTGAAAATTTCTTTAGGGACGTTGTGCACTTCTTGGATGGGGAAAAATATTGAATTTGCGACCGTCATCACTTCGCTGAAATAAATTTTGTACATACAGTGCTAGTCAACAGTCCGTACCCCCCCTCGTATCTTTTGAATCCATAATAGTGAATTTTTCCATAATCCATAATATCCATAATAGTTAAATCCATAATAGTGAAATTTTGAGGGAGGAAATAAACGGACGTAAGCTTCTTAACTAGTCATGACAGGTGACGTAATAGTGACAGATGACGTTACAGAGCCACTGTGACCGATAATTTTAAATGGGACCTTATGGCAAGTGATACCTCGTTTGAAAGGTATTGAAAATACCTATTCAGTCATACTAATTTTTTTGAGTTTAAGCTAATTTTGATGAATAAATGAAATAAATATAAAATTGTAGTTTCGCATTTAATTAATAAAAATTCAAAATTCTGCCTATGATTACTTGTCAAACAGGTTGACGTTGACGTAAAAACTACTAGAGAATTAAAAAACGTCAACTTTTTTGACAAAAAAACCATAGGCGGACATTTGAATTTTTATTAATTAAATTCAAAACTACAATATTATATTTATTTAATTTATTCACCAAAATCAAAATTAACTTAAACCCAAAAAAATTAGTGTGACTGAATAGGTATTTTAATTACCTTTCAAACGAGGTATCACTTGCCATAAGGTCCCATTTAAAATTATCGGTCACAGCGGATCTGTAACGTCATCTGTCACTATTACGTCACCTGTCATAACTAGTTAAGAAGCTTACATCCGTTTATTTCCTCCCTCCAAATTTCACTGTTATAGGTGTAACCGTTCAAAAGATACGAGGGGGGTACAGACTTTTGACTAGCACTGTATATAAATTATGTGTATGTATACATAAATAGCATAGGGCATACGCATCGCGTATATCGTATATGATATAGGTATAGCACATCTTTTACGATGGGGTAAAAGCATTGTGCTCGTAATTTATATACTATAAGAAGTTTTCACTTCTGTCGGCACTCCCACGAGTGCCTTTAATTTTTTTTTTATTATGAAAACTGTTGACAGTGTTTTGGAAGTAATAATAGAAACACTAGAGGACAACGAAGAGATAATTTATAATACTACTACATTTACAAAGCATTTCTTTCGAATCTTCTTATTCACTCCTGAACGTCGCGTCGTACCGGATGTGTAGAGATTATAGATGTTGATATTTTTCCAGTGTTATCATTATTCCTGTTTTTCGCTTATTTACTATCTTTTTCTATTCTGAATTGCTCATAATGCATTCGCGAAGTTTATATCTAATAGTTTTGTATCTCAAATGCCTCCTAATCTTCTATTCGCTATTCTAATATTCCAGGTTTTGGATGAATGACTATATACTAGAAAAACAGGAGTATTTACAAGATTGATCTTGGATTTTATTGAATAGGACTTTTTTGACTTTTGAAGATAGATTTTCTGCCCATCTGAATAAGTCGGTAATTTCCTGGTTACAGTTCCTCATTATTTCATTATTCGACATTTTTTGAGTAGTATAATATAAAAAAGTAACTATACCATCTTGAAAGAAGCTCAAAGTAAAATTATTTCTGCACGAATATAAAGGTTATTAGGTAGAAAAAAGGTATTACGTAGACAAAATTAAGGAGAAACAGGTATCAATTAAAAAGAGATTTACAGCTGCTAATTTCTCTTGATTGGTGGCATTTTTTGATGGATTCGAATTGTTTAGACGAGAATTATGTTTCGATGTTTTTGATGAGTCAGAAACTGAGGAGTAGTCACACAAATAACACACTAGAATTCTACATCAATAATAATTGTTAACCATAAGTGTTGCCATAATTGTTTGTCATAAAGTTATGTCCATAAGGGGCAAACGCCAATTGATGTCAAATCGATTGTTTAGTATCAACTATTATCCTCCATGAAAAGTAAATTGTTGGGTCATTGTTTTACAGTTTCTGAGAAAGCGGTTGACGTGTTTTTAACGCTTATTTTGGAATTATTTGTTCGTAGTGGAAAAATTTCTTCAAAAAACTCTGAATACATTTTTAATTATGAATACTTGTTTATCATTTTCTATAACAACCCAATGTTATAGACATACAGACTATTAATCTGGTATAAAACAAAATCCCAAATTGCGAAGTTGTCGCCTTGTAGGTAAAATCATGGTAGTTAAAACCGGGAAAAATTGTAGATTATGATATGAAAATTCGTCAATTAATTTTTAAAAAGATTTGTTGACTCGTTAATTTTGCCCACAATAGTATATTAATGTAAACTATAATAATTATTTCAGGTGGATAATCGACCAACAACATCAAAAGATCACCTCAACGAAAGTACAAAACATAATTCAGCGGAGCAAAGATCTTAGAAGCACTGCTATCAAGTTACGGAAGCAACTGTTGGATAAAGTTAAAGAGTTCAAATGCATGCAAGAGGAATTGAAGGAAGAAGAAGACGACGATGACTGACACATATTTAGCTCTCTCCTATTAGAAAAACACCAATTTATATCCGAATATTTTTCATATCACTTAAATAAGTCAATTCTTTTATATCGTATGGGTAACAAGAGATGGATGCTTCAATTACATCATTGTTTCTTATTTTTTACACTATTTATTTTTATTGTTCAAAATAGCGTACATAAATGCCCTTTTCAAAGAAAAACTATACATTTTGGAGATTATTTTATAAGCATTTAACGCGTACCTACGTATTCTTACTACGAATATCGTTTTCGGGTTTACAGACTGGTATAGAAGTATCTTTTCCGGATCCACGTCTACAGCTAAGTAAGGAGTTGTCGATCAACTGAACGCTCCTTGCCATAATTTGAAATTTGCTAGTGCGCAACGTCTCTTCCTATTTCCGTTCACCTGTACCTAATTATAAGCCGTATTGTGCAGCATGCCCCGAACGTATCCTGAAATTACCCAGAGGGAGAACGCCTGCGCATTACAAAATTAGGCGTTCGATAAGGTCGAATTTTTCCCTTTGAACAGCTAATGCGCAGGCGTTCTCCCTCTGGGTAAGTTCAGGATGTGCTCCACGAATAGACCTATAGTTAAGAGTATTATTTAAGTGGTGTACTTATTTCTTTATTCTTTAACCCATTCGCTGCTTATCGAAGAGGATGGAACTCGGCTAGGAGCCATTCTGTTGAACGGCACCTGACTCAAGCGACCATATCACTCGCTGGCGAGTGAACGGCACCTGACTCAAGTAACCATATCACGGAAGAGATTAACAACCACTTGATTTGATTTTGGCATTTCCTACTATATTTTCATTATCAGCATGTCGTAGATGATTCTGTGATATTGTTAATGTATTTTCACACCTGCATCTTTCTGGGTGCATAAATTAAATCAAACGCCAATATTATTATGATTCAAGTTCTGGCAATCAAGTAGTGATGTGTACACTTGCACTTCACCCATACGCCACTGAATAAATGCCGAGCTTCCAATAGTTTCGCCGGTCGGGAGTCTCGTAACTCGATGCTAAAATACAGCATTTCACGCATCTTACCATAATTAAAGTTTTTTGTACATTACTGTAATTATTAATCCTTAAATCTTTTAAAACCTATCAAAAGTATTAATTGATGAGCAGATAACAAAATTCTTTTTTGGAGTTTGAATACATTTCGTCTAACAGATTTGTAATTAGCTTCCACCTTGATACACATATAGAGTTTTACATGACAAATATTAAGACAGAGTTTTTTGAGTATTGCTGGTCATGATTTCAGACGTTGTATTGATCGTCAATTGTATTAGTGTTCTTTAAGATTTGTTATTCGTCAATTGTTTCGGGTGACTCAAACATTTTGCATTTCAATTTTAATATGTATTTGGATTTAAATATCGAAATGTCCGTGAAAAGACTGATCCTGTAAATTTAACAGATGTTTTCTTGTTACAAATCTTAAAAAAGGTAAATATAAGGTTTACTTGTTTTCTGCCTATATACCGGTTCACATAATTTGATTTATATTAGTAAGTAAGAAGAACGTATTTTTTCCTTATACTATTTCGAAGAATTATCTGCACTAATTACGGCGGGCAGATCAGCTAGGAGCAAAATTAAAGGATATTTTTTTTTTATTTTTATGTTGATCCAAATAGTTTTCAATAATTCAATAAACTAAACAAATTGAAAAGTCTCAGATGCAGAATTCACCGCTATAATAAAATTAAAACCGTAAATAGTTATTTAAATCTAAAACTTTTCGTGTTGAAAGTTCTTTCTGGTACATCCTTAATCTGCGACTTTTACAATTTATAAGACCACAGACGACGAATATAGAAAACAAAAAGGACTCCACCATATGCAATCACATTCCGTTTTCATTCGTCTAGGAAAAGGACAAAAGAAACTTCCTAGTACTCAAATCTGAGTAAAGATAGAAAAGTAAAAGATGGTTTTGCTTGTTTTCGATTCAGAGGGATGCACAATCGCTGGACAGCTGTTTCCACCATTTCAGGCTTCATCAACAGCGCCAGCGTGCACTCCTCTAAATCGAAAAACAGCTCGGCCATCTATTTGAGAAGAATTTCATTGAAATCATTCAAATTCCCATTGGGACGCGATCCAGCGACATCTCTTAAACAAATTGAAAACTCTGATTAGACCAGGTACATTTGGACGTTGAGAGGTGACTCAAAGTTTTTTTGCAGAAAATGCTTGAAAATAACTCAAATAATAATATTTGATTTATCCTCCCTCTCAAAAAGGTCCGGAACATTGTTTAAATAATCAAAATGTCAAAAAATGAAGGAAAAATTCGATTTTTTTCTTCGTTTTTTGATTATAACTTTAAAAGTATTCATTTTCGAAAAAAGTTGTATTGACATAAAAGTTGCGTAATTAAATTTGCTACAATATAGAATTGGTTAAATATTTAAAAAATAGTCGCCCTTGTTGCAAAATAGCAATAATTGCGAAAAAACCATACAAAAACAAGTATTCGCATTTTACGTTTTTCAACCATTTATGCTACACTTAGCACCTTCATATTTCACCCAGAAAAACTTTATGATACTGTAAATCAATACTGTAAATTTCATTAATATCGGTTCAATAGATTTTGCAAAATAAATTTTGCAATCCAGCTTTCGCAAAAAAAATCATTTTTTCAAAATGTTACAGGACTGAAACTAAAGCAGATAGCAAGTCGAATTTTTTTTGCATATAGAAGTGTACTGTACCTTTCATTTGCAATTTGCAAAATTAAAATCGATTAACTACCACGGCGTCAGGAATTTTTTTAAATAAACATTAATTATTGGTGCTGCGCGCAGGACAGCGGATAGTTTGCTCTGATTGGGCATTCCAATGACCTTTGATAATGATTGATACATTTTAATTTTTATTACATTTCGATATAAATAAACAAATTTGTTTATTGCAAAATAAAAACTCATACTCTGTCCTTTGAAATAACACTTTTTTTAGCAAAAACTTTCTTTGTTCATATATTTTAACTTAGAGAATAAAAGTTTATTATTTTTAAATATATGCAATTGTTTAAACAATATTTCACAAACAATAATAAAATTAGTTTGATTTCTGTGGAATTAAAATATTAAAATACAACAAAATATACAGTAAGAAAATAATATATTAGATAAGGATTGGAAGAAATTTTGGTGGAAATCAACTTGTGTGAATCGAACACCGCTGTCCTGCACGTAGCACCAAAAATTAATGTTTATTTAAAAAATTTCCTGACGCCGTGGTAATTAATCGATTTTGATTTTGCAAATTGAAAATGAAAGGTACAGTACACTTCTATATGCAAAAAAAATTCAACTTGCTATCTGCTTTATTTTCAGTCCTGTAACATTTTGAAAAAATGAATTTTTTTTGCGAAAGCTGGATTGCAAAATTTATTTTGCAAAATCTATTGAACCGATCTTAATGAAATTTACAGTATTGTTTTACTGTATCATAAAGTTTTTCTGGGTGAAATATTAAGGTCCTAAGTGTAGCATAAATGTTTGAAAAACCTAAAATGCGAATACTTGCTTTTGTATGGTTTTTTTCGCAATTATTGCTATTTTGCAACAGGGGTGACTATTTTTTAAATTTTTAACCAATTCTATAGGTATTGTAGGAAATTTAATTACGCAACTTTTATGTCAGTACATCTTTTCTCGGAAATTAATACTTTTAAAGATATAATCAAAAAACGAAGAAAAAAATCGAAGTTTTCCTTCATTTTTGACATTTTGATTATTTAAACAATGTTCCGGACCTTTTTGAGAGGGAGGATAACTCAAATATTATTATTTAAGTTATTTTCAAGCAATTTCTGCAAAAAAAATTGAGTCACCTCTCAACGTCCATCTGAAAACAGATGGGCCCTGGACTAGATGCAGAATTCACCACTATAATAAAATTAAAATGGTAAATAGTTATTTAAACCTGAAACTTTTCGTGTTGAAAGTTCTTTCTGGTACATCCTTAATCTGCGACTTTTACAATTTATAAGACCGCAGACGACGAATATAGAAAACAAAAAGGACTCCACTATATGCAATCACATTCCGTTTTCATTCGTCTAGGAAAAGGACAGAAAGAAACTTCCTAGTACTCAAATCTGAGTTAAGATAGAAAAGTAAAAGATGGTTTTACTTGTTTTCGATTCAGAGGGATGCACAATCGCTAGACAGCTGTTTCCACCATTTCAGGCTTCCTCAACAGCGCTAGCGTGCACACTTCTAAATCGAAAAACAGCTCGACCATCTATTTAAGGGGAATTTCAAAGATCATTTAAATTCTCATTGGGACGCGATTCAGCGACATCTCTTAAACAATTTTATTTTATTATAGTGGCGAATTCTGCATCTGAGACTTTTCAATTTGTTTAAGAGATGTCGCTGGATCGCGTCACAATGGGAATTTCAGTGATCTTTGAAATTCCCCTTAGAGGGTCGAGGTGTTTTTCGATTTAGAGGTATGAGGAAGCCTAAAATGGTGGAAACAGCTGTCCAGAGATTGTGCACCCCTCTGAATCGAAAACAAGCAAAACCATCTTTTCCTTTTCTATCTTTACTCAGATTTGAGTACTAGGAAGTTTCTTTCTGTCCTTTTCCTAGACGAATGAAAACGGAATGTGATTGCATATAGTGGAGTCCTTTTTGTATTCTATATTCGTCGTCTACGGTCTTATAAATTGTAAAAGTCGCAGATTAAGGATGTACCAGAAAGAACTTTCAACACGAAAAGTTTTAGATTTAAATAACTATTTACCATTTTAATTTTATTATAGTGGTGAATTCTGCATCTGAGACTTTTCAATTTGTTGAGATGTCGCTGGATCGCGTCCCAATGGGAATTTCAATGATCTTTGAAATTCCCCTTAAATATATGGTCGAACTGTTTTTCGATTTAGAGGTGTGCACGCTAGCGCTGTTGAGGAAGCCTGAAATGGTGGAAACAGCTGTCCAGCGATTGTGCATCCCTCTGAATCGAAAAGAAGCAAAACCATCTTTTACTTCAATAAACTAAATAATTTAATAAATATAACTAATTATTACACAATGGAGAGAGAGAATTTTACTATCTAAATGCTGACGAAATTGTAGTGATGCAACATTTGTTTTTTTTAACTTTCATGATGCACGGTTTGAGTACTTAAAAATGGCTGTGCTAAAAGTATCTTCCTTAAGAAATACACCGTTGGTATTTGAAGAAGTTTACATACATTCTTTAACACGGGTTTCGTAAATCAACAAAATAGAAATCTGGATTTATAAGCCGTAGTAAATATTATAGATTATAGAGTATTCAATGTTTGCTGCGTTGCCAGATATACCTATTTACTCTATGTTTATATCTTGGACTTCTAACCCTGTATATTTTGAATTATTAGAAACAAAATGAAATTTATGGTCAATTATATTAAAGTGTGAATCAAGTAAATCTTATAATTCATTTTTTAATAATTACAATAATAATAATACATTTACTGTTTTGAGTCACTGATTTAAAATTTATTGAATTATTCAGAGACCATTGGCATTGTCAATTTGGTAAAAAACTATGTATAAGTCTGAAAAGAAAATAACCATTTTTGTTATTGGGCTATTTAAGAGTTTTTGTTATTGTGCAGTGTGCACTACTAATATTATGTTATACGCATCCTGTAAACAGAAAACTTACTAGTATCATATAAACTTTATTATATTTTTCCCTTATCGTTTTCTCTATTTCGAAGGTTTTTTATGTGGAAGACGCCAATTATGGTGAAGATTAATTGCGCAGGTTTTAAAAGAACCGTTTTTGGTGGCATAGGTTCAGTAAATAATGGAAATGAGACAGTTACGGTGCAAGTTTTTATGAATAATGCTAACTGACACTTAACACTGACTGATTCGGACCATAGTCTTCAGATACTGTTAAATAGGGTTACTGAGAGTTGTGGAAAAATGGGGATGAAGATCAATACTGCGAAAACCAAAGTTATGAAAATATCAAGAAACAAAAATTTACCCCTTCCAATATATGTGAACCATCAACAGCTTGAATACGTAAGCCAATACAAATATCTTGATTGCTGGTTCAGCAATCAACTTGATTATAAACAATAAGTAAAAGGGAGAATATAGGTAGCTCGACAAGGGTTTATCAAAATGAAAAGTTTATTTTGTAAGAGTAGCATTAATATCAGCCTTAGATGTCGTTTTCTGCATTGCTATGTGTGGTCAATACGGAGGCCTGGACACTCAACATAACACTGATAAACAAGTTAGAAGCCTTTGAACTCTGGCTTTATAGAAGAATCTTGAAAATACCTTGGACAACCCACACCACTAACGAAAATGTTCTGAGAAGAATAGGTACAGATAGGGAACTGCTAAAAATCATTAAAGTCAGAAAAGTTTGCTACCTGGGACACATAATGTGAAATCGAAAAGTACCGCCTCGCGCAACTGATCATCCAGGGTAAGATTGAAGGAAAACGGGGTTCCGGTAGGCGCCAGATTTCATGGCTTAGAAATATCAGAGATTGGACCGGCCTTGATTCAACATCTTTGTTTAGAGTCACATTGGACATAAACAGAATTACCGGTGTAGTCACTAACCTCCACTAAAGGAGAAAGCACCACAAGAAGAAGAAGACACTTAACAGTAGCTAACACCTCGCGGATACCCACAACTTTATATATAACAATACATATGGCATTTCGCGCACCTCACGGGACCTTACTGTAATTGGCGATTTCTGAAACTACCACTAAATCTGAATCTAAAAATAAATCTGAATATATTTTTTTTTATATTATTTTAGGAGTGTGCTTGGTTTTACGACACTCGAGATCAGAATTGTTATTTGTATACATTACAATTATGTAGCACGTAGCACGTTTTATCTTATTGTATTTTACAACCTTTTACAAGGGGCTGTGGTTAAAAATCAAACTTTGAACCGTTTAATTATGTTTATGGTACCATTTACACACCTTAAGCCCGGTTCACACGTAGCCAGTGATTGGGTAAAGTTATTTAGTTTGAGTGTGTCTACTCTTCATACAAATCGAGTAAAATAATAGTTCAGACTTGACTAATGTTTAGTTAGTACTACCTTTTAAAACAAAAATTGAAGAAAAAGGATTGAGGTAAAAATGAGCTAAAAAGAGAAATAGCTAATGAAGTCCTCTCAATTTTTTAACTTTTCATTATCGAACGGTATTTGAGAAGAATTGGAAAAACTAATCGCGTTTGGACAAAGAAATGAATTAGTAAAAGTTGTATTTTAACCAATTGCGGAAGAAATCAAACTTGATTATCCACAAGAACTATTCAGATTGTAATCCCGCTAAAAACTACAAATAGCTTACAAGGCCGCCAAGTCGACAAGAATGGTATCCTATATCCTTGACTCGACCGGACAGCTCAACTTAAATTAATGTGTTTTTACAGTCGAAGTAATAAATGGATGTGTGTGAACCGCGCTTTATTATAGTCTCAAAATTCGCTAAAGTATTCTTAACGCCAGATATTTTTAAATATTTTGCATAAGTGAAATTATATTATCGTCGTTTTCGGTGCAAAACCTCGTATCTACGTGAAAAATTATTAAGATACCTAAAAAACAACTACTTTTACAAAGCACGTGGTTTGTTTGTTAAAAGTACGTAGTAGTCTAAAAAATTTGTTGGCCTGATAGTGAGAAAGACAATTTATACTTTCTACTTTTATACATATTCCTGTAAAAATAGTACGCCACTGACAAAATGGAAACTTGTCAACGTGTCTATTCTAGTCAACACTTTGGAAAGAAAATGCTCCTTCCTTGGAAATTATATTTATATTTCGTAAGCTGTAACGTAATTTTTGATATTCCCTCTGTACCTGCTTTTGGTGTCCGTATTTTTATTACATTTTCGACCATAACATAAACAATAATTCTTATTAATGCAGGAGTATGTACGAAAACCAAGAAAGAAAAAATCGTCTTAAATAAAAATCTACATAAATATGAGTATTGGTACTGACGACGACGCCGACGTTTTGTTTAATATTTAATAAGTGTATTAAAGAAATAAATTAAGTATTCAAGAAATTATTTTATGTTATATTTAAAAAATATATAATTTATTTTTAATGATCAGTTCTATTGAATTTATTACTTCTGAAAATAAAATTTTAGATGAATGCTTCTGTATTAATTAAATCCTTGTACTTATAGAAAAAGAAGACTGACATGCTTACATAAGTTTCCCTTGGATGAACAGTTTAAACATTCTTTAACAAAATATATCTACTGGATAAATAAATAAACTTACTCGATGACTCAGTCAGAGTCGGATTTAAGTGTGGGGCCCTAACGTCAACCATTAAAAAATTGTTATAACTATGTAGATATACAGCCAACTACAGGGTTTTCCCTTTTAGATTAAAGAAAAATGTTGATCTACTTTTATAAATATGTTTTTTAAATAATTAAAAATAACAGCTGTATCTTGTTACAGTAAAATATTAAAAATAAACGTATTAAGATGTATAATTACAGTCCGGGTTCTTTTCGAGATTTTTTAATTGAAAATTCCTTGATTATGTCTGACATATCTATGGTTTGTTTTTAAACCAAGAGGAGTGATTCAAATTTACCGCGCTGTAATGCTTGTTTGTAATTAGTCCAACCGCAGGCAAGTTTACTACACTGTTATAAAATTTTGACACTAATGACATTTATCAAATTTTGACACTTTTGGCATTTCATAGGTTAATTAAGTTATATCGGCGATTTTTTGTGTTTTCTGTGTTATTCCTTTAATGTTTAGATTGTTAGTCTGCTTTTATATAAAAAGCAGTTGTTTTTAGAACTCTTTAGCGACATCATCATCATCATTTGGCTCTACAACTATATGTGAGTCTTGGCCGCGTTTACTATTTTCCTCCATTGTTGTCGGTCCTGAGCAGCTATTTCCAATTGCTGTACTCCCATTTTGCGTAGATCACTGGCTACTGCGTCCTTCCATCTCTTTCTTGGGCGACCAACTGACCTTTTTCCATCGGGCCTTTCCCAGAATGTGGCGTTCAGAAGTCTTTCGTCACTTGATCTTAGCACGTGACCCGCCCATCGTATTCTGTTTGCTTTAATGTAGCGTACTATGTTTTCATCTCCATATATTGTCTGGAGTTCATCATTGTGTCTTCTTCTCCATTCTCCTGTTGTCTCGTCTCTGCAAGGCCCATAGATAGTCCGCAGTATCTTTCTTTCAAGTACCAGTAATTTTGTCGTTTCCCGCTGATTCAGAGTCCATGTTTCGCTTCCATACGTTATTGTGGGACGAATTATTGTCATATATTCTTATTTTTGCTCGTCTTGAGAGTATTTTTGATTTAAGTAGGGTCATTAATGAGTAATATGCCCTGTTTCCTGCAATGATCCTGGCTGCCACGTCCTTTTCATATTTATTTTCAGATGTTATAATCGCTCCCAGGTACTTAAATTCTTTGACGACTTCAAAGTTGTATTCATTAATTGTTACGTTTTGTCTAACCCTTGGTCTTGGGTTCTTCGTAACCACCATGTACTTGGTCTTGTCCTCGTTGACCTTAAGACCAACTTCCTTGGCTCCGTTCTCGAATAGGATAAAAACTTCCTTTGCATCTTTGGTGGATTGTGCAATTGTGTCCACGTCATCCGCAAAGGCTAATAGTATTTTTGATCCTTTAACGACGTATTAATATAATATAATATTTATGGATTACCGTTGAGGGCCGACATGATCAACCAAAAAAGAAGATGTATTTGATGATTTTTCTAGTGACTTTCTTGGGTGTGAATCTGTCTTTTTAGTTTACTCCTCCTGGTTAAAAAATAAACCATAGTTGCTTTAAGACATCGTGTTCAATGGTCATTATAGACTATAGAGAGATGATTCAAACGCTTTTGGCCCGTCATAGACCGAAGTCTATTTTTAATAACTTAAGTTTTGAGAACGATCTCTCTCCACTGGAGTTAGTTAACATCAGAACTAAATAGAAACGAAATGTTACCCCAACGTTTGGAAACGCAATATACACATTATTTTCTTTTAGCAGTTGGTACATATGAAGTTCTTTACTTATATTAAATGGACCGATTTCCTCTTTAAATGAATTGAAAAATTGTACCAGTTAAACACCTAGGTTTCCATCTAAATCATTGATATAAATGTCGGTAAGCTTCAGTGAGTGAGTTTCAATTTCGTTGGGAGTTAATTTTCCAAATTATGTAAAAATCCAAAATTGGAATGAATGGATTCATATGCAAAAAGTCTTTGACTTAAAGAGGAAATGAAGTGATCTATAATAGCGATAAACTTTTGAGTGCTAGATTTCTCTGATGTTGTCATTTCAGTCTCTCGAGATGTGAAAATAATATGATTTCTTTAAGTGACCTAAGTCCACTGTAGAGGAATTGCGGTAAACAGCACAATAGGTAGGATGTATGGGAAACTTATTAAGAACAAAATAGAAAATTACTATAGAGATTACGAAGCAGAGGAGCAAGCTGGCTTTAGAGGTCGCTGAATTTCAGTTTTTGTATTTCTCTATAATTTTTTTTAGATCAGTTTCTTTTGAACGGTAATACTATATAACAATTGTATTTTACAATATCATGTTAAAAAAAAAGTTGACGTACAGAGTCAAATGATTTTACAGCTTTATAAATCAAGTATACCGTGAAATTAAGATAATTATTAATATACATTCAAATTAACAATAATTTTTTGACGGCATTATTTTTAATAGTACTTTTCGGTGCTAGATCATGTTTTGGAACCGAAGCCGTACTTTTTCTAATCACCCCCCGGACCACGGAAAGAGAGGGGATAGCAACAGGGTCGTCTAACAAAAAGTTTTTATTACCAAAATTGAAGCAAAAAAATCAAATAAATTCCTTGCTAGAAAAACCTTTTATTATTAAAAGAAAGTGAGTTATAGTTAATTGAATGTATATTTTTTTCGGCGCGTACTAAAATCTATGTATGCAAGCTTAAATAACGGGAAAACGATGCATTTTATAAAAGTTGCCAAACACTTGTCAAAGTACTCAGTCAGGAATACCTATCAAATGAGCTCTAGAAAAAGTTGGCAGCATCAAAATTAAGCAAGTTGTGATGGAAATAAGAGGACCCTTTCAAAATTTTTTAGTAAGTGAAAAATAAAATTCGCCATTTGTACCAAAATTAAACTTTACAGTAATTCCTATAACATTTTCTCTACTTTAGCATAAGTGATGGCATCTAACATTTTGACCCGTTTAGAATGTACATTTTTGAAAAAAAATAATATGATTTAAAAAAATCAGAAAAAAATTTTCGTAAACATTTTTTTTATAATAACTCCAAAAATTCTCGATATCCATAAAAAATGAAGAACAAAATCTTAATTTTTTATGGTAGCAATTTGTTTTTTTTATTTTTGTATGATAAAAAATAACCGAGATAGAAACGTTTAAATCTTAAATTTTACTGCGATAACCATGTAATTGGGGCCCTTTAACCTTTAATCTTAAAAAAATTTTAAGCCCCTGAAAATACCTTTTAAATGGTTTTTGGATGACTCCGATATCATAAAAATCAACGGACTTATTCTAAAAAACAGCATTTTTTTGGAAAATCTGTGGAGCATAAATAATTTTTAAAAATATTTCGAGCATAAATTTTAATGCTATCAACTTCTTCTGGAGCTCATTTGATAGGTACATATTCCTGAGTACTTTGACAAGTGTTTAGTAAGTATGTTTTATAAAATGCATCGTTTGCCCGTTACTTAAGATGGAATACTTACATTTAGTACTCGCTGAAAAAAATATTATGTTCAATTACCTATAACTCACTTTGAATTAATATTAAAATGTTTTCAAGAAAGGAACTTATTCAATTATCTATTAACTTCAATTTTGATAATAATAACTTTTTTGTAAAAAGTTTTTGAATTATTTATGAAAAACTGCTTATAACATGCATTTTTTACGAAAAATTAAAATCTTTGATATTTAATAATTCAAAAAGTATTGATTTATTTTAATAACTTGATATAACAAATTTTGCTTAGAATTTCTCCCTCTATCATGTCACTTTTGTTTATTGAAGTATCCCCTAACCATCCACCCATTTTCATTAAAATCGATGGAGGTTCACCGAAATCAGAGGTAATAGTTGATTTTTATTTTCATATACTGCATTATTACGTCGGTATTAAAAGTTCCACAATTTCCTTTTTAAATAACATTTTGATCTAAAACTCCCTATAAAACTTCTTTGGACTCTATATTTTCACATAAACGAAATTAAAAAGCTACATTTCAAATTTTGTCACTCAACTTTTGCGATTCAACTTTGCAATTCACGAATGTTCACCTTTTTACTTTAAAAAATTCATAACTTTTATAAGAATATGATTGAAGGCTTGCAACAGCTCCCATAGTGTTCAGGAAGGTGAAAAATATATGCTATAAAAATTTCAGAAAAAAATATTAACACCGAACAGAGTTGTAGCGAGTTAAACGCAGAAAAAGTGATTTGTTTTGTTTTTAGGGTAAAATTGCGTTTTTGACGATGTTTCCCCACTTAAAATTCAAAGTAAACTTCATTTTTATTTTCAGCGCCCCTAAAAATATAAGGTACCATGTACAGCTGGCTGGTTCCAAAAAAACTGTTACGACTCTTAAAGTGTATTTTGTAGAAAATTGAGCAGTGTACTTTGAAGGATAAATACTTATTTCATATTTACATATACTGTCACTGCCACTGCCAAATCTTAAAATTTGTCAGATAACTTATTCTGTTCAACCTCAAAGAATGACTTCACATGCTATTATAGCAAGAAATCCCTATTTTATGTAAAAACTATCATTTATATACTCTTATAAAATGCAGGACTGTCATAATAAATAGGTTTGTTCTAGCAAACAGTCAAACTAGTCAGAAACCGTCAGCAAACAGTTGGTCGGTGAGAGCACGGTTATTAGACTTTATTAGTAATCTCTAAGAACCGTGGGTGAGAGAACATAATACAGTCACCAGTGCTATCCCCTCTACTCGCGCTGGTCCACTATAGGCCGTTTCAAGACTTTGACGTTTATGACACTAATATGAAAGCTGGGAGGCAAACATTGAAATTATTTATATTTGTACCGCATTGAGTTTCTTGAGTTTTTTACGTTTAATAGTTTTTTTATAAAATAGTTATTGTTGTTATAAAATAGTGGTTTATATAATTGTTTTTATATAATAGTTTAATCGTTGTATAATAGTTTTTTATAGTTGTATTTTCCGAACATTTTGCTGTTGACTTCGTGTAGCTTCTAGCTGTAGAAGTACTTTAACGACTGTATTTAGTTTTAAGCAGTGAATAAATAAACATAAGTGAATATTTTCAAAAGCTGTTGGTATATAGATCCATTTTCCACAAGGGGGATGAGTTAACCTACAGTAGAAAAAGTGTTTCAAGGGTAACTAACAACATGGACATAGTTTTTTTTGTATTTAGAGCTTAGTAATAGTTTTTACACAGGTCAACAAATGAAGGCATTCAAGAGTTTGAATTCTTACAAATATTTTGAGGTAGGATTTGTATATAATTGTGGAGCTATAAAAATAAATAATTTCATCATAGTGGTTGGTAATGTAGGTTTAAATTTTATTAGCTCTAATAATGCATGGTTCACCTCAGATATCTTCAAAAATTGCCTTTTTAAAGAATTTGTACCTGCAGTGAAAAAATTTCAAGAGAAGAAACTGGGAATCTGCCGGAAGAGGTGAAACGTTTTTTGATTTTAGACAACGATCCTGCTCATCCCTCTGAAAATAATCTACGATCAAAACATGGCAACTATAGTTGTATGTTTTTGCCAAAAAATACAACATCGCTTATTCAACCCATGGATCAGGAAATAATTTTAGCAACAAAACGAATATATCACAGAAAGTTTTTAGATGAAGTAATTATATGTTGTTCTGAAGCTATCTTCTTGTGGCATTTTTACAATTTTAACTATTTAGAATGGGAAATAAGCCACAATATTATTAAAAAATGATTTTTATTAACGTTTCGACGCCCAAATCGGGTGCCGTTGTCAAAATACAAAACACTATTAATATAAACAAAAATGTTGTTGCTTAGTAAAAAAATTCTTCTAATAATTTATTTAATTTGACTCATTTATATCGGCAATTCAGATACATATGATATATTTTAAAGTAGAAGACTTTAAAATGATATTGCCAATATTTATGAGTTGCGTTCCTGGGACGACTTTACTGATAGTTCATTCGATTACATGAAATCAACCCCAACTCAAGAATATCCGTCACAAAAAAATCATAGCATGTGATCTGTCTTTAAAAAGATAACCACATGCAACGGTGACATTAAAATTCTCGCGTTAGAGATCTCATAGTAAATCACGAGGGAAAACCAGGAAAAACCTCGTGATACTATCCCGACATCGTAAGTATTTGGTCTTACATTTAATTTACTCTCAAAATTAATACCAAATTCTGACTTTACTATAACTTTGTTTAAATTATAAATAATATCAATAATACATGGGTATATAAGTAATACTAAAATATAAAATATGTACTAACTCGACTATTGACTTACTAATTGTGGTATTTTCTTTCTATTGACTTCCTCTTTCAGTATGGGTATCCACATCCTACTGCATTCCATCGAGGAATTTGCGACACAATTGGTTTCGTTTAGCATAATTAGAGCCGCTTCTTTGATTTTTTTCTTTTTACTATCTGTTTCTTTCAGGACTATACTTGAATCTCTCCACTGAACTCTATGTTCATTATCCCATGCGTGTTGACATATTTGAGATCTATCAAATTCTCTATTTTTAATATAAGATTGATGTTCACTTATTCTAACGGTTAATGGTCTTGATGTTTCACCTATATAAAACTGTTCGCATTCACAAGGTATTTTATAAATACAATTCTTTGTCCTTTCTTGTTCATTGTTAGGTTTAGTTTTAGATAGAATAGATCTCAATGTGTTGGTTGTTTTGAATGTTGTTGAAATGCAACTCATAAATATTGGCAATATCATTTTAAAGTCTTCTACTTTAAAATATATCATATGTATCTGAATTGCCGATATAAAATAAGTCAAATTAAATAAATTATTAGAAGAATTTTTTTACTAAGCAACAACATTTTTGTTTATATTAATAGTATTTTGTATTTTGACAACGGCACCCGATTTGGGCGTCGAAACGTTAATAAAAATCATTTTTTAATAATATTGTGGCTTATTTCCCATTCTAAATAGTTAAAAAAAGTAATTATATGATGAAGATAACGCAGAAGATACAAGAGGGCAGCATACTTTGCAAAACTTAACTGTTACAATTTGAAATCAACAATTTGTTAAGTTTGCTACAGCATGGAAAGGCAAACATTAAGGGGTTACATAGGTCTTGCGGGTAAAAAAAGTGACTTTAAAAAATATATATCTTGGAAACTAAAAATTATTTTTATTTATAATTGGAACATGTAAAAGTATAGTAATCTCAAAAAAATTTCAGCCAAAAATATTCATTTTTGTAGAGTTGACTGCAATTTTTCGACAACAGACCTTTTTTGCGGTGAGCAGCATAACAAGTCCAGTCTCATCTGAAATCAAAAAGTTTCTTGTAGTTTATACCTCTGGCTAGTGAATGAACGAAGGATTTTTTATTAGATGAGGTCGTTTTTTTTTATAAAAAAAAACTACTTTAAAAATGGTCATTTTTGAAAAAGTGAGAAAAATTGGGGTCGAAAATGTGTTTAAACTTATGTAAAATCTTCAAATTTCATTTTTTTTAATTCCTTCGTTCATTCAATAGCCAGACTTATAAACTACAAGAAACTTTTTGATTTCAGATGAGACTGGACTTAGTTAGGCTGCCCACCACAAAAAAATTACAGATCGAAGAATTAAACTCTACAAAAATGAATATTTTTGGCTGAAATTTTTTTGAGATTACTATACTTTTACATGTTCCAATTATAAATAAAAATAATTTTTAGTTTCCAAGATATATTTTTTTTAAAAAGTCACTTTTTTTACCCGCAAGACCTATGTAACCCCTTAATGTTTGCCTTTCCATGCTGTAGCAAACTTAACAAATTGTTGATTTCAAATTGTAACAGTTAAGTTTTGCAAAGTATGCTGCCCTCTTGTATCTTCTGCGTTATCTTCATCATATAATTACTTCATCTAAAAACTTTCTGTGATATATTCGTTTTTTTGCTAAAATTATTTCCTGATCCATCGGTTGAATGAGCGATGTTGTATTTTTTGGCAAAAACATACAACTATAGTTGCCATGTTTTGATCGTAGATTATTTTCAGAGGGATGAGCAGGATCGTTGTCTAAAATCAAAAAACGTTTCACCTCTTCCGGCAGATTCCCAGTTTCTTCTCTTGAAATTTTTTCACTGCAGGTACAAATTCTTTAAAAAGGCAATTTTTGAAGATATCTGAGGTGAACCATGCATTATTAGAGCTAATAAAATTTAAACCTACATTACCAACCACTATGATGAAATTATTTATTTTTATAGCTCCACAATTATATACAAATCCTACCTCAAAATATTTGTAAGAATTTAAACTCTTGAATGCCTTCATTTGTTGACCTGTGTAAAAACTATTACTAAGCTCTAAATACAAAAAAAAATTGAAGGCACTCGTGGGAGTGCCGACAGAAGTGAAAACTTCTTATAGTATATACATTACGAGCTCAATGCTTTTACCCCATCCTAAAAGAAGTGCTGTACCTATATCATATACGATATGCGCGATGCGTATGCCCTATGCTATTAATGTATACATACACATAATTTATATATGTACCAAATTGATTTCAGCGAAGTGATGACCATAAAGAAATTTTCAATTCAAAAATTTATTTCGTCGAAGCGGTAACGGTCGCTAATTTAATAATTTTCCCCATCCAAAAAGTGCACAACGTCCCTCAAGAAGTTTTCACTTCAAATATTTATTTCGTCGAAGCGATGATAGTTGCTAATTTATTACTTTTTTACATCGAAATAGTGCACAACGTCCCTAAATAAGTTTCACTATAAATATTTATTTCGTCGAAGCGATTACGGCCCTATTTCTATACTTTTCCTCCATACAAAAAGTGCACAACGTCCCTAAAAAAGTTTTTACTTAAAAACTTTATTTCGTCGAAGTGATAACGGTCGCTAATTTAATAATTTTTCCTTATCCAAAAAGTGCACAACGTCCCTCAAGAAGTTTTCATTTCAAAAATTTATTTCGTCGAAGCGATGAAGGTTCGCTAATATAATATTTTCCCCATCCAAAAAGTGCACAACGTCCCTCAAGAACTTTCCACTTCTAAAATTGATTTCATCGAAGCGACGACGGTCGCTAATTAAATACTTTTTTCCATCGAAAAAGTGCACAACGTCCCTAAAAAGTTTCACTTCAAATATTTATTTCGTCGAAGCGATGGATGACAGTCCCTAATTCAATACTTTTCGCCCATCCAAAATGTGCACTACGTCCCTAAAGAAGTTTCACTTCAAATATTTATTTCGTCGAAGCGATGACGGTCCCTTATAAGGAAACGCCCCTGTCAGACTTCATTAGATTACAAAGATTGCAATGGGCCGGACATGTGATAAGAATGGGAGAGGATAGGCTACCAAAACGAGCACTGAATGCTAGAATGCAAGGAAAGAGACCGGTTGGGAAGCCACGAAAGCGCTGGGAAGACACAGTAAACAGCGACGCACAAGCCCTTTTAGGAGTCCGTATATGGAGAAGAGCAGCCACAGACAGGCAAGGGTGGAGGCAAAAAATAAAGGAGGCCAAGGCTCAATTTGGGCTGTAGTGTCTTAGAAGAAGAAGATGACGGTCCCTAATTTAGTAATTTATCCCCATCCAAAAAGTGCACAACGTCCCTAAAGAAATTTTTGACTTCAAATATTGATTTTGTCGAAGCGATAAAGGTCGCTAATTTAATATTTTTCCCCATCCCAAAAGTGCACAACGTCCCTCAAGAAGTTTTCATTTCAAAAATTTATTTCGTCGAAGCGATGAAGGTTCGCTAATATAATATTTTCCCCATCCAAAAAGTGCACAACGTCCCTCAAGAACTTTCCACTTCTAAAGTTGATTTCATCGAAGCGATGACGGTCGCTAATTAAATACTTTTTTCCATCGAAAAAGTGCACAACGTCCCTAAAAAGTTTCACTTCAAATATTTATTTCGTCGAAGCGATGGATGACAGTCCCTAATTCAATACTTTTCGCCCATCCAAAATGTGCACAACGTCCCTAAAGAAGTTTCACTTCAAATATTTATTTCGTCGAAGCGATGACGGTCCCTTATAAGGAAACGCCCCTGTCAGACTTCATTAGATTACAAAGATTGCAATGGACCGGACATGTGATAAGAATGGGAGAGGATAGGCTACCAAAACGAGCACTGAATGCTAGAATGCAAGGAAAGAGACCGGTTGGGAAGCCACGAAAGCGCTGGGAAGACACAGTAAACAGCGACGCACAAGCCCTTTTAGGAGTCCGTATATGGAGAAGAGCAGCCACAGACAGGCAAGGGTGGAGGCAAAAAATAAAGGAGGCCAAGGCTCAATTTGGGCTGTAGTGTCTTAGAAGAAGAAGATGACGGTCCCTAATTTAGTAATTTATCCCCATCCAAAAAGTGCACAACGTCCCTAAAGAAATTTTTGACTTCAAATATTGATTTTGTCGAAGCGATAAAGGTCGCTAATTTAATATTTTTCCCCATCCCAAAAGTGCACAACGTCCCTCAAGAAGTTTCCACTTCAATAATTGATTTCATCGAAACGACGACGATCGCTAATTTAATACTTTTTTCCATCGAAAAAGTGCACAACGCCCCTAAAGAAGTTTCACTCCAAATATTTATTTCGTCGAAGCGATGACGGTCTCTCATTCAATAATTTTCCCCCATCCAAAAAGTGCACAACGTCCCTCAAGAAGTTTTCACTTTACAAATTTATTTCATCGAAGCGATGACGGTCGATAATTTAATACTTTTTTCCATCCAAAAAGAGCACAACGTCTCTAAAGAAGTTTTCACTTCAAATGTTTATTTCGTCGAAGTGATGACGGTCGCTTATTTATTACTTTCTCCCCATTTAAATTTAATAGTATCCCCATCCAAAAAGTGCACAACGTCCCTAAAGAAGTTTTCACTTCAAAAATTTATTTCGCCGAAGCTATGACGGTCGCTAATTCAATACTTCTTCCCCATCTAAAAAGTGCACAACGTCCCCAAAAGAAGTTTTTACTTTAAAAATTTATTTTGCCGAAGCGATGACGGTCGCGATGATGTTCGCTAATTCAATACTTTTTCCCTATCTAAAAAGTGCACAACGTCCCTAAAGAAATTTTCACTTCAAAAAATTATTTCGTCGAAACGATGACGGTCGCTAATTTAATACTTTTTCCCCATCCAAAAAGTGCACAACGACCCTTAAGGAGTTTTCACTTAAAAAATTTATTTCTTCGAGGCGATGACGGTCGCAACGGCGGTCGCCAATTTAATACTTTTTCCCATCCAAAAAGTGCACAACGTCCCTAAAGAATTTTAACTTCAATACATATACGTACAAAATATTTATTTCGCCGAAGAGATGACGGTCGCGATGACGGTCGCGAAATAAATCCTTTTTTTCTATCGAAAAATAGGTTTTACATTTATTTTAAATTTTAATACTTCTACACAATTTATATCTCGTACATACACATAAAATATATATATATGTACCTTGTACCTACAAAATTTATTTCGCCGGAGAGATGACGGTCGCTATGATGGTCGCGAAATTAATCTTTTTTCCCCATCGTAAAATAGGTTTTATATTTATTTTAAAATTAATAATTCTATACAATTTATATATACATACACATAATAAATTAATATATATACAAAATTTATTTCGCCGAAGAGATGACGGTCGCTATGATGGTCGCGAAATTAATCTTTTTTCCCCATCGTAAAATAGGTTTTATATTTATTTTAAATTTAATACTTCTATACAATTTATATATACATACACATAATAAATTAATATATATACAAAATTTATTTCGCCGAAGAGATGACGGTCGCTATGATGGTCGCGAAATTAATCTTTTTTCCCCATCGTAAAATAGGTTTTACATTTATTATAAATTTAAATACGTCTACACAATGTATATATACATACACATAATATATAGCATGAGCGATGACGGCCGCAATGACGGTCGTAATGACGGTCGCGATGAGGGTCGCGAATTCAATGCTTTTTCCCCTATCCAAAGAAAGTGCACAACGTGCCTAAAGAAGTTTTCACTTCAAAAACTATGTCCATGTTGTTAGTTACCCTTGAAACACTTTTTCTACTGTAGGTTAACTCATCCCCCTTGTGGAAAATGGATCTATATACCAACAGCTTTTGAAAATATTCACTTATGTTTATTTATTCACTGCTTAAAACTAAATACAGTCGTTAAAGTACTTCTACAGCTAGAAGCTACACGAAGTCAACAGCAAAATGTTCGGAAAATACAACTATAAAAAACTATTATACAACGATTAAACTATTATATAAAAACAATTATATAAACCACTATTTTATAACAACAATAACTATTTTATAAAAAAACTATTAAACGTAAAAAACTCAAGAAACTCAATGCGGTACAAATATAAATAATTTCAATGTTTGCCTCCCAGCTTTCATATTAGTGTCATAAACGTCAAAGTCTTGAAACGGCCTATAGTGGACCAGCGCGAGTAGAGGGGATAGCACTGGTGACTGTATTATGTTCTCTCACCGACCAACTGTTTGCTGACGGTTTCTGACTAGTTTGACTGTTTGCTAGAACAAACCTATTTATTATGACAGACAAGTAATAAAATAAACAAACAACTGATTGCATACCTACATGTTAATTCATAAATTGTAATAATTATTAAGGTCTAAATTTTGATATTATTTTGAATTCCTGCATTTTATAAGAGTATATAAATGATAGTTTTTACATAAAATAGGGATTTCTTGGCATTTCATTTGGCAGTGGCAGTGACAGTATATGTAAATATGAAATAAGTATTTATCCTTCAAAGTACACTGCTCAATTTTCTACAAAATACACTTTAAGAGTCGTAACAGTTTTTTTGGAACCAGCCAGCTGTACATGGTACCTTATATTTTTAGGGGCGCTGAAAATAAAAATGAAGTTTACTTTGAATTTTAAGTGGGGAAACATCGTCAAAAACGCAATTTTACCCTAAAAACAAAACAAATCACTTTTTCTGCGTTTAACTCGCTACAACTCTGTTCGGTGTTAATATTTTTTTCTGAAATTTTTATAGCATATATTTTTCACCTTCCTGAACACTATGGGAGCTGTTGCAAGCCTTCAATCATATTCTTATAAAAGTTATGAATTTTTTAAAGTAAAAAGGTGAACATTCGTGAATTGCAAAGTTGAATCGCAAAAGTTGAGTGACAAAATTTGAAATGTAGCTTTTTAATTTCGTTTATGTGAAAATATAGAGTCCAAAGAAGTTTTATAGGGAGTTTTAGATCAAAATGTTATTTAAAAAGGAAATTGTGGAACTTTTAATACCGACGTAATAATGCAGTATATGAAAGTAAAAATCAACTATTACCTCTGATTTCGGTGAACCTCCATCGATTTTAATGAAAATGGGTGGATGGTTAGGGGATACTTCAATAAACAAAAGTGACATGATAGAGGGAGAAATTCTAAGCAAAATTTGTTATATCAAGTTATTAAAATAAATCAATACTTTTTGAATTATTAAATATCAAAGATTTTAATTTTTCGTAAAAAATGCATGTTTTAAGCAGTTTTTCATAAATAATTCAAAAACTTTTTACAAAAAAGTTATTATTATCAAAATTGAAGTTAATAGATAATTGAATAAGTTCCTTACTTGAAAACATTTTAATATTAATTCAAAGTGAGTTATAGGTAATTGAACATAATATTTTTTTCAGCGAGTACTAAATGTAAGTATTCCATCTTAAGTAACGGGCAAACGATGCATTTTATAAAACATACTTACTAAACACTTGTCAAAGTACTCAGGAATATGTACCTATCAAATGAGCTCCAGAAGAAGTTGATAGCATTAAAATTTATGCTCGAAATATTTTTAAAAATTATTTATGCTCCACAGATTTTCCAAAAAAATGCTGTTTTTTAGAATAAGTCCGTTGATTTTTATGATATCGGAGTCATCCAAAAACCATTTAAAAGGTATTTTCAGGGGCTTAAAATGTTTTTAAGATTAAAGGTTAAAGGGCCCCAATTACATGGTTATCGCAGTAAAATTTAAGATTTAAACGTTTCTATCTCGGTTATTTTTTATCATACAAAAATAAAAAAAAAAACAAATTGCTACCATAAAAAATTAAGATTTTGTTCTTCATTTTTTATGGATATCGAGAATTTTTGGAGTTATTATAAAAAAAATGTTTACGAAAATTTTTTTCTGATTTTTTTAAATCATATTATTTTTTTTCAAAAATGTACATTCTAAACGGGTCAAAATGTTAGATGCCATCACTTATGCTAAAGTAGAGAAAATGTTATAGGAATTACTGTAAAGTTTAATTTTGGTACAAATGGCGAATTTTATTTTTCACTTACTAAAAAATTTTGAAAGGGTCCTCTTATTTCCATCACAACTTGCTTAATTTTGATGCTGCCAACTTTTTCTAGAGCTCATTTGATAGGTATTCCTGACTGAGTACTTTGACAAGTGTTTGGCAACTTTTATAAAATGCATCGTTTTCCCGTTATTTAAGCTTGCATACATAGATTTTAGTACGCGCCGAAAAAAATATACATTCAATTAACTATAACTCACTTTCTTTTAATAATAAAAGGTCTTTCTAGCAAGGAATTTATTTGATTTTTTTGCTTCAATTTTGGTAATAAAAACTTTTTGTTAGACGACACTGTTGCTATCCCCTCTCTTTCCGTGGTCCGGGGGGTGATTAGAAAAAGTACGGCTTCGGTTCCAAAACATGATCTAGCACTCAAAAGTACTATTAAAAATAATGCCGTCAAAAAATTATTAATATAATTTAGACCTTAATAATTATTACAATTTATGAATTAACATGTAGGTATGCAATCAGTTGTTTGTTTATTTTATTACTTGTCTGTCATAATAAATAGGTTTGTTCTAGCAAACAGTCAAACTAGTCAGAAACCGTCAGCAAACAGTTGGTCGGTGAGAGAACATAATACAGTCACCAGTGCTATCCCCTCTACTCGCGCTGGTCCACTATAGGCCGTTTCAAGACTTTGACGTTTATGACACTAATATGAAAGCTGGGAGGCAAACATTGAAATTATTTATATTAGTACCGCATTGAGTTTCTTGAGTTTTTTACGTTTAATAGTTTTTTTATAAAATAGTTATTGTTGTTATAAAATAGTGGTTTATATAATTGTTTTTATATAATAGTTTAATCGTTGTATAATAGTTTTTTATAGTTGTATTTTCCGAACATTTTGCTGTTGACTTCGTGTAGCTTAAAACATTAATCTCAAAAAAATTTCAGCCAAAAATATTCATTTTTGTAGAGTTGACTGCAATTTTTCGACAACAGACCTTTTTTGCGGTGAGCAGCATAACAAGTCCTGTCTCATCTGAAATCAAAAAGTTTCTTGTAGTTTATACCTCTGGCTAGTGAATGAACGAAGGATTTTTTATTAGATGAGGTCGTTTTTTTTTTATAAAAAAAAACTACTTTAAAAATGGTCATTTTTGAAAAAGTGAGAAAAATTGGGGTCGAAAATGTGTTTAAACTTATGTAAAATCTTCAATTTTCATTTTTTTTAATTCCTTCGTTCATTCAATAGCCAGACTTATAAACTACAAGAAACTTTTTGATTTCAGATGAGACTGGACTTAGTTAGGCTGCCCACCGCAAAAAATTACAGATCGAAGAATTAAACTCTACAAAACAACTCTACAAAAATGAATATTTTTGACTGAAACTTTTTTTGAGACTACCTTAAGTACTATACTTTTACATGTTCCAATTATAAATAAAAATAAATTTTAGTTTTCGAGATATAATTTTTTTAAAAAGTAATTTTTTTTTACCCACAATACCTATGTAACCCCTGAATGTCAGCAATTAATGTTTAAATTCCTGTGTCAGCATTTTAAACATTACCTGAATGTCTTATTGGAACATTCCATGAATGTAAACGAATGTTCTTTGGACATTCAAAATATAGTTTTTAGACATTCCCTGGATATACCAGAAATATATCCTTGCTGATGTGACAATACCTCCATCTGTTTTTTCATGAGTTTTGTAGGAGAGATGGAAAACATGGTTTAAGGTCACCTCCTGTTTTCATATGTAAGTTTTGACTTGTTTTTGTAGTACATAGATAGTTTAATTTACTGCAAAACAAGTCAAAAAATATCATATGAAAACAGGAGGTGACCCTGAGACAAGTTTTTAGTCTCTCTTACAAAACTCATGAAAAAACAGATAGGATGTATTGTTACATCACTGACGCTATGTGGCCATACCAAATAATACATCCTTGATAAATATAAACATTTTTATTGAACAAAATCTTTTCATACATTTTTTTAATGTAATTTACTGATACTCCTAAATATTTAAAAAAATGTGTCACATTGGCTTTGTAAACCTTTCTTTTGCCTTTCGTAGCCACATATTCCGTTTCCTTCCTGGTTTTTTGTAGACCACTTCTCTCAGCTGATTCTAAAAAAATTAAAATAAATGGTAATTTTTCTATCCTTTACAATTAACAATCAGAAGAAATATTTACAGGTAATAATATGCATAAATAATAATATTTTGTATTTTGACAATGACGTCTGATGTGGAAGTCGAAAGGTTAATAAAATTATTTTTTTCAAGTTAAATTGTGGCTTATTTCCCAATTAGAATAGTTAATTACAAAAATGCCTCAAATAACTAGCTTAGAACAATAAATAATTCGTTTCATACCAACATTCGTTCAAAGTCAATTATACCTGTAGTATTTCCATGAAAAGATTCTTTAAGTGAATTTGCATAGTTTTCTTTAAAATATCTCTATCAGGCCAGAACACAAAATTTTTTAACCTAAGGCACATTATATACAAAGTATTTTTGAAATAAGTTGATACTGAGTAGGGTGAAATACTAAACCTATATCCCAAATCTTTATAATCTTAGTTTAAACTTAGTTTAGCTAAAGTAAGCAATACTTGATCACTTGGTGACAAAACAGTATTTTGATGGTATTTGATAAATGGTGTAATATACTTTAAAGCTATTTTAAAAACATTGTAATTTGCTAAACCAGTATAATTTTTAGTTTTGGCATCATCATTTTCTATACTTTCACAAGATAAAGCTAGTTTCTTAAGCTGATATTTAAAATCCTGTGTTAATGTTAATGACATAAAATGTATTTGTTAATTTTTCCATTGTAATATCTGTTTGACTATTCGGCAAAATCTTGTCTTCTACTAAACTAGCTTCTATACCAAATAACTGCTATCTACCACTAACTATCCACTGTTTCTAAATCTACTAAAGTAACAGTAACCTATCATGAAAAATGTGTAAAATCATAGACCTACCTAGTATTTGTAGAATATAAGACAGTCCAGTGTCTTATAAATCATTTCAAGAGGAATAAAAAAGCAATTTTTTCTTGTAGGTACCCTTTTCTTTTAATTCTCCTTTGATACTGCTCCATTTTAGATTTTGGGGAACTCATTTCATTGTGTTTATATACCCCATATTTATTGAAGGACCCCAATCTGGATTGTTATTATCAGCTAAGTCGGCTGGTTTTCCTACAAGATTAGAGTGTTAACATCTTCAAAAATCGTTAATGTTCAAATGTTGTAACTTACCAGATATAAAATGATTACATGAGACAGGAGAATTTTCATTTCGCTAATAAAACCTTTACATTTTATTGCATTTAACCATTGTTTCTCAGATGATAACTTATTTAGTTCAGTTTTGTGCTTAGAATGTAGCACTGATGGTAAGTGGTAAAAGTTATCTTTTTCAGGATTACTTTGCATTACTGATCACGATTACTTTGCATTTAACACTTCAAAACACAACACCAATGAGGCATATTATCATAGATAAGGTATATATAAGTAGGCATATTATCTTTCTAATTTAATACTTCCAGAGAAAATGTTAAATTAATCTTTGTACAACACAAAATTACAAAGAAACACAACTAAAATTATCTAAAACACATTAAGAACCTGAGAGAATAACATTTATGTTTGACTCCCGGTAGCCATATTGGTTTAATTTTGACAGCATGTTGAAACGGCCTATTCGCTGATGGTTTCAAACCGTTTGAAACTGATGCTAGAACAAACCTACTATAATACCGGGTGTCCACTTATATTTTCCCCCATTTTAACTGCCTATAACTTCTAAACGGTTTAAGATAGAAATTGCGGTTTTCGCTGAAATGTTTTATTTTAGTAAAAGTTTTGTCTGAATGGATTGAATTTTTTATATCGCTTTCAAATACGAAATAAAAAATGGCGGATTTTTGAAAAAACTTTGTTGACTTTTTTTTAATGGAACACCCAGTATATTTTTTTGTAAATTGAAATAAAGGTCATTCACCTATCCAGCGATATAAAGTTTTTTAAAATCGGTTATCAAATCACTGAGTAATTAATTTTTAAAATGAGGGGTGCAACGTGGATATCACATACCTAAATGACATAACTGAGCAAAATGATATTATGTTATGTGATTTCCACATTGCATCTCTCATTTTAAAAATTAATTGCTCAGTTATTTGGCAACCGATTTCAAAAAATTTTTATATCGCTGGATAGGTAAATGACCGTTTTTTTCAAGACACAAAAAATATACTGGGTGTTTTAATAAAAAAAGTCAACAACGTTTTCTTTTCAAAAATCCGCCATTTTTTATTTAAAAGCGATATAAAAAATGGTCATTTGCCTAAAACTTGAAAAAACGGTCATTTATCTATCCAGCGACATAAATTTTTTTAAAATCGGTTGTCAAATGACTGAGCAATTAATTTTTAAAATGAGAGATGCAATGTGGAAATCACATAACTTGCTTAGTTATGTTATTTAGGTATGTGATATCCACGTTGCACCTCTCATTTTAAAAATTAATTACTCAGTGATTTGACAACTGATTTTGAAAAACTTTGTATCGCTAGATAGGTGAATGACCTTTCTTTCAATCTACAAAAGAATATACTGGGTGTTCTATTAAAAAAAAGTCAACAAAGTTTTTTTCAAAAATCCGCCAATTTTTATTTCGTATTTGAAAGCGATATAAAAAATTCCATCCATTCAGACAAAACTTTTACTAAAATAAAACATTTCAGTGAAAACCGCATATTTCTATCTTGAGCCGTTTAGAAGTTATAGGCAGTTAAAATGGGGGAAAATATAAGTGGACACCCGGTATAATGTCAGACCAATCAAATACACTGATCAAAATGATCAAATCTTACTAAGAGTCGTATCAGTTTTTTTAGGAACCAGCTGTACATAAAGACCGTGGTCAGTACCATGTCATTTTGGGGCTACCTGCCGCTTGCCTATTAAGCCGGAGATACACATTTTTTACACATGCCTGTTACTAGCACACTGGCACACCAGTACCTAGCAAACACCAGCTACTTTCGCCAAACTGACAAATGTATATTTATGTTAACTGCCATGCTAGCTAATCGCAAAGAATTTGATTTTTCTTGTTAGTAGCGTGCTGTGAGATGCAAGTCGAATGCATCGGGAGTATCACTGGCATGATTGTGATGTGTTGTTTTGGTGATAAAAATTCGTTTTATTTTTAAACTTGTTAATTTAAAAAATGTTTCGTTGGGGTGATGAAAAAACCATAAAATTCATTTCTATTTATAAAGGATTAGAGTGTGTTGGAATTTATCTAAATCATCTCTACATAAAAATAAAATAGCCAGTGAGCCTCAAAAACATAAGTAAACTAAGTCAAAAACATCATTTTCTTCTATCAGGTTCCGATAAGAATGTTTGCCATGTTTTATTCTAAAATATATTTTTTAATTGTAAATGAGGAAGGTTCCTTACGGAAAGACGGGCGACGGACTGCATTAACAACAAAAAAAAAATCAATATTTTAAAATAAAATAAGTCCAAAATATTTATTAAGAACTGATAGAAAAAGGTTTAAACTTGAATTAAAGTCTTCTTCTTCTTCTTCACGTGCCATCTCCGCGACGGAGGTTGGCAATCACTTTGGCTATTCTGATCTTAGATGCTGCTACTCTGAATAGTTCGGTTGATGTGCATCCGTACCATTCCCTCAAGTTACGCTACCACGAGATTCGTCTCCTTCCTACACTTCTCTTGCCCTGGATTTTCTACTGTATAATCAACTGAAGTATGTTGTATCTCTCATTACGCATAACATGCCCCAGGTAGGGGGCATGTTATGCGTAATGAGAGATACAACATACTTTAATGAATTAAAGTAGGTACATTAAAAAATGATATTTTTTACTTATGTTTTTGAGCCTTGAAAATCGTAATTTCATAGAGAGATGAAATTACGATTTTCAAGGCTCAAAAACATAAGTAAAAAATACCATTTTTTAATGTACCTTAATTCAAGTTCAAACTTTATTCTATCAGTTCTTAATAAGTATTTTGGACTTACATATTTTATTCTAAGTAAACAAGCACTGGCTCCAAGATTTTCTCGCCTACTAATCCAATTTCTCACCCAAATTTTTCTCTTTTTTGAGTACCGCTTCGGATTCATTATTAAATTTCGAACAATATGCGTGGCTATAAGTAATATTTGCTTGTTTAATTCATTCCGAATACCTTCCATGTATCGCCTTTTTTTGTTGGCAACTCAAAAACTTTTAGTTACAAAACAAATATTTTAAGCCAGTTACTGGCATGTTAGCTAATCGCAAGGAATTTGATTTTCCGTGCCAGTAGCGTGCTGTTTGATGCATTGCGCATGCGTGGAGAGTGCACAGGCATGTATGAACGCACGTGACAGTTACTGGTATGCCAGTAGTTTTTGAAGTTTTAATTTTTTTAAGTTTTTGTATAATTGGATTTCCATTTTTGTTTTAAGAAATTCAAGAACTTAAAAAATGACTTTTTAGTACTCTTCTTATGAAAATCAGTTTGATTACTGCTATGCGTAATATCTACCTCTGCTGTTTTTGCCTTGCCAGTACATGCATGCAAGCTGCTGGCATGCCAATTACTCGCAAATGTGTTTTGTGCACACCATGCAAGTACTTTCCCATTTTACAGGCATGTGTGTACCTGGCTTTATTTTCATATGAAAACCACTCGATTCTTCACTAGCACTGGCATGTGTAAAAATATATCCCGCTTTTTCGCCTTGTCAATAAAGGCATGCGAGGTACTGGCATGCCAATTACTCGCAAATGTGTTTTGTACCTAGGTACTTTCCTAATTTACAGGCATGTGTGTATCCGGCTTTACTGATTATAGTGATCGAAAGCCAAGATCCGGCAAGAAAAGTGCGACGTCTTTTTGAGTCAACCAGCAAAAACTTAGTCAAAATATTACTACCAAATAATGAAAATTGAAACAGAAATGCCACCAGTATGAATGAGTCGGGAAAAGCACATATTATCCTATACTACTCCTGTAACCAAGACCCCCCAACATTGAAACAGAGTGGGCATAATGTTAAAACAAGTCTGTTTCACGTCATGACTTAAAATTTCTCCGTCTGTCTGATCGCGTCATGATGTTACAACTAAATGCAAACAAAAATGTATATAATAAATACTTATGGTAGCTGGGCAAGGAGCAACACAAAAGGTTAACAGGATTGCTGACCATCTAGCAAATACTTTGCAAACAAATGAATAATATGAAATAATAAACTGGGGATCAAGATGAAATGGGGATTAGACCTAAAACTCAAAAAAAATATATGGGAATAAAAGAAAATATAAACCCTAAATAAATATAAAAGAAAGCTCCTGGATTTGATCTCATCACTGGAAAAGTGTTAAAGTAACTTCTCAGGGTAGCTATAATAAAACTAACATATCTTAAAGATGCTTCTTTTAGACTGAGGTACGTATCAAAGATGTGAAAACTGGCAGAAATCATAATACTAAAAACAGTTCTTGATACAGGCATACTTGTCCGTCATGTTGAAATTATATGAAAAATTACTCTTGAAGATAGTAAAACCAACTACAGAGTAAAAAATCTAATTCTTAAGCATCAGTTTGGGTTTAGAGAAAGCCACTCAACGATATATCGGGTGCAAAGAATAACAGTAAGCTCGAGGGAAAATGAGATGCTACTTACCAAAGTTATTAACTACTAGAATCATATTTATCAGACAGATACTTCGAGTTAAACATGAGGGAACATATCAGAATTAAGAAAAGTTAAAGCTGGAGTTCCAAAAAAAGGTCCTGGGACCAGTGCTATACCGGCTCTATCTCAACATTAGAACCCAACACAATTGCGACATTTGCAGACGACACATGCATTTTTAAGGTAGAAAAAACCACGAGGAAGCAGCTACCAATCTACAAACTTCTGTTAAAACAACAAAACAATCACATTAACATCTGAACCAGGCCATGGCGTATCAGAATGAATAAAACAAAATCTGTTCATGTCAATTTGACTGCAACACGTGCCCAACAAATGTTAAAAATATTCTTAAAAATAATTCATTGCAGAATATGCAAAAAATTTTACGTTCGAAAACTAGGAGGCAGTAACCCTCCCTACCGCCCAACCAATTTAGTAACTCCAAACCAAATAGCACTACATATAGTGTCTACCTCAAGGGCACCCCAAAATCGCTTACACACAATTAAAGTTAAAAAAGATCTCAAGAATTAAAATCCACGTGTCCACTTGAAACAGAGTATTCCCACCCTTTCACCTGTGAGGAAATCACGGAAGGTCTTAATGAAATGAAAACGGGAAAAGCCACTGGCTTTGATGGCATCCATGCTGAGTTTTTAAAGCACAGTGGCAGATTTACTAGGCAATGGCTTGCAAAATTCTTCTTAGACATTCTTTAGACGGGAAATGTTCCTCATCAACTAAAAAGAGCAAAAATCGTCGCTATTTTAAAGCCAGGGAAACCTAACAATTTACCAAAAAATTATCGTCCAATTGTAATTCTAAGTATGGTCTACAAACTTTTTTTTGAAAGAGTTTGATTGGATATATAATAGAATTAGCCAAACAATACTTCAACATATACCTGTGGATCAAGCAGGATTTCGACCAAACCGCAGCTGCACAGACCAAGTCCTAGCGCTGACTAACTATATAGAAACAGGCTTTCAAAAACAAACTAAAATATCTACTGTTTTCATTGATTTATCATCAGCGTACGATACCGTGTGGAGACAAGGGGTAATATATAAATTAATGCGAGCGATTCCATGCAGAAATATTACTGATGTCATTAATACAATGCTATGAATAGAAGTTTTCAAGTCATCATGGGCGATAAAATCAGTACACAAATGAAACTGAACAATGGTCTCCCGCAAGGATCGGTGCTGGCCCCTCTCTCTTTAGCCTTTATATAGCAGACATGCCTGAAACCACATCAAAGAAGTTCGGATATGCAGATGACTGGGCACTTGCTACGAGCCATGAAGAATTGGAGACTACTGAGCAAATATTAACAAATGACCTGGTTACCCTCGGGAGATATTTCCGTCACTGGAGATTACAGCCCAATACCTCCAAGACGGAAGTATCATGCTTTCATTTAAACAACAGATTGGCTAATTACCCATTAAAAATCCACTTTGAAGACAGACTTCTCAATCACACTAAATATCCAAAATATCTAGGTGTGACACTCGATAGAACGCTAAGCTTTAAAGAACGTCTTACAAAGACGACTGCTTAACTTAGAACACGAAACAATATTCTACAAAAGATATGCGGTACCACATGGGCTCAACGACTACACTTAGGTCGACAGCGCTGGGACTCGTGAATCCCGTTGCAGAGTACTGTGCACCGGTATGGCTCAACAGCCCACACACCAAACGTGTTGATGCCCAACTAAACCAGGCTTTGCGTATTATATCAGGTACAATCAAGGCCACGCCAACGTATAGGCTACCAGCACTAAGCCACATAGCCCCCTCACACATCTGTCGAGAACATGCCCTTGTCAGGGAGTATAGAAAAATTAACGCCGATCCTGTGCTTCGGTCTCACGTTGGTATTAACAACAGAGACATCATTGAAAGGAATTTCGAAATAACCGACTGTTGGCAAGAAGATTGGGAGAAGAATGCTCCACCTGACATCCGGAATATGTCATGTATTACAAGCAAGCCAGAGGGTTTCAATCAACCAAGACGGATCTGGGCGACACTAAACAGAATTAGAACTAACTGTGGTAGGTGCTCCGACTCACTTTTTAGATGGGGAAAAATACCTTCCCCAAATTGCGATTGCGGTGCTGAAGGACAAACGATTAAGCATTTGATGGAGGAATGCCCCATCAGATCGTACAGTGGCAATCGGTCCGATTTTTTAGTGGCGACCAATGAGTCGATTGAATATATTTACCAACTAAATTTTCGTTTATATAAATTAATTATAATTTATTAGGTTTGTTCTAGCAAACAGTCAAACTAGCCAGAAACCGTCAGCAAACAGAATACAGTCACCAGTGCTATCCCCTCTACTCGCGCTGGTCCACTATTCGCTGATGGTTTCAAATCGTTTGAAACTGATGCTAGAACAAACCTATTGTTATCTTTATTTATATACAAAAACTGTGATATAGCCATATGCTAAATAAATAACTTTAAGTTGCTATCGGACTCACAACATTTAGCCTTCGAAACGGATTAGAAACCAGATGGATTATTTGTTTTTAAAGCCTTAACACATCGATACTTAGTACAATATACGCCATTGATTTTATTGCTTAAAAATAAAAACATTGTTACAACAGACATCCGAACAATTTTTCATCATGAACAAGAAGCTACAGTGTGAATAAATATCTGTATTAGATAAAATAAAAATCAAGAGGTGTTTGCCAAGGCTGTGTGTTGCCTCCAACCTTGCTGAACAAAGTTGGAGGCGGATCCTCAAAAACAGACATAACAAAGATCACCGGTCATCCCATTAGTAATATTCGATACGCTGACGATACCGCGTTCATTGCAAAAAATATCGATGACCTACAGAAATGAGGCAAAGTAGAAGCAAGCGAAGAATTTGGACTATCACTGAATACAAAGAAAATCAAATTTATGATAATTACCAAGACCTCCACACCTGAAACAAATACTGTACTCGAAACCTAAGCCTAAAATTTAAAGTAGGTATGTTTAAATGTTATGTATTCTCAGTCTTGTTGTATGGTGTAGAAGCGTGAACGCTAAATAAGCAATGCATGAGTAAGCTGGAGGCATCATGGACGTGGGCATACCGTAGGTAGGATGTTAAAATCTGGAAGGATATATAAATAACTAATCAAGTAGTGCTGGACAGGATAAACAAATAAAAAGAGGTCGTATTGACTATTAAAATGAGAAAATTACAATACCCGGGACATGTTACACGCGGAGATAAACATCAGCTGTTTTAAGTGATTATGCAGGGAAAGATTTGAGGTAAGGGCAACATAGAAAGGAGAACACTGTCTTTGTTGGGAATCTCAGGGAATGGTTCGCTTTCAGTTCTCTTCAACTATTCCGAGCAGTAACCTCCAGGATCAGAATTTCTATGAAGATAGCCACAATTTCTTTCAAGAAAAAGATAATTAGAGTCCTCTAGACTGAAAGTTTTAAAAACGCAGCAGTATAAAAACTAAAGTGGAAATACGGCTTTGAAATATTCCGAGGAATGCTTAAAGTTACATCAGGGTATGGAAAGAAAAAAAATACTAAATTTATTTAAAAATATTTTTAAAGATATATTACTCTTCCTCATAACATAACATAACCACGTATTCGGCTATTCTTCCTAATATGTCACTTGTTCTTTAATAGTCTGTATTTCCTCTTCGAGAAACGCCCTAGGAACACACCAACGAAGAATATTGAACCTATTATCATAAATAATACTATCACAAAGTAATTTTTGGATGGTGATGCAGAAACTGTTCGGTATAGACCTTGAAAATCTGCCGGAACTTCGACCTGAAACAATATTTTTATTAAAGATAGTTTAGGATTTAAAGAAAGACAGTTTAAGATTTAATTTCTATGCCGATACCACCACCATTCGCTTATGCACATTTCATCCTTTTGGCGTCCTCAGAGCGAGCTATGGTGTGGTCTCTGAATTGAAACCAAATCGTTCCGTTATGTTAGCAAATTGTTTAAGATAATTTGCAAAAGACGTATCAGTGACATTATTACAAATAAAATGAAATCCGAAGATTCGAATATTTTTATTGTTAATACAAGTTTTCAGAGATTTTTGAAGAGTTTTGAGAGAGTTATTTAACATTGATTTAGCTTTCGGTAACTGAAAATAAATTGGTTTCTTTCATCTGTCATCTAACACATAAGGTCCCACAAAATAAAAACCAAACACAACATTAATAGTGGTTATAATAGTTGTCGAAAGCAAGGTAACATTTTTGTTTGTGGAAAAATGGAATAATACGAATATTGTTTGGTAAAACCAGTAACCAGGACCGACGGCGTTACGTGCCCTCCAAAGAACCGTGGCGGCTCAGTTAAGTTAAAATAAAATTTGTCAGTGCCGTGTATCAAATCCTCCAGATTGTTAAGCCAGTTACTCAAAAATAAATAATACGCTTAATAGTCTAAGTAATGAAGCTTAAAATAGGACAAAACCTCGGAATTTTTACAGAATGGATCGATTTGCTTGAAAATTTGAGAATAAGTAGTGCATAGTCCAAGGATCAAAATCGATATGATGTCGAAAGGCGCTTTTACCATGGGGGTGGCTGCCATCTTATCTCGTGGGTGGAAATTTTTATTATATTTTGACCGCAAAAGCTGGTTAAAACATTCATTCTAAGCAAAAAACGTTCTATACATTTTTTTGATAAAATTAATATTTTTCGATTTATTCGTTATCGAAAGTGTTAGTTTTATATCGAAAAAATTAATGTTTTTAATGAGTTTTCTGATAATAACTCCAAAAGTTCTCGTTTTATCAAAACAACTTTACTTAACAAAAATGTACCTTTTAAAAAATAAACAAAACTGTTTGTTTTAATTTTCTTTAAAACCAATAGTAATCGAGCTATACTTTATTATATGTTAGTTCTTCTTCGTCAAATGCTAAATATTGTAGTTTCAAAGTCAAAAGACGGGAAAACTATGAATTTTTCGAGGATAACTTGTTCAAACTACTTTAAAGTACATATTTAAAAATATCTATCTTCACAAATAAATAAAAAGTCTCTAGCTCAAAAATTAAGGGACTTATAATGAAAAGAAAGTCAGTCCCTATTTTTTTCAGCTAAAACGTGATCGGAAGCAACCCCCTAATCACTACCCTAATTAAAATTAGTCATTGCGCTTATTTGGTCTTCTTTATTTATGTATTATTAATAGGTTCTAGAAGTTTGACCGGCCTAGAATGATTAGTTAAAAAAAAATGAAGTTAAAAGCGAATAACGAATTTTTGTAGTTTGGAAAAAAGGGCTTTTTCTTTAGAATAGAAAGATTAGCATTAGAGATACGAAAAAATGTTGAAATATGAAATTGTAGCTTATTTAATTCCCAAGAACCTGGTTTGCAAAATTTTTTTCTACGGCAAAAATTGAGTGATCTATTGACAATTAAACTTGTAATAACATGCAAAAACCACCTTTATCAACCCTTTCAAGTTCACTTCCTTTTGCGACTGAGGATTTTAAAAATATTTAATATTAATAGACTTATAGGTCTTATAAAAACCTACAAAATTATTTTTACCAAACTTTCTCAGATGAAAAATTAAAAATTTACGGTTAAAAAATCAATATATTTTTTTGAAAAAAAAAGGAGAAATCCAATTGGTACCATAATAATGTAAGTTAGCGGTGTTTTTAGTCATTGGCTTTATTCATTCTTCTTTATTTATGTATTATTAATAGATTATAGAAGTTTGACTGGCTTAGAATGATTACTTTAAAAAAACCTGGAGTTAAAAGCAAATAACGAATTTTTGTAGTTTGGTAAAAATACCATTTTCTTCAGAATAGAAAGATTAGCATCAAAGATACGAAAAAAAGGTTTAAATATGAAATTGTAGGTTATTTAATTCCCAACAAATTGGTTTTAAAAAATTTTTTCTACGGCAAAAATTGAGTGAATCGTAATAATGAGTATAGTATTTTTACTACAAAAGCGATATTACGTAGGTCAAAATTTTTGACGTAAGAGAACCGCCAAAACATTAGAATGTGACTTTTCATTATTGCCATGTTTATAATAATATTATTATACGATTAGCGATATTATACGTAATATCGCTTTTGTAGTAAAAATACTATATATCGAAAAACATCGATTTTTTTTATATAAAACTAACACCTTCGATAGCGAATAAATCGAAAACTATTAATTTTATCAAAAAAAATTATAGAACATTTTTGGCTTAGAATGAATGTTTTTATCAACTTCGCGGTCAACATATAATAAAAAATTTCAACCCCCGCGATGGGGTGGAAACCACCCCGTGGTAAAAGCGCCTTTCGGAATCATATAGATTTTGATCCTTAGACTATCCACTACTTATTCTCAAATTTTCAAGCAAATCGATCCATTCTGTAAAAATTGCGAGGTGAAAAGCTTCGGTTCCTGGACTATAAAGTGGGAATTCATTGAAGATCAATCGAAGATATTAAAATTACTTAAATTTCATTAAATTCATTTTCCAAAACACCTAGACAAAGCTTTCAAACAGTCTAAAAACAAAACAATAACAAATACAATTTACTAAAATTACATAAATCGTCAGTATAAATAAAAAAAAATATGTAAAACAAAAACAATATACAGTGGAACCTCGATTATCCGTCTCTCCATTAACCGTCACCTCTGTTAACCGTCAGGGTACATACAGACGTTGTATTGACTACATAAGCAAAAATTTTAATGTAAAAAAATAAAAAAAAAGTTAATTTGATTTGTGATGAGGACACAAACGGCTATCCATTGCTGACAGATAAAGAAATCATTGAAATGGCAACAAAGGCGGACCAAACAGATTCAGAAGCTGACACAGACTTGGAATTTTACTGTAGATATGTTGATGAACCTATTGTAACTGACAATGATTTGCGTAAATAATCTAAGCTGCATCGCACATGCAATAATTCATCGAGTGGTATTCTCAACAAGAAGAAGCCAATAAAGTAGATTGCATGATCTTATGCTGATTAAGAAATTCAGCCGTCGCAAAATGTGAAGCAACAGTAAAACAAACAAAGATTTCAGAATATTTTAAATTGATTCGATTGTACGAACACAAATCCCTCTTATATTGTCAAACAAAACATGTAATTGAAATTTGAGAGTTGTACTATGAATTTTTATTTTTTTTAATGTTCTGTTAACCGTCTTTTCGATTATCCGCCATACCCCTGGTCCGGTGCCCTGACGGATAATCGAGGTTCTACTGTATTGCAAAATTTAAATAAATTGCAAATAATCAACCTTAAGAAAGAATAAGTTCAATAAGTAAAACTGCTATGATACCCAAATATAGAAAAAATATAAGTTTTATGTAAGAATACTGTAATTTCTTAGTTATTGATTAAAAAATTCTTCAACTGAACAATATGGTCTTTCAGATAGGGTCAAGGGCTTTCGTCATTTTACGGAACTTGGGGAAAGATGTTGCAGATTTAAGTTGCAGAGGGAAATGGTTGTTAGGGTGGGCCGAAAAATTTTTTTCTGTAAAATAACAACACCTGAGGTCAAAAAAGTTGCGTTGTACTAAAATACAAATTTTAAGTCCAAAATGAGTAGCTAAAAATATTTTTCTCCACTGCCACAAAGACTTTATTTTTAATATAAAAAGTCATATTGGCAGTGGAAAAAATAAAAAAAAATTAATTTTTTCAAATGCACATTTTCATATATTTTTATTATCTAATTTTTGAAACGTCAGTACTATCAAAGTATACAATGTATACTTTGTATAATAACGTAGGTATACTTTATTTCGGTAATTCGTCACTAAATAATAAATAGACAAACATTAATTTAGAAACCTACAATGTGGCTATATACACAAATAAAGTATACGTTAGCAAAAAATAAGAGCAAGAGACAGGAAAAGAATTGGGGTCCAGAACGATTTTATTTCAGTATTTCTTTGTGTTCTTTACTTGGATGGACAGAAAGACAAGACTTTAGTGTTCCAGGAAAATGCAAGTAAAACTGTGGTGAACGATAATATCAGAATGTTAGAAGAATCTGGTTCTAAGTATCTGGGTAACATTTGTCCTACGTCTGGCACTGTTATGAATATAGTAAATGAAATCTTGCGAGTTTTTAAAAAAATGTAATTTGGACCTCAATAGCTTAGAGGTCGTCAGCTGTGACGGTACTGTCACAAACACAGGGCTTAAAGGAGGGATTCAAGCGTTACTGGAGAATAAAGTTGGAAAGCCCACGCAGTGGTTTATCTGTCAGCTGCACGGGTTATTTGGAAAACGACTGCATGTTTGCGAAACTCTTTCTGTAGCTTCAATTTCAAAAATAGAATCATCAGTTGACGAATTCCGCAGCGACGATCTTAGCACAGAGCAAAAATACCTGTACCTATGATATTTGTCAAGCTTAAACGTGGTGTTTGTTGAGAACAACTTTCTACATTCTCACTGGCTTACCACTGCTTCCCGTATCCTTCAGTTATATGTAGCAATCGGAAACTCCTCGGAAAATTTACAAAAACCAAGCCGTTTTGTAATGAAAGTGTAGCCCATGTAGTTTTTAAGGCTGTTATTCTTCCTCAAATGTAAATCCACTAATGGATGTTAGTGATCACTTGCAATATGTTTTTAAGACTCAACCATCATGAATTTATGGTGCAAGACATATATATTCACGACTGCGACTATTTACTACCATAATTAAAGGATTTTGTCTACAAAAGTATTCACAGAAATGGATACTTTGGGAGTCCAGAATATATTATTTTGGCTATGTTATTTGACGAACGTAAGCACATAATACAATTAGGATTCCAAAAAATTTTGAAGAGTAAACAGTTAAATTTCAACAATCAGCGACATTTAGTAGTACCAGAATTATTTTTCGACCTTTGTGGTTATCGACTGTTAGAAAGTTTTATGGACAGAGCCTCCTGTAGGGAGGGAGGGAAAGTTGATGAAAATCCTGAAACCAGTCTTTTGGCATATTGTAACAGCATACCCTTATCACACACAAGCGGTTGAGTGGTCCATCAAAATAGTAACAGAAGCTTCGGCTTCTGTCTGTGGAAGTAAAACAAGAGACGGTTATATAAGGAACAGACTGAAATCAAGGGAAGATAATATGCCCAAATATGAATCAAAGGAAGACTTTTTTGAAATGATAGGTTTGTTACTTAAAAGAGTTAAGATTCTGTTTTTGTAGTTATATAGTTTCATAGTTTAGTTAGACTCTTTTGCATTTTTTTTTACTTTTTATGTATTCAAAACAAAGTCGACTTTAGCCCAAGTTAGTCTAGCATTGTATGCAAAAAAAATTAATTTTGAAATTTTTTTTGAAAAATTCTTATTTTTTATATTGCTTTGTGGCAGTAGAAAAAAATACTTAACCAAAATACTATGATGTCAGTAGCTTATTAAACACAGTGGAAGAAAATTAAATTAATTATAAAACAACACTGTTAAGTGAGTTATCTTATCATACTTCTTTTTTGAAGTCAGGCAACAATTAAAAAAACTAAATAAAAACACATTACTACACGGCCCACCCTAATGGTTGTATAGTTTTTTTTCAGAATATAATATAAATTTTTTTACTAACTCAGTGGAATGGATCGGTAAATAGACGTCAAAGGAAGAATTTCTGGTGGAATAGTCATGTTAAAATGTTGAATGAATGTTAAAATGGAGAAGGACAAAAGTCTACCAGGACGTCGATCTGGTCCCTGACCAATGAACTTCGATGCTAATCGTTCCCACTAATTGGCATATTAAAAAAAGGTAAGTGATTTCTTTGTACAGAAGACAAATTAAGAACAGCGAAATTATTTCTTATTATTATTTATTCTTTCATTCTATTCACAATTCGATTTATTTATCCCACATCCCGCAATTTATTTAATTATCCGACTTCGTTCAATTTATTCAGTAATATATTTAGAACATTCCGGTTGAAGATGGTTTTGCTACTCGAAAGAGACTACGTTTGATTGATGAAAACCATATAAAAGCAAAGATCGAAATGGGTCATTAGGGTGTTCCGAAAAAACCGAAGTTTAAAAATGTCGGTCTCACCGGCTGTGATGGGTAGCCTATAAGCCCTTAATTTCAAATTTCAACCCAAAATGTTAACCCTAACCCTTGTCTCAAGCACCCCAGAAAATTGTTTTTTTTTGCGTTTTCAAAGATTTTTAATTATTTTTCTCTTTTTTCAATCACCCCGGCTGTTTTCTGGTGGCGAGTAGCATATAAATAAACCCTCAATTTCAAATTTCAGTCCAAAATGTTAACCCTAACCCTTGTCCCAACCCCGCCAAAATTTTTTTTGGATTTTTAATCTGTAACTTTGTGTAAGAAATCAAACAAGTAGACTCAGTTTTAAATTTTATTTTGACATATTTATATGTTTAGAATAAAAATCATAGGCCACGATAACAAGTAAATATGGGGAATTCTTCTTCTTTACGTGCCATCTCCGCGACGAAGGTTGGCAATCATCATTGATATTCTCACTTTTGACACTACAGCCCGAAAGAGTTCAGTTGAGCTGCATCCAAACCATTCTCTGAGATTTCTCAGCCAGGAAATTTTTCTCCTACCTATGCTGCGCCTTCCTTGAATCTCTCCCTGCATAATTAATTTTAGGAGTTCATATCTGTCACCACGTGTTATATGACCCAAGTATTGAAGTTTTCTTATTTTGATGGAATCCAGATCTCCCTGCTGTTCTGTCTTCTCCTTAGTACTTCCTCATTGGTTATTCTGTCTGTCCAGGAGAATCTCAGCATTCTTCGATACGTCCACATCTCAAATGCTTCCAATCTATTGAGGCATTGTTTATTGAGAGTCCATGTCTCCACACCATACAAAAGAACAGAAAATACATAACATTTTAGTACTCGCTTTCTAAGATTTAGGCTGAGGTCTCTGCTACATAATATTTGTTTCATATTAGTGAATGCACTTCTAGCCTTTTCTATTCTAATTCGGATTTCTTTGGTATAATTGTTTGTTTCACTAATGTTTGTCCCTAAATAGTTATAATTCTGATCTCGTTCTATCGTCTTATTATTTACGTGTAGATTGATGTTTCTAATATTTTTCTTTGATATAACCATGAATTTCGTTTTCTTTATGTTTAGTGACAGACCAAATTCTTCACTCGTTGCAACAACTTTATCTAAAATTCTTTGTAGATCTGTAATAGTTTCTGCTATTAGTATTGTGTCATCGGAGTATCTAATTTCACATATGGGTAGGCCATTTATTTTTATGTCTGCTACTTCATCTTCTAATGCTTTTTTGAATATATCTTCTGAGTATGCATAAAATAATGGAATAAAATATAATAAATATTATGCATTTTTCACGTTTATTGGTTGCTCTCGAGATATCTTGATTACCTAACTGAAAATTATTGTATAAGTCAAAACTTTCAACTTTAATATATAAGTCAAAGCTTTCACAAACAAAAAATATTTTAAATAATATCAAATTGATTCATTACTTATTAATTAATTATAGAATAATAATTAATAATAGAAATTATTTTTACTTAGATCAGTGAGTGCAGCCAGCACTTTTATCGACGATTTCACATCTTATTAGAGGCTCATCAGAGAATGCATAGGTTGCTATCACTGAATCAAGTTTAATATTTAAAAATATTTAAAATAATATCAAATTGATTCATTACTTATTAATTAATTATAGAATAATAATTAATAATAGAAATTATTTTTACTTAGTTCAGAGAGCGCTACCAGCACTTTTATCGACGATTTCACCTCTTATTAGAGGCTCATCAGAGAATGCATAGGTTGCTATCTCTGAACCGAGTTTAAATTACCCAGTCTATTAGTCCCCGCATTGCAACTAACGTGATGGTAGTAGGTGCCTAGCGGCATCTGCTAGATACAAGTCAAAGCTTTCAACTTAATAAAATATTTAAAATAATATCAAATTGATTCATTACTTATTAATTAATTATAGAATAATAATTAATAATAGAAATTATTTTTACTTAGTTCAGAGAGCGCTACCAGCACTTTTATCGACGATTTCACCTCTTATTAGAGGCTCATCAGAGAATGCATAGGTTGCTATCTCTGAACCGAGTTTAAATTATCCAGTCTATTAGTCCCCGCATTGCAACTAACGTGATGGTAGTAGGTGCCTAGCAGCATCTGCTAGATACAAGTCAAAGCTTTCAACTTAATAAAATATTCAAAATAATATTAAATTGAAAACTTAATGGAACATTTTCCTGGTAACACCTCCACGGCTTCTAAAAATTGCAAGCCAGATGGATGCTGAAGCAAAGAAGGCACGAGGGAATTCTACAATTTGCAATTCACAACCCCGTCTGTTCAGAGTGGTAAATTTCAACGGAAAATGGACCTATGTTACTCCTTAGGAGTAATACTAATAGAAAATAAAAAAAGAATGTGTGTATACTTTGTACGCACGTAAGAAGTTATACTTCTATTATATGATTTAAACGAAATTAATATACTTTTTATTTATATTTTGTTTAAATATTAAACTAATTTATACTTACTACTTCTCAAAAATTTTTATTAGAACAGTGCCAAAAATTAAAATAATAAAAGAATAAAACACACACAAACACATTAAACAAGCCACAAATGATGTCTGAACATTAATTGTCGAAATTTTTTTTAACTAAATACGTATTTTCTGAAAATACAATTATATAATAAATATACTTACAATCATAAAATGTATTAAAAAAAAACAAAAAAGAAAGTTTCTATTGGGACTCGAACCAGCGCTGATAAGAGCGGTTGGTATTGGAATTCATTCGCCTTCTCCGCTTAGCCACGGACACTATGTGTCATTATTTACGAAGATCGACTAACTAAACGGATTAAACTTGTGATATTTTGATATTTTGAAAACTGATCAAATTATTTTAATTTTGAATTGAAATGATTTAGAATTGAAAAAATACAACAAAACATAGAGTAAAAAAACAATATATTAGGTGAATATTGATAGAAATTTTGATGGTAATCAAATTATATAAATAAAAGTATTACATACTATGTATTTTGGCAGATCAAATAGGTAGGTTTATACCCATGATACATTAATAATTATTACGTACCTGTTGCTTTTAAAAACTATTTAAAAGTCACTACAATATTATAAACTTTTTTGTTTCTGTCCTCACAACAATAAAACTAATATATTATACATTTGTTTACCTTTACCTTCACCTCCAAACCACAGCTGCCATATCGGATAATTTTTGACATGTCATTTGAACATCCAATCAGAACAAAGTTATAATGCGCATGCGCCGGGCTGATGGGTTTTAACATATAAAAAAATCACCCTCTATCGCCGGTAAAGAAGTATAACTTCAAAAATGTATACCATTTTTATTCAGTTGCAATGCTGAGCCAAAACTGTCTTAAATTTTACTTAGTTCAGAGAGCGCAACCAGCACTCTTATCGAGAAATTGCAAGCCAGATGGATGCTGAAGCAAATAAGATACGAGGGAATTCGGCAATTTGCAATTCACAACCCCGTCTGTTCAGCGAAGTAAATTCCAACGGAAAATGGACCTATGTTACTCAATAGGAGTAATAGTAATAGAAAATAAAAATGTATACAATTTTTATTCAGTTGCAATGCGAAGCCAAAACTGTCTTAATTTTTACTTAGTTTAGAGAGCGCAACCAGCACTCTTATCGACGATTTCGCCTCTTATTACTTAGAGGCTCATCAGAGAATGCATACGTTGCTATCTCTGAACCAAGTTTAAATTACCCAGTCTATTTATTAGTCCCCGCATTGCAACTAACGTGATGGCATTAGTAGCCTAGCGGCATCTGCTAGATACAAGTCAAAGCTATCAATTTAATAAACTATTTAAAATAATATCAAATTGAAAATTTATTGGACCATTTTAATGGTCCTGAAAATTATTCTCGTTAAAAAAACAACACATTTTTCTAATTAATTATACATATGAATATAAAGGAATGCACAAGGTTGTTACAAATTGATTTAATGGAAAATAGTAACTACATGAGTAAACGTTTGTTTAAATATTAACCAAAGTTGCCTTTCGGAAATCGGTAAAACACTTTCTGTGGTTTTAACTGCTTGCAACACACTTGCTTGCTTTTTTGATCTTATGTGATCAGCTTTTCTCACAAATTATACATCTGAATATAAAGGAATGCACAAAATTGTTACAAATTGATTTAAATGGAAAATAGTAACTAGGTGCATGAGTAAAACTTTGATTAAAGATTAATCAAAGTTGCATTTGTGAAATCGGTAAAACACTTTCTGTGCTTTTTAACTATGCACTTGTGACATACTTAACTTAGCTTCCTTTTTTCATCTTTTGTGAGGGGATTTTCTCCCTAATTATACATCTGAATATAAAGGAATGCAAAAAGTTGTTACAAATTGATTTAAATTGAAAATAGTAAATACATGAGTAAAAGTTTGTTTAAAGATTATTCAAAGTTGCATTTCTGAAATCGGTAAAACACTGTCTGCGGTTTTCAACTACTTGTAACACACTTTGCTTGTTTTCTTCATCTTTTGTGAGGGGGCAATAAAATGTCTGAAATGAAAAAGCAAGCAAGGTGTTTACAAGTAGTTGAAAATCAAAGAAAGTGTTTTACCGATTTGAGAAAGGCAAGTTTTATTAACCTTAAAACAAACTTTTACTGATGTAGTTACTATTCTCTATTTAAATTAATTATTTGTAAGAGCTTTGTATATTCCTTTATATTCAGATGTGTTGGTTAGAACAATGTGTTGTTTTTTATAACGAGAATAATTATTTTAATAGTTAGGTACTCGACATATCTTGAGAACGACCAATGAACGTGAAAAATGGGTAATATTTATTATATTTTAATCCCCATAAAATTTAGTTCACTTCACTTAACTTCACATTAGGCTTGGGCATAATAGTTCATCATCAAGAGCGCTCAGTTTAGTTCAAATGTAAGAAGTGAACTAGTTCGCTCTTTTAGTTCACTAGTTCATTAGCACAAAGAGTTACATGAGAACAGATGAGCAAAACGTAAGATTGATTTATCGTTTGTGCATAAGTTTATTTTTGATAAGGCCGATTTTAATTTATATTAACATCAAAATTATTTTATTACAAAATTTATTATTCTTTTTTTAAGGATGTGATCAAAATTCATTAATAAGAAAAAAAGGACAAATTAAATTGTATTTATTTAAAAAAATGCTTGATGCTCACCCACGTCAACTCATCGTTTCATCAGTCAATATTAGTTCATAGTTCTTTTCTTTAGTTCACGCTCTTCCTTCCTACCCGCTCAGCTCCATAGCTCAGTACCGGGACTCTGTAACTTTTATAGCGAAAGCGTAAGCGTGATTTCCGAACGCTTTCATCAAGTTATACTCTGTAAACTGCTGTCGGATGACGCCGGCAACACCGAATGGAGTTCGGAAGTAAAGCGAAACGTGATTATTTGTGGTTTCGTTTCACCACGTTTAGCGCTTAGAGTGACGTATTAAAAGAAGAAATTGACAATTTTACTTGGTTTTGAGGTTGTTTTTTACCACGTTTCGTTTTTTTGGCCGTTGTTGTTTACAAATACATAGTGTACTTGAGTTTTCAGTTTTCACAAATACATTTTTTTAACATAGAAATATATATAATGTTATCCATCAACGGTTGCAATTCATTAAAAAGGTAATGGAATAAATCTTTATTTAATCTAAACAACTCTATGAATCGTAAATCCGGAAACCAAAATAATCACTTCTATCCCTTAAAAATCTACCTTCTTCACGAAGCAGCCGTAACTGATCCCTACGTTCTTGTTCGTCGAAAATTATTAAATTTATAGGCAACATTTTATTTAATTTCAACAATAAACACTTGTTTTTGTTTACCTTATGCTTTTTTGGAATTATAGGTTAGTTAAATCTGTCAAATATGTAGAATCACATCACATTTCCACAGGACGGAGTTTATCTATGGCATAGAACAAGACAATTATTACAGAACTCTAAAATCTTGAAACGACGTGCTGTATTGCCGTTAATTTTTACCCAATCGTTCGTTTCAATTCGGTCCAGTTCGTAGAGTATTGCGATAGTATAGCGAAGCGAAGCCACACAATACAGAGTACGATTCGAACTGAACCGTTGCTTTGCTACGCTTCGCTACGACTTGCTTACGCTTTCGCTATAAAAGTTATAGAGTCCCACTGCAGATACTTCGTTTGTCGCGTCTCGACTCGACTCGAAGATCGAACCGCTCCTGACTGATAAACGAACGAAACGCGAAGCTCTGGGCTACGAGAAATAAATGACTCACTGAGCGACTGAGCGGTTTAAGCCAGCTCTGGCGAACTAGTTCGTTTAGTTCACGTATCGGAGCCGGATCTTTGAACTAGTTCGCTCATGAACTACACAAGCCTAATGCTCACCCACGTCAACTCATCGTTTCATCAGTCAATATTAGTTCATAGTTCTTTTCTTTAGTTCACGCTCTTCCTTCCTACCCGCTCAGCTCCATAGCTCAGATACTTCGTTTGTCGCGTCTCGACTCGACTCGGAAGATCGAACCGCTCCTGACTGATAAACGAACGAAACGCGAAGCTCTGGGCTACGAGAAATAAATGACTCACTGAGCGACTGAGCGGTTTAAGCCAGCTCTGGCGAACTAGTTCGTTTAGTTCACGTATCGGAGCCGGATCTTTGAACTAGTTCGCTCATGAACTACACAAGCCTACTTCACATAAACTTAGTTTACTTGTTTATTTTCTTACAAAAAGTTATAAATTAAAAACAATTAAAAATCTTTAAAAACCACAAAAATTTTTTTTTTGAGGGGTACAAGGTTTAGGGTTAACATTTTGGGCTGAAATTTGAAATTGAGTGTTTATAGGCTCATCACCATATATATATACCCATCACCAGATAACAGCCGGGGAGATTAAAAAAAGAGAAGAGAAAAATAATTAAAAATCTTTGAACAAACAAAAAAAAAAATACAATTTTTTGGGGGGCTGGAGACAAGGGTTAGAGTAACATTTTGCAAATGTTAACTCTGAAATTTGAATATTGAATGGGTTGCATATGTGAGTCCATATTAAATATAGTAATGAAACACAGACATACTCACAATCATTTAATTATACTTTGACGACCGGTTTCGATCTCTACAATATACAGATCATCTTCAGGTCGGCGTTACAAGTAGTTAAATGCTACAATAAGAGAAAACCTGTGTTAGAACAGTGTCTGATTGAAGAGATGTTAATAGAAAGCCAAATTTAAAAAATTTTTTAAAAAATTTTATAAAAATTTTTTTAGAAATAAAGGTTTGCAACTGTTGACATTTCAGAATATTGTTATATACAAAGGCACACCTATGAGTAAAAATGCTCATAGGCATGTATGTGCAAATGGGTGCATACAGTTTGTGAATTTGTTGAGATTAAAATTTTTTTAACCATTAAAAAACAAAATAAACATAAGCTGACTTAAATATGCTTCCAAATTCAAAGTAGTAATAATAAAAGAGATAGTAATATTGTTCTAATCTACTTACATGCCGTTACAAGGATTGCGTTGCAACTTAGTTGTTGTCATATTAGTGTTGCAACAAGTTGCAACGCAATCCTTGTAACGGCATGTAAGTAGATTAGAACAATATTACTATCTCTTTTATTATTACTACTTTGAATTTGGAAGCATATTTAAGTCAGCTTATGTTTATTTTGTTTTTTAATGGTTAAAAAAATTTTAATCTCAACAAATTCACAAACTGTATGCACCCATTTGCACATACATGCCTATGAGCATTTTTACTCATAGGTGTGCCTTTGTATATAACAATATTCTGAAATGTCAACAGTTGCAAACCTTTATTTCTAAAAAAATTTTTATAAAATTTTTTAAAAATTTTTTTAAATTTGGCTTTCTATTAACATCTCTTCAATCAGACACTGTTCTAACATAGGTTTTCTCTTATTGTAGCATTTAACTACTTGTAACGCCGACCTGAAGATGATCTGTATATTGTAGAGATCGAAACCGGTCGTCAAAGTATAATTAAATGATTGTGAGTATGTCTGTGTTTCATTACTATATCTGAAATTTGAAATTGAGGGTTTTTAGGCTACCCATCACCAGAAAACATGCGGGGAGATAAACACTTTTAAACTTTGTTTTTTTCGGAACACCTTAATGGGTCATATTTGATGAGGAATTATACATAAAGACAGTTGTTGTTGATCGCTTCCATATACTTACCACTTGTGCTGCATTTCTGTACATCTCAAGCCTTTCTTTCAACTTGACTTTACAATCTTGTGACAAATCTTGTTCTGCATTAGCCATTACTCTCTTGAGACAATTTATTTCTAAAATTAATGAAGTATTACAGATTATTAAAAAAAAAACAGAAGACGCTTTATATAAATAACAAAACAACATCTAAGTTGTAAGATACAGTCCGTACAATATAGATACCGTTGCACGTCATTATCTACGTGAGAGATCTAAGTTGACATTGTTGCGCTATTACAAAAAATTCTTGAATTCATTTTAAATCAAATTAATATATCACATAATTATTGCGAAGTAGGATATACAACAAAGCAAATTAATATTCAATGTAAATAAATAAAAACATTAGAAATAGAAAACAAGAATTATGTTATGATCTTACGTTAAAGTAAATAATAAAAACAAGAGGCCAAAAAACTCTACTCACTTCTACCGTTTCCCTGTTCTATATCTTTACAGTGGGTCAAAAGGTCCAATGCGCAAGCTCTTTGTAATAGAGGATCGGCCTGGATGTCGGCTTCAGAACCTTCGATTAAAGCTGCCACTTCCACCTGACATTCCCGAGTTGAAATACTTTTTGATATAAAAGCATTCTTCAGACATTCGACTGTAGAGCCAGAATCGTCTTCGTCAAGTTTGCAAATACTTTCTATCTCATTTTTACACATCAGCTAAAATGATTACAAATGTATTATTATACGGTATGATGAAACTGTTTTACTAAAAATTTCTTGGCTTAGAATACTGTTGATATAACAATCTAAAAATTGTTACATCCGTTATATATTGTTTTGATTTATGTTTTGTGTGAGTTATTTGATGTAAATGAGTGACAATGATGTAAGACCGGGCATTGTCGTGAATGTCCATTTTCCCTGGTTATTAGTCACAATGCCCGGTCTTTAACGACAATAACATTAGATATTGGCCAATGTTGTAAAACAAAAATAACTTTTTTTTGGCTAGGACTATAGTCATTCAGCCAGTCTCAATCAAAAGTAAATGTATTAAAGATATTGCCAATTAGTGAAACATGGTTATTATAATAATATTACAATTTTTTACTTCTTATTTTACCTACTTATTGCAGCTAATGTACATACTATGTTAATAAATATTATAAATAAATATATTATACTCAATGTTTATCAAGAACACATATTGTATACATTTTACAAATAAAATTATTAATATTAATATTTAAAATAAATGCATTCTTTTTTGTATTTTTTTGTTTTGTTTTTTTGATTTTTTGATTTTTTTTGTTTTGTTTTTTTTTGTCACTACGATAAGATATCAACCCGGTTCAACCCCTCGGTGGTTTAAATCCTCTTAGTGATTTTGTTTCTTTATTTTTTTTTTATTTTTTTAAATTTTTTGTAATTTTTTTTGTTTCATTTTTTTATTTTTTTCAATGTTTTTTTTAAACATTTTACAAATACCTATAACTAATTACAATATTTTACTATCCGACAAGAAAGATACCAAACAGTCAAAAATTTTCTTTTTATTCAGTGACATAATAAAGAGAATATTTACAGAGAGTGGGATGTTCTGGTCTATAATTCTTTTAATTAGGTGATTGGTTAGGTGTTTATGCTTCTTGCATTCAAAAAGTATGTGGTTCAAGTCACTTTTAACCTCACATTCTTGACAAATATTCGAATCTAATATGTTTATTTTAAATAAATGTGCAGGATAACATGCACGTCCAAATCTAATTCTACTGATGGTGGATATGTATTTGCGAGGGAGGGTGAAATTATTATACCAAGGTTTTTCCGGAATAATCGGTTGTATCAAACTGTATTGTGTTGTTGATGTACTACAGCACCTTTCCCAGTGTGTTTTCCAGTTCTTCATCTGTTCAGTTCTTAAACAAGCAAAAGGATCTAGAATGCAGGGCTGATATTTGGTTACTGTTCCATGGATGAGGGAATTTTTAGCTAATTGGTCTACATGTTCATTATGTGTAAGTCCTGAATGTGCTTTGATCCACATAAGTTTTATTTTCTGGGTGTGTTTATTAATTTCAAATAAGATTTTTTTTATTAATAAAATGTATGGATTAGAAGTACTATACCCTATTCCACGAACATACGCCTGTTTTGGATTACTTCGACAACGAATATTTTACTGTGCAAAATAAGAAGAACGAAAGTAAATTGCAAATTACATTGTTGTTTATTGGAATAATTATTAGCGCCATTTACTTTCGTACTTCTTATATTGCAAAGTAAAATATTCATTGTCGAAGTAATCCAAAACAGGCGTATGTTTGTGGAATGGCCCATACAAGGTAGTTGAGGTGTTTGAATAGCAGTAAGCACAGATAATGAATCAGATAAAATTACTGCAGAATTATAGGATGCTAACTTGAAATAACTTGTTATTGTCCGTAACATATCAAGTCATATTTATTTTTTTGTAGAAATTTTACGATTCTTGTATAGCAGTGCCTGTTTATCCACTGGGCGCTTGGGGCGGGCGCCCAGGGGCCCGTTCCTTTTAACTATAAATAAAGTCGCTAAATAATTTACATATTCTCCGAAAAAAAATCTCATACGCAGATACGCCAATACACTGCAAACGCCTTTGTTCTATTCATATTGTTACATCTTTTCACGCCTATACACAGTGCCGTAGCCTAGCCCCACAGGGGCCCCGTGTCAGTGTTTGTGTCGGGGCCCTTTTCCAAAAACTACAGCAAGTTGTCAGATGATGTAGGTTATTAATGTGTGCTGTGTAGGTTATTAATCAATGACCATGTCTCGATTTGTATCTAAAATAATCGTACAAGCGGAGTTTTTTTAGTTTCTAATAATTTCATTTTGAATTGTGGGGCTTAAATAATAATTTATCTCACTTTTCGGCTTTAAAATAAGTTCTTTTAAAATAGGAACAAAATAACTCCTTTTAAAATAGAAAAGGCAGGTTTACATGTATCCAGTAACTGGCGTCAGTCGCACTGGAACGACAGTGCTGGCATGGTAGTGGCATCATGTAAACGCTTTTTTGCTCCAATCCAGCGCTGTCTCGAATAGAAAGCTGGTCTATTTTTCATGCCAGTGGCCCTCGTCTGCGTCCCCTTTAACCCCGTGTCAGTGGTTGTAGACACGTGTAAACACAGCGTTCCAGTCGCTGCCGCTGTCGTACCTGTGGTTTCAGTGGCAGTATTAGGATTTTTAATAAGAGTGTCAGTGAGATTAGCGCCAATTACTGGATGCGTGTAAACGAACCTATCCAGCGCTGTCTTAGTCAAGCACTCGCATTCCAGTGAGACTGGCGCCAGTTACTGGATACGTGTAAACGTTACTTTAAACGAAAGACAAAACTAGATATACATAAATCTAATTTATAGATAAAGAATAGATTATTCTCGAAAATGCCAATACCCAAACAATAGGTACACACTCTTTCAAACATTCAAAAGTAAAGCGATTACAAAAATTGCAATTTGGCATTATACAGTGACCTCTAAGGCTAGCACTCCACTTCCGATTTGTAGTCGCAGCAACAAAAAAATTGCTGTCGCAGAAAATCTAGAGTCTAGAAAATTAGTCGCTGTTTTCAGAATCTCGAATTGAATGCTACAAGGATGTAACATCAGCTTTTAGATTTTTTTTTTAATCTAGAGATAAAGACGTCAAGACGTCAATTAATACTTTATGCGAGAAACATAAAAACGATGTTGATGAAAACAAAGAGAACTTGCATAATGAAATTACCCATTTTGTAACGTTATGCCAAAATTTGAATAAACATCATACAATTTATGAAAAATTTGATTCTTTCAGGATGTAAAAGCAACTTTTCCCAATATTTTAACTTTACTGCAAACTTATTTGACGATACCAATTTCTAATGCGTCAGGCGAGCGGTTTTTTTCTGCTTTAAAAAGAATAAAAACATATTTAAGGTCAAATTTGGGTCAAAAAAACCTAGACGCATTATCACTATTGTATATAGAGAATGAAGAACTGGAGAAACTGAATTGTGATAATATTATATGGCAGTTTGCGAAGGCCAAGTCAAGAAAAAAAGTTATCTAATTTTTGTCTTTATGTATTTTTTAGAATATGTTTTTTGCTTGTCATGTGTTGTTTTGTGGAACTTTCTCTTTTTTATTTATGTTTTTAACTTATTTTTTGGTTTATTTTTACATTTGCTATTCTTCTTGCTTGTTTAAAAAATATATTTTATGGATTTTACAAGAAACGTTTATAGTTAATGCATGTGTTTTCTTGATAAAAAACTGACAACGAATAGCAATGAAGGGGGCCCCTAAACCTCCAGCGCCCAGGGCCCGAAGTTAGGTTAAACCGGCACTGTATATTAGGGAATATAATAATTCCTTAATATCACATTTATTGATACATTCATTGTATATTATTATGGTTTATATTTTTTGTTAGTTATTTATTGAATAAAACTAATTTTGTTATATTATCACTTAATACTAACTTATTTCTACTAGAAAAATTGAATGTATTCCCGAAATTTGAAGAAAATTAAAAATATCTCGGAAAGAAATGAGTTTATTTATACGGAATGCTATATAAAAATGGAAGAATGGAATCATAAATACCATATTTCTAAAAAATAAAATATAGGGTGATCCATTTAAAAAAATTAAGAAAATCATAATTTGGTTTTGTAGTTCACCCTGTACACAAATATTCGTCAATGATTTCAATTAAGCTTAATTTAAAAAGTATAATGTTTATTTTATTATATAAAACAGATAATAATGTGGAATAAACACTGCCTGGGGTAATTGCAAGGTGGATCGAGTAGCTCTGCGGTTACCACAGCCGGTCCCAAGCCCGGATAAAATGTGGAGGGTTGATTGGCAAGGTTAGCAACCTACCAATCGGAAAAACGAATACTGCTCAAAGAAACAATGTGAAGCCTCGGAACCGGACTGATCATATGAAGACAACCATGGCGAGAAATAAGGACAAAAGAAAAACATTGATGAGAATTACCACATGGAACATCAGATCACTCAACACTAGAGATCAAGAAATCACCCAAGTATTAAAAGAGAAACAAATGGATATATGCGCTCTACAGGAAACAAAAAAGAAAGGAAAAGGAAAATCAAGATTAGGCGAATATATACTAATCTACAGTGGAGCAGCAAAAGAAAACATTACATCAAAAATACCAAAATCACATCAAAGAGTGTCAATATATATTGGAAAGAATTGTCACAGCAAAAATTAGAATGGAAAAGGAAGACCTGAACATCATCGGAGTATACGGCCCAGAAAATAACAAGCCTCAAACAACAAGGGAAATCTTTTATGACGAATTACAACAAGTAGTAGATCAAGTTAGAGGGAAGATGATAATACTGGGGGATTGTAACGCTCGAATAGGTAACCAAGTAATACCCGGAATTAAGCAAAAACACAATGAAAATGTTAAAAACGAAAATGGAGAACTGATGATAAACTTCTGCACAAATAACGAACTTAGAATAAACAACACATTTTTTTATTACAAAGACCAACACAAATATACATTCAATAACACCCGTGGACAAAGATCTATGATAGATTATGTTGTAACCAACAGAGATATACATCCATCAAAAATAATCGACGTAAGATGCCTTAACTCAGCAGACGTAGGTAGCGACCATAGCCTAGTATTATGTAAAATAGGAATCATTATGAAATATTTCACACCTAAGAGGGCAGCACCAACACAAACAAAAATCAAAGTCGAAGGCCTACATATGGAATCCACGGAATACTTATATAGGAAAAGAATATCAGAGAAGATTGCTGAGAATGGAATATTAGAAAACGATAACATCGATGAAAGCTGTCAAAAACTCAAAAATATCATAATCGACGCTGCAACAGAATCACTTGGAGAGAGAAAAGTAACGAATACTCACATATTAAAGAAGAAAACCCCGTGGCTTAGAGAGGAAGTTAAGATAAAATGCGAAGAAAAGAAGAAAGCCTTTTTACAATACAGAACAAAACAAACACAACAGGCATACAACCACTACAAACGAATCAGAAACGAAACGAATACTTTAGTGAGACAAATAAAAAGGGAACACTGGCAGAGTTTCTCAAAACAGATGGAACACGACTTCTACGGAACACAAAAAGAAGTATGGAGAATGATCAGAGGGCAAAAAAAGGAGATGAACGAATTAATAAAATCGAAAAACATTCAGAAGGAAACATGGACAGACTACTTCCGATCTCTATTTGCTAAAGGCGACGATAATGAACCACCAACACCTGAAGTTACGACAAACGAAGAAATAAACATCGAGGAGGGAGAGGTAAAGGAAGCATTAAGAAAATTAAAAAATAGAAAATCTCCAGGAGAGGACAGAATATCGAACGAACTCCTAAAGTACGGAGGACAAGATCTAACTAAACAACTATTAAAACTAATACAAAAAATAATAGAACAAAACAGAATACCACAAGAATGGAGATCAAGCATCCTAATACCTCTCTTCAAAAAAGGAGACAAATCAGACCCGAAGAATTACAGAGGGATTAACTTATTAAACACAACATTAAAATTAACAACAAAAGTGATAACAAACAAATTGAATGAAATTATAACATTAGCAGAAGAACAACAAGGTTTTAGGTCGGGAAGGTCATGCACTGACGCTATATTTATAATGAGGCAAGTTCAAGAGAAATCGTTGGAATACAACAAACCGTCATATTTATGTTTCGTGGACCTTAAGAAAGCATTTGACAGGGTCACATTAAAGGACGTTATCCACTTGTTACACTCGAGAGAGGTACCTCTGGGAATAATTAAAACGATAGAAAACATCTACCAGAACAACACAATAAAAGTAAAAGTGGAAGATGAACTAACTGACCCAATTGAAGCCGGCAATGGGATAAGACAGGGGGATTCCTTGAGTCCTTTATTGTTCAACCTGATCATGGACGAAATAATAAAAAAAGTAAGCTAAAAAAGGATACCAAATGGGAGAAAAACAACTTAAAATAATCTGCTATGCGGACGATGCAATACTAATCTCTCAAAGTGAAGATGATTTACAACGTATGTGGACCAATTCAACATAATCGCAAGAAAATTTAACATGTTAATTTCCCCAAAAAAGACAAAATGCATGGTTATAACAGCAGATCCAATAAGATGTAAATTGGAGCTGGAAGGTCAGATAATAGAACAAGTGATGGAGTTTAAATATCTAGGCATCACACTATCTAGCTACGGAAGGCTCGAAACAGAAGTGGAAGATCAAGTGAATAGAGCAAACAGAGCCGCAGGTTGCCTGAATGACACAATATGGAGAAATAAAAATATCGGAAAAGAAATGAAAGGCAGAATTTACAAAACAGTCATCAGACCAATAATGATATACACGGCAGAAACACGACCCGACACAGAGAGAACAAAAAGATTGCTCGAAACAGCGGAGATGAAAACAGATATACGACGGAGATGCAAGGTGGATAACATTAATAACTGGGTAAGAAACAGAAGAATAGAATGGAATGACCACATAAGCCGAATGACAACAAATAGGGTAGTCAGGACAGCGAGAGACGGTTCCCTAATAGGAAGACGATCAGTGGGAAGACCACGAAAACGATGGAACGACAACTTACTAGAGGCACATTGAAAAAACAGACAGAGTCATATCTATACAAAAAGAAGAAGAAGAAGAAGAATAGTAGAATAGACAAAGTTAGTACAAACATTATGACAAAACGCCACAATGCGTGTAAAACTACATGATACCACCAGAGAAATTCATATCAAGCGAGGTGTGAGACAGGGCGACACTCTGTCGCCCCACCAAAGTGGGAAAATAGAGGAATAAAAATAGATGGAGAAATGCTTAATCATCTGCGTTTTGCCGACGTTATAGTACTAATTACCGAAGATCTGGGTGAAGCACAACAAATGCTACAAGAATTAGAAAACGTATCTTCAACAATAGGTCTAAAAATGAACATAAGTAAGACCAAATTTATGACAAATTTAGTTCTCAGCGAACACCTAGCCATCCAAAATCAAGTGGTAGAATTGACAGAAAAGTACATATATCTCGGTCATGAAATCAGAATATACATATATCTCGGACAATCAGAGCTGCGAATTTAAACGATGAATAACACTTGCTTGGGCGGCGTATGGTTCACTAAGAGACATCTTTAAGAGGAAACAGTAGCGATCAACAGGTAGCAAAAACGCGTTCCGAGATTGCGGCTGTAATTTTGAATATTTTTTCGAGATATTTGGCACACGTATTCGTAATATAATAAAGAATGGCGGTACAGAGCCCAATTTGAAAAATATATTAATATGTGGAAATTACTCTGTAATTAAATACAATATTAAAAAAACGAGCCTATACCGCCATTAGGAAGAACAAAAAATACACTTTCTTCAAATAAACTTTTTTATCCGATGCCTAGATTTTGTGTCATTCTGAAACTACTAAAAATTTTTATTTCATTAGTAGTTCCAAAATGACACAAAATCTAGGCATCGGATAAAACAGTTTATTTGAAGAGAGTGTATTTTTTTGTTCTTCTTAATGGCGGTACAGGCTCGTTTTTTTAATATTGTATTTAATTACAGAGTAATTTCCACATATTAATATATTTTTCAAATTGGGCTCTGTACCGCCATTCTTTATTATATTACCAATACGTGTGCCAAATATCTCGAAAAAATATTCAAAATTACAAGCCGCAATCTTGGAACGCGTTTTCGCTACCTGTTGATCGCTACTGTTTCCTCTTAAGAGCAACATCCCAATAGCCATGAATCGGAAGACATTTGACCAATGCGTACTTCCTATTATGACGTATGGGGCAGAAACTCTCACGCTCACAAAAACAACAGCACTAAAAATGCGAGTGGCACGAAGCCGCAAGGAAAGATCGATTCTCGGCGTGACAAAAAAGACAAAATACGGAACCAAGACCTAAGGAAAAGAACAGGTATCACTGATGTCGTCGAACGTATAGCCAAGCTGAAATGGAATTGGGCAGGTCACATAGCGGGACTGAAAGACTCAAGGTGGACCAGAAAACTAATTGACTGGCGCCCAAGAGAAAAAAAAAAAAACGCAGCAGAGGACGACCACCAACACGCTGGATGGACCACATTAAACGGATATCCAAGAAATGGCAACAAGACGCACAGAACCGTGGAGTGGCGAAAAATGGGAGAGACCTATGTCCAGCAGTGGACAGAAGAGGTTGCATGATGATGATGATGATGAAATCTCATAGGGATTTCGAAATAAAAATGGTCATACTTGTTAAATACTCGGTATAGTAATGCGAAACCTTATATTATAAGAACAAGAATTATGAGCGGAATATAAATATGAAAAAATATATAGGGGTCCCATTTAAAAAAATTATATGTTTGCTATACCATGCAGTTATTGATCACCCTGTAGAATTTGGCATATTTTCCAAGCCTGGAGAATATCATTGCCTAGATTTTTTCTAAATAACTTTTTTCATATAAATAACAATGGAATTATCGACCGATGTCGCACTAAAAACGTTCTGAAAATGAATGCAATCCTTTTGGGTTTTTTTAATTGTAATTCTTAATTAAGTGTTATACCAACTACACCAGGGAGTTTTTACTTCACGTTAAGTTATTTGAAAATATGTGTTTTTTGCACGAAGGTGCTCCTGTTCACCATAATGCATTGATTCAAGGTGAACTTGACGATCAGTGTCCTGCTGATATATGGATTGGAAGAAATGGACCAGTAGCGTGGCCACCCAAAGCATCATCATCATCAATGGCGCTACAACTCTTCGTGAGTCCTTGCCGCGTTTACTTTTGCCTTCCATGTTTGTCGGTCCTGTGTCACTAATTCCTATTGTCGCACTCCCATTTTCTCTAGATCTTCTTTGACTGCATCTTTCCACCTTTTTCTAGGCCGCCCTACAGACCTTCTTCCATCTGGCCTTTCCAAGAACACATTGTTTATAAGGCGATTGTCGTTACTGCGTATCACATGCCCTGCCCACCTGAGTCTATTAGCCTTTATATATCTGACTAGATTTTCTTTTCGGAATACAGACACCCAAAGCACTGGTATTTAATAAAATGGACTCATTTTTTTTGGTTACGTTAGAATGAAGTTTATAAAATACCTCCAACAACAAGGGATGAAATGAAAAATAAAATATAAAGTGTATTTCTAAGTGTTAATGTACAAAGGTTTCGTAGTGTAACTAACTTATTCAATGACCGTTTTCAGGCGTGCATAAATTTTTTAGGTCATTTTAAACACCTTAGGTAATTAAATATTTAAAATATTTTATTAAAAGTAGCTTTTAATTTTTTCAAAAATATTTTATTTTGTGTTTGTTTCTTTTTGTAAAATTTATTACTAATAAATTATATTTCTTTCTTTATTTGCTACATAATTACATTGATTACCGGACTGATAATCAGTAGGTAATCGTAAATTGTCAGTTTTAGACAATTCAGTCATGGCTTAAGTATAGTTTGGAAAAATTTAGACACAATTAATAATTTGCTCTGAAAGATCAATAAAGCTTATGGATTATGGTAGGCTTGCGTGAATCACCCTGTACATTTAAATTTATGTTTAAAAAGCGCACGTTTGTATATAAAAATCGACTGGTCTCAGCGTTTTTTATAATTTTTTAAATCAAGGACAAAAATAATTTTATTCCATAAGTGCCTTCCACTCTATATATTCTACTTTAAATTAAATAAATAATAACGACTAACCCCCAATAAGGGATCCAAGTTAACATTCAAAGCTCTCTCTCTAAGAATTTCCGCCATCTCCTGCTCACAATTATTAGACAATTTAGACATCTTAAATTGATTCTTCAAACATTTTATTACCAAATCTTCGGGTTTTTTGTCGTTCCTGGGCCCGAGCAATTCCTTTTTACAAAACTTATTGATATCCAACTGGCAGTTTTTCTGTAGAGAAGGATTGAGAAGGGCATTTGAGTTTTGTTCCATCAGTCGATGGGTAACAATAACTCGACATCGTTTACTGAATCCTTTTTCGTCTTTGTTCGTCTGAAATAAAATATAATTTAGCTACGGTCAAATTCAGATCCAGTAGTGAAGAATTAAAAAAATTTATAGATACTAAAAAGGAATATTTATTAGGTATATGTCATAGCAGTGACGTAACAAAAAATATCAAAATAAAAATGTATACCATTTTTATTCAGTTGCAATGCGAAACCAAAACTGTCTTAATTTTTACTTAGGTTAGAGAGCGCGGCCAGCATTCTTATCGACGATTTCACCTCTTGTTAGAGGCTCTTCAGAGAATGCATAGGCTGGTTATCTCTACTCCAGGTAAAAATTTTCGACATTTATTAGTCCCCCCCATTGCAACTGACGTGAAGGTAGTAGGTGCGTAGCGGCATCTGCTAAATGAAAGTCTAAGTTTTTCAACCTAATAAAAATATTTGTAAAATATTTTTAAAAAATATTTGATTGAAAAACTTTTTGGACCATTTTCCTGGTGACACCTCCATGGCTTCAAAAAAGTTGCAATTCACAACCCCGTCTACAGCTTGGTAAAGTTCCAACGGAAAATGGACCTAGTTACTCTATAGGAGTAATACTGATATAAAATAAAAATTTATACCATTTTTATTCAGTTGCAATGCGAAGCCAAAACTGTCTTAATTTTTACTTAGGTTCATACTTAGGTCCATTCTCCGTTGGAACTTTACCAAGCTGTAGACGGGGTTGTGAATTGCAACTTTTTAGAATTCCCTCTTGTCTTCAATGCAGCATCCATCTGGCTTGCAATTTTTAGAAGCCATGGAGGTGTCACCAGGAAAATGGTCCAAAAAGTTTTTCAATTAAATATCTTTTAAAAATATTTTACAAATATTTTTATTAGGTTGAAAAACTTAGACTTTCATTTAAAAAATATTAAGTTTGAAGCGAAATTATTTCAATTAGAGAAGACTATAGACTTAGAAATAATGTAAAAATAAAAACAATCTCTTTTCCGATCTCTTGTTTGTTTATGTTTTACATTTAGTCTTCTTTTTTAACATATTATTAGACAAAGTGCGAAATACATTAACGTCCCTTTACGTCCCTTAGCGGATCATTACGTGACGGAACTTTTACATTAATTAACCTATGATTTATTCAACAACGTACCTTAAGACATTCATAGACGTTTTCTTTGGGAACTCTAGGGCAATATTGGTCAATGGCTCCAGCACAATTGGTCAAGAGAGCGTAATCCACGCTGTTGTCGAAAATTTCTAATTTCTGGATTTTGAAGATATGTTTACCGCATGCAGGCGTTAATTGATCTTGAGGTACCATTTGGAGACATTCTAATACCTATTTAAACAGATATATTTGAATCCACTAGGAAGAATTTCCTGTAGCTGGCTGTATACCATTAATTACAAGTAAAATTTAATAAAAAATTTTGGTCTTGGTAAAAGGTATATTGTTTTAAAAAGCCCTATAGGGCTACAAACATCGAACAGAACGTTTTCGCTCTAAAAAGAGCATCATCAGTGTTGCCTAAAATAAGTATAACCATATTAATTATCAAAATGTTGAACTTAAAGTGATGACCAAGGTAGAATCAAAGTTTGGTTATACTTACAAGAACATGGTGAGCCAACCAAAAAATACGAAGGTCAAAGCCTTTCAAAAATGGACTAAAAGTCACATCAAAATGCTAACATAGCATAGATATATTTGATGTTTTGAGCTGTAAAAAGTGATATCCAAAAATGTAAGACAACAATAAAATTTCTCATATTTACAGTTTTACTCAGTATAGACAGAATCTCCGTATAGACTGCTTTCGGAATCGTATATTAATTACAGTCATTGAGCGACCTTTGGAAACCACTTTTGCAGGCTAATCTTTCCACCACCGGTCACCAACACGGGGGTTGGTTGGTTGGAGCAATGGTAAACAATATGAAACTAGGTTTAGAAAGACTACAAGACCAGCATGGGCGTGCAACCTTCGATAAACCGCAAATGGATGTACTGTCCACTTCTTTAACTTGCGAAGACGACATGTAAATTTTTATCAGTGAAGAAGGAGAGTGTAATAGTTTAGTATATAAATCACCAAACGTTAACTTTGTTTTTCAAGAATAAAAAATATAATATGTTAGAGGAACTGTCACGGCAATACATGGGGCTATCGAAAGACTGGCCAAAGCGAGGAAGATTTGGAGTTTGAGTACCGAAGAGAGAGCTTACCTAACAAGCACACAAGCACTTTCGTAATTCCTTTCGTAAGTACACAACCTCGTATCTCATTTTACAGAAAATTTTACATGAGTGACTTTAAACTGAATTTCTGCCTACTCTAACCCAAAATATATATGAAAAATGCATGTGTATTGATCTAAACGTACTCAGAATCAACAATATGTAAAGATGGTTTTTTTGTTTTAAGTTAGAGTATGCAGAAATTCAGTTTAAAATCTCCCCTGTAAAATTTTCTGTGAAATGAGATACGAGGTTTTCACACTAAGGTATCGTTATAGGAATATCCCGGTTTAACACATTGCGTGCCACGGCAATGAAAGTCAGTCGTACGTGTATATCAAAAATGAGCGACGTGGCCCCTGGCAGAACATCAATGTCTCTCATATACAAGGTATCCCAAAAGTAGTGGAACGGTCGAATATTTCGCGAACTAAACATTGGATCGAAAAACTGAAAAATACACTTTCAATAATTTTTAAAAGTCTATGCAACGACTTCAAATACGATCCCCCACTCCATTCCCCGAGTTTTTATTTCAGATTTGGATTCCTTATGTAAAAGTAAGTAACTTTTATTCGAGACATTTTTTCGAATTACGGATAGATGGCACTATAATCGGAAAAAACAATTTATCGTGATACCATAGGTAAATTATAGAAACGGTCTAATATCTCGAGAAATACACTTCCAAATGAAAAACCAAAAATATGCATTGAATATTTTTCAAAAACTTATCGAATAACGCTAAACATGACCCTTCACCTCACCCCCTAGGTGGGGTGGGGGTGACTTTAAAATCTTAAATAGCAACCTCCATTTTTTATTGCAGATTTGGATTCGTCATGGAAAATTAAGCAACATTTATTCGAAACATTTTTTAGAATTGTTGATAGATGGCGCTATAATTGGTAAAAAACTATTTATTAGCGCCATCGATCAACCATTCTAAAAAATGTTTCGAATAAATGTTGCTTAATTATTCATGACGAATCCAAATCTGCAATAAAAAATGGAGGTAGCTATTAAAGATTTTAAAGTTAACCCCCACCCCACCTTTAGGGGGTGAGATGAAGGGTCGTGTTTAGCGTTATTCGATAGGTTTTTAAAAAATATTAAATACATGTTTTTTGGTTTTTCATTTGGAAGGGTATTTCTCGAGATATGAGACCGTTTCTATAATTTACCTATGGTATTACGATAATTTTTATTTTCCGATTATAGCGCCATCTATCCGTAGTTCGAAAAAATGTCTCGAATAAAAGTTACTTCCTTTTACACAAGGAATCCAAATCTGAAATAAAAACTTAAGGTTTCTATTTAAGATTTCAAAGTTAACCCCCACCCCACCTCTAGGGAATGGAGTGGGGATCATATTTGATGTAGTTGGATAGATTTTTGAAAATTATTGAACACGTATTTTTCAGTTTTTCGATCCGATGTTTAGTTCGCGAAATATTCGACCGTTCCGCTACTTTTGGGACACCCTATATGAGCGACGCGCGACGTGGCACGCAATGTGTTAAGGAATAGAAAATTGAGGTCTCGAAACGTTTCCATTTACTCCTTAATAAATTTATCCGTTTAAATGTATACATTTTATCAAAGGTATCAAAATAATAGCGCTTATTAGAATATTTTTCAGGTAAACGGATACCTTTTTATGTACATAATCCTAAAATTTTAAATTATCTTGTTTACTAGGGTCTGCAGAGGTACAAGACAACTACTATCACGTTAAAACCACCATCATCACCAATGAAAGAGCAATCCATGTACCAGAGTAATGGAAAAAGATAATTTAGAAGATTCATGTGATCCGCATACAGAAAGTAACTTTCTACTTTAACTCACCTGGGCTTCTCCCGACTGTACATTCTTACAAAATTTATTGATGTCCGCCTTGCATTCATTGTTTAACACTGGATCATAATCGATCTTTTCCCTCTGTTGAAAGATCTGGGCTTTGAGCTGCTGTTTGCAGTCCTTTGGTATGACGCCTTTATCTCCCTTTATCGTAGCGTTTAGGATATGTTCGCTGAGACATTCTATAACGGCACTTTTGGTACTGGCTTTTGCACACAATCGTTGCGCGTGACTTTTACAAGCCAACTTAAACTTGTACGTAAACTTGTAGTCCTTCAGTGATATGATCTGGAAATGTTCAATACTGGCTCGACAGTTTGGAATGGACTTTACTTGAGGATTGTTTTTGTTTTCTGAAAATAAATGTTTTAAAATGTAAAAACAATAAGTACATGGAGTCCATGGTTCTTTATCCGTGCGTCATTAATACTACCTGGCGAAATAAAACACACACTTTTTACCTAGCATCATTATCTTCCACGCATGAAATTAAGGACAAACCAGCTACCGCCTGTTATTAAGTAAAGACACATGTTATTTTTATGAACGCTCTCAACTCAGTACATTGAAAAGAGTACAGTACAAAAAAGACGCTTGGGGACGTTTTCAAATTTTAAGTAAAATTTGTGACGTTTCTGATTTGTTTACTAGTGGCTGTCAGTTTGTTGGCTTTTTGCTATTTTTTTTGTCCTAGGTTTGCATTTAGAAGTTATTTATATTATACAAACAGTTGTTTTCACAACTAATTTTATATTGGAGTAATTTTAAAACTTTCAATTACATTTTAATTATTAATTAAAAAATTAATAAACTAATTTTATATCGCAGTTTGAAATTTTATGGTAATTATTGTATTTTATTTTGCCATTATTTCCATACAAAGTTAACCTCATTCACACATTTAAGGAATGGTTTTGTTTAACTTTTCGCAAAAGTGAAAAGAAATGACAAAAAGAAAATATTTTATTGAATTTTTTAGAACATGCTTGGAAAAACTCTTAGTTCACAAGTACAAGAACTCGTTTTAAAGGATATTATATTGTTTTAAAGCAAAACTAACATTTTACATTATATGTATTTGATATCGTCAAATTTTATAATATAATCCGTGATCGGGGCAGTAGCCACTTTCTGTCACTTGCTGTTGCGTGGAGTAAATTTCCGACTTATTTCATATGCTTTAAATGATGACGTACGGGTAAAGAACCGTGGACTCGACTGTAATTGATTAATACACAATTATTTTCTGGACTCTAATCACTTTTTGTCGTCGAGCATACAATTTACCGAAAATGTTTTATCGCAGGAATCAGTTGTGAGCTCAATTATGTAATTCTTATGTGAAATTCACAAAAGTTAATCCCCTTCTTAAGCTAGTTTATCTTTGATTCTGGAAACGTACTGATACAATTCTGCTAATCTTCATCTTTTTCGCAAATAAAGGAGGTTCTTTTCAGAGCAATATTATAAAGAACAATATGAACATATGGGGTTCTCTATATAGGGAATACCGGAAATAATTGAAAAAAAAAAGAAATGGAGCGTATAGGTTGAGACAAAAAATAGTGTTAGTACTTCATATTATCAAATTTGAAATTTTACATTCGTTTTTTGAGTAAGAGTCTGTTAATTTTGTGTAAGCAGATTTACAATTTGCCTTGAAGTCAGAGACGTAATAGTTGAGCCCGAGGGATGAGTTCCTTTTCTAATCAGCGTAACGCCGAGCGGGGAAAGGAATAAATTCCAGGGGACGAGTTTTGCATGGTGAGTCCGAGGACTTTTCACCTCCTTAAACAGTCTCAAGACCGCTGGGTAGTCCCAACAATGATTAAGAGTATGTAATCTTTGATCCCTTCACGAGGTGGCTCTGTTGAAACTAAATCCAGCGGATCTAGACTGGAAATAGTTGATAAATACTACCCAAGCCAGGCTGTGAGATAACGTAGTGAAGGATGTAAGGCACTACATAGGGTGACAGTGTCGAAAACGGTTCCTTTGAGGCAACAGGTCGCATTCCATCGTATTTAGACCTTATCCTCGTAAGCGAAGCTCTGTGAGGTGAACTGTTTTCCCTAGCTACTCGTGGGACCAATATGGACAAACGAAATAAAAAAGCAAAAACTCAGGGCCCTAGGGTTCCCGAGGCCGAAGGACCGGCTTCTTAAAGCTGAAGAGAAAGGAACTTCAGAAGAAGCTGGTGAAATAAGGCCAAAATTACATACAAGCCAAAGCGGCTGTAATCAATGCCGATTTTACCAAGGCTACTGCAAGGGCAAAAAAACGTCGTCAAAGTCATTAGAGGGCATGACAAAACAAAACAAACTCAGAAGGCCGAAGGTCCAAAAAGACCAAGGTCAGAAGAAAGCATACGATCTGAAAGCCAACGCAAAGGAAAAACGCCAAGAACCTAGGATGTGACTTTCAGCGAAGCTACCACTTCTGTTAAGGTTGTGGCCGTAGTAACAGGATTTTCAGAAGTTAAGATGCCAACCCCAAGAGATCGTCTTAAGCCAAAAAAATCATAAATGTCTTTTAATTCACTCCAAAAAAATCATTAATATAGACTAATGGCCGGTTGTCCGAACGCTAATCAAAAATGATCATTATCAAACATTTAATTACTGTCACCAACTGTCAATGTCAACTTTGTTTGGGTTGCTGAAAACATAATTATGGATTACAATTATGAAATTAGTTAATCAATTATGTTAATAATTGTTTTGTTAATTGATTAACTAATCTCATAATTATAATTAATTATGTTTTCAGCAACCCAATCAAAGTTGACATTGACAGTTGGTGACAGTAATTAAATATTTGATAGTGATCATTGTTGATTAGCGTTCGAACAACCGGCCCTAAGGATAAGTAACCATGGGCTCAGGACAGACCTATTGACAGTCTGGAGAAGCAAACCTACTGACAAAGGAGTTTTAGGGACCTTCTCAATAGATTCTGAATCACGAGAAGCGCTGCATAAACTCAAAATGTCACCCTTTTTCAGAGTGGGAAAGTCAACTTTCCAATAAAAAAGGGAAGACAGAAACACTGGAGAAAAACCAGTAGCAACTCACTCCAGTGAAACAGGGAAACTTCCCTACATATGGCGATTCAGGAAGAGGAACAACCTTCTTCAGGCGAAACCAGCCCACTCATAAGGACTACTGTCCAAGAGTGCGTTGGATCCACAGAAGAAGAATGAAAGCTATATAACCAGAACCATACAACTCTTTTTAATGAAGAAGGAAATAAGACTCCTGCAGGTCAATCTTCAACGTAAAAGCCGCATCGGTAACGCTTGTTAGAAGAGTGGAACAAAAAGTCATTGATGTTGCTCTCCTGCAGGAGCCCTGGAGAATAGGCGAGAAGATTTCTGGCTGTTCATCCAAACAAGGTAAGGTTTTATACACACCTAAAGCTATAAGGGCAAGTTCGTGCTTAATTCACAGTAATAGAGTAGATCGTACACTAATCCTGGTGCTCTGTACCGATGACATTGTTACAATATTCTAACTATAAGTAGCCCGATCAGGGAACACAAAATTTTACGAAAACCTCAAAAAAAATAAAGGAAGGATGAAAATTTGGGAATAGGGGGCTGTCCATTAATCACGTGAGGCTCGAAAGGGGTGAGGGTTCCATAAAAAATCACGAAACATCACAAGGGGAGGGGGTGTAGGAATAATATCACGTTTATTTCTTTTTTCGGAAAATGCCCGAAACTCAACTGAAAAGTGGCGTTACATGTATTTATTTTTTCGTCAAATGCATACAAAAATTAAAAGTGGAAATGGTGTGACTGATAAAAAAAATCTTTTCTCATTCTAATATTATATAACCGATATAACCCAACAACACATTAATTTTCTTTGGTTCCACCCGAATTTCTGTAGCGACACGGAATACTTTACATGGTAATTATTTTAAGTGCCTACGATAAGAAAGGACTCTTGCGAATTCTTTTGTTTTGAATGCATCACCAGATGGTTTCACTTAGGAATAGATACTGGTCAGGACTCTGTCGTTTTCGATATGGGGTTTTAGTCTTAACATGTATTATACCTACTATCTGATAAATTGGTAAAGTGGTAGGAGTTATTCTGTTGATTTGGCACTGAATATCTACGAATCTATGTAAGAATCGGAGACACATTTTTTCTGTGTTTTCCTCTCTATTTAACAATAGAGCATTTGACATATTCAAACATATGTTTATTGTTACAAAATTTTGTACAGGGTGAACAAAATATTATACTATTCTATTAATAAACTTAATATTTTAGCTCATGTATCAATACTTCAAAAGTATTGCCCATGCCCTACACAACTTTGTCGAGCATGATCTAGCTAGAGCAATATTTATGTTTACAAATGCACCTGGTGGAAGCGCGTTTAATCGCGTTGAGAGAAGAATAATGCCTTTTAGCCGGGAATTATGTGGACTTACACTTCCGCATGATTCTTATGGAACCCATTTGGATGAACAAGGGAGAACAAAAGATCATGACCGTTAAAAAAGAACTTGTAGAAGGCTGGTGAAGCTCTCTCAGAAGTATGGAGTAATATGGCGCACGGCCATGGCGTCGTAGCAGGGTATGTCAAGCCAGATAACATTGTTGAACGTTTTATTCCAGATCTGTCCTCCCAGCAGTGGTATAGCGAGCAAATGTGAGAAAGTCAATATTTGCTTTAGGTGGTAAAGTGTGATGATAGCACTTGCTGTGAACATAATATGCGGAGTTCTATACGATTCATTCTTTCGGAACGCTTCGTTATACATCCTTATTCCATTTTGCAAAGCCTCAAGAGCATGATGGCAAGATCCATCATGCTCCATTTCTTCTGTGTCGGTCTCTCGAAATTACTCCAACGTATAAAGGCTTCGGCAAATTGATTTATGACCTGTATTGCCCTAGCCTGGAGAAGGATCATCAGATACTTTTGGAAAGGACATGTCAGCGGTGTGCACTGGACTTTTGTACAAAGAAAAAAGCTAAAGCGCATGTGAATATTTATCACAAGCAACTGAATCTGAGCAATAACACTCTAGAGATGGAGAGATGCACAATGTTCGTCCTTCCTGCATCCTCACGCGACGATCGAACGGTAGATCGAGAGAGATTCTCTGCGTAGTGTGCGAAAATAATGACGCTGAGTGGCTTGATGAAACTGATGTTGATCTTCAACAAAGCACTGTGCCAACAACTGACTTGCTAGATACTTATCCAGTTATTTGTGTTGAAGAAAGTCTTGTTCATTATTGATCCGAGGATACCGTACATTAAATAATGTTTTTCTACAACCGTGTTAAAAGTGCAATTTTTAGCACTCCATAGGAGCGTTAAAAATGCTACTTTAAAGCACTAGAGCTTTAAAATTTTTAAGGCACTGCAGTTAAAAGTGAATTGTCAAATTGTGAAACGTCAAAATATTTATATTTCATTTATTAACATTAATATTAATAGTACAACTTGTGCAATTTGAAAAAGGTGGTTTAAAAGGTTTTTTAAAATTTAATTTAAACTGTATTATTGCATTTTCAACACGTTTGTAGAAAAAAACTAATAACATTTGTTAGAATATACAATAATAAAAGTAGATCTTATTCTATAGTTGTTATGATTTACATATTGACAGTATAGGCAGTTTTGATGTAATGTCAAGAAAAATATTAAAAAAGAAGAAGCAAATTGTACAATGTACTAACTCCAAATTGTAAGTGAATAAGGGATTTTTCCCTTATTCCGAGACGATGAGCTGAACAAATACCTAAGTAGGTGGAGGCCAATAAACTGAAGAAGAAGAAGAAATATAAAAATGGAATGTCAGTCAAGTTCAAGTAAAAGTTTTTGTAGATATTGTCCTGTAATTACGTTTGTAGAAAAAATATTGTATGATATGCGTGTTAAAAAGTACATTTTTAAGGCACTCATGTGAATTGCAGAATTCGCTTCGCTGATTCTGCAAACTTTCACATGCGTGCCTTAAAATTGTACTTTTAACACATATCATAATAGTTATTTATGATATAAGTGTTAAAAGTCCACGTTTAAGGCACGCATGTGAAAGTTTGCAGAATGAGCGAAGTGAGTTCTGCAATTCACATGAGTGCCTTAAAAATGTACTTTTTAACACGCATTTCATACAATATTTTTTCTACAAACGTAATTACAGGACAATATCTACAAAAACTTTTACTTGAACTTGACTGACATTCCATTTTTATATTTTTTTGACATTACATCAAAATTGCCTATACAGTCAATACGAACTGCAGTGCCTTAAAATTTCTTAAAGCACTAGTGCCTTAAAGTAGCATTTTTAACGCTCGTATGGAGTGCTAAAAATTGCATTTTTAACACGGTTGTAGAAAATAGTTATTTATGATATAAGTGTTAAGAGTACACAGTTCAGACCCAGTAGAAGCAGAGTTGCAGCTAATGAAAAGTAGGTTCTTCTTCTTCAAATTCCAAATCGAATATTTCAATGTGAAATAACCAAAAAACGAAGCACTTTTCGGGGAAAATTCTTTACAACTTTTTTAAAGTGTTTAAAAAAAGGTTTATTTTTGTTTTTAAAAAAACTTCTAACATTAAAAGTAAGTGAGTTCAAAATATTTTTGGTCCTTTTTATTTATTGGTAAAAAAATGGCGAAAATCACCCCCTAATTAGCTTCTCAAATAAAATTAATCGTTACCGCTTCACAAGTTACTTTACTATTGTTTATATTATTATGTATTGTTTATATTATCTATAAGTTTCATTATTCAAAGTGCTCGGTTTTGAAAAAAATTGGGTTTAAAATAAAGCATTTTTTAATTTAGACAAAAATCGGAATTGTTTATGGAATTACCTTAAAAATTATTAGTAATACTAAAAATCTCAAAGAGTAATAAAATGTACGTTTTGCTTTTGTGAATATTTATGAATATTTATGTTTTCTTGTTAGACAAAAATTGGTTACGCTATGGCTGTTCAAAATTTGCCTAAACTCGTAATTAGTTACTCGTTCAAGAGATTTTAACTACAGCTTTTTCAAAAAGAAGCTCTTTGAACCGATGAAACTTACAGATCGTATAAATAATACATAGACAAAGTAACTTGTGAAGTGGTAAAGATAAAATTTATTTGTGATGCTAATTAGGGGGTGATTTTCGCGATTTTTTTACCAAAAAATAAAGTTGACCAACAAAACTTTGAGCGCAACTCACTTACTTTTAATGTTACAAGTTTTTTTAGAAATCAAAAATAAACCTTTTTTTAAACACTTTAAAAAAGTTACGAGTAAAATGAATTTTCTCCGAAAAGTGCTCCGTTTTTGGGTTATTTCACATTGAAATATTCGATTTGGGATTTGACGAAGAAGAACCTACTTTTTATTAGCTGCAACTCTGCTTCTACTGGGTCTACAGACCTCATGTATACACCATTTTTTTCAATTAGCTATATTTTTGTTAAGAATATTTTTCCCGCTAAAATACTGACTTTTTGAGTTATCTCCGAAAAACCGTCCAAAAACATGTTTTATTTTGTTAAACATGAAGATATTCACTCGCAAATAACTCGAAAAGTATTGACTTAATGAAAAAATTCTATAGAACAAAAGTTGTTTAAAATTAGTCATTTTATCCAATTTCGGTCTTATTTTGAATGTATTTTTTTCACCTTCGAGAGGGGGGTATTCCCCTCAATTTTTGTAAAATGGAGGGGATGTAGAATTGTAAACTTTTTCTTATACAATAGACAATTTCAACTACTTCTTCCCAAATTTTCGCCTTTCCTTTATTTTTTTTGGGGTCAAATTGTTCTTTGATCGGGCTAAAGCACATAAGTAGGAGAGAAGAAACTGGGGGTGTGTTCAGCCTACTTTCAGAGCGATGGGACTCTAGATCCACGATATATTGTCTGTATATCAATATACGAAACAAACCACCTTTTGTCAGTAGGGCACGCAAATAAGTGTTAGATTTAATACTCTGCACAAGCAAAGTAAGAATAAATTGGTATGTGTCTGAAGAAACCTCATGTTCGGATCACAGACGAATTGACCTCAATTTATTTCCATCAGAAATTAAATACAGAAACCCTATAGATACAAAGTGGATAGGATATAGAGAATCTCTCAGTAAAAATTTTGAGGAAAGTGCAAACTTGTTTAAAGGCGTGGAGGACATAAATTCTGCAGCACAAGCGGTGAGCGAAGGTATTATGACGACTTACCCTGAAAACTGTTCAGAAAATACAAGAATAAAGGCAGTAATACAGTCTGGTGGCACAACGGCTTAAAGAAGCTAAGGGCAGAAGTCAGAATCCTATTTAATAAAGCCAAAAGTAATCAAGACTAAGATGCCTACAGGTATAAGCTAACGTTATACCGTTGATTGATAAATACGGAAAGATACGAAAGCCTATGCATTATTTTGTTGTCTTTAAATCCTCCCCGTATAGTGGCGCGTCTAGCTTAAATTTGTTGGAACTAGCCTTTGAGGGAAGTGTAAAATTCTCCCTACTCAAGGAGCTAGCCAAGAACACGCGGTTATTTTACGTGGTCCGTATTCAAAATTTTAACGCAGCAGTCACTATCATATTAATATGTATTATTTTTTTTGCTTTTGTTTCTGCAAAAATGTTGAAAATATAAATTGACTATAGAGTTTTTTTCACTAGTCTTGACCTCACAAGTAAAACTAGTAACTTTTCGAGTTATTTGCGAGTGAATATATTCATTTCTCAAAAAATAGTACGTTTTAGACGGATTTTCGCAAATAACTTAAAAAGGAAGTATTTCACCAAAAAAACATTCATAGCAAAAATACAGCTTATCAAAAAGTGAAAAAAATGTTTTATATAAATATGACATATAAAGTCGTAGATCCAGTAAAAGCAGAGTTGTAGCTAATGAAAAGTAGGTTCTTATTATTTGTCAATTCAAAATTGAATATTTCTACATGAAATAATCAAAAAATTAAGAACTTTTCGGAGTTTTAGTTCTCGTGTGAGTCGGACGTGTCAATAGCCGGTGCTGACGAGTAATCTAAACGCTTTACAAATACGAATAATAAGTATCGATAATTATTCAAATAATATATAGACTAATAACTCGCGTTTTTGTTTCTATTTTTTAATTAAATGAGTGCGGACACGGGCGGTAAACCGCCCCCTGAACCTGATGGACCTCCCAATACCACCCTTAGTAGTCCAGATATTGAAATGGAATCCCCTAGCAATTTTAAAGGTTTTAGTAAGGCTGAACTCAACCAAACTGTAAGTACTTCCGATCCTATTAAATCTAACGATGACAAACAAAAAGAAATTTTTAAGTATACCATAAATGACCGTGGACCGTTCCATATATATGTTGAAAATAAAGATAGCGATCTTAAAGGTAAACTTAATGCATTAAAAATTGGTGACATTATTCTTACAAAATTCCCAGAATTAGATAATAAAATAATTAGTATCGATACAATTGGCAGAAATAAATTAAGAATTAAATTTACGGATTCTAAAAACGCTAATTACCTTATCGACAAGAAAGACGATCCGGTTTTTGTTAAAAACAATTTGGATGTTTATATACCTAAATTTATTATTATTAGACAAGGTGTTATACGGGATGTCTCAACAGAATTCTCCGATGAATATCTTAAAAATAAAATTAAAAAATTCGAAATAAATTCTAATTTTGAGGTAGTAAACGTTTCTAGAATAAATAGAAAAACGGTTACCGATGATAAAATAAATTATGTTCCTACTAAATCGTGTGTAGTAAGCTTTAAAACACAAGTACTTCCAAAATACGTTACTATAAATAAGGTGTTGAAAGAAATTGAACCATATCAACAAAAAGTCCTGCTTTGTTTCAACTGTTTGCGATTTGGCCACCAGGGGAAGCATTGTAGGAGTAACCCCCGTTGTAACAATTGCCAGAAAGACCATAATACAAAAGAGTGTCAGGAAACAACATTAACCCCAAAATGTTTTAGTTGTATGGGAGACCACTTCACAACAAATCTTAAGTCATGTCCAGAATTCAAAAGACAGAAATTAATTAAAGAATGCATGACTAATAGTAATATTAATTACCATGATGCCAACAAACAAATTCCCCGCAAATCTTATGCAGACGTAACATCAAATAACATTATTAAAGATTCTCATCAACAAAATTTGCCTTCTTCTAATTACCCTCTTGTTAACCAAAGTTTAAATAGCTCTTCTGTTACTCGTCCATTCACATTTTCGGCCAATAGTAATCATAATAAATATACAGTCGTCAAATCTTCTAAAGGCAGCAAAAGGCAGAGACCAAATAGTCCTGTCTTGACACAGTCAGATCCAGAATACACATTTAACTTTAGACAATCAGGAACTAATATTCCAATTATAAATAGTCCTTCATATAAAAATAATTTAAATTCAAATTCTCACACGCTACAAACAGAGTCAAACTCTGATATTTTAGATATAATTTTTACTATTGTTACCGAACTTTTTAAAAATTTTAGGGAAACTAATAATCCCAATGTTACTAAACAAGACTTACAGCAAATATTAATTAGTAAACAATTATTAAACGTGCACAATATACCAACTACTTCGTCGTCTTCTCAGCTATAAACAAACTCAACATTTTACAGTGGAACTGCAGATCTGCAGTTGGCAATAAAGAAAACTTAGAATATCTCTTAAATACAACAGAAACTACCATAGCAGCTTTGTCAGAGACCTGGTTCAAACAGGAAAGGTTTTATAACTTCCAAGGTTATAATATTGTTCGGTCAGATCGTATGGATGGTTACGGTGGGGTAGCCATACTAGTAAAATCCAATAGATTATTTTCAGAAGTCGTAGTACAGAAACCAGCAAGAATGATGTGTACATGCATCGAAGTGAAACTTCTACCTAATAACAAAGCAGTGTACATATTGTCAATATACATTAAACCAAAGACTCGGATAGAAGTAAGAGAATGGATACAATTTTTCGAAAACTTACCACGACCTTTTATAATTGCTGGAGATTTCAACGCTCATCATCTTTCTTGGGGTTGTGAGTTTAATGATGTCTATGGTGTTTCTTTGCTCAATGCTATTAATCACTGCAATCTTGTGTATCTCAATGATGGTGCACCCACACTTGTTACGTCAGGTAGAAAAAGTGCCATTGATCTGTCTATTTGTACGCAAGACATAGTACATTTAATATCTTGGTCAGTCATACAGGATCCTCATGGATCCAATCACCTTCCTATATATATGAAGTTTAATAACTCTGACTCAGGCGTACAAACCTATGGTCCAGTTCACAACATATGGGTTCTTAAAAGAGCCAACTGGAATCTGTACACGACAACACTAGAGGAAATGAGCACCGCATGTAACTACAACAATTTCATAGACACGATAAACTCAGCTGCAAACATTTGTATCCCGAAAAGAACAATAATAAGAAATAAGTACTGGAAGCACAAACCAAAACAATGGTGGAATGAGACCTGCAACAACATTGCTCATAGGAGAAAAGAAGCTTTCAGATTATGGAAAGAAAACCCAAACATACAAAATTTACTTGAATTCAAACGAGTTGATGCCATCGCAAAAAAAACATTCAAAGAAACAAAAAGAATTCAGTGGAGGAAATATGTTGAGAGCCTAAATCAGACAACTCCCATCACTGAAGTATGGAAAAAGGTAAATAGTTTTAAGAATCGTAAGCAGCAGAATAAGTTACCTATTGATCTGGAAGCGAATTGGATAGAAGAATTCCATGCCACAATCTCACCAGACTGGGCAAAAGAATGCATAGAATACAATCAGTTATCTTTAAAAACTGTTCCCAGAAACAACTTGTACTTACTTGAACGTTTTGAGATGTGGGAATTAGAAAGATCGTTGAAACTATCTAATAATACTTCACCAGGCGAGGACAATATAACTTACTCCATGCTGTTTCACCTCCCATTTAAACATAAAAAGTCTCTATTAGAAATCTATAATAGTATCTGGACTGGTGCAAGTCCTATTCCGGATAGCTGGAAGAACTATATAATATTACCTATTAAAAAGAAAGACAAACCGCTAGACCTCTCAAGTTCGTACAGACCTATATCCCTGGCATCTTGTATTCTTAAAACTTTGGAAAGAATAATAAAGAATCGATTAGAACAATGGCTAGAATTTGAACACATCCTACCAAACTCACAATATGGTTTCCGGAAATGTAGGTCCACTCTCGAAGCTATTACTGTTCTCGTTACAGATATACTGACAGGATATACAATAAAAAAACATACAGCTGCAGTTTTTATTGACCTTTCCTCGGCTTTTGATAACGTAAATTTAAACATTTTATACCATAAGCTGACATCAATAGGAATACCTCATGAAATATGTTCATTTTTAATTTCACTATACTCCGATAGACGACTTTCACTAAAATTAAACCAAAATCTTCAAGGATCCCGAACATCGAATTTAGGACTCCCTCAAGGCAGCATACTCAGCCCGCTACTTTTTATACTATATACAATGGACTTCGAAGTAAATTTGAATAACGTGAATATGATACAGTTTGCTGATGATATAGTTATCTACACCAACGGTACTACTATTTCAAATTGTCAGAACATTTTAAACACAAACCTATGGTCAGTTAAGCACTGGTTAGATTCAAACAACTTAATTCTTTCTGAAAAAAAATCTGAAGTGTGTATTTTTACTAAAAAAAGGGACATAACTCAAGTACAGTTACAACTGGGACCATATCTTCTTCCAATCAAAAATTGTGTTAAATACCTTGGACTCTACTTGGACAGAAAATTACTGTGGAAAGATACCATCCACCATGCAATAAAAAAAACCGAGAACACTATGAATATTTTGAGAGCATTCTGCCATACCAAATGGGGAGCAGATCCAAATACCGCTTTACTGTTCTATAAAACAATGGTTAGAAGTATATTAGACTATGGCAGTCACCTATATGGAACAGCAGCACATACTCACCGAAACAAAATAGAGACCCAGAAAAACACAAGTTTGAGAATATGTCTTGGTTATCTTAAATCTACCCCAATAAATATTATAGAAGTCGAATCTGTAGAACCTCCACTATCTTTCAGAAGGCAGCTAATTAGTCATAAATTTATGGCTAAAGCCATATCCAAAGAAGCCAGCTATCTTCGTAACATTCACGACCTCACTGTCCTAGTACTCACCCATCCATATTGGCACTCAAAAGCTACTCCACTCCTAGTAAACAGCTATACCACACTGGCACAAATCTCTAACTCCCTGTCTATCAACAAAACTATACCTATCTACACCGAACCTCCCCATGTTTTCTTTTCAAAACATATAAAAACATACTACCTGGACCCAAAAGAAAACTTTCTAGAAACCATTAATGGAAGATGGCCTGAACACCAATACATATATACTGACGGATCCAAGTTGAATGGAAAAGTAGGCTGTGCCTTTTATGACGCAAACTCTTCCCAATATTACAAGTTCAAGCTACCAGATGAGTGTTCCATATATACCGCCGAAACAATTGCCATAGCAAATGCATTTAGATACGTCCAGTCGAGAAACACACAGAATCATGTTATATTCACTGACAGTAAAAGTGCAGTTGACCGAATAACAAACTTGAAATCATCGAAAAACCTTACTAACATAGAGGCAGAAATATTAAAACTGAACTTTGAAGCAACAAAACAAAGGAAAACAATAACTGTAGTGTGGATTAAAGGGCACTCAGGAATAAAAGGTAATGATGCAGTGGATACACTAGCCAAATCAGCCACTGACACAGGCTACCATCTAACCACCAATATTGTTCCATATACAGATCTTACCTCCAAGTTTACTTCACATTTAAAACAATTGTGGCAGCAAGAATATAATTCATCAGTCACAGGGCTTAACTATGTCGGCCACCAAAATAACATACCATTGAAAAGCTGGTTTCATGAATTAACCAAACGAAACTTCATTGTTACAATAAACAGAATAAGATCTAATCATGCTATGACTCCTTTGTACAAATATAAAATAGGACTGGATGAAAACCCATATTGTCCATGCGGAGAAGTTGGTGATATGAACCATGTAATCCTAGAATGTTCAAGAAATAAGAAGAGCATAGAATCATTTTTCGAAGAAATGGTAAATCTCAAATTTTGTTTGCCAACCAGTCTAAATTGTATAATTTTTAGTAATAATATTAACTTATATCAATGTTTGTATAATCATTTAATTCGTTGCAAAATGAAATTGTAAAAAACTAACACCATTGTAAGCAATTCTGCGATACAAAATATTATTGTAAGTGTGTTCACGAAAAAATTAACAAAAAAAAATAATTAAAAAAAAGTTAAAAAAAAGTAAAATAATGATAAACAAATAAAAAAAAACAAAAAAAAACAATGAAAACAAAAAGGAAATAAAACTAAACAAAATACTACATAAATAAAGCATTAAAAAAAAACAAAAATATAATTAAAAAAAAAAAATAAAAAAAAATATACATATAAAAAAATGCACTAAACAGAAACACACATTTTACTAACACAATAACATTTATCCTAGGGTGTGAGAATTTGAAAAATCAATTTATTTATATTGGATCAAAAAAAAATGCTCCCTTTATATTTCATAAATAAAAAATAAGTCTGGCTAATTGGTTCATGCCAAAGCCAATTATAAAAAAAAAAAAAAAAAAAAAAAGAACTTTTCGGGGAAAACTCATCATAACTTTTTTAAAAAGTTTAAAAACAGCTTTATTTTTTTTTGAGTTTCTAGTATCAGAAGTAAACAAGTTGCGCACAAAATAAAGTTGATCCCCTTTTTTTGTAAAAAAAATTTAAAAATCACCTCCTAATTAGCATCTCAAATGAAATAATCAGTAGCGCTTCATAAGTTACTTTGCGTATGTATGCTTATAGAGGATCTGTAAGTTTCATCGGTTCAAAATGCTTATTTTTGAAAGACTGTAGTTAAAAGGGCTTCAATGAGTCACTAATCACGAGTATGCAAATTTGGAACAGCCATATCTTAACCAATTTTTGTATTACAGAAAAACAAAATATTTAGAAAAGCAAAACCTTTACACTTTGGGATATTTCGTATCACTGATAATTAGAAAGTTATTTAAAAAAAAGGAATTTTTTTTAATAAAAAAAAAATACTGTAAAACTAAATTTACGATAAAACTTACAGATCATATTATAAACAATACATAAGTAAAGTCACTTGTGAAGCGGTAATAATAATTTGATTTTATTCGTCTTGAGGGGCCAAACGAAAAACACAAACAACTTTTTTTCTTTTTAAATCGTGTTCTGTTGTGATTTATACCAAATTTATAGCATCTCTTTCGAAATAAAAATTTTATGCAAGTTCCCTTTTAGAGGGCGATTTTCACGCTTTTTTAAAGCTATCTTTTACAAAAAAGGACCAACTTTATTTTCAGCGTAACGTGCTTACTTTAATGCTAGAAACTTTTTTAAAAACAAAAACAAAGCTTTATTAAACACTTCAAAAAAGTTGCGATGAGTTTTCCCAGAAATGTGATTCATTTTTTGGTTATTTCACGTTAAAATATTCGATTTGGAATTTGACGAATAAGAACTTACTTTTCATTAGCTACAACTCTGCTTCTACTGAGTATAAAGACTTTATACAGACATTTTTTTAAATTTTTTATAAACTATATTTTTATTGAAATACTTTTTTCGATAAAATACTTACTTATTGTGTTATTTGCGTAAAACCGTCTAAAAACGTGTTTTTTTTTGTTAAAAAACGAACATATTCACTCGCAAATAACTCGAAAAGTATTAGCTTAGTGAAAAAACTCAATAGAACAAAACTTGCTACAATTAGTCAGTTTATCCACTTGATAGATACTAGATAGTATTACACTTATTGATATTATAGCTACCTAGCCTTATACAAAGTGGATTTAGAAAGTCCACATCTACATTAGACAACCTAGTGGATATTGAATCTGTAATTCATGGGTCATTTGAATGTGATCAAGTATGTTTGGCTTAGGCTATCTTTTATTATATTTTATAACGCGTGCCATTTGGGGATTAGATATAAGAATTCTATTAAGTTGGTCAATTCCAGGAAATATAAAATTTATTAGTAATTTCCTATATAGACGAAACTTATTCGAATAGACAACGTTCTTTTAGACTGAAAAATCCAATTAAACGACATTCCTCAATGGTCTACTCGTTGCACTTTTCCTTATTGCCATCAATGACATCGCTAAATCACTTAACCCACTAGTCATTTAGAAATTAGAGAATTGGTCAAACACTACTGGCCTAGAATTTTCTCCCACCAAAACGGAAACAATAATCTTCAGTAAAACTCCCAGAAGCACATTATACTACCAAAAATCTACCTAAAGAATTTCTTCTTCTACTTTTTCTTTTATATAGGCAGTACTGCCTGTTTTTCTTCAACGGTGCCTTTCATTCTGTCCCTAAATTGTCATTCCCCCTCTTTTCCTTGGGCGTCCTATACTTCTTCGGCCTAACGGTGACTTGTCCCTGGCTATTCTTACTATCCTTGATTCAGACATCCTGCTTATGTGTTGATTCCACTCTTCTTTTCTATTCTTTACCCAGGTATTTATATTGTCTACATCACATATGCATCTGATTTCCTCACTTCTTACCCTGTCCTGTAGTCCTTTTCCAGCAATCCTTCTTAAGATCTTCATTTCGTTGGTCTCCAGACGTCTTTGTATTTTGCTTGCATCTGGTCCTGTTTCGGCAGTGTAAGTCATAACTGGTCTAATAACTTCAGTCAAATGACTTATATATTCGGTCCTTTGTTTCCACTCTAAGGTGTTTGTTTTTCCAAATTGTGTCGTTTAGGCATCCGGCCGTTCTACTGGCTTTAATTATTAGTCTTTAACCTCTTCTTCGATATTATTGTCGGCTGATAGATTAATTCCCAGGTATTTACTTTTATTGTCTAAGTCCAATTTGCATCTTATTGGTTCTTTGGATATTACTAAGCTTTTTGTTTTTTGGGCTATTTTCATATTCATTTCTTTTGCGTTAATGTTGAATTCGTGCAGTAATCTTTGTAGGTCGTCTTCGCACTCTGCTACTAACACGGTGTCATCAGCGTAACAGAGTATTTTTTATCTCTTTATCGCCCATTTTTTACCCTCTTTTTTTCTTCACTTGTTTTATTATTGCATCCAGCGTTATGTTAAACAGTAGAGGGCTTAGTGAATCTCCTTGCTTAATTCCTGTGTTTGCTTCTATATGGGTTCTGTTATTATTCCATTGACTTTCATTTTTATTTTATTTCGTACATAAATGTTTTCTATCAGTTTTATAATATCCAGTGGTAAATTTTTGTCATATAGTAGGTGTATCATATTTTTTAATTGTATTCTATCAAACGCTTTCTCTAGGTACATAAAACAGAAAAACCCTCGCTTGTTATATTCTAATGATTTCTCTGATATTTGTCTTATCACAAAAACTGCATCGTTATGATCTTCCACTTCTAAATCCTTGTTGTTCAACCGATATATTTATGCTCGCCATTATTTTCTTCATCAGTATTTTTGTTGTGAGTTTCAGTATAAATAGTGCTCCGTAAATTTATCCCTCTATAATTACTGGGGTCTGCCCTATCACTTTTCTTAAATAACGCTAAGATCTGAGTGGTACTCCATTCTTCTGGAATTCTTCCTGTATTTATTATTTTACTTATCAGGATATTCAGTTCTTTGTGAAGCCTCTCTCCTCCATATTTTAAAAGTTCATTAGCTATTCCATCTTTCCCTGGTGCGTTTCGATTTTTCATCTGTTTTAAGGCGTTCGTTATATCTTCCTCTTTAATTCCTGTTTGCTCATCCGATTCTAATCCTGGTTTTCCAGTTCTTCATGATTAGCTGTTTGATACAGGTTTTCTAGGTAAGTCGTCCATGTATTTGTATCAATATGTTTTACTTCTATCAATTCCTTCATCTCTGCTGTTTGACCTCTTATCATTTTCCACATTTCCTTTTGCATCCCGTATAAGTCGTGCTCCATCTCTTTTGAAAATGCTTACCAATGTTCTGCTTTCATATGTTTGTCTCGTTCTTTTGAATTTGTATTCTAGCTAGATTTTCTTTTTTTCTTGGCATTTTATTTTTATTTCTTCACAGATCCATGGTGTTCTCCTTTTCTTTCGTATATGTTTACTTATCTTACGTTCTCCAAGTGCGTCCGTTGCTGCCATTTTGATATTATCTCTAATCTTCCTCAACCTTTCTTCTATGTCTTCATCTAGTGTTATGTAGTTTTCGTTCAGTACTTTTTGCAGTCTTTTCTGGTATAGATCTCGTGTTGACAAGTCTTGTAGCTGTTCTACCTTTATTCTTGTCTCACATTCAATAGGGTCTTTTTTCCTGTTTTTTTTTTGTAGATGTGTTCCGATTTTTCCAAGTACTAGGTTGTGATCACTTCCGATATTAGCTGCACTTAAACATCTTATGTCTGGTACTTGAGAATGATGGATGTTTCTGTTTGTCAATATATAATCAATATCGGATCTGTGTGCTCTTGTATTTTTGAATGTATATTTTTGTTGATCTTTGTGTCTGAAGAACGTATTGTTTATTCGAAATTCGTTCTGAGAGCAAAAGTTAATAAGTAGTTCCTAAAGAGTTTACAATAAATTATTCAGAATTGATTAGCCTCTTGGAAATAAAACTGGATAATCGTCTATCTTGGTAAGACAATATACACTCACTCCGACTGTCAGCTCAAACGGGCTCAACTTAATGAAAAATATTTCTCATAAACAATGGGATGTCGACTTCCAAACTCTTATGACTCTTCACTGAAATTTGGGTTTCAACCTGAGATACAATACGCTAAAGTGTTACGTTTGGCTTGTTCTCTTGTATGGAATGAAAGCATGGATAATAAAGGCCAGCTCCACTAACAAACTTGAAGTATTTGAAATGAGGTACCTGCACCGAATGCTTAAAATATCATGGACATACTTAGGGAAATATTGCGAGGAGAACGACATACTTGTCGGCAACTGGAACTCGAAGGAAACATAGAGGGTAAGAGAGGTCTAGAAAAAGATGTCATGGCTGGGTAATATTCGCCAAATGATATTAATGAAATTACTCTTAATAGAATAATGTAATCGTGAATGTATCTAATATCTCACCTGACAGTACAATGCACGGTGGACGCCTACGCAGAAATACACGGTACCAATACCCCAGAAGTAAAGTTAATAATAAATAATTCAATAATTATACTTAGTCACTATTTTCCCCCTAACTCGGAAAATATCGACCGCACGAAAAAACTTAGAGGAAATTGTAGGAAATCGCGATTGCAACAATTTACGAGTCCTTACCATTTTTCTCTCGAAGAGTTTAAAGTGGCCGAGCGGGTAACTAAGTCAATTTTATTTAAGTAAATACGGTTGCAATATCTCCAAACAAAATATACAATCATCATAAGAGACTGTAATTAACGAAAATAACTTCCTAATTTTTTATCGAGATTATGAGGCAAATAAGAAATGTACAATATCTAAAATCACCCAGTGAGTATTTTTCTCGTTAAATAATTTTTTTATTAAATAAATTATATTATTATATATATTATATAAAATTATTAAATAAACTTTAGAATATTCAATGATTTGTTTCAAGAATTCAAATTAAAAGACAAATTACAACTACAATTATTCTTGCTAATTTAAAAACGAGTTTAGAAAGTAATACATAGGTACACTCCAATAATTATTTTAAAGATTGCCATTGTTATCGTTGAATAAGAACTCAAATTTAAATGCATCAAAAGAAATAAATAATTTTTATTATAATCCGATCGACCCGACCGACCCCAAATTCCGATAACCAAAGCTACCTGAATACGTCTCATCGTTGTCTCAGGTAAATTCAATCTCGTACCTAGAAAGCTGCTAACGCTATCTATTTCTAAAACCACTGGTGTCGTACATAAACGCTCATTTAGTTTCGTATCTTCCAGTATAATTTATCAGTCAACGGTTATACAATAAAGGAATTCGGAAAGCCAAAAACAATTCATGGAAAGAGTTTTACAGATATCTTGGCCTGCTCTTGAATCCACTAAGTCCTGGCAAAGGATGGTTCTACCATCAAAAGACGACTAGACCAAGTTCTATAGATTGTGAAATAGCCACAGTAGTCACAAGACTAGGCAGAATTAGATAGACTATAAATTAATTTAAGCCATGTCTCCAGGGATAGGTGGCATATATCCAATACTTTTGAATATGAGATTAGAGGTATTGATGTCACACAGATGCAATATACTCTAAGTCTGTTTAGCATAGGGGAGGGGGTTGTACCGGAAATATGGCAATAGGTTAAAGTCATATACTTGCCTAAGGTAGGTAAAATATCAGGCCTAACACCAAAGTCATATATACCAATAAGCAATCGTCAATATGCATCCAACCTGGTAAATCTACGGAGTCAGTGTTGTATTATCTAAATAGGTTTATCTCAAAGTCAATACAGGACAAATATATAGGTATGGCTGCTTTTTTAGATATTGAAGGGGCATTTAATTCGATTCTTACGATTTCTTACAGTATCACGGCCTATGGTTACTTGGTGTACCCGCTGCAAGTCGCTAATCAATTCAAGTGCTGTAATTGTTGGTTGTCTTCTAGCGCTTAACACTAAAAATCGATCTTGAACTGCAGTTGGAGCGCGCTCACGTGCTGGATAACGTTAGGCTGGACTTCCAGTGTCACAAAATCGTCACCACAATAGACGTATAACACTTCGGGACATAGAGACGGAAAACTTTGCGCTCAGATAGATTAGTTTGCCGCATGTCACCTTGAAGAAGGCTTACATCCCTATTTATCTCATCCAAAGTTCAATGACGTCGTTCCTTGATAAAACACAATATTTTCAATGCACTAACTCAGTGGTTCCCAACCTTTTATATCTGGCGACCCACCTTCTGATGTTTTTCATATTCGCGACCGATCCCTCACCTCCATTGGTTGTAAGCCGGACACATTTGGACCAATTAGTTCCATTTTGCTAATAAAACTATCCAAGGAATCGAAAATGTCTTGGCCAGTTGTAGTGGTGTTTAGTGTATGGCAAAATAACATTTCTTCTTCAACTGATCCACTGAAACTAAACCTTACGAAGCATAATAAATTAGCTTTGTCAGCAATATCTCTACTTTCGTCTAATTGTAAAGAATAAAAGTCATTTTCTTTCATAGCAGATATTAAACTCTCCATTACGTTAACAGACATTTCCTTGATTCGACGTGTCACTGTAGTGTTGGATAGGGGCATGTTACATATTCTGTTGATCTGGTTTTTCGTCAAACAGAACTGACGAAATTATTTCCGCCCCGGGCAAAATGAGCGCTGCTCCCGCACGCAGCCCCCTGCTGTGTGCGGAGCGCTATTCTTTGCTATTAGCAAAGATAGCTGGTAAGAGGCCATGGTAATTTTATTTATTACCTTGTCCCAAAGCCACATTCTCCATATTCGATCGAGTCGAAATCAGTTCTTTGAAAAAACATCAAAGGTTTATTGAAGGTTTCTAGATGTTTACTTTTTACAACTTTTTACGACTCATAATGGAAGGGAAAGTGGAAGGAAGAAGAGGTCCAGGAAGAAGAAAATGCTCCTGGTTGAAGAACGTAAGAGACTGGACAGGCATGGCACACATTCGATACTAAGAACCGCTCAAGATAGAGAGCAATTTGCTGTAGTTATAGCCAACCTTCAGTCAGTGAGAAGGCACCATAAGAAGAAGATGTTTAGTTGAAATGTGGTTGAAATGAAGTTTTGAAGGCTTCATACTTTCGAAAGGTTTAGCTAAGATTTAGGAAACCGTATTGAAGGTATTCAGGGCAATATTTTCGTAATATTCTCTTCCCTTTATTAACATATGAAAATACCGGAGGTAGTTTAGCTCATTGCTAGAAGATGGACGAATGAGATCACCTTCGCCAGTAGATTGCAGTTTTCTCTTAACACAAGACACACTTTTCAGGCAGTTTTCCATCGTTAAATAATATAAAAACTAGTGAAAACTTCACTACTTTTAAACAAAACCAACGCTAGAAAGAGTATTAAGCCACTGTAGTATGTTATTACTCGGGCAAATACCAGACTACCAGAACCAGATTGAGAACAAGAACCGAGTGTTTGGGTCCGAGTAAGAGAGCGAGTGGGAGAAAACCGGTCGGACTGGCGCCTGGGAAAAAACCGGTCTGTTGTACGTTACTCAGCTGCTGTAAGAGCCACGCGGCGACCCACTTGAAATCCGCCCGCGACCCACTAATGGGTCGCGACCCACCGGTTGGGAAACGCTGCACTAACTAAACAAGAACTTTATAACACGAACAGAATCGGAACTACCAGAATATTTACTGCAGTATACAAACCATAGTTTTTTCTCTCCTGTTAAAAACGTTGTCAAATATTCATTATCACTTTTGCCGTTTTGTTTTACTCACAAAAATATACAGAATGAGTAACTCTACAAATTTATTTGAAATTAAACGACAACATGTATTTATTTTTATTAATTTTATTGTTATATATCCTTAGACTTTTCCGATGTGTGTATACAGTGATGAGCGCGATAATAACCGGCAAAATAGCGCAAAAGATGGAAAACATAATACATTGTGAAACAAAAAGAGATGAAAGTAGTAGAGGTGGAAATGGTCGTTATAAACGTATAAATTAACATTACATTACATAGTTTCCCACCTTTGATACGTCCCACCTTTCCCACCTCTGATACGTCTAAAGGTAAGAAATTATGTAATTTAATGTTAATTTATACGTTTATAACGATCATTTCCATCTCCACTAGTTTCATCTCTTTTTGTTTCGCAATGTATTATGTTTTCCATCTTTTGCGCTATTTTGCCGGTTATTAGCGCGCTCATCACTCTATATCTATCTATTGTTCTATATATCTATCTACCTGTCTAGTCTCTGTTGCTATTCTGTTACTGTACATAGTAATGGTTAAAGTATCCAAAGTTTTTATAGAGATGACAGGATATTTTATGGCGGTAAATTTAAATGAATTCCCATTATTCCGAACAAAATATTTTCCATGAATGTATGACAGTTCGTTGTTTGGGTAATGCCGTGTGGATTCTCTTCGTCCCATAAGTGCATATTATGCGAATTACTGACTTCATCTCTTGTAAAACCGGACTAGTCATTGAAAAGAACTTTATAAAAAACGTGTTATCTACATCATTATGTTTATTCTAACATAGCTAGGTTTCTAAGAAAGCCTATTATCTCTTATGGAAAAACATTAATAGTCCATGTGGTGAGACCGCTCCCGTCTGAAAAACATTTCTGATTCGGTTTCTTTGTGGATTCCTATTCAAAAATGTCCCCTTTAAACAAATCTGAAGGGTGCCGGGCGGAATTTTTGGGCAGAAATTGTTTAAACAATTTTTTTAAACAAATACAAAAGATCGTGTTTTTTTGTTACATATATTTTTAGATTTTTTGGGCCAATCTAAACAAGAAAGGTATCTTGTAATTTTTCTCAGAAATTGACAGTTTTGGAGTTATAGGCGATTTAAAATCTGAAAAATGCGAAAATACGCATTTTCGAGGCTTAAAAACTCATATTTAAATTAGTATTTTTGAGGTTGCCAGATACTTAGGACTGAAGACTGAACATTCAGCTTCAAGATTCTGAAGAGTGATCGGGTCTAACTTTAATTTATACCGTTGTTTTTTAATTGTTAAATATGCGTGTTTATCCGATTTTTTGGCCGGTGCGGCGCGCTCCATTTCAAAAATCTCCTATTTGCATCCAAAAAATATTTTTTCTAGATTATTTGTGATATTCTAAATAAAATAAGTTTCTTGCCATTTTTCTCAAAAGTTAATAGTTTTTAAGTTAAGCGATTTAAAATCCAAAAGATGACAAAAAAACGCATTTTCGGATTTTAAATCGCTTATAACTTTAAAACTATTAACTTTTGAGAAAAATGTCAAGAAACTTATTTTATTTAGAATGTCCCAAAGAATCTAGAAAAAATATTTTTCGGAGGAAAATAGGAGATTTTTGAAACGGCGCGCGCCGCACCCGCATAAATATCGGATAAACACGCATATTTAACAATTAAAAAACAACGGTATAAATTAAAGTTAGACGCGATCACTCTTCAGAATCTTGAAGCTGAATATTTATTCTACAATTTAAGTATCTGGCAACCTTAAAAATACTAATTTGAATATGAGTTTTTAAGCCTCGAAAATGCGTATTTTTGCATTTTTCAGATTTTAAATCGCCTATAACTCAAAAACTATCAATTTCTGAGAAAATTTACAAGATACCTTTCTTGTTCAGAATGACCCACAAAACTCAAAAATATCTCCGGGAGCAAAAAAACCTGATCTTTTGTATTTGTTTAAAAAAAATTGTTTAAACAATTTCTGCCCAAAAATTCCGCCCGGCACCCTTCAGATTTGTTTAAATGGGACATTTTTAAATAGGAATCCACAAAGAAACCGAATCATAAATTTTTCCAGACGGGAGCGGTCTCACCACACGTTTGTTCCATAGCCAGGTTCTAAAAACACCTATTCCAAGTTAATACAGCTTTAAAAAAAGTACTTACCAATAAGACAGTCCACTACATCATCGTCCTTTCCACAAAGTGGCTCGATAATTTTACTACAGTATTTTGAAATATAAGGATTCAATTCCACTCGTTCAGCTTCCATCTCAGTAAAAGATTCAACGATATCCTGACATTTTTCTTCTAGATCTTCTAGGTGGTCTTGAAGACACTGCATTTCCTCACCTTTCTTTAACTTGTCTTGACAGTAGAAACTCAGATCCTTAACACAAGCTTCTTCTATTTCGGGCTGCAGGTTCACGCTTACGGCTCTTTGTCGCATCACGCGCCTGATTTGCTGGATACACGTCTTGTCGATTTGTAGAGATTCTTGGGATTGATAAGCGTGTCTAAGAGAAGAAAATACCACATGAATAAGACTTGTTAAATGAGACCCGAAATATAAAAACTGACATCCTCACCAGCGCCTTTATACTGACGTTTAAACACAACTTATGCAACTATAAATGGATAACTTCTTCTTATGGTGTCAACTTCTTGCAAAAGTTGGCAACCATCATGACTATTTGTATTTTATTGATTGCTGTTCTCAAAAGGACATTTGATGAGCAGTTAAACCATTAATTACTTGTAGCAAGGCCTCATCTTTAACACAATTTTTAAAAGTATCGTACAGTACGGATCCGAAGCATGGCAACTAAATAAATCCCTAGAACGTCGCTTACTGTCATTATAAATGGACTTCTGGCGAAGATCTGCCAGAAAATCAAGACTGGATACCCAACGACAAAATATGAGAGACTCAACAACTTTATTGAACAAATTGAACGCAGGAAACGTATTATGTATGACCATCTCCAAAGAATGGATGATAGACGACTTCCTAAGCAAATAATAAAATGGGTAACAGATGAAAGAATGAAAAGAGTAAGACCAAGAAATGATAGGAGGTCATTTATAATAAATCATATATGATGATCCACAAAGAGCAATGTGGATGAAACACCAACCAAAACACATAAAAAAGATAAACCCAAACTACATCCTACATCAGATACATAAATAATAACTTATATGCACGCTTAATTTTTTGGATTGAATTTATTTGTCTGTACGCAAGAGGTACCTCTAAGTATAATTAAAATCGAAATCGAGATCGAAAAAATCTACCAGAACAACACCATAAGAGTAAAAGTAGATGAAGAACTAACTGACCCAATTGAAGCTGGCAATGAGATAAGACAGGGAGACTCCCCGAGTCCTCTATTGCTTAACCTGATCATGGATGAAATAATAAAAAAAGTAATAACAAATACAGGATACCAAATGGAAGAAAAACAACTTAAAGTAATCTGCTATGCAGACGACGCAATACTAATCTCTCAAAGTGAAGATGATTTACAACGTATGCTGAACAAATTTAATATAACCGCTAGAAAATTTAACATGTTAATTTCTCCAAAAAAGACTAAATGCATGGTTATAACAGCAAATCTAATAAGGTGTAAATTATAGCTGGAGGGTCAGATAATAGAACAAGTCATGGAGTTTAAATATCTAGGCATCACACCATCTAGCTACGGAAAGCTCGAAACAGAAGTGGAAGATCAGGTGAATAAAGCAAACAGATCCGCAGGCTGTATGAATGAAACAATACGGAGAAATAAAAATATTGGAAAAGAAGTGAAAGGCAGAATTTACAAAACAGGCATGTGACCAATAATGACATACACGGCAGAAACACGACCTGGTACAGAAAGGACAAAAAAATGCTAGAAACAGCAAAGATGAAAAATCGATGGTAAGACACTATGGAATAGAGCCAGAAATGCAGATATACGACGGAGATGCAAGGTGGACAACATTAATAACTGCGTGAAAAACAGAAGAGTAGAATGGAACGACCACATAAGCCGAATGACAACAAATAGAGTAGTAAGGACGGCCAGAGACGGTTCCCCAATAGGAAGACGATCAGTGGGAATACCACAAAAACGATGGAATGACAACTTACTGGAGGCACATGAAAAACAGACAGAGTCATGTCTACACAAAAAGAAGAAGAAGAAGAAGAATTTGTCTGTCTACAGTAAGTTTCATGATCATCTAATATATTTTTATGTTTCAACAATTTTTTATCTTTAATTTTCGACCTTGTTGGGGTTTCCCCACCTCGTAGAAGATATGCCACTAAATGTGGGAGAGAAATCTTCAGACTGGAAATTGGGCTTTGATAAACAAGAGAAAAGAATTATATTTTGTCAAATGAATTGTGCATATAATAAAATTTACTAGAACAGGCCTTTGCCAAGAAACTTTACCACTTTTTATCACTTCGTGATAAATCGGTACTAATACACGAATGGTTGGCTCTTTGGTCGGAAACGAGGTGTTTACACACTCAATTAATCAATCAAGTTAGTAAAAAATTAGCCTTTTTTCGACATACCTGAAAGGACAGTGTTTGACATTGAAATGTGTAGTATGAGATATTACAGAAATACTACCATCTTGGTATTCATCAATTTTTTAGTGGAACAATTTTTAAATTAACAACAAAAACGTCAAACTTAGTTTTTTGCTCATACTTAAAAACTTTTTATTTAAAGATTTGACGTTCACAGGTAACCTTTTCAGACAAAAAAGATACATCAAATGAGATAGCTAGATGAAAATCGGTTAATAAACAAAAAAGTTATTGCAAAACGGACGACAAAATCGCTGTTTTTGGATATTGTTAATAACAATTTTATTATTGATTAAAATTTGTTTAAATGTATCTAAACTTGAGGGTATTATAGTGTTTGAATGGTGTGCAAAAAATGGTCCAGATCTATTAAATAGTTTTTGCGAAATTGAATTTGTTTATAAAATTTTTTGAAAAACGAGTTAATTTCTGAGGCTGGTCCAGTTAATTTGGCTGACTGGATTTCAATGATCTGGGGCTTATTTCCTTCGATAAGATGTATACTAATAGCCTATGAAAAAAATTAAAAAAAAAGTTACATTTATGTACTCAAAATTATTTGTTAATAAATAGCCCTTTTTAAGCTTATAAACAATTACAATAACTCCGTGGAAATTAGATCAAATTAAATGGCAATAAAAAATAGGGAAAGCTCATTAAAATGCACAACTTAAAAAAAATAAAAGTGCTATCGTCCAGGGGGGGCTGAGATGGCCCCTTTTAAAAAAAATCACTGTTACATTAATTACCAATATAAGAGCTGAAATTAACCAATCTTTTATAAGAAAAGTCAAAGTTTGCAACAAAATTTTTAGCTAGAAAAAATATTACAAATTGTTTAAACAGAAGTGTTATAAACAAAGAGTATTTTGCGTTCCGAGTAAAAAATAGTGGACGTAGCGGCTGGCGTAGCCGAATGAGACTGAATTCGCGCGCTATTATACTAATAGCCAGTATAGGTGAAATTTGCTAGTCATTTTAGACACGATAAGAGCCTAAACTTAAATAGTAGAACCTAAAAGAAAACGTATGAACACTATGCCGTCACGTTTTAGGGGCGCACATGCGTCGACAGTGGCGCATCAAAGTTTCCACTTATGGACGGGATAAATAAATTAAAAGTTAGCCTCCTTCACTAATAGAATTTAATTTTTTTCATTTTTTAAGTTCTATGTGATTAACAAGTAAGACTGATAATACGTAATAACCTAATTTTAACCCACCACCCCATTCCTCCTTCCGCCACCCTAAAAAAACATTTTTCGTCTTTATTTTTTTTTTAGGTGGAATGCAATCAATTTTTAAATTTCAAAAATATTCACATGAACAATTGAGGCTTTTAAAAAACATGTCTCTTTTTTATGGACCTGTAAATTGAGTGTACATAACCTCTAATTAAAATATTTTTTTTCGGAAAAAAACGTTTAACTTTTTTTGGGGATGGCTGCGAGTCTAATTTTTTTTAATCTTGTGTATATTATCAAACACTATATTCCTAATTTTTATAAGATTTTTCGTAAGGTTCGCCACTTTCAAAAATCCGAAAAACTGTTTTTTAGATGGTTTTTGGGGATTTTCCCTATTTTATAGACGTCAAAATACATAGATCAAATCAATGTATCAAAGTCAATCGTGTGTTTTATAGGTTATATGAAAATTAAAGTAACTGAGTTAATTAGAATATTTAAAAATACGTTCAAACCCCCAAAAATCAATAAAAAATAGTTATTTTGGATTATTGAACGTGGCAAACCTTAAGGAAAAGTCTGAAAAAAATTAGAAATGTAGTGTTTGATAAAATACATTAAATACAAGATTAAAAAAATTAGACCTGCAGCCATCCCCAATTTTTCTCTGAACAAAAAAAATATTTTTTTTTGAGGTGATGTACACTTAACCTACAGGTAGGTCCATAAAAATAGACATATTTTGTAAAAGCCTCAATTACGCGTGTGAATTTTTTGAAAATTAAAAATTGATTGCATCCCTCCTAAAAAAAAAAAATCGGAATTTTTTTTTTGGTTTTTGATGGTGGGGAAGGTGTGGTGGGTTAAAATTACGTTATTAAGTATTACTAGTCTTATTTGTTAATCACATAGAACTTAAAAAGTGAAATAAATTGAATTCTGTTAGTGAATGATTTTTTTGTGAGTGACCTTTTAATTTATTTATCACGTCCATAAGTGGAAACTTTGATGCGCCACTGTCGACGCATGTGTGTCACTAAAACGTGACGGCACAGTGTTCATACGTTTTCCTTTAGGTTCTACTATTTAAGTTTAGGCTCTTATCGTGTCTAAAATGACTAGCAAATTTCACCTATACCGGCTATTAGTGTAATAGCGCGCGAATTCATTCTCATTCGGCTACGCCAGCCGCTACGCCCGTTATTTTTTACTCAGAACGCAAAATACTCTTTGTTTATAACACTTCTGTTTAAACAATTTGTAATATTTTTTTTAAGACAAAAATTTTGTTAAAAACTTTGACTTTTCTTATAAAAGATTAGTTAATTTCAGCTCTTAATGTTGTTAAATCAACGTAACAGTGATTTTTTTAAAAAAGGGGCCATCTCAGCCCCCCTGGATGGTAGGACTTTTAATTTTTTTTTTAAAGTTGTGTATTTTAATCAGCTTTCCGTATTTTTTATTGCCATTTAATTTGATCTAATTTCCACGGAGTTATTGTAATTGTTTATAAGCTTAAAAAGTGCTACCTATTTATTAACAAATAATTTTGAGAACATAAATGTAACTTTTTTTAAAATTTTTTTTCATAGGCTATTAGTATATATCTTAACGAAGGAAATAAGCACCAGATAATTGAAATCCAGTCAGCCAAATTAACTGGACCAGCCTCAGAAATTAGCTCGTTTTTCAAAAAATTTTATAAACAAATTCAATTTCGCAAAAACTATTTAACAGATCTGGACCATTTTTTGCACACCATACCCTCAAGTTTAGATACATTTAAACAAATTTTAATCAACAATAAAATTGTTATTAACAATATCCAAAAACAGCGATTTTGTCGTCCGTTTTGCAATAACTTTTTTGTTTATTAACCGATTTTCATTTAGCGTATCTCATTCGATGTATCTTTTTTGTCTGAAAAAGTTACCTGTGAACGTCAAATCCCTAAATAAACAAGTTTTTAAGTTATGAGCAAAAAACTAAGTTTGACGTTTTTGTTGTTAATTTAAAAATTGTTCCACTAAAAAATTGATGAATCCCAAGATGGTAGTCTTTTTGTAATATCTCATACTACACATTTCAACTGTCAAACGCTGTCCTTTCAGTTATATCGAGTAAAAACCTAACTTGATTGGTCTAACAATGTTAAAAACGATCTTCAGCGCTTTGGCCGAAAAATTGAAACCATCAACATTAACTGTAAGATGCAATCTCAAGTTAGGTAATACATGACCCGAATGTTTGGCCACTTGGCCGGAAACGAGACCATTATCATTCACTTAAGTTTAAATACGATCTTTGGCACTGTTATCACTGGATCCCGCGTACCAAAAAAAAGTTGATTAATGGCAAGCTGAAAATTTGTTAATAGTTAAAGGTGTCTAGTCGGACAAACTTGGATGGGGAACACTGGAACAGGGGAAGTTTTACTTGTGGAACAGGTTAAAAATTTGGAACGTTAGACTACGAAAACGTTCCATGTATTTTGTCGGACAGAACTTCCAACTGATTTGTTACCATTTCATTAAACTCTCATGCAAAAATCAGACTGGTGTTTATCACCAACTGGGCATTTTAATGAGTGGAACACGAAGAACATGTCAAATGACAGGAATCATGTTGGTTAGTAATAGCAGTCTGATTTTTTCATGAGAGTTTAATTAAAGGGTAACAAATCAATTGGATGTTATGTCCGACAAAATACATGGGACGTTTTCGTAATCTGACGTTCCAAATTTTTAAACTGTTCCACAATTAAAACTTCCCCTGTTCCAGTGTTCCCGTACATCAAAGTTTGTCCGACTAAACACCGTTAAGCTAATAACAAATTTTCAGCTTGCTATTAATCAACTTTTTTTTGGTACACGGGATCCAGGTCTATGTGTCGAGCTAAATGAAGAGGGCTAATATTATCTAATAAACGAGGTATTGAAAGGTTCTTCAACAAAAATAATTTTTTCATTTTATATGTATAAGCATTTATACTACAAGCAGCGAGCAAAAGTACGTGTTAAAGAACAGCTGTCTTTTTAATACCTACTCGGAAGAGATCCTTTTTAAGGGCGAAACAGCTGGAATAAAGATAATGGAGTGCCCGTTAACATTAGATATGCGAATGCCACTGTCATCTTAGCCGAAAATATTGAAGACCTTAAGAAACTGGTGTACAGAATAGCGGCGTATATCTAATAATATGGTCTAACAATGAACATCAAGAAGACAAAATTTATGAGAATATCTAAAACTTAAAGAAATAACGAGAATCTCCTCATAAACGGAACCAATGTCGTATACAATGTCTACAGCATGTAGATCAATATCCATATCTTGGAATAATGAGCAGTTCCACAAATGATTACTTCCAGGAAATTAAAATTAGAATAGAAAAGGCTAGAGTAACATTTTAAGAAAATGAAAAGGGTGCTATGCATCAGTGATTTGAAGTTAGAGCTAAGAGTAAGGTCGGCTAGATACTACGTTTTCTCGACTCTGTTTTATGGAATGGAAGCTTGGACCTTGAATGCGGCATCAATGAAAAAACTGGAATCATTCAAGTTGTAGGTGTATAGAAGAATTCTGAAAATATCACGGATAGAACATGTTACAAACAAAGATGTTCGCAGAAAAATGAATGAAGAAGTGGAAGTCTTAAATACAATCAAAACCAGAAAAATGGAATATCTCGGACATATTACAACTTGCTCCAACTCATTATGCAGGGAAAAATTCAAGGAAAAAGAAGCATAGGGAGACGTAGAATATTATGGCTGCGCAACCTGAGAGAATGGTACAGATGTACATCAAATGAACTTTTCAGAACAGCCGCCTCTAAAGTCCGAATAGTTATGATGAAATCCGTCGCGAAGATGGCAGATGGTACTTGAAGAAGATTATGTGCTATTTCAATTCGTGATTTTAACTTGATTAGAGGTTCCAGGTATTTATATTGATAAAGTAACCCTATAATATAAACTGATGGTCTACTATTTGTTCATATTCAAACCATATTGGATACTAGCTTTCTTTTTCTACTGGAACAGTAAACTTTTTGAACTAATATTTCTAATAGTTTTGCTAGCAGTACGGTGTCATCTGCATATGTTTCATTGTATATTGAACAGTAGTGGCAAAAGTATACAGCCCTATCGTACTCCGCGTTTGATCTTGATATTTTCGGTATATTGGTTATCTATTTCGACGTTGGCCGTTAGTGCGTGATATAAGTTTTCTAAACTTCTGAGTTGTTTTTCATTCAGAACTTTCATTAGTGATTCATGTCGAACTCTGTCTAAAGCTTTTTCGTAATCCATAAAACAGGCACACATATCTTTGTTGAGGCACAAAGTCAGCGTCGAGTTAGCACATTTATACTAAATAATGTCTCTGTTGCGCGAACTCTATTTCGGAATCCAAACTGTGTCTCAATAATGTCATTTTTTTAGTATCCAATTTTTTGCACACGCATCATTAAGCTTACAGTTCTGTGATTTTTATATAATCATTAGTTTTGCATTAGTTTATTGAAATAGTTTTCTAAAGAATTATGATAATAAATGTTGACATTAATCAGTAATTGGGTATCGCTCCTGACTTGTAGATCGCATTAAGAAGTTCAGAAAGGATAAGTGATTTTTTTTTAAATATCATAATTAGTTCGATAGGCAGTCCGGCCAGGTGCCTTCCTGTCTAATCATTTTTTGCGTATAAACGGATATACATACCTGTAAAGACATGGCAAAACTTGTCTGGAATAACTGGGCCCTACAGAATTGTCAGACTCTGCTACGAAGTGACAAAATTTAGTCGCATCTTGACTGCACGCTCGGTACAACTGTGGATCAAGGACGAAATCTCTGGCAACGAAATACTGTATTTCTAGGAGAGCACTTTCGCAATCCTCCGTCATAACGTCCGATCGCATATTGTCCATCAGGCAGGAGATAACGCGACCATTGCCTCCGTGAATATTTTTGCATGCTAGATTGACAACTGGGTCACAAGCTTGACGTAGAACTGGGTCCACGTTCCAGTTTTCGCCAGCGTCCGTATTATGAATTAAATCTTCAAGCTAAAAACGAATGTCAATATAATAATAAGTGATAATACTACTACTAACACAGTATACAGACTGTTACAGAAATATAGTAGGTACAGTAGAAGGTGATATATTTTCTGAAACTATTTTATTGTGGCATTTTTGTATTAACTACTATTTTTATGAGAATAAACAATAGTTATAATTAAAAATCTGTATACGTTAAAATCTTTACGTTTCGATTTGCAATTCGGAAATTCGAAAAACGTCTATAGACGTCTAATTTTCATTGATGTAATGTGGCACAACGTATACAGGGTGTCACAAACTAATTTATCCAGGCTATATCTTTTAAACGAATAGAGATTTTCGAAGGGGGCAAAGCTGATCTATCCATTTGTAATACTCTTTAATATGGCGTAGAAAAAGCCATCCCCTAAATATTCGTCCCTTAGTTACAATCCCTAACTTTAATTTTTTTAATAGCATCCTGTATATTTTTCTATAGTTTTGGATGTGATCTTCTATCGTCTATTCAATAGATTTTTTAAAAATAAAATCGGTTTGTAAGTAATCAAGAAAATATCAGTTTATTTTTGTTAATTATGTGTCCCAGACTAATTTATCATATTTCTTAAACGAATATAGATTTTCGAATGGGACATAAATTGATCTATTCCATTTGTAATATACTTTAATATGGCGTAGAAAAAAATCATTCCCTAAATATTCATCTCTTAGTTACAACCCCTAACTTTAATTATTTTAATAGCACCCTGTAACTAAGGGATGAATTTTTTCTACGCCTTATTAAAGTGTATTACAAGTGGAATAGATAAGTTTTTGTCCCACTCGAAAATCTCTATTCGTTTAAGAAATATAGCCTGGATAAATTAGTCTGGGACACAATTATTAACAAAAATAACCTGATATTTCCTTGATCACTTTTACGAACCGATTTTATTTTTAAAAAATCTGTTGAATAGACGATAGAAGACCACATCCAAAACTATAAAAAAATGTACAGGGTGCTATTAAAAAAATTAAAGTTGGGGGTTGTAACTAAGGGATGAATATTTGGGGGATGATTTTCTCTACGCAATATTAAAGCGTATTACAAATGGAATAGATCAGTTTTTGTCCCATTTGAAAATCTCTATTCGTTTAAGAGGTATAACGTGAATAAATTAGTCTGAGACACCCTGTATAGACGGTATTTTTAAAATATCGAGTTGTGACAAAAAATGTCACATTACATCTACAGATGCATATGAAATAGGGCTTTTCAACAACAGTCATTTGATTCGAGATTCTGTCATAATATGTTGTATAATCTGTAAATACAGTGCGTCCATAAAGTAACGCATAAATTCATTATTTCGTAAACCGGCGACTCTAAGGAAAAATCCCGACACAGGTCGATTTTTATTTTTAATTTTCAATTTTTTGGCATATATATCATGTTAGTGACGTCATCCATCTGGGCGTGATGACGTAATCGATGATTTTTTTAAATAAGAATAGGGGTCATGTGATAGCTCATTTGAAAGGATATTCAATTCTCTATTCCATAATATAACCATTAACATAATTATTTATACAAGGTGTTCAAAAAAACATTTTTTTTTATTTAAAATAATTGAGACAAAAAGAAGAATGTATGTAATTTGTCTAATTCAAAATACGTTTTAATGTTGTCAGAAAACAGGAACAAATGTTTATTTGGCAAATAAATATTGTTTTTCGCTTAAATTCAATGTTAAAGCTGCCACCCACTTGCCTCTTGCCAGTTTAAATATTTCGTTTAAGCGAAAATCAATGTTTATTTGTCAAATAATGGCTTTTTCTGTTTTCTGGCAGTAATAAAACGCATTTTGAATTAAATAAATTACATACATTCTTCTTTTTGTCTCAATTATTTTAATTAAAAAACTGTTTTTTTGAACACCCTGTATAAATAATTATGTTAATGTTTATATTAGTGAATAGAGAATTGAATACCAAATAAGCAAAGTAGTGGGCAAATGAGAGTTCTGGCCGCACAACCCCCACCCCTTTTTGTACCCCCCACTCCTACCCTGTATACCCCCCACCCCCAATTATACAGGTGGGGGGTATACAGGGTAGGAGTGGGGGGTACAAAAAGGGGTGGGGGTTGTGCGGCCAGAACTCTCATTCCACCATTTTATACCACCACCACATTACACCCCCCACCACATTATACCCCACCACATTACACCCCCCACCACATTATACCTCCCACCACTTCATACCTCCCACCATTTTGTATACCTCCCACCATTGACCAGGTCAACGACCGGTCAAGAAGTCAACGACAGGTCAAGTAGTCAACGAACAGATAAGAAGTTAACAAACGGTTCAGAAGTCAACGAACAGTCAACGACCGGTCGACGACTGTTGAGAAATGAAGGATGGGAAATATAAAAAATTCCCCCGTTAAAGGTAGTCTATGAAATAAACAAGAATTAGTAACAACTTGATTTTTATTTAATACATTTACACCATCTACACCCAACAAGGTAGTTTCATTTAGTACTGAGAATATGTAGTGGGAGTTCACCTCATTAAAATAAAACAATTATTAGTACAAAAAATATGTTTATTAATTACTATCGCTGGTACAATAAAATCTAATTATAATATTATTACGTTTATGATTTACTTGAACCATCTTCAGGATCATGAATGTCTACGTCAATATCCTCATTACTACAAGTATCACCTTCATTATTTTCTTCTTTTCCATATAAAGCAGATGGGAGAAATTTTTTTATTCGAATTAAATAACCATCCAATTCTACAACTTTTAGTAACGATACAAATCCATATAAACAGATTTGGTTTTTAAGATACAAGTCGCAAATTTCAACACCTTTTTCATATTTTTTGGCTAATTCTATACAATATTCTGAAGAATATGGTGATGGACGCACTGCACCATAAATGGCTTCATGAGAAGCATCAAATTCCAAATTGGAGAAAAGTTGGTGTAAACTTTCAACACCACTCTTTAAATCCGTAACTTCGATGTCGGTAACGTAACACATCCACATTGTAAATATTAGTTACTAGCAGTGAAGCTGAAGAACGACTGTATAAGTTTTCTTTACAACACGTTATAAACTAAAACCCCCCACCAACAGATGGTTAGCACCCCACTACGATTTTATAATAAATCCATTTCAAAACTATCTACATAAAATTCACGCCCATCATTATTTTCTTCTTCTGGTAGAAGTAGTTTAGCTTGTTGGATTAAATAATCGAGATTGTTTTGTTGTTGATCAGGTGTAAACGTATCTATTTTGTAATGACCCCACGCTAATGTGTTAATAGTTCCAGGTATAACATACCTCTTATCATCGTGGGAAGTTAAAGCAACCTTATTTTTTAACTCGGTATACATTTCATGTAAATGCGACTTAAATGTATACATTTTACGATAAATCTTTGCATTAGCATTATCAACCACTTGTTTATAATCCGTAAATGTTAAAGATTTATTTATAACGTTTTTGGAAATCCCTTTAGCTTTTTTACAATGTTTATTGTTACTCAATGTCACACAATAAGCTTTGGCACCAGTACCACAAAAATTCGTAATTGGTTCACCTTTAAACTCATCCTTTAATTTACCAACTACTGATGGTGTTTTGGGTATATTAAAAATATTATCTACTGGGTAATTAGATGTATCAAATAAATCAAGGTTTTCTTTAATATCGCGGTACACGTTTTCTGTTTGAATATGTAAAATTAAAGAATCAGTGTCGGTATACAAAAGGGTTGCATCACCCATATATTTAGCTTTAATATAGTTGTAAAAGAAATCATACATACGAATTTTGGATATTTCTAAAATTGAAAAACCGACATATACCGGTTTGTCGTAAACAATTTTTAAAATATTCATTTGAATTGCGACTAAATTGTCAGAAAATATTGAAACTGAGTGGAAATTCGGCATACTAATAAATCCTTCAGCACCGATACTACCGGGTAAGTTTTCCCAGTGGGATAATAGTTTAATATCAACCCTTTTATCAACGTTTTCCATAGTTTTCCCATAAATAGAGTTGGTGTAATTCTTATATGTGCTTTTATCAAATTCATTATCTGAGGAATTACGTAAATTCGTATTCAATTCAATATAAGGTTTTAGCCACGGTGATTGAGAAAATTCTAGAATTCGATAAATTTTAGCCACCTTTAACCCTTGTTCAACACATTGTTTTAGATTTCTATAATGGATAATATATTTATGTTTCGGTAACAACGTTAATACAAGTTTGGGATCTTTACCATTAGGAGGTATTATATTTTCAGGGCAAAACGGTAAGTCGTTGTGATGATCATGCAATGTTTCAGGATATGTTAAATCAACTTCCAAAACATACCCCTTCGGAGATTCATCATCGATTGATAAACAATCAAAATTAGTGATTTCTACACCATCTAACCACCGAAAATCACCATGTGGAAGGTATTGACTCATGGCGTAACCATAAAGATTTGTTGCGTCTAAATAAAGAATATAGGAAGTAGGTTTAGAACAATCATAATTTTCACAATACTGATTATTTGCAGTAGCAAATCTAGTGCTACATTGACTTATACCTCCACGTATTCCCTTTTTAAAAAAATGAAGCATATCAATATCTGTTAATAATTCAAGCTGAATATTAGTTTTACGCAACATGGCATCCCAGCTAAGTGATGGAGCTGTTAAATATTGAGCAGGATCTAATTTATAATTAAATAAACAATTACGCCGAAAATTTTCAAAAACGTCAGCTAATAATAAAACATCCGACTTTAAATAAACATCAGAGTACTCCCCTAAATTTTTACAATCAAAAACTCCCCAAACTTGCTTAGCTCGTAAATATTTTTCATTGGAAATACCTTCACCTTTTAAAACATCGAAAAATTGTTCTTGTGCAGGTAAAGATATCTCATTAAGTTTTGAAAAGTTATCCAAGTATGAATAAGGGAAAACGCCTTTCTGTCGTAACAATCCGAACTCTTCATTTGACCGACAATATTTTCGTAACTCTAGACATTGATCACCGTCAAGAGTTTTACTTAAATTATCTAGTGAATGAGGTAAAAATCTGAAAGAATCTACAAACCTTAATTTTAAATATGTATTTTGTTCTAGACCGCGATCAACTAAAAGTAATTTGGTAAATGATATATATTTTTCTTTAGTTTGTGCAATAACATCAATTTTTTCGTTATTTTGAGCTAATTTTGTTATAAAAAGATGTGCATCGTAATTGGTTAAATTATGCATAAAAACGGGGATAAACTTCGGTAATTTGTAATTTAAATTACAAGCGTTATGAGCTGCTCCCGAAAACAACCCCGTTAAATGTGAATGATCTCTAACCTTCATTTCGTTAATATCGAATGGTTTATCACAAATGTGACAGCACTTACTTTCAAAAAATTGTAATTCCTCTTCCGTTGTGAGTTTTTTCATAGGTTTAATATGTTTAAGGTATTTATGATAAATCGTGTAAACTTCTTTTTCTAGTTTTTGAATAAATGTTTCAGCCACATTATCACCGCGGTAAATAATAAGTTGTGATAAGCTATCATCAAAATAACATTTAATATAAAAACCGAATGAATATGGTGTGTGCTGGTAGGTTTTAACAGTGAATGAGGAATTATCAGAAGGTGTCACATGTTGTATCGGTTGTAGTATACTTTCAAAATCAGCGTATATAACAAACGGAACTTGCATTTGTTTATGAAAGTTGGAAAACTGTAAGATATTTTCTTTTTGTAGATGCCCAAATTTATTGAGAATCATGTCTGTAGTTGGAAGCTTAGTATATACAAAGTTACAATCATTGTCTTCATGTTTGTGAAGACGTTCCAAGGATGAGAAAAATTGTAAACAACCATTACATAGAAAAGTCTGACCATTATGATGTGATTTTTGACTTGATATTAACCGCGATAAATTTTTAATATAACAATAATGACTATTCCCGTTATCATCAAAAATAAGTAATAAATTAACATGTGTAGATTTTTTAGATTTTGTATGATATAGTGGTCCAACGATTTCCAATTGTGTAACATTATTTTTAAAACATTCACCGACCCCAAAAACGTTAATTGAAATATTATTTAGTAATTCAAATTTTGGTATATCTGACAATTTCATAGGGAATTCTATATTATGGAACTGTAAGAGACTAGTATAATGCGGATAAGAAGTAGTAAGATTGGATTTACCTGTCGGGTTAAAAATGGATGCGTTTACCGCCCAACCAAAACATGCTTCATCTTTATTCATTATATTAATAACCGCTTTTTTCACCTCGATTTGTCGTGGCAACCTGATATATGAAGAAGATCGTAGAGGGTTGTACTTATTGATATTAACTTCTAATGATTGGATTTGTAAAAGACTCCATCCAGAATCCTTTTCTTGTATTTCCGAAACCTTGGGTAATATTTCACTAATAAAATCTTGATATGCTTGTTTCAGATTAGTAGAAATAGTAATAATTTGATTTTGAGTATTAAATGATTTTAAATCATAAGTATCTTTTTTAGGTATTGTATACATAGAGTAAAGTTCGACATTAACTTTTATCACTTTAAATTCGTGTAAATAGTTATGTAGAAGGCTCAAAACGTTACCCTCAATTTCATTAAAAAATTCCATGTGGTCAGTGTGATGTTTGCTGCTAGTTAGACGGTAACTACTAATACGATTTTTAAACGAACTTGATAGTTTCTCAACCCCACTGTCTAGATAATTAATAACACTTTTGTGTGAATTACTACGTAAATGCCCTGTTAGCCCTCTTCCACAAATTTTTTTATAACAATCTTGACATTCTATAATATTGGATCTAGTTGTAACTAAACGGGCATTAGATGCTTCTGCGGTAGGACGGGAAGTTGCTTCTGCAGTAGCCGAATAGTTTATATTAGCTGATGTATCAACACCTGACAGTTTTGCCTTTTTCACTTTATTATTAAACCGTTGTGGACAACTTTCCCGTTTATGTCGAGTTACACTGCTTCTGCTGGATAAAACTTTTAAACAGGAGTCGCACTGCATGTTTCTTGACTGAAAGGTGGTGGACGTATGACGCAAAAATAAACAACGACAAAAGAAGTGTGATGTATAAATATAAACCGGTTTTCGAATACCGGTTTTGAACTGGAAATACCAGTTTTAAACTGGTGATACCAGTTTTGGAAATACCAGTTGGATACCAGTTTTAAACTGGATATCCTCGTTATTTTCAAGTAATAACAGATTAGTATTTATATACTGATTAGTATATACTGACTATGAGGTAGGATGAAACAGTTTTTACCGCTTTATCGCGATATGTGTGATTTTTTCTAAAAATTAATGATAGCTTCACATTCTAGACGTCAAGACCTTTCATTAGTGTGGTTGGAATGTGGTAGTAAGATGAAAAAACAGGTTTTACCGCTTTATCGCGCTATGCTTGATTTTTTTTCTAAAAATAATGATAGCTTTACACTCTAGACGTCAAGACCTTTCATTAGAGTGGTTGAAATGTGTAAGTAGGATGAAAAAAACAGTTTTTACCGCTTTATCCTGCTATGCATGATTTTTTCTAAAAAATAACGATAGTTTTGTACTCCAACCGTCAAGACCTTTCATTAGAGTGGTTGGAAGGTGGTGGTAGGATCAAAAATAAAAAAACCTCAAAAATAAAAAAATATAAAAAATGAAAAAAAAAAAAAACAAAAAAAAAAAAAATTGAAAAAAAAAAAAAAAAATTGAAAAAAAAAAAAATTGAAAAAAAAAAAAAAGTTTTTTGTTAGAGAACTGGTTTCAGGAGGGCATCCACCTTTCTTTGTTTCAGAACTGGTTTCAGGACGGGCTTAAGAATCTACCCTACCACTTCGTTGGGTTGAGTTCTCTTATAAATTTCAGTTTAAGATGTTCGCTCAATTATTTAAGTCTTGTTTTTCAACCGCTTCCGATCCTGAAATGGATTTAGATTGTCATGAAAAGTGTGTAATCGCCGCAAAGCGTGTAATTTGTGAAGAGTCGCGTGAAGAGTCACCGGTACCGAGAAAAAAAAACGGTGTGAATTGTTTGATGTCGTTCCGTCGGTCATCTCTCCAGCGGTGCCGGAAGTGAGTGGGAGAGAGAAGAGAGCGTCGTCAGAAGACAGTATCATATATGTGGGGTGTGAAACACTAACCCCAAAAACTATAGAAAGGGAGCGCTTAATTTTAAAAGTTAAGAAAAATAAAGTGGTGGTGACTCCCCAAACTATTACTGTAGCGGCGGAGGTGCACGCTCCCCCAAGCACTTCAAGTGACTACGTACCTGTTATCGAGGATATCTCCGAGCCCGAAGACGGTACACCTGTGCTAACTTACTCCAAACCCTCTGTCGAGGATGAAATATTAAATATCGCTGATTATAAATGGGAAGAAATTGAGAAACCCATGACAGAGGTAAAAGTTTTAGAAAAAAAAATAATCTCGGAGTCACAGCCGTCACTCAATACTGTAGTGGCGGATGTTCTACAAATCACAAATAGCGATGAAGCCCACCACATCGCGTTTTGTGACGATTTCAAAGGAGGGTTAGTGGCGGCTCTAGAACGCCATCGGGACCGCCTCAAGAATAGGTTGGACGAAAATACCAAGGATAGCGATTTACTTGAGGAAGCTGTCCAGAATATATTTTCGTATGCTAAGAAAATGATGGAGGCATTTCATTTGGAAAAAACTCGCCTAATCGTTGATCTTAACAACACAAAAACTCTCCTAGCGAATGCTGTAAAATCAGATTCTCGAGGTAAGAATTTTTGATTATAATATATCATAACAATTTTATAGTCGGTTCGCTAAACTAGACACAACTAGCTAGTGATTTTAGTAGGTAATTTTTTGTTTTTTACCAATTTCACCAAAATTGGTAAAATTACTAACTATTTATTAATTATTAACTTAAGTAATTATTTTTTTACCAACTTGTTAAAATTACTTACTAAAATAATGACAATTACAATACTGATTATGTTTTTCGTTTGTTACAGACTTATTCAGCAAAAATGCCGCTGGTGATATCCGGAGATGCGGAATGACGGATGAGGGTGCATAAAGCGGTATATATTGTGTGAGTTTTTATACAATTTTTTATCTAATCTAACTTTACTTTTTACGAGCATAATAAAACAGTTTTTCACGAATTTTTACAAATTCTCTATTACGGAATTTTATTTCGTTCTTCTATTAATGCTATTTGTATATTAATACAACTTTTTACGTATCTAACTTTTACTTTTTACTAGCATAACAAAACAGTTTTTTACGGATTTTTACAAATCATATATTACAGAATTTTAATTTGTTCTTCTATAGTGTTTATAGTGTCTTATACTGTTTTCTATAATGTTGTTATTTCTTTGTTACAGATTCTACCCCGTAGGCGGCCCCCTGCAACCCTGTATAGTTAGTATGCATGATTTTTAAAAGTGTATATATTGAATCATAGTTTGTATTTATGTTTATTTTTAGTTAGTATTAATTAATTTTTAAGTGTATATATTAAATTTTATATTTATGTTTATTTATTTATTTTCTAATAAAAACGTATTTAACAATATACATGAGTTTTTCTTACTTTAAACTTAGAGAAGTATTTAATTTTTATAAAATAATATTTATGACAAAGGGGGTAAGAAACAAATTTACTTTAAAAAGTTAAAATATTATTTTAAATCAAGCTTTTATACCTATCAAGTTCATAATTATTCTAGCATAACTTTATTATCATTTTGAATCAACTTTTTGTGAACCAAGTTCTATAGTTCGTCCAGTCTAATTTTTATAAAATTTCTTCTCTCCATCTTAGTAAGACTTATATCGTCATTTACACCATAATTCGATCGCTTTAAAAGTAGTTTTAAATAAAAAGCAAAAAATTATAATTTTGGTATCCATCTTAACCGCTTTCAACATAAAGAGTAAAAAATAAGCTTTTTATTATCAAACAGTTTAGTATTAATTTTATGTTTGGGTAGTAAAATATAACTTAGCAGGTTGCAGTATAACATATAATTTAAACATTTATTTAAAGTTGTATTAAATCTTGTTTTAAATGAAAAAACAGTAAAAATTGTGGTTTGCAGGTTGTAACAAAAGGGTGGAAATAAGTTTGTAAATAATTTATTATCAATTATATTTTCAGATGGTATATAAGTATACAAAGTAAATTATAATTTAACATGTTACAAATTATTATAACAATTAATTCCAACATTTACTTAAAGTTCTATGATTACATCGACAAGATCGGGTGGTACAATCATAGGTTCCCAACAGATTTCTTCTATCTCACACACACGCCCGTTTTCTATAGCCATATTATCATCAACGTTATCTTCTTCATCTATTTCATCCTCCACCCCGTCATCCTCTGAAGAAGAGTCCTCCCGGATTGTTGAGAGGCTGCATGCAGATCGCAGCAGGTTTGTTGTAGAATCGCATGGGCCGGGATCAATAGTGCCGCTACTTACCACCCAGTCCGTGCTAGAATCACATACGTCACTATTAACATTTACTAACATGTTTGATGGAGAATAGATTCCCGTAATCGCTACACCTCTCGTACTCTTCTATCTCTCGATTTCTATCACAGGTAGCACCCCCACCACCAGACTAATAAGGGTGGAAGTTGGGTAGGTGGATAAAAAATGATTATCCGGTCACGGACAGATCACTATACCTCTCAAACTCTTGAGTGTGACTATTTTCGATTTCTGTGGCAGGTACCACTCTCCACTACCAGACCGAACAATGAGGGTGGGAGGTGGGTAGGTAGATGGCAAAGAAAGGTGAATATCCGGTCACGGGTAGTTAGGTAACAAAAAGTTAAAAAAGCAGTCAAAGTTTTATTGGTCTTATCTCTTATTGTTGGTTTTTTACTTTTTGATAATACGGGAGGTTGGTAGGTAGACGGTAAAGAAAGGTGAATATCCGGTTACGGATAGTTAGATAATAAAAGGTTAAATAAGCGGTCAAGGTTTTATATTTTATTGTTGGTTTTTACTCTTTATTAATATTATTAACTTTTTCTGTTTTATAGCGTAATTAGTGTTATTAATGTGGTGAGTTTAAAAATATATGGGTTTATACCCCCCTCCATTCTAATTTTACATTATATAAATTATATCCCTGTATAACTTTTTTAGTCAAACATGTGTCTTGACGATGGTAACTTTGGTAGTATGCGTTCGTTTGAGAATCGTTTACTATCATTTCAATATTGGAGAGGTCTAGTCGACCCCGTGTTGTTAAGCAAAGCTGGGTTCTACCATACAGGGGTTGCTGATGTAGTTTGCTGTTTCTACTGTAAAATCGAAATACACAAATGGGAATCATACGATATACCTATTGATGAACACATAAAGTATTCAACATGTCTGTTTGCAAGACTAATGAAATCTAAAACATTTGAACCTGATGATAAACCGAATATGTTGGTTAAATCAAAACCGAAACTTGAAAACTTTAAAATTTATGATTGTTTTTTAACTGTAATTGTAATTCTAACTGTTTTATATACAATTTGTAATAAATTATAAAATATTTTTGTACTACTTATTAGATTTAAATTTACATTGGGAACAAAGAAAGTTGGTTAACCTCTAACTTTGCTAAGAAAACTGGTTCACCTCTAAAATTTGTAGTTAGCGATACAAGTTTTAAAACCTGTTTTGATGCGGTGGAGTGGGAATCGATGGTATATAACGTTATTGATGTAATCATAAAATCAGTTTATGAGTAAAAATAACTATAACCATGCATCAAGAAAGTGTTGAACTTATTATGGATAAAGTGAATAAATTAGTTACCAGTGAAACATCGATACCTAACTTAACATCTATTGGATATTACACCAACAAAAAAAAATTAAATAAAATTTGTGTAAACTGTTGGGTAGAGGTACTTTGTGAACTCGGACAACACAACATGTTTGATGATGTGTGTCTAAGGATAAAATTGCGTGTGTACGTTAACACATACCCGACAATGCGTTATCTATTAGACACAGCTTTGCAAAGAATTTTTGAACTTTCCGAAGTTTGGTTTTGGGTGGAACAATTCCTAAAAAAGACATCAACTTTTGATGACTTTTTCCCAAAACTTGTTCAATACCAACAATTGGAGCGTCTTAAGCCTATAGAAGACCTGCTACCACCAAGGATTCTAAAACGATTGGAGGGTGCGCGGTATCAACATCCTTGCAGATGTGAAGGTTGTTTTGGTAAAATCCTGTGAACTGTTAAGCTCATGGAACACCTGGTACTACCAAGGATTCCATGATTCATGCGTACGTGGTGTCAACATTCCTACGAGTGTGAAGGTTGCTTGGCTGTACAAGTGGACTATAGATAGAATTTATTATTGTAGTTTGAGTTTAAAAATAAAAAAGTATAAAATATAATTTTTTTATTAAAATTTACTCCATTACAAAATTATCATATATAAAAAATACATTTGAAAGAGCACATATACATTTTTTTCAGAGTGGTAAAAACATTTTGCTTCCGATACTGGTAGTGGTGGAAATTCACCTACTTCGACTACAGGTGTAGTAGAATATTTTCTTATGTAATTCGCTTTTTCCAACCCTTTTACATAGACTATTTCAGCTTTCTCTGTTATTTTCCTTATAATTTTTTTAAACTCATACAATGGGGTATAACCTTCATTCCAAGAAATGCAGTGATGGTGTTTACTTAACCATGACACCTGCTGAATTAAATTGGGAGGTAACATTCGTAATGGAAAAGGAGGCTTAAATATATATACCATAACTTTATCTCCTGAATAACACGCTAATTCTTTACAAATAAACTTATTATTCTCGATTTTAAAACCTTGAATGTCAATAACAAGTTTCATATTTTCAATTGTTTAAATTTTCGAATAACGTGTTTTAGGGTTTCGTACTGTTGAATTTGTTTTTTAAGTTCTTTTAAATGGTCTGTGAAGTTATTTAACGTGTTTGCATGTGAGCGATACATCGTAAACTAACATTTATAATTGTTACTATCAAATAATATACAATTCCAACACCTGTGTATTAATACTGCTTTACTATTTTTGTTAGTGGATTGTATGTAAATTCATTCTCATGTAAAATTAAACAATAAGCAGATACATCAGTTGTTGAAGGTGTATTTGTTTCAAATTCGATACGGAGAACGACAGACCCATTTTGGATCACTTCTTTCTGTCTAGAACAATCTATATGTATTAGCGGTGTTTTAGTTTTAAAATCTTGCGGGCTAAATATCGGTTGGTTTAAGTTTAAATTATAATAACTTGTCTGAAAACTTCCAAACATCTCATAAATTTGAGCAAATTTGTTAGTGTCAAAATCTATTTGTAAATCATTATAAGGATATCGTTCAGAATTCAAAAATACCTTTATATTTTTAAGGTCGTTATGATCAAATTTGCTCATATCTTTAGTAATCTTTGATTTTCTCCCTTTCTGAAATGCGATAATGATGTCTCGGTGTTTCAATGTTAGTACTGGTTTTTACCGCCCACGTATGCCGTGTCGCATTATTTAATGATGGGTATTCAATCATTTGCCACGAACGAAATTTAATTGGTAGCTCAATATTTTTATGAGCTATACTATTTAATCGTAGTTGTTCACGCATGCTTGGGCTAACATGAGCTACATTCCACTGTAATTTTGTAATTTCGACTTTAGGACGTTCGGTTTCGTCAATACTCACAACCGCATCGACATCATCGTTTGATCGTATTAAAATAAGCTCCTGCTTACAATTCATTATAATTCGTCTGAAGTCTTCAAAGAAACCTGATAATAATCGTAATGGTATGCAAACGTTAAAGTTACCATGGGCGTCCACTATTATTTTTTCATTTCCTGATTTTGGAAACCATCCAGCATTTTGGAATAGAATACTTTCGTTTTCGTTGAGACTTAGATAGTTTTTAATCGTTGATACCAGTCCAACCTCTCGAACAGAATCTATAATAACTCCATTTAATTCATACCGAAGCTCGCGAAATAAAAATGAAATAGCGTTATTTATAAATTTCAGTTTTGTTGGTTCCTTATCATCGTGTGTGAGTAGCTTCCCCTCTATGTCGAGATATGATGTCGAAGGTAACGTGTACGCGTCTAGATCTTGAATGGGAATTCGTATTTCATCGTTATAGTTCAATTTTCCGGGAATATATGGTGAATAGGTGTGAAATTGGTATTCTTGTATAGTCGTGTCATTATAAGGTTGCCCAGTTACATGTAACACTTCCATCACACTAAAACTTTGAAGCCAAGCTTTTTTAATAATAATCGATTAGATGGTGTTAATATTGCAACTGTTTTTTTGAAACTGTTAGATTTTTGCTTTCGGTTGTCTCTTTTATAGTTTTTTATGTAATGTGGTTGTTGGTAAGAAAAGTTTAAAACCATTATAATCGCTGTCGTAAATGTAAATTTATAGTAATCTCTTCTTGACGAAAATTAAGTAATTTACCGTTTTGATCAACAATTTTTATACTAATGTTGTTGATCGTCTTAACGCTGATGGGGTAATATAAAATATTTTGAGGTGACTCAACTATTTTATACCCACTCGGTACGGTAGGGAAAAACTGGTGGATTATATGAACTGGGTTCCCATTTAAATACGAGCCTGAAGCGATATTGCAGTCCACACAGATTGCATTCGTCACTGAAATATTTACTGGTTCATCAGAAACATGTGTTTTATTTGCTTCCAGTTCCCTTTTCTTGAATCCGAAAATTTTACCTATAGAGTTTTCAGTAGTGAAATATAGTGCACAATTACTTTCAATAGATACTTTAGATGTGTTTTTATCTGGGGTGATATTTATATAAGCAGTTTTATCTCGTTCTTTCATCAACTTTCTTAAAAGCTGAATTATATCTTCTAATTCATATGAGCCCAAGGGAATATGAGTTGTATAAGTAAAATTACGGCAACCAAAGAGAAATACATTATTAGATTCGTCAATGTTGGGTATGGAGTTAAAAGAATAAAAGTTTGTTAAACCAACTTCATAATCAAGACTTTCATCCAAGTAGATGGGTGGATTAAAATTATAACTTAACGTGGAAGACTTCCCGGTCAGGGTAAAGTTGTATGACATATTTTCTAGAGGCTTGTATTGTTTATACTGACCCACAGGACCTACTTATAGTGGTTATATAGAAATTGTAATGCGTATTGACCGCAGTTGTATGAATTATGTTGCAACCTTTCATAATTATAATTTATGTTCACAGAACCGCCAGTTTTAAAGTATTTGATTACATCGCGTGGTGGTGACAAATCACCATAAGAATCAAAATATATAATGTTATTGTTATCCTTTGTATAAGCTGTCCAGTGCGTACCTTTTCCACTATTTGAATCCATATTTATAATACCGCTTTCATTTGTTCGAATTTTATTTGGTAAGGTATCTCTCATGAAAACACCTCTAAAATGCGGGATTTTTAATACTTTCACATATTTTCTTATATCGACATCTGTTAACGGATGATGGGGGAATATTAGTTTTTTGAATATGGTTTTAAATACATTCCATACCCTTTAGTAGGTTTTAAGTATAACCCTTTACCTCCTTTTTCCATAGCAAGATTATGCCGTTTTTGTTCAACAATTTGTTCACGGTTGGTTTTTGCGTCGTTAATGGCCTTCATAATTGAAGCTGTCCCACCCCCAACAGCGCCTAAAGCCCCGAGTAACGGTAATAGTAAAGGTAAAAAACCTCCTTTTTTAGGTGTTTTAATAATACGTTTTTTTAAATTAATTTTTTTTCTTTTTAAGGAACCGCCTTTTTTATTTAACCTGCGCCTAAATCTTTTACGTAAACCCATACCTAATTTGCGTTTACCCTTCATCGCCGTTGTAACTAACCAAGCTGCTGTTTTTTCACCAAATGTAGCGTCTTTGGATTTTACCCGATCCCAAGCTTTGTTCTCTAGTATTTTATCAGCTTCGTGTCTTTTAGCAAGTTCTTTATGTTGGGAATATGTAATGTCGTGTTCTTTGCAGGCTTCGTCTAATAAATTTATTCCTGAATCACCGCGTGTAAGTCTTTTCTCTAGCTTAGTCCCCGGTCCACAATACGAATAACCTGGGATGTGTACCTCGACTGGTAGCTTATTAATGATAGAATTTAATAATCCGCGACCTCTTCGTTTTACTGCTGGATCTCTACTAACCCTTTTTTGCCTCATTATACTTCCTTTTATATATAATCTGCCACCCTATATATACCCACATCATTCTCAGATATAATGAAGATCGAAAAACAACAACTCTCTCTCCCTATTACAAACCACGATGTAGTTGTACAGGATAATAAAATAAAAAAACATGGGGGTTTATTTGGCGGTGATTCAAAACGCTGTCTTATTATAGGGCCGAGTGGGTGTGGTAAGACAAATACATTATTATCGTTGATTGTTCATCCTAATGGTTTAAGATTTCAAAACATTTATGTTTATTCCAAATCACTTCATCAACCAAAATATGTATACCTACGTGATTTAATTAAACCGATATCTGAAATTGGGTATGAAGAATATAGTGATTCCGCAAACATACCTACTCCAGAAGACGTTAAAAACTATTCAATAATAATCTTTGATGATGTAGCTTCTTGCGATCAAAAACTTATTCAAAGTTATTTTTGTTTTGGTAGACATAAACTTACCGATTGTTTTTACTTATCACAAACTTATAGCTCTGTACCGAAACAGTTGGTGCGAGATAATGCCAATCTTTTAGTGATTTTCCAACAAGATATGACGAATTTAAAACACATATATGACGACCATGTTAATATTGATATGAGTTTTCAAAAATTTAAAGATTTTAGTTCTTTTTGTTGGAAAGATAACTATGGGTTTGTAGTGATTGATAAGGATTGTTTATTATCTTCAGGAAAATATCGTAAAGGGTTTGATACTTTCGTACATATATAAAGGAAGAAGTGCGCCTTGTTAGTGTTAGTAAAAATGGATACTCGAATTGCTAAACAGCTGTTAAAAACCCGTCAGGCATTAAAACGTAAATACCGTAGTTTAAAAAGTGATATTACCAAGTCTCAAAGTCAGCTAGAAAAAAATTATCAACCCATAACAAAACCGCTTAAGGAGTTGTTATTAAAATTAGAACCTACAAGTAATATAAAACAAGAACCTGTCACTCCTAAATTTGAATCTTCTGTATCTAATTCTCGTCGATTAAGCGCACCGAATCTTACAAAATATTATCAACTTACGGCTTCATCACCAATTAAAGGTTCTACTCCATCACCAAATAAAAATTCTACTTCATCACCAAATAAAGGTTCTACTTCATCTAAAACACATACTAACTTTGGGGAACTCTCTATTATCCAGCCTAACGCGATCGAAGAAACATTCGAAACAAGTCATGGGGGAGATAGTGCAGAAAATTCAACCTTTACATCACAACATGTAGGAAATAGTAGTAAAGATTTCAATCGATTATATGAAGAAACTCTACTAGAGTTTAACAGTATGGTTAATAATCCTGACGTAATGAGGAAATATTATGAAGTATTCACTAACCCTTTACCTCGGCAGTACGTTAAAAATAATATAGAAGATGTGGAAGGTGAATTTGATAATACATTAGGAGTGTATCACGATTTAGCAAACGAAAAATTCTCAATTGGTGATTCGAATATTGAGTTTGAAGGACCGGATATGATTATAAACGGTGTTAAGTATATAGGGACTCCAGGTCTCTATGAATTATTATTTAAGGCTAACCCTATTAGTTTTAAACGTGAAGATGTTAACGAATATGTTGATATTTTACGGAGGACCAATGCTCTTCATAGAGACAATAACCCTGAATTACCAATTAGAAGAATTGAGGCTAAAATAAAAGATAAGTATAATTTTATCATACAACCAGTGTTAGAAACTAGACCGCAACCTCCCCGACAAAGGTTGAGTTCTCTACCTTCAGGTCTTGGTGTAACAACTAGACAACACACTAAAAAATTTACCGGTAAAAAAGGCGGTGCTTTAACATTGAAACGGTTAACTACGAAGCCGACGGAGTATAAATACTTTGACAATTACAATGAAATCATAAAGAGACTTGGACTGCTTGCAGCATCACAATCTTCAGGAAATAACGCTCACGGTAACGAAATCATTTCCATTATTGAGGAACTTCGAGAAGGGGGTATAATTCAATAATAATGCCTATTAATAAATTTGGGAGCCACTTTCTAACTGATTTAAAGTCTTGTGATAATTCTACAAACCCGTTATATTTTATTTGTGATCCAACTTCTTACCACAGTAAATGTATTATAGCTTTAAGTGGGGAGAAAAAAACGAGTTTGAGCAAGGAGTTTTATGTATTAGATAATGGGGGTGTGTCATATATATTTACTGTGGACGGTATAATTGAAACAATACAGCATTACAGTTTTAATGGATTACTTTTAATAAATTCTACACAGTATAAATACGGTCAATTACCTGGTTTACATATAAAAAAAGGTGATAAACTTTCGTTTAAACTTGATAAAAGCCCTAACGTTTTTGTTCATATTACCCTTCAGTGCCCGCTGGAAAAAAATGTCTAATCTTAAAGAACAAGTCGTTAAAGAACTGCATAAACCTGCAAGAAAAAACTTTAAACGAAGACATGTTATAATTAAAGGTTTGCATGATTTGTGTCAGGCAGATTTAGCTATTATGTCACCCTTTGTTAAATACAACAATGGATATAACTATATCCTTATCGTTATAAATACATTTAGTAAATATGTTTGGGCGTCACCAGTTAAAAGAAAAACAGGGGCTGAAGTCACCAAATGTATGAAAAAATTTTTATCTCAAATGTCTAAATCCCCTAAACATTTACAAACAGATAATGGAACAGAATTTTATAATTCACAATTTAAACACCTGATGTCATCCTATGGTATAAATCATTACAGCACATATTCTAATTTAAAAGCAAGTATTGCTGAACGTGTGATACGGACTCTTAAGTCGAAGTTGTGGAAACAGTTTAGTCTGCAAGGTTCTTATAAATGGGTTAAAATACTACCGTCTATCGTTGAACAGTATAATAACACCAGACACTCAACTACGGGGGAAATTCCAAGTAAAGTTAATGATCGAAATGCGAAGTATATAACTGCTTACAACTGGTTAAAAACCGTCGATAAACGTAAACCCAAATTTCGAGAAGGGGATTATGTTCGAATAAGTAAATATCGTCACGCGTTTGCTAAATCATACACACCATCTTGGACCACTGAAATATTTAAGATTAAAAAAGTACAGTTTACCAACCCGACTACCTACTTACTTGAGGATTCCAAACAAGAGGAGATTAAGGGAGCTTTTTACACAGAAGAACTTCAAAAAGTTAAATATTCGGATGTATATCTTGTAGAAAAAATATTACAACGCAAAGCTAATCGAGTTTATGTTAAATGGTTAGGTATGGATAAAAGTCACAACTCTTGGATTAGTAAAAATAATGTCGTATAAATATAGAAAACGTAACTAAACGGATTTAGTTCACGCTTAAATAATGTCTGGAGCAGGTCTTTTCATTTTACATACCGTTGTGCAGGGAGTACTTTATATTTACCAACCTTATGCTGTGAAAGATATCCATATATGTTTTGATAAAAATGGTATAAAAAATGATAGTTGGCCTTCACAGTGGGTCAACATGAGCCTCTACAAGCTAAATGGGGTGGAACTTAGATTTGCTTACATACCAAGTAACAGTACAGTGTACAAACTACGGTTACCCTTCCCAAATTACTTAAACGATGAAACGGAATGGCGTCAACTATATAGCTGTTCAGGTGATACTCAAGTTGGAAGAGAATATTTATCAAACATTTGTTTATCCTGGTATTTAGTTATTTGTGTTACTTTTCTACTTGTAAATGTAATTATTAGATATGTTAAACATTTTGTATTTAATAAATTTTATAAATAAAAGACTTTTATGTTTTAATATTTATTTAAACCTGTTATTGTATACATACATTCTATGATTTAAACTTAAAATCGGGGATATTATTTTTGAAGTTTTTTCAATTCTTTTTTTAAACCTGATTGTATCTATTACAAACATTTCCCAATACCTTTGCCGTGCTTGATGATGTGCATATTTCCAAACTCGTAGAACATGTGTTTTGTTAAGATATTCATTAAAAGTTACTCTTTTCCCAGTTTGTGTAGACATCTTTTAGAACTTCTGGATACACATACACTAATTCCAAAATATTACTTAAATCTTCAAAGCGAATGTGGGTGCTTGCGTCGACACTTCTTAACACGTTTTCATAAAAATTACCTGTGTTGTTTCGTAATCGCTGATATAGACTCTTCAAATATTCATCGAAACTTCCTTGTTTTAAATGGTTAATATGATGTTGTATAAGCGGTAACACTTCCCATAATTTACAAATGCTTTCGTACCCCAAATATATATAGGAGTTAGTTTGAGATATTTTTATTACTTTAGCTTCCTGCACCTTTTCAAATTCTACACTATAGTTTTTTCTATCTATAGACACACTATCTCCCACTGTATACAGATAATTTGTAATTACTCCTTGGTAGTATAGTAAATCTTTCCAATCTTCTTCCGTGAATATCACCCGTTGCCCTTGATTACCGCATAGAGTTATCACTGGTATACACTCCGCACCATACTTTAACCCAATAGATACAAATTTACATTTTGATCTATTTAACTGAAAGCTTCTTTCTGCTATTATTACATCTTTTTTATTCTCCACAACATATTTTTGAACGGGTGTGTTACCACTAAAGTTATATTGAGACATGTTTACTCACTCGATAGACAGGTTAGCTAACCTTTGATTCTCTACGTCCGTCTAGTTAATAAGTAGAAGATGTCTGAAAGTGGGAGGTATCTGTAAGCGGGGGGGGGGATGGGAGGTATTTGTGGGTGGGAGGTATCTGTGAGGGGGGGTGTCTGCGAGATGGGAGGTATCTGAGAGTGTGAGGTATAACCAGTTATTCTTGTGTTGGCTATTTATTTTACATCTAATCAAACATTTAGTATCCGACATGGGTTCTTACAGTAAACACTTTCCTGCTATTCCGTTGAGTGCATTTTCTTCTGAAGAATTACGTGATTTTCCTTTACAATATCTTCAGTATATGAAAACATCTGATTTACGAGAAATTGAACATAAACTACCAGATGAAGTGAAAAATGATCCGCATATTCGACAGAAAATTACTCGCTGTTATCACCATTGGCCTTCCACCTGTGATGGGGTGATGTATCCTCCTTCTATAAGTGACTGCTATATTTGTATTTTAAATCTAGTTGAACATAATCCTTTATTAGAGCAAGTGATAACGGATCATTACCTTCGTCGTAAAGATTTTTGTTTATTTAACAAACAAGAGATGGAGCGATTTCCAGCGTGGTACCTTCTGGATCACGTAGATGGGTTTGATTTGTTAGATAAGTGGGATGAACTTCCACCACATATTCGTGAAAATGAAGCTATCCAAATGAAACTACCTTGCTGGGAACACTGTTCTACTTCATTATTTAGCAATTACCTACCATACAAATATCAATGTCATAAATGTATTACATAAAAATAAAGTTGTTACTAATTCTTGTTTATTTAATATATTTTACCTTCCCCACCCTTCATTCCTCAATAGTTGTTGACCGGTCGTTGACTTCTTAACCGTTTGTTAACTTCTTGACCGGTCGTTGACTTCTTGATCGGTCGTTGACTTCTTGACCGGTTGTTGACCTGGTCAATGGTGTGAGGTATACAAAATGGTGGGAGGTATGAAGTGGTGGGAGGTAAAAAGTGGTGGGGTATAATGTGGTGGGGGGTATAAAATGGTGGAATGAGAGTTCTGGCCGCACAACCCCCACCCCATTTTGTACCCCCCACTCCTACCCTGTATACCCCCCACCTGTATAATTGGGGGTGGGGGGTATACAGGGTAGGAGTGGGGGGTACAAAAAGGGGTGGGGGTTGTGCGGCCAGAACTCTCATTTGCCCACTACTCATGACCCCTATTCTCATTTAAAAAATCATCGAATACATCATCACGCCCAGACGGATGACGTCACTAGTATAATATATATTCTGAAAAATCGTAATTTAAAAATAAAAATCGATGTGTTTCGGGATTTTTCCTTTAAGTCGCTGGTTTACGAAATAACGAATTTATGCGTTACTTTATGGACGCACTGTAATATTCGTATACACAGATTATACAATGACAGAAGCTCGAAACGAATGGCAATCGATGAAAAGCCCTATGTGACACGACGTCCGTGTTCGTCGTCCACAAGTTTACAAAAGATGTTAAAAAACTCATTGTTTCCATAAACTACAAGCACTAAAAGAAATTCAGCAATTTCCCTATTCTACTTTGCAAAAGACATAATATAGTATCACAACACTTGCTTATACATTTTACGCACTGTCAATCAACGTGTTAAAATGATATTATCAGTATTTAATCTACAGCAACCAGAAAACTCAAAAACCCAACAAAAGTAGAGAAGAGACGAATATGAAGACATAGTAACACAACAAAGTGAAATATTGAAATGATGCGACAAAAGCATTCAAAGAAAAGTTTGAAGAAAACAGGAAGGGTGTCAAATGATTCAATACATGATATAATGAAACCTAACCTAACCTAAATTTATTGTATCATGATTCAATAGTACTGGACCAAAACAACAACTTATTAGCCACATACCACACATTGAATAATCCAATAATGAATCTCAGTCTAGTTTTAGTTCTCGTGCTAAGCGGACGTGTCAATAGCCGGTGCTGACGAGTAATCTCTTCTTCTTCTTCTCGTTGTCCTTATGCCCTATAAGAGCGTCGGACTTTGGTATCACCTATCCATCTTTTACCCATTTCTTCCACGCCTTCCGGTCTCCTGCCATTTCCTTCATCTGTTGCACTGTTTTCCCTCTCTTTGTCCCGATTTCCTCGATTTGCTCCATCCACCCCTTTCTAGGTCTGCCCCTTCTTCTTTTCCCCTGTCTTTTGGCATCTGTCACCTTCTTTACTAGTCTGTTCTCGTTCATCCTAGTTATATGTCCAAACCAATTCAGTTTTCTTTTTTCAATTTTTTTTTCTATTGGTTCCTGGCTTAGCACGTTTCTGATGTTTTCGTTCCTTTCCCTGTCCATCTTCGTCTTTCCAGCTATTTTTCTCAGATGCTTCATTTCTGCTGCATTTATGGTACTTTCATGTCTCTTATTTGTGACCCATGTCTCGCTTGCATATAGAAGAGTTGGTACTGTGATTGTATTATATACATGTATTTTTGTTTCCTGGCTGATTTCCCGTTTTCCCAGTATCGTATTATTAATCGCATAGTATATTTTCGTAGCTTTCTTTGTCCTATTTGCAATTTCTAGGTCTAGCTTTCCGTCATTTGATATTATCGTTCCCAGGTACTCGTAGGCCGTCACCCTCTCCAATTCTTGTCCTCTACAGAACACTCGTGTTTCACCTCCAATCTCCTGCTCCTGCTGACCTATTTTCATCGTCTTGCATTTGCTGATGTTTATTTCTAATTTCATTTTCTCTATTTCCTCAGTCCATACATCAATTAGTCGTTGCATCTTTCTCGGGTTGTCTGCTATGAGAACGACGTCGTCCGCATACAGTAATCCTTCTATCATAACTGGTGTTAGGTGTGTGTAGCCTATTATTGTTTTTAATTGATTAGTCCTTATTTTCACATTTTTAAATAATTGATCCATAATTATGACGAATAGGAGTGGGCTTAGGCTGTCTCCCTGTTTTATTCCCTTGTTCATCCTAAATTCTAATGATCTGCTACCTCCCATTTGTACTTTTCCCATCACTCTACTGTACGTACTTTTAATTATCTCTAATAGTTTCCTCGGTATTCCCAGCTCCTCCATAGTATTCCACAATACTTTCCGGTCTACTGAGTCGAACGCTGCTTTAAGGTCTATGAAGGTTATATATATGTTTGTTCCCCGATCATTATTTTTTTCTATTATATTTCGTAGTATGCTTATGTTGTCAACTGTTTGTCTTTGGGCTCTGAATGCTGTTTGTTCGTCTTCAAGTTTTTCTTCTACCTCTGTTCTTAATCTTCTTTCTATTATTCTCGTATATAGCTTGAACACTGCTGATGAGAGGCATATATCTCTATAGTTTCCACAGTTGGATTCTTCTCCTTTCTTGTGAATTGGGATCAGTAAGTTTTCTTCCCACTCTTTCGGCATTTTGTTTGTTCTCCATGCTTCTCTCATTATTTCCAGCAACCACTTCTTTCCTTCTTTCCCTATCCATTTTATCATTTCGGGATCAATTTTATCTGCTCCGCTCGCTTTTCCTATTTTTATTCTACTTATCGCTTCTTCCAATTCTTCTGTACTTATTTCTTCCATTTGGTTTTCGTCCTCTGCTGTCTGTTCTATGGTTCCCTCTGTCTCTATTTCTTCACTTTCCTCGCCCATATATTTCTCTTCATAATATTCTCTCCACACCTCTAGTATTTCTGTTGTATTTGTCTTTAGTTTGTTGTGTTTGTCTTTTACACCTCTGAGTTCTTTTTTTTTCTTTCCTCTTAGACTCCTTACTTTATTCCAGAAGCATCTGTTGTTGTCTCTGTAATTTTGGTTTAGGGATTCACCAAACTTCTTCCAACTCTCTTTTTTTCCGTTTCTTATTAGTTCTTTCACTATGTTTCTGTGTTTTTGGTATTCTTTTTTATCTTGATCCTCTCTTGTGCGATTGTATTTTTTCCATGCCTTTTTCTTTTTCCTCACTCCTTCCTGTATATCTGCATTCCACCATTCGGTCTTTTTCTTTAATTTTCCGACTGTTAGATTGCCGCATATCTCTTCTGCCTTTTTTATTATTACTTCTTTAAATTTTTCCCATTTTCCTCCATATCCATTTCTATTTTCTTTCTCTCCTCCATTTTGAACTCCTTATCAGTTTCTTCTTGGTATCTCCTTTTCTTTTGTTCATCTTTTAGCTTTTTTATTGCTATTCTGCTGTATTCTATCTGTTCTTGTTGTACCGGTTTTCGCCATGTCATCTCTGCCATTACCAGTCTGTGATCAGTTCCGATCTCTGCTCTCTGTTCTGTCCAGACTTGTTTTATATTTTGTTTCATTTCTTGAGTGTAGACTACGTAATCTATTATGCTTTTTGCATCTCTGCCTTCTGCTACAAATGTATATTTATCTGGTAGTAATTGCTGTGTAAACGAGTTTCCTATTAATAGGTCGTTTGTCTGGCAGAATCTGATCATTTTAATTCCATTTCTGTTTAGGATCTCTTCACCATGTCTTCCCATGCACCCAAGTCCTTTGTTTTCATCTTTTCCTATCCTTGCATTCCAATCTCCCATTAACACTATTCTTTCACATTTTTCTCGTATCTCATCTAGGGTATTCTGTAGTTCATTGTAGAAATCTTCCATTTTTTCTTCTTCCGTTCCTTCTGTTGGTGCATATATTTGCACTATGTACCATTCCTCTTCCATTTCTATTTTTATATACATGATTCTCGAGGATATAGGTTTGAAATCTGATATTCTTTTTTCTATTGTCTCTGTGACTAATATGCCTACTCCTTCTTTCGCTCTAAGTTCTTTGTCTACCCCGGAGTAATATATGGTGTAATTTTCTGATATTTTTTCTTTTCCTCTTCCACATTTCTTTGTTTCGCTAATACCTATTATTTGCATTTTAAATTCTTGCATTTCTTGCACTAATTCGCATTCCTTTCCTCTAAGGGATGTTAAATTCCATGTACCAATTTTCAAGTTGTTATTTTCGTTTATTCTAGTTTTTGTGTCTTGTTTCATTTCCACATCAATCTTGCTAGCTGTTTTTTCAATGACCTTTTTCTTTTGTCCATTTGCTTGTTGATTATCCTCTCCTTCTGTATGTTTTTCTTTTTTTTCTTTATCCGAATTCCATTCCTTTGTCTTTGCGTTGTCGTCATCGTCTTTACTATCCCTCGTTTGTTGTTTCCTTAGTTTTTTGGAGCAGATTTCTCAATTTTTTCGTTTACTCTATTCCATCTCCACTCCTCCCCGTTTATTGTAACTTTATTGTATCCTATTTTTACTTCTTTTCCCTTTTCTTTTTCGTCTTTAGCAAATTCTCGGAGCTGTTTTTGTATTTTCCTCTCTTGTTTCGTCATGTCATTGTTTAGGAAGATTTTTTGATTTCTTATGTTTTTTAGTTTATATTTGTTTTCCATGACTGTTCGCTTGTCTTCACCATTATATAATTGGATGAGATAGTGAGATTCTCCTATTTTTATTACAGTTCTGACGTTTATTTCTAGCTGTAGATTGGTTTTTAAAAAGTTCTGCATGGCTATTTTGAGGTCTGCTTGGTTTCTTGTATCAATATTCAGGCCGGTTATGACAATATTATTTTTCCTTTTTTCTTTATCGATCCATTCCATATTCTGTTTTATTTGTGTTAATTCTGCTTTTATATCTTTATTTTCTTTTCTGAGTTCCTCGTTCTCTTCTTTTAACTTTTTCATTTCCATTGCATATGATTGTTGGTCTTCTCTTATTAATTTCATCTCATCTTTTATTTCTGTTTTCATCTCTTGCATCAGATATAATATTTTCTCGAGTTTTTCATCACTTGTAATGGTGGATGTTCGATGCGATTTCTTACTGTTTTGAAATATCTCGAAGTTTTCAGCCGGTCTTTTATTGTTCTGTTCATCTGTATAGTCGTTTGAGCTCATGGTTTTCTCGAGAAATTCCTTGCAGATCTTGGGCAATTATTGGGCGTCTCAGAGAACCCGCCGAGAAGCTACTCAGTCCACCCCCCGACCAGTTACCTAAGCTGCCCTTCTATATACCCGTTAATCTACTCCCTTCGTTTAGGAAATTTCCTTATCTTTCGTGAAAATATTTGTTTTATTTTCTTTAAAAATTTTCTGATCCGCCTCTGTCTCCTAGTTTTAATTGTTCAATTACCAAGAGCTCTGTTAAATATCTGTTTCTAGTTCCTTATCTCCTAATTTAATTAGCAAAAAGTTTATGGAAAATGATGATAGTCAAGCTTTGTTTAGCTTTAGATTTTAGTAATTTATAATATAATAAGAATAGGCATGCAAATGACTTACAGTTTTTACTGCCTTTTCGTCCACTGATGCACTGCACTTATGATTTCACTATTAAAATGTTTCCAAGTTTAAAATTTTTAGTTGTACTATTAAAAACTATCTTTTGTCAGGAGCTGCTATCACACCGTGTTTGTTACCCGGTGTCAATAGCCGGTGCTGACGAGTAATCTAAACGCTTTATTAATACGAATAGACGGAGAGCTAGAGCAGAAAAATCATCGTCATAAGTAATATGGAGTTTGTCCTGTGAAATGCGTCCATTGTATATTGATAATTATGATCCCTTTCAGGCTGACATTTCAGTGGATACAGGAAGTAGCAATAAGGGGCAAAAGGGGAAAATTGGTGCAGTCACTAAGGTTTTCTCGTCCTATTTCGTTGGACCTCCATCGATTTCCATGAAAATTGGTCAGTAATTAGAACATACCTCAAGAAATAAAAGAGACATGGTGCCAATTTGCGTTTTTTCCCTGGGGGTAGATGCAACCTCTTCTCGGGGGTAAAAATTATTTTATTAAAATCGATAGTTTGATGCGCTCATAGCAACAGTAGCCTAACCCACATTCTACAATTTTACCAAAACGCTTTAATTACATTAAAGTTATCCCTTATTTAAATATTTTCAGATGCAGAGTAGCTCAACCAATGGTTGCTCGAGCCACTCTGAACCTGAAAATACTAAGTAATGTATAACTTTAATGTAATAAAAGCGTTTTGGTAAAATTGTGGAATGTGAGTTAAGCCACTGTTGCTCTGAGCGCCTCAAATTTTAAGCAAAATTTGTTGTATCAAGTTATTAAAATAAATCAATACTTTTTGAGTTATTAAAGATTTGGAATTTTTCGTGAAAAAAATGCATGGTGTAAAGCGGTTTTTCAAAGCGGTGACTTAATGTATATTTTTTTCGGCTGGTATTCAAGCTTAAATAACGGGAAAATGATACATTTTATAAACTATACATACTAAACACTTGTTAAAGTACTCAAGAACACCTATCAAATGAGCTCCAGATGAAGTTGATAGCATCAAAGCTATTATGATAAAAACAAGAGGACCCTTTCTAATTTTCAGAATTTTTTTTTAATTTCATTTTCTTTTGATAATAACTTCAAAAATAATCGATATACGTAAAAAATGATACAAAACTAAATTTTAATTTTTTCTTAGCAAATATGTTACTTTTTTTATCACTTATGTAGGACAAAAAAGAAAGAAGATAGAAACGTTTAAAACATAAATTTTACTGTGAGAACCATGAAACAGAGAACCGTTAACCTTTTATCCTAAATAATAAGGGATATCTTTCTAATTTTTTAGGAAAATGTGGAAAAACAGATTTTCGTAAATTTCATTTTTTTTTTATAATAACTCCAAAAATAATCGATATACGTAAAAAATGATACAAAACTAAATTTTAATTTTTTCTTAGCAAATATGTTACTTTTTTATTACTTATGTAGGACAAAAAATAAAGAAGATAGAAACGTTTAAAACATAAATTTTACTGTGAGAACCATGAAACAGAGAGCCGTTAACCTTTTATCCTAAATAATAAGAGATATAAAATATTAAGTTCAATACTATTTTATAGCCCTTGAAACTACCTTTTAAACGGTTTTTAGCTAAACCTGATATCATAAAAATTAATGGAGATATTCTAAAAAAACAATTTCTTCGGAAGCTCATTTGATGTGTTAACTACTTTAACAAGTGTTTAAAGCTCCTTTTTCGTTTTGTTTGTAATCCTTTTGCTCATTAAGCTTAAGGTATCCTCTAGCGACTCACCAATTTTCAAGAAAATCGATGGTGTTTCAACAAAATCGGAGGTAATAGCTCATACCCGCCTTCAGTGACTGCACTAAATTTTCGGAGAAAAATCGTCATCGATAATATGCTTACAAATTTTTCCGATTGAAAACCTTAACCCAATTAAACAAAATCCGAAAGGACTGACATCGAATTGGATACTAAAGGGATGGCGGATAAGGATAAAGAGGGAGGAAATTTTGGGAAAAAATCGTCATCGAAAATATGTCATCCATTTTGACTACTCAATATTGAACCCCTAAGTGTCAAAATTCAAATGGGCTGATAGTTACGTTGGTATCGAGGGCTGTAAAATAGGGTTAAATTGTCCCGAGCGCATATTTAATATGTTTAATTTCTTATTTATATAAATATAACTTGGTTGTTTTTTATTTATATAAGATTTTTAAATTGTTTTAAGACATTTATGTAAAATGTAGCAACAATGTATTTGAATATGTCAAATGAAGAAATAAAAATAATTTATTAGTAATACATTTTACAAAAAAAAAACAAAACCACAACATGCAACATTTTTGAAACAATTAAAAACTACTTTTGTATGTAAACGTAACAAATAAAGAAAAGAAAAATAATTTATTAGTAATAAATTTTACAAAAAAACACACAAACACAAAATACAACATTTTGTGAAAACAACTAACCACTACTTTTGTATGTAAATGTAACAATGTTACAAATAAAGAATGAAAAATAATTTATCAGTAATACATTTTGCAAAAAAACATGTTTGAAAAACTTAAAAGCTACTTTTAATAAAATATTTTTAATATTTAATTACATAAGGTGTTCAAAATTACCTCCTAACACATTTTTATGCACGCCTAAAAACGATCATTGAATGAGCTACTTATACTACGAAGCATTTGTAAATTAACACATCGAAATACACTTTGTATTCTATTTTTCATCTCATCCCTTGTTGTTGGAGGTATTCTATAAACTTCATTATTAACGTAACCCCAAAAAAATCAGTCCAGTTTATTAAATTCTGGTGATCTGGGTGGCCACGCTACTGGTCCATTGAAAAAGAAAATATCTCGAAAACTAATAAATTTAGACATAGAGAATGATATCTATTTAGACATAGGAAAACATCATAGTGCCCATCCACAAAAAAGGGGACAAAACAAAATGCGCGAATTACAGAGGAATTTCACTCTTAAACACGGCATATAAAATCCTCTCAAACATCATTCTTAGTAGACTAACCCCTTATGCTGAAAATGTCCTAGGAGAATATCAAGCCGGTTTTAGGGCAAACAGATCCACAATAGATCAACTATTCACGCTGAGACAGCTTCTAGAAAAGGGATGGGAGTATATCAGACCCATACACAATCTCTTCATAGACTTTCGACAGGCATATGACAGCGTAGAAAGAAGCCAAGTATGGAATGCCATGGCGGAGTTCTCAATACCAAAGCAATTCATTCGGATGACTAAAGTCTGTATGGAGGGTGGAATATCAAAAGTACGTGTAAATAATAAACTGACTGACAGCTTCGAAATCAACAGTGGACTCAAACAGGGTGATGCGTTATCTCCACTACTTTTTAACCTTGTATTAGAGAAAGCCATGAGGTCGGCCGAAATAAAAACAGAACTGCTATCGGTTCAAGGTCCCAAGTTATTACTAGCATACGCAGATGACACTGATCTCGTTGGAGACTTCATCCTATCCACAAAAGCCATTGTCAACAAGGTGGAAGGAGCAACAAGCGAAGTAGGGCTGAGGATTAATGAAGAGAAGACGAAATATATGTGTATAAATAGAACGACACGAAGAGACAGGATTGGACAAAATGTGACGGTCAACACCTTCAATTTCGAAAGAGTACAACGTTTTAAGAATCTGGGGATCGTAATCACAGCTGACAACGATGTTACTGAAGAAATAAAAGACAGAATCCAATCAGCAAATCGCTGTCTATTCACACTGGATAAGCTTATAAAATCAAAAAATCTTACAAGAAGTTCCAAGATCAAAATCTATAAATCCATCGTCAGACCTGTACTAACATATGGTTGCGAAACGTGGGCCATGACCAAATCAAACGAAGAAATGCTCAGACGTTTTGAACGAAAAATACTTAGAAAAATTTTCGGACCTCACCACGACATTAACACAAACCAGTATAGGATCAGAACCAACTTCGAATTAAAAGAACTCTACAATGACACCGATATTGTCCAAGAAATTAAATCACAGCGACTAAGATGGGCAGGCCACGTGCACAGACTTCATAATGAGAGACTTGTAAGACTGGTATGGGAGGAGATTCCTACAGGCAAAAGACCACTCGGACGTCCCAGAATGCGATGGAGAGATAACATCCAAGCAGATCTCCAAAAAATGAACATTCCATTTGACCCTAGGTTGATGGAAGACCGAACAAATTGGAAGAAAGTTGTACAGTCAGCCAGGACCCACCCAGGGTTGTAGCGCTACGCGATGATGATGATGAATGCTATCTAAAAATTAAAGTACGGTAATGGTACTTTTCAATAGTGATATAAAATACAGGGTGCTCCATTTAAAATTACTGAGAAAATAATGTACTTGCGTTTTGACTCACCCTGTATTTGATATAAATAAAATTAGCAATATCAATCATTTTTGAAAATTTTGACAATACAATGACATAAAAAATATGACATCAATAAAACATTGTTGTTGTGCGCATTCTTATTTATACAGGTAGTCGAACTTGTTACGATTTTCATATTAAATTGGTTATAACTCTGTAAATACCCTGTATAACATAACAAACCTTTATATTTTTGCGATAAAGAAGTTAAAAGGATTTCGAATATAAAATAAAATATAGGGTGTTCCATTAAAAAAAACACAAGTTTGGTCTGACACTGTGTTAACGAACAACCTGTAACATTCTAATTATTCTTATTAGCTTTTATTGCTATCTATTACTATAGCGGATCTATTGAGCTTTACCCCACTAATCAATCACCCTGTATGTTGAAAATAAGGATAGCGATTTTAAAGGTAAACTTAATGCATTGAAAATTGGTGACATTATTCTTACAAAATTCCCAGAATTGGATAATAAAATAATTAGTATCGATACAATTGGCAGGCATAGATTAAGAATCAAATTTACGGATTCTAAAAACGCTAATTACCTTATCGACAAGAAAAACGATCCGGTAACGTAACATCAAATAACATAATTAAAGATTCTCATCAACAAAATTTTCCTTCTTCTAACTACCCTCTTGTTAATCAAAGTTTAAATAATTCTTCTGTTACCTGTCCATTCACTTTTTCGGCCAATATTAATCATAATAAATATGCAGTCGTCAAATCTTCTATAGGTAGCAAAAGACAGACCAAATAGTCCTGTCTTAACACAGTCAGATCCAGAATTCACATTTAACTTTAGACAATCAGGAACTAATCTCCCAATTTATAAATAGTCCTTCATATAAAAATAATTTGAATTCAAATTCTCACACACTACAAACAGAGTCAAACTCTGATATTTTAGATATAATTTTTACTATTGTTACCGAACTTTTTAAAAATTTTAGGGAAACTAATAATCCCAATGTTATAAAACAAGACTTACAACAAATATTAATTAGTAAACAATTATTAAACATGCACAATATACCAACTACTTCGTCGTCTTCTCAGCTATAAACAAACTTAACATTTTACAGTTGAACTGTAGATCTGCAGTTGCCAATAAAGAAAACTTACAATATATCTCAAATACAACAGAAACTACCATAACAGCTTTGTCAGAGACCTGGTAGGGAAGCTTTTATAACTTCCAAGGTTATAATATTGTTCGGTCAGATCGTATGGATGGTTACGGTGGAGTAGCCATAGCCATACTATTAAAATCGAATGGATTATTTTCAGAAAAGGTAGTACAGAAACCAGCAGAAATAATGTGTACATGCATCGAAGTGAAACTTCTACCTAATAACAAAGCAGTGTACATATTGTCAATATACATTAAACCAAAGACTCGGATAGAATTAAGAGAATGGATACATTTTTTCGAAAACCTATTAAGACCTTTTATAAATGCTGAAGATTTTTAACGCTCATCATCTTTCTTGGGGTTGTGAATTTAATGATGTCTATGGTGTTTCTTTACTCAATGCATACACTGCAATCTTGTGTATCTCAATGATGGTGCACCCACACTTGTTACGTCAGGTAGGAAAAGTGTCATTGATCTGTCTATTTGTACGCAAGACATAGTACATTTAATATCTTGGTCAGTCATACAGGATCCTCATCGATCCAATCACCTTCCTATATATATGAAGTTTAATAACTCTGACTCAGGCTTACAAACCTCTGGTCCAGTTCACAACATATAGGTTCTTAAAAAAGCCAAGTGGAATCTGTACACGACAACACTAAAGGAAATGAGCACCATATGTAACTACAACAATTTCATAGACATGATAAACTCAGCTGCAAACACTTGTATCCCGAAAAGAACAATAATAAGAAACAAGTACTGGAAGCACAAACCAAAACAAGGGTGGGATGAGACTTGCAACAACATTGCTCGTAGGAGAAAAGAAGCTTTCAGATTATGGAAAGAAAACCCAAACATACAAAATTTACTTGAATTCAAGCGAGTTGATTGCCATTGCAAAAAAACTTTCAACGAAACAAACAGAGTGCCAGTGGAGGAAATATGTTGAGAGCCTAAATCAGACAACTCCCATCACTGAAGTATGAAAAAAGGTAAATAGTTTTAAGAATCGTAAACAACAGAATAAGTTACCTATTGATCCGGAAGCGAATTGGATAGGAGAATTCCATGCCACAATCTCACCAGACTGGGCAAAAGAATGCATAGAATACAATAAGTTATCTTTGAAAACTGTTCCCAGAAACAACTTGCACTTACTAGAAAGTTTTGAGATGTGGAAATTAGAGAAATTGTTGAAACTATCTAATAATACTTCACCAGACGAGGACAAGATAACTTACTCCATGCTGTTTCACCTCCCATATAAACATAAAAAGTCGTTGCTAGAAATGTTCGTACATACCTATATCACTGGCATTCTTAAAACTTTGGAGAGAATCATAAAGAATCGATTAGAACAATGACTAGAATTTGAACACATCCTACCAAACTCACAATATGGTTTCCAAAAATGTAGGTCCACTCTCGAAGCTATTACTGTTCTCGTTACAGATATACTGACAGGATATACAATAAAGAAACATACAGCTGCAGTTTTTATTGACCTTTCCTCAGCTTGTGATAACGTAAACCTAAACATTTTGTACCATAAGATGACATCAATAGGAATACCTACAGAATCACAAACAGAAATCTTATCTATACGTAAACATACGATGGGAACAAATAAAGGTTCTTCTCAGAACCAACTGACTAGAGATCTCGGACCGTGTATCCGAGTCTGTTACCTTAACATCGAGGGCATAAGCCAGGCAAAATGCCAAGTGTTGCAAAAAATCCTACACGATAACGACATTGACCTGGTTGCCATACAAGAGACCCATACTGAAGACAAAGTCCAGCTTGATTTAAGGGGAAAGATACCTGGCTACGATTTACTGGGAGCCACCTATGATAAACATTACGGCGTCGCAACCTACATTCGCTGCAATATAGAAAATGGTTTCCTACTTTCTGCTTCCAATGAAAATAATATACATGAAGTAGTCACCAAGATTGGAGATATTACCGTAGTTAACATATACAAACCTCCAGCCACTACATCGAACCCAGAAGTACTAAAGACTCATCCACATCCTACTATATACATCGGCGACTTCAACAGCCACCACGAAATGTGGAAGTACACCACGAATGATGAAAATGGGGAGGCACTAGTAGAATGGTCCGAAGAGCAAAACACATATCTAGTTTTTGATGCCAAAGACAGAGGAACATTTAAATCAGCTGCATGGAGAAAAGAATATAACCCAGACCTATGTTTTGTCTCAAAAGATACCAATGACAGACCACTAACAACTGCGAGAAGTGTCCTTGCAGACTTCCCACATACTCAACATCGTCCGGTGCTTATCACCATCGGAATATCAATTCCAATAATTAGATCATATCCTCGACCCAGGTGGAATCTTAGAAAAGCAAACTGGAAGAAGTTCTCTGAACAACTAGACCGGACCTTGAGCTGGGTCCCTCCAACCAGCAAACATTATGAGAGGTTTGTGGGCGCAGTAATAAGCACTGCCAAGAAAACCATCCCTAGGGGGTATCGCAAAGAATATGTGCCTGGATGGACTGAAACATGTGAAGACTTATACACGAAGTTTCTCGAAAGTGGTGACCGAGAAATAGCCGATGAGCTTTTACACAACATCGATACAGCTAGACGCCAAAAATGGATAAAGACTGTCGAAAACCTTGACTTCAAAAAATCAAGCCGGCAGGCATGGTCCTTGTTGCGGAAAATTGGAGGAGCTAACCAGCTGGAATCCAGAGAGTCTAAAATGTCTCCTAACAAGGTTGCCTCCCATATAGTATCTCTATCCAGAGCTCCACGAGATCGAACACATACTACCAACGTGAAAAGAGACTTAAGGGCATTAAAACAAATGAACAGAACGAACTCCGAATATTCAGCAAGAATACTTATTTCTGAAATCACACATGCGCTGAAAGAAATGAAATCAGGTAAAGCACCTGGCTTTGATGGTATCCATCCAGAGTTCTTGATACACAGTGGTGCATACACGAAACAGTGGCTTGCAATGTTCTTTAATGATATACTTCAGTCAGGTAACATTCCTTTCTCACTTAAGCGAACAAAGATAATTGCAATTCCGAAACCGGGCAAATCAAACGATAAGCCAGAAAACTACCGCCCCATAGCTCTACTCAGCATGGTATATAAACTATTAGAAAAGCTTCTCCTCAACAGAATTAGTCACAGGATACTAGAAACTGTCCCCATTGAACAAGCTGGCTTCCGCCCTCATCGAAGCTGTACGGACCAAGTGCTGTCATTAACAACTTTTATAGAAGCTAGTTTTCAAAAGAAACAAAAGACAGCAACAGTATTTATAGATCTAACAGCAGCATATGATACTGTTTGGAGACAGGGATTAATATATAAACTGGCCCGCATTATCCCCTGCAGAAAGATAATTAACCTCATTGACAACATGCTGACCAACAGAGCCTTCCAGGTTATAATGGGAAAGGAGACGAGTAGACAGATGAAACTTAACAATGGTCTTCCACAGGGTTCTGTCCTTGCCCCTTTACTTTTCAGCCTCTATATTGCTGACATGCCTGAAACCGAATCTCGGAAGTTTGGATATGCTGACGACTGGACCCTTGCAACAAGCCACCAATCTTTAGAAACTACAGAAATCACTCTCACGAATGACTTATCCATCCTCAGCGAATACCTTAAGAAATGGAGACTACAGCCAAGTACTACAAAAACTGAAGTATCAGCTTTTCATCTAAACAACAAGTTGGCAAACAGAGAATTACGAGTGTATTTTAATAACAAGCTGTTAAAACACAATAAATACCCGAAATACCTTGGGGTTACTCTAGACAGAACGCTCACATTCAGAGAACACCTAACGAAAACAGCAGCAAAATTGAAAACACGCAACAATATAATACAAAAACTCTGCGGCACTACATGGGGGTCCACAGCATCAACATTAAGATCCTCTGCTCTTGGCCTGATATATCCGGTGGCAGAATACTGTGCTCCAGTGTGGCTAAATAGCAGGCATACCCACCTGGTCGACACCCAACTAAACCGTACTATGCGTATGATAACAGGCACAATTAAGCCCACCCCTACAATGTGGCTACCTACCCTTAGTAATATAGCACCACCCAACCTACGCCGCGAACATGCATTGGTTAAAGAATATAACAAAATAATGGACAGTCGCCAGCTTCTAGTCCACAACGACATCCCCGATATTCTTGGAAACCGTCTCCGATCCAGGTTACCCCCTCTACAATCTGCTCAAGCGCTGCAGCGATCCAACTTTGACTTAAATACCCGATGGAGAGAAGATTGGGAAAGTAGGACAGATCCGCATTACCATAGTCTACCGGACATCATAGGGAAACCTGGCGAATTTGAACGTCCCCGTAAGATTTGGGCAGCCTTTAATCGAATTCGAACAAACTGTGGAAGATGCGCCGACTCCCTCCACAGATGGGGTAAACTCCCCTCGCCTTCTTGTGACTGCGGCGCTGCAAGACAGACGATCAGTCACATTGTTCAGGACTGCCCACGCAGAGCATACACAGGCGACCCTATAGACTTTGTAATGGCAACCGAAGGGTCAATCGAATATATAAAAAAATTGGACATCTGTTTCTGATGCATTGTATAATGCATAAATCTAAATATATTCTGTGATATATTTAAGCCATACGCTAAATAATAGGAATATCTCATCAAATATGTTCATTTTTAATTTCACTATACTCCGATAGACGGCTTTCACTAAAATTAAACGAAAATCTTCAAGGATCCCGAACATCGAATTTAGGACTCCCTCAAGGCAACATACTCAGCTCCCTACTTTTTATACTATATACAATGAACTTCGAAGTAAATTTGAATAACGTGAATATGATACAGTTTGCTGATGACATAGTTATTTACACCAACGGTACTACCATTTCAAATTGTCAGAACATTTCAAACACAAACCTATGGTCAGTTAGCCCTGGTTAGATTCAAATAACTTAATTCTTTCTGAAAAAAAATCTGAAGTGTGTATTTTTTGCTAAAAAAGGGACATAACTCAAGGACAGTTACAACTGGGACCATATCTTCTTCCAATCAAAAATTGTGTTAAATACCTTGGACTCTATTTAGACAGAAAATTACTGTGGAAAGATACCATCCACCATGCAACGAAAAAAACCGAGAACGCTGTGAATATTTTGAGAGCATTCTGCCATACCAAATGGGCAGCAGATCCAAATACAGCTTTACTGTTCTATAAAACAATAGTTAGAAGTATTTTAGACTATATGGAACAGCAGCACATACTCACCGAAGCAAAATAGAGACCCAGAAAAACACAAGTTTGAGAATATGTCTTGGTTATCTTAAATCTACCCCAATAAATATTATAGAAGTCGAATCTGTAGAACCTCCACTATCTTTCAGAAGGCAGCTAATTAGTCATAAATTTATGGCTAAAGCCATATCCAAAGAAGCCAGCTATCTTCGTAACATTCACGACCTCACTGTCCTAGTACTTACCCATCCATATTGGCACTCAAAAGCAACTCCACTCCTAGTAAACAGCTATACCACAATAGCACAAATCTCTAACTCCCTGTCAATCAATAAAACTATACCTATCTACACGGAACCTCCTCATGTTTTCTTTTCAAAACATATAAAAACATACTACCTGGACCCAAAAGAAAACTTTCTAGAATCCATTAATGGAAGATGGCCTGAACACCAATACATATATACTGACGGATCCAAGTTGAATGGAAAAGTAGGCTGTGCTACTTCACATTTAAAACAATTGTGGCAGCAGGAATATAATTCATCAGTGACAGGGCTTAACTATGTCGGCCACCAAAATAACATACCATCGAAAAGCTGGTTTCATGGATTAACAAAACAAAACTTCATTGTTACAATAAACAGAATATGAATACGATCTAATCATGCTATGACTGCTTTGTACAAATATAAAATAGGACTGGATGAAAACCCATATTGGGTCTATTGAATAAAAATAAGTGTTACCTTAGAAGTACTAACTTTTAAACAAAAGCTAATACTTATAACGATAAGATATTACTTATTTATACTTGAACAAAAGTAAGTTTTTTCTGAAAGGTAATACTGGAAAAACATTCTAAAATTTAAGAATTTTATTCCTGGGTATGTCGGTCTGATAAAATAAAACACTTTATTTTTGCTCAAACGTTTCGGATACATTGCCATTTTCAATAAGCATTGCTTATGCATTGCATGGCCATGCAGCCGAAACGTTTGAGCAAAAATAAAGTGTTTTATTTTATCAGACCGACATACCCAGGAATAAAATTCTTCTTAAGGTACTAGTACACTTTAGAAGACCAAAAATAAGCATTTTTTCAAGATATTTTTTCTCAGAACTTTTATTAAAAATGAATATAAAACTGTTTACATATTAATATATAACTCTTAGAGAATACAAAAAATATATCTTTTTTTATTTATGCATGTACACTAATATTGTAGAGGGCGCCAAAGTCGAGGCCTCGAAAAAAAGTAGTTCCGATGGCGGACAGTTAATCTCAGGATTGGAATATTTAAACCAAAAAAATTGTACGGCATTTGAAAAAGGAAGGCTTCTTACGTGACAATTTACCACCATTAGTACAAAATTCTGCAAAAAAAAGATTTTACGGAAATTTGAAAGAATTTTGTGAAAAAATCGACCGTTTTTCTTCAGTTTTTCATGGTTAAAAAATATTTATTTTTTATTTTTTGGTCAAATTGTGGTAAATTGTCACGTAACAAACCTTCCTCTTTCAAATTCAGTACGATTTTTTTGTTTCAGATATCCCAATCCTGAGATTAACTGTCCGCCATCATTTTTCGAGGCCTCGACTTTTGCGCCCTCTACAATATTAGTGTACGTGCATAAATGAAAAAAGATATATTTTTGTACTCTCTAAGAGTTAGATATTAATATGTAAAAAGTTTTATGTTCATTTTTATTAAAGGTTCAGAGAAAAAAATGATTATTTTTGGTTTTCTAAAGTGTACTAGTACCTTAAAAATTCACGGTCAGGAAATAACAAACTATAAATTCTAAAATTGAAGTATATACTTGTAAGTGTTAACTTATGCTTGTAAGTTTTTACTTTGGGTCTATTGAATAAAAAGAAGTATTTGCTTTTACTTCCTCGTATTTAAGTATTTACTTAATAGGAATTGAATAAAGCATTAAATAAATGACTTTATTCAATTAGTATTAAGTAAATACTTAAATACTTGTAAGTAAAAGCAAATACTTCTTTTTATTCAATAGACCCTTTAAAAATTGTCTTGTGATGTTATTTATATCTGCTTTAAATATTGTTTCCACTATTGAGTGACGTTTTGCAGCTCCTTTTTGACGAATGTTATCTACTTCCGCTTCATTGTGGTGTACATCATAGAGGTCCTACGGGTTTTCCAGTTCATTTTTGGAAAACTCAAAATCATCACGTAGATGTTTGCAAATATTGTGCAAAACAGCACAGCAAACAATGTTTTTTTGGAACTTTTGCCAAAGATACTCGTACTTTAGACCCTAATATAAGAAATCTCTGCTTTAGCCGCCCAGATACTCTTTCAATTATCACCCTTTCTCTGGAAGGAGTGATATTAAATAATTCCTCTCTTCTGTTTTTTGGATTTTAAATTGAGCATAATAACCATGTAGCACACTTGTAATCACTTCATTTGCATCACACGAGTTATAGTACAACGACCGCTGCCATCCAGTATATTCTACCACGTGGAATCAACACGAGGCTACGTCGCGTCGCAGCGTTGAACATTCTGGACCTAATTGCGACGTATTGGACAGCAAGATCAGCAATTATAAAATTATAAAACACCATGTAAAAATCAAAACTTTTTAGTCTGATTAAAATCTCTAAATAAAAGTCTAATTTAAATGTTAAAGTAAAGTCTGATTTTAAATTATTGAGTTGTAACTAAAATCTTTGTTTGTCGAAATAAAAGTTTTAATTGTGAAGTTCAGTTTTTTAAAAAAGGGTTTTTCCAAAGAACATTTATAATTGGCGCAGAGTCAGTACGGAAGTGGAAGAGTCTTTACAGATCCTCGTCACTTTTAAGTGTTTGTCCACTGTTCCAAGAACCAGCCCCAGGGAAACCGTTGCAGAGTTCACCCAAGGGAATTAGCAGTTAGAAATAGAAGTTAGGAGCCTTCAGGAGCAAAGGAATGCACATCGGCATCGTCTTTATCCTGTAAGCGATTTTTATTATTACTTAGAATTAAGAAGATTAATTTTTGAAAGAGATAATATTAAATCAGACTCCTCTGAGTCCTTAGATTGAATCAGAGCTAGATTAAGAAGATAAAAACAAAGATTTGAATAAATTAATAGAAAGATTAAAATAATTTAGAAATATCTCCTCTAAGTCCTTAGATTGACTTTAGAGCCAGATTTAGAAATTTATTTAAAGAAAAATTTGAATAGCTTAATAAATACTATATATTAATAAACACTAGAGATTAATAGATAAATAATAAGCAGTTTAAGATTGATATATTTGAAATTACTATACGTATTTGACTATTGACTATATTATTGAAATTTTTTTTAAATATGGCAGTTCCACAATTGACGTGAAAAATTTATGCATTCTTCCAAATTTCGACGGAAACCCAAATGAATTACATGAATTTATTAAAGTTTCTACAATACTTCTGAACCATTATTATGATAGACTAAATGCAGCTAATATCCAAAATAAATTTTTGCTTCATGGTATTATAAGTAAATTAACAGGTAGAGCCAAAGAAGTTATATCTGTATATGGATGCGAAACTTTTGACGAAATAAAAAATGCATTAATTCAAAATTTTGGAGACCAAAGAGACGAAAATTCGCTTACAAGAGACCTAGTAAATTTAAGACAAGGAGCAACAGAATCTATCATGCATTTTTACGAAAAAATAATGGGACTTTTAAGCTGTATCAACAATTACTTAGAATTACATACTGTAAATGCCGACATTAAAAGAAGCAAACAGGAATTTTTCCGTCAACAAGCTCTTACAACATTTTTAGCAGGCTTACGAGAACCAATGGGCTCTGTTATCAGAGCAATGAGACCAGGAAGTTTAGCTACGGCGATACAATACGTACAGGAAGAAAATAATGTTAGATATCTTCAAAAAAATCAAATAAGTCAACCTTTAACATCAGGAAGAAGCGAAAATTATCAAGAACGCCGACCTCAGAGACAGCAAATGCCTTTACCTGTCCAAAAACCATTTTATCAACAGCAACATTTTGCACCTCCGCAATGGCAGCAACCAATCAGGCAATTCTACCCACAGAATCAGTTTCAACAACCACATCGACAACAAAACTTCAACCAATTTAGACAAAATTAAAACCCTCCAGCATTCAGGACCCAGAACCAGTCAAATGTATGGGCACCCAAACCCGGACAGCCAAAGCAGCCTAGACCAACACCTATGAGTGGAATATCAGAAACCACAACCGGAGGCCGTCAAAAATTTACACCAAATTACCGAGCACAACCAAAATTCACCGTAGAAGAACTTTACAATATACAATGCCACGGAGATGAGCAAGAAGAGAATGCCGACTACAATGATTACTATGAACCCGAATACGACAATTTTCTACAAGATACATACGAAAATCAACCAACCGAATACGAAGAAAACGTAAATTTTCGAGAGGACCCACCAGAAGCAGCCGAAACGTAATTGAACTTCATTCATTTCCCGACAAGAAGGAGCTACCTTACATTGAAATTTCTGAGCCTTCTTTACGACTTTTAATCGATACAGGATCCACAAAGTCATTTCTTAATCCAGAAATAGCTTCTTCATATTTTCCAAATTATATAAAACACGAACCCTTCGTCGTCACATCAATTTTTCAAAATTATTCCCAAAAATATTGTGCTGAAATTCCTTCATTTTCAGAATTTAATTCTGACAGCAAAATGAAATTTTATCTCTTCAAGTTTCACAAAACTTTCGATGGTCTTATTGGCCTCGACAATCTAAAACTCTTCGAAGCCCAATTAAACTTTCCTAAATCACTTCTAGTTACAAAACATTCTACAATCCCTATCAAATATTATGAAACAAACAAAACACAATTTTATTCCATCCATTTGGAACCAAATTCAATTAGCCAAGTAAAAATTCCAGTCAAAGAATAAAAAGGAACCATCATTATTCCAACTCAAAAAGTACAAGGCGTCGTAGTACGAGAAGCCCTTACTAACGCCGAGAACCACCTCGCCTGGACCGAAATTGCCAACTTCACGCCAGAACCCATTCACCTTTCTCTTATGGAACCACTCGAAAGCCAGGAAATAGACATTCAAGATTTCCATATATATTCCATGGAAACAACCTCCGGACCAGACTACAGACAAGATATCGACGACTTAATTAAAACCGAACATCTTAACGAAGAAGAAGAGGATCAAGTTCGTCAACTATGCCGAAAATTCTCCGATATATTTCATCAACCAGACACTCCTCTCAGCTTTATTAACGAAGTTAAACACCACATCAAAACCAAGGATGAAAAGCCTGTATATACGAAATCATACCGGTATCCTTATGTGCACAAAGAAGAAGTAAAGAAACAAATCTCTTCAATGTTAGAGCAAAGGATCATTCGACCAAGCCAATCGCCATGGTCCTCGCCCATTTGGATTGTGGCAAAGAAACCAGATTCATCCGGTAAAATAAAGTGGAGGATAGTGGTAGATTATAGAAAGGTCAACGAGAAGACAATTGACGACCGATACAGAATTCCTCACATTAGCGATATTTTGGACAAATTGGGAAGATGTTAATATTTTACGACCCTCGACTTAGCGAGCGGATTTCATCAAATCGAGATGGCTGAAGAAGACATTCCCAAAACAGCATTTAATGTGGAAAATGGACACTATGAATATTTAAGAATGCCATTTGGACTTAAGAACGCTCCGTCCACGTTCCAACGTATGATGGACAACGTATTGAAGGGACTTCAAGGAGAAATATGTCTCGTCTATATGGATGACGTAATAGTATACTCAACATCACTACACGAACACATAGTAAATCTCACAAAAGTATTCCAACGATTAAGAGAAGCCCGACTAAAAATCCAAGTTGACAAATGCGAATTTTTAAAAAAGCAAGTTCATTTTCTGGGACACGTAGTCACACAAGAAGGAATAAAACCGAATCCAGCGAAAATTGAAGCAATAGAAAAATATCCAATACCGAAAACAGCAAAAGAAATTAGAGGATTCCTTGGACTCTTGGGATATTACAGAAAGTTTATTCGAGACTTCGCAAAACTCACAAAACCTCTAACAAGATGCTTGAAAAAGGAAGCAAAGATCGAACATACACCCGAATTCGTAGAATGCTTTGAAACATGCAGGAAATTATTAATGAATGAGCCTTTATTGCAATATCCAGATTTTTCCAAACCGTTTAACCTCACAACAGATGCCAGCAATTTTGCTATCGGAGCAGTACTTTCCCAAGGACCAGTTGGCAGTGATAAACCAATTGCCTTCGCTTCCAGGACACTAAATGAAACTGAGACCAAATACTCAACAATAGAAAAGGAAATGCTAGCAATGGTGTGGGCAACTAAGTATTTCCGACCCTACCTATTTGGAAGGAAATTTAAAATACTTTCAGACCACCGTCCCTTGCAATATCTATTTTCCCTAAAGGAACCCAACTCCAAACTAGTACGTTGGAGATTAAAATTAGAAGAATTTGACTACGAGGTAATTTACAAAAAAGGAAAAGCTAATACCAACACTGTCTCGAATCGAAATTCACACAAAGGAAACTAAGGACATCGATTCACAAATTAAGGAAGTCTTTGACGACTTAGTAGACATGGAAGACGATGGATGGTCAACGACTAATAATCCAGATGCAGATCGAATAATCGACGAGATTGTAGAAGAAAAAGCAACAGAATTAATCCAAAAAAACATCCCAGAAGACACTGTTGAAAACGAAGATCAAAACATCCAAGAAGACACTGTTGAAAACGAATATCAAAACATGGATGAAGACGGAAATGAAACAATACATACAGCAGTAGAAAACCCAATTCTTGGTATACCTATTTCGGAAAAACCACTTAACTTCTACAATAACCAAATTATAGTCAAAATCGTCAACTACAATCCACGACCTCCAGCAATTATACAAACCTTTCCGAATAAAAGACGTTATCATATCCAGCTATCGAAAGATCAGTTAAAAGCTGATACCATAAAGATTTTTAAGGAACACCTCAACCCGAAAAAGAAGTATGCAATTTTATTTGAAGCAGAAGAAGAAATTTTTGCAGAAATTTGCGAAATTATCAGAAAAACTTTCAAAAACAACGCATATGACTTAGTAAAATGTAATCTTTTATTGGAAGATGTTAATCTAGAAGAACAACAAAAAGAAATTATAAAAAACTATCATGAAGGTAAAACCAACCATAGAGGAATATTGACGCGAGGCTAGAATGAGTTCCCGCGAGGTTTGTATACTATTTTACTCACAATCGGTTAGTAGTTTATGGATTTCTAATACTCACAATCTACCAATAATAATTTCGTTTCAAATATCTGTATCCATTTTCATTATGTGATAAGATGAATTATTTTAAGTAACCTGTGAGATCGTTGCTAGGTAACAAAACAAGTTTGTTGAATCTGACATTTAGGCGATACACGACGCCATTAATTGTACATATAATCAAATTGTGTTTATTTTACAAAAATGTCTGATAGTGAATTTGAATGTACGCCATTCAAAAACCATATTTTAATCAAAAATGACATTGACATTTGCAGGTAGAAAAGTGACAGATGCTAGCCGGGAAAGTACTTTCCCGGCTAGCTGGGAAAGTAAAGTAAGTAATAAGTCGCTTCCTGATTACTTCAAAGGTTAGAAATCCATAAATTACTAACCGATTGTGAGTAAAAGGCGTTTACAATGCAAATGCAATCCATTCGAGTAAATATTCATTTTGTTTTTCAAAAAATTTCAATATGTTTGTATAATCATTTACTTCGTTGTAATTATTGTGCGATACAAAATATTATTGTGTGTTCACGAAAAAATTAACATAAAAAAAAAGTTTGAAACAAATATGTTAAAAAAGTAAAATAAAGATAAACAAATAAAAAACATAAAAAAACAAAAAATAACAATGAAAAAAGGCATTAAAACTAAACAAAAGACTACATAACTAAAGCATTAAAAAAACCAAAAAAATATAATTAAAAAAATAAAAAATGCACTGAACAGAAACATACAAATTTTACTAACATAATAACATTTATCCTAGGGTGTGAGAATTTGAACAACCAATTTATTTATATTGGATCATAAAAAAATGCTCTTTTTATAATTTATGAATAAAAAATAAGTCTGGCTAATTGGTTTATGCCAAAGCCAATTATAACTAAATAAAAAAAATGAATCTGTAAATTTTGAACACCCTGTATGAAGATGTTTAATACTCAATCATGGAATACATTTAATAAATGTCCAACTATTTAGACATAAGAGATAATTTGGTATAATTGCTTGAGAATGACTCTTCTTTTAAACTTTACAATTTAAGAAAAGTCGACTTAACTAAGAACACCCTGTACATTGTGTAGGGAAATCTTATGAAACTGTACCTTATTTTTTGCGGACAATTAGAAAATGCAATAAAATATAGTAATGTGTATACGAACTTGTAATGTGAAAACCATGTTAGTAGTGGGAAAAATGCAGGAACCAGCCCAGCAGATGAGAAAATATGCGCTAGATATCCTAGCACTTCAGGAAATAAGATGGAAAAAGAAGGGAAAATAGAAAAGAAAAACTTCACTTTGTATTATTTCGGAGAAAAAAAGGAGGGAAAAAATGAAACTGGATTTATGGTCAACAAAAAACTAATAAACAGAGTCATGGACTTGGGAACAATTAGTGGATGAATTTCATACATCAAAATCAAGAACACAAAAGCCAATATGTCAATAATAAACGTTTATGCTCTAACGGAAAATGCAAGTAATGAAGATAAATTCGATTTCTACGAGCAACTAGAAGAGGCTTGTGAAAATGTAGCCAGAAACGATATTCTGATAAAGGAGACTAAGATTGGAAAAGAAGAGAATAACGGGGTAGTTGAAGGGAATGAAACAATTCATGAAGAAACGAATAATAATGGAACAAGACTATGCAACTTAACTACAGCGACAAACATACATTGCAAGTACAAAATTCCGACATAAAAAGTAACATAAAATAACATGGCTATTTCCAGGCCGAAGAGTGACCTCAGTATGTGGGTAGGCGACATGTATCAACAAATTCTATTTTTTCTTCACTTCATCATCTGACAAACTTCATCATTATATAACTTATTAGATAAAGAAATATGTCCAGCTAAATCACTGTCAATAGTTTTATTAGTTTTTTCTAGCCGTTTTAAACCTAAGCAATTGATTAAATGTTCTTTCGAAAATTCATGTTTTTTGACACCAGCTGATAAATTTTTCAAATCTGAATATCCCTGACTCATTCAAACATTATTTTGCTTCAAATTTGAGAGCAACAGACAAGGCCAACAAAAAAGTGAATTTTTAAAATAACTTCCGCTTAACCATTTATGGTTTTCATACAATATTGTTTTAAACGATCTCGAAAATGGTCGATTGTCTTTCTTCTTATCTGTTGATAAAATTTTTAAATTTGGTAAAGGCCGACCCACTGAAATAATTTCTAATCTTTCTTGATTATGGCGCCTAGAAAAAGGTGTCCCAATGAAACTGCAGATTATATCGTGTAAAATATTCATTTTATTTTAATATGGACGGTTTCACCAACGACAAATAGTAGTTTATTCGATGAATATTCAACCAATAAAACTAACACACCTACGTTTCACTAACGTCAAATATGACTTATTTTATTTTATTTGTCTCAAATAAAGAGTTACTCTTCAAATAAATTGACAAGTTAACCTCGCTTTAAATTTTAAATATCTATATAATCAAATGGAACACAGAACATTCGTCATTTTAACTTTAAATTATCAAAATTGTATTGAAACAAAATAAAAATAAAATATAATCGACTGATAAATTTTATTCCACCAATAACTAAGTATTCACAGATTTATTTGTTGTTGGTGAATTATTACTAACATAAATTAAAATACCCTTCAAGGAGGTGTGGCCTTTGACGACATAAGTATTCAGACATTTATAAAATTATAGTTTGTTTTCCAACAGTGATGACAGTAATGAAAATCGCCATATGAACAATTCGTTTTGGGAAAGACCAGATGGACGATCTGTAGGACGGTCTAAAAAAGGGTAGAAAGATACAGTCAAAGAGGATTTGAAGAAAATGGGAGTGTGACAGTGGCACAGGACCGAAAAAATGAAAGGCAATACTAAATGTAGTAAAGATTTGTTTAGCCATTATAGAGTTATAAAGCCATTGATTTTGGTCTAGTAAACTATCTCACTGTAACTGTCTCTATATAGGCAGATTTATTTATATCTTCTAATTATTTAGCCTGAGATTTACAAAATAGATATTCTTCCTTTTCAAGCACTCCTTAACCTTTTCACTATAATCCTTTAATATTAAATATTTTTTTGTCAAATAATGTATTTATATTTAAAGAATTTCGCTGTGAAACGAAAACAAGAAGCGTATTATATTTCAGTTTGCTCAGGGGCGCCATAAACAATCTTACTAGTTTCATTCTCATTAGAAACCATCAGAGATTGTATAAATCTATGGATATATGTATCTGAACAAACTAAAATAAACCGAGCCTACTAGTATCGAATCACGACAAATTTACACGATATGGATTCAAATTCAAAGTTTTATTTCCGAAGAAAAATAAAATTTTTAACGACACCAAGTTTCTGGTCATGCCTTCGGGGGTTTACTTGCAAACCAAAGGAATGTTGGATGAAAGAAGACCAAGGGGAGATCTATAATTTGCATCTCATTAACCGTCTATCCAACGTGGCAAAATCCAACGAAAACATGGTCTCGATACCCAGATAAGAGTAAAACTAATACAAAAGAATTTCACCGTGAAACGAAAACAAGAGGCGTATCATATTTCAGTTTGTTCAGAGAGCGCCATAAACAATCTTACTTTATCATTCCTCATTAAAAATCATCAGAAATTATATGTGGATATCTTTGACCTATGAACAAACTAAAATAAACCGAGCCTACTAGTATCGAATCTCAATAAAATACAGTGGCGGCTAGTCAGGGTCGGCAGTGCCGACCCTCACATTTATGGACACATTATAGATTTTTTTTAAATATTTAATTTAATCAGAGTTGATGATATTCGTTTCTGTGAACTAAAAAAATATCTGTGAGATAATACAGACTAAATTTTATTCATTGTTTTTAAAAGAATTTGATCGACCCCATACGTTAAGTGATTCCTGTGCGCTGTGCGTAAGAGACTTTTCAAAAATGATCCTATAGCCATGCAAACATTATTATAAAGCTCGGCTCAGCAAGCCGTCCCCTGATTGAAGATTTGCTGGTAATGAATATGTATGCTATGGAATATTAGCCGATAGGCAACCAATTATACATTTCCCGTACTATTTGAATGGCAAGTACGGCAGAAATCAATCTGACGAGCGGTGATCTTCAAACGGTAGCAAGGCACGTACAGCCACGTACCTTGCTATCGCGTCCGGGATAAAATTGTGAAATAGGTAAGTAGGTAGTTTTACGTCGTTTAATGATTGATATTGTAATTTTTTTAAGTTGTTAGGAATTACCATTTAGGTGACAGGATGAATCGGAGAATTCGTTACATCAAGTTAATTATAGAGAACAAATAAAATTGTTTAACAAATTTTCTAATTTACTTTCTGACTCGAAGACATTTAGCGGCGTACCTAAAACAGCACAGAATGAAAGAATCAATTAGTAGTTACATTTTGATGCTTTTCGGTATAAGTAGACGAAACTACTGATAGAGGTAACATGTCATTCACAAGTATCAATTGTTCTTCGATACGCGTTACGTCTAATATTTGAGAGGTTTTTAGGTTTTCAGACGTGAGTAGAAGCCATAAGATAGAATATATTTTTGGTGTTTAAATCTATTTAGTTTGCCTCTGTCTCTCCATACTTCTTCTATACAGTTATCCCCTTCTCTTCACTTCTACATCCTTCCACTTTCCTCCACTAATACTACTGGAAAGTAGTATTTTTCCTACTGCATCTTCTCAACGTAGAAGCCACTTCACTCTCTTCTTTACATTCCATCTATTTTCAGTTATGCCCCACTAGTTACACTCCTTTTCCTTACTTCTGTTGGAGTATATCTTTCTTTTTACTTTCACTCCAACAGAAGTTTTCTTTAATTTGTTATATTGGCATATCAACATTGACATATTAAAATTTTTGGATATCAAAAATAAATTGGTAAGGCAAATTTATGACGGCGCTGCCTTGATGTCCGGTGAATTGTATGGTCTCCAGGCAAAAGTTAAAACTATTGCACCAGGCAAAACTATTATTTACTCACTGTTATAAGTCATTGACCTCTTTGACGATTCAAAATTGAAAAGTTATGCCAAAGAATTTTCAAAATATCTATTAGATAAGTTCATTAAAAATCATCCATCATTCTTTAATCAAATAAAATAAGAAAATGGATTAACAGGTTTATATGCTGATCCAAATATTTTCGGAAGGTAGGATAAGTTACAAAATATGTATAATTTTATATACTGCAATTCATTAGGTACAACAAACTGTTCCCGAAATTAATAAATTATTGGGCTCAAATGAACGGGATCTCTGTTGTCTCAAAAGAGTCAAAACGTATTGTCGAAACACCATGAAACAAGAGAGAATGTCAAACTTGTCTCAAATTTCAAATGTCAATAGAAAGAAACTATTAAAATCTCCCCAAAGCAATAATAAATTTTACAATGACGTTATAACCCATTTTGCTACTTCGAAACAACATAGACTAAATAGACTTAATTTATAAACAGGTTTAGGTTCTAAATTTATAGGAAAAAAACAAAAAAAAATTTAAAAAAACAAACCAAAAATCTCCTATGAAATTGAAGCCTTTTAATTAGATGGCATACCTATCTGAGGAGACAAAACCTTGTCGACCCTGTCCCTAAAGCCACGAGCCGCCACTGATTAAATAACTCGATATGGATGCCGTAGCGACAGGGCCGGCGATAACGGGCACCCCTTTTTGGGGGGCGCCAAAATGACCTTTTTTCTGTCGGTGCTATACAAAATACTAATTTAAAAGACACCGAAGAGCGCCTATGCTTCTTTTGCAGGCGGGCGCCTTATACCCTAGCGCCGGTACTGCAGCGACATCTGCCTAAAACAAGTTTTATTTCCGAAGAAAAATAAAACTTTTAATGAGACCAAGTTTCTGGTTACACCTTCACGGTTTCTATTAGTTGCAAACCAAACGAATGTTGTATTAAAGAAAACCAAGGGGAGATAAATAATTGGCATCTCACTACCTGTCTATCCAACGTATTTATATACATCCAACGTATTTATATTTCTCATGAAAGAGATTGTCAATAGGAGTAAAACATAAGAATCAATGATAGAAAAACTATAATATGAACAAAATATCGTCGATCTAACCTGTAAACTGTGTAACTCCATTTATCCAAATTTTACAGGAGACACAAACAACTATTTCTCTAAATATGACTAAAGCGAATACTACGTATCTCCCATTTTAAAAGATAGGATGCTAAAACGGAATATTTTATAGATACACATATCACTAACATTTGTAATATTGTTTAATGAGTATTTAATATTACTTACCACCAACGTTTTCTTAAAAATATCACTTTCTAAACAGTGATAGGTCAGTCGTGTGGTATGACAAACTAGGGATCTACGTATTTTTCGTACTACATTTGGCGGCAAGGGAGATCCAGTAAATACGAAGATGTGGCTATTTACTCATCTGGTAAAAATATGCATGTTCATCCTTTTTAAACGATAAGTAGGGCAGTAATAACTCATTTTCAGAGAATTATGGAGTTACGCTGTTTACAGATTAGGACGACTATATATAAAAAATGACAAGCTTGAAATTTACCTTTAGAAATAATAAAAGGTAACGGTAAAATGTTAGGTATAAAAGTGATATTACAATGAAAGAAATTGTAAATTATGCGCCAGTAATATAAGTAACCATCAAAAATATAATCAAAACTTTCTAAATTTGAAGAATATTATATTTGCCAGCATGTAAATATGTACAATTAAAATCATTCTTTTATCAATTCCAAAAATTATAGCAATTTATTTCAAAATGTTTAAACATGGGAGTTGATGTAAACAACTGCCTCTCTTGTATATTTACACTATCTCAAGATATTCATGCCTTATCAGGGGTTTGGTTTATTTACATTATCATATATATGTTTTTATACGTGGTATATATTTATGGTGTATATCAGTTTTTTAGCATATTCTTGATGGTATTTTAATGATAAATTTATGCAAATATAGGGGACCAAAAAATATGCTTATTTGGGAAAGAAGTGGGACAAGACATGCAATGTCAAAATTTGTAGTCTACTACTGATATTTTTTACTATAAAAATAAAAATACTAAAAATAAAATGTTGGGTTCTTGACTAGTGGTACTTGTCACAACAGTTTATTTTGTACTTACTGCTCTCATACATAGATGTCCAAGTTTTACTGTATCCTTTTCTCCTATGTTCATAGCATGACCCATCAGACAGTGTAAAGTCTTTCCTCCAACTCCATACCCTTCACAGAATATAGCTGTTTCATTCTTACACTTATCCACAACCTCAGGAGACAAGCTAAACAATCAAAAATAATTTCTAGTTAAATACAAAGTGAGTCTGTAATTTGGAATAAATTCAATAGTTCAAATACTAATTGTTTTTTTTTGAAAAACGCTTAGAGCCGTCGATTAGTATTTCAAATCGATATTTTTTACATACAATAATAATATATACAGGGTAGGATGTCCCAATTTAGAGATATGACGTCATCGTTGATTTTATTAAATGGCAACACTGTTATTTTGATAGCTGTTTTTATAGGGTGTGTAAAGTTATACATAACGGCAAAATATAAAAATTTTATTCCCTAGTATTTACAAGATAATAAAAAATAACAAAGTTATGAAAAACAAGAGTCTGTAATTTGGAATAAATTCAATAGTTCAAATACTAATTGTTTTTTTGAAAAATACTCAGACCCGTCGATTAGTATTTCAAATCGAAATTTTTACATACAATAATAATGTATACAGGGTGTCCCAATTTAGAGCTATGACGTCACCGTTGATTTTCTTAAATGGCAACACTGTCATTTTGATATCTATTTTGATAGGGTGTGTACAATGTAGAGGAAACAATATTTAGCATCTTATATTGCCCCCAATGGCTTCACTATAGGAAGTTAATGTTTTAGAATACTATATATTCATATGTTGTTCTGAAGCTATTTTCTTGTGGCATTTTTACAATTTTAACTATTTATAATGGGAAATAAGCCACAATATTATTAAAAAATGATTTTTATTAACGTTTCGACGCCCAAATCGGGTGCCGTTGTCAAAATACAAAATACTATTAACATAACCAAAAATGTTGTTGCTTAGTAAAAAAATTCTTCTAATAATTTATTTAATTCGACTCATTTATATCGGCAATTCAGATACATATGATACATTTTAAAGTAGAAGACTTTAAAATGATATTGCCAATATTTATGAGTTGCGTTCCTGGGACGACTTTACTGAAAGATAGTTCATTCGATTACATGAAATCAACCCCAACTCAAGAATATCCGTCACAAAAAAAAATCATAGCATGTGAACTGTCTTTAAAAAGACAACCACGTGCAAGGGTGACATTAAAATTCTCGCGTTAGAGATCTCATAGTAAATCACGAGGGAAAACCAGGAAAAACCTCGTGATACTATCCCGACATCGTAAGTATTTGGTCTTACATTTAATTTACTCTCAAAATTAATACCAAATTCTGACTTTACTATAATTTTGTTTCAATTATAAATAATATCAATATTACATGGATATATAAGTAATACTAAAATATAAAATATGTACTAACTCGACTATTGACTTACTAATTGTGGTATTTTCTTTCTATTGACTTCCTCTTTCAGTATGGGTATCCACATCCTACTGCATTCCACCGAGGAATTTGCGACACAATTGGTTTCGTTTAGCATAATTAGAGCCGCTTCTTTGATTTTTCTCTTTTTACTATCTGTTTCTTTCAGGACTATACTTGAATCTCTCCACTGAACTCTATGTTCATTATCCCATGCGTGTTGACATATCTGAGATCTATCAAATTCTCTATTTTTAATATAAGATTGATGTTCACTTATTCTAACGTTTAATGGTGTTGATGTTTCACCTATATAAAACTGTTCGCATTCACAAGGTATTTTATAAATACAATTCTTTGTCCTTTCTTGTTCATTGTTAGGTTTAGTTTTAGATAGAATAGATCTCAATGTGTTGGTTGTTTTGAATGTTGTTGAAATGTTGAATTTATTTCCTATTGTTTTAAGTTTCTCGGATAGTCCTTTTATGTATGGTATTGATATTTTCCTCGTATTATTTCTTGTGAATGTTGTAGGATCCCGTTCTATGTTGTTCTGTTCCATTCGATCCAATCTTGACAATTCCTTATTTATAAACGATAAAGGATAATCATTTTTTAATAAAACAGATGTTAAGAATTGTTTTTCTTCTAAAAATGAATTTTCATTAGAACAAGTAATTTTGGCTCTATCATATAAATAAATTATTAGAAGAATTTTTTTACTAAGCAACAACATTTTTGTTTATGTTAATAATATTTTGTATTTTGACAACGGCACCCGATTTGGGCGTCGAAACGTTAATAAAAATCATTTTTTAATAATATTGTGGCTTATTTTCCATTATAAATAGTTAAAATATATTCATATGTATGCACAATATTATTGTTGTCTGATATAGCGAGATCCGCTTATTACGAGGTAATTAGTCCGCCATTTCAGTTCTCGTTATAGAGGTAGGCTACTGTATCTAATTATTTTATAGATATTGATAATAATTTTTGTAACTACAATTGAAAAATAGAAATAAAAAATTTACTTTTATATAACATTCTGTTAATAATCAATTCATACCATTTTAATAAACAACAGAATTTTCAGGTTGAAATAAGAGTCCGACAAAATATTGTATAAACTGTATTTATAGGTACATATATTATGTCAGAAAAAAACAAATTTGATTATGGCCATGCAATCATACTTTTTATTGTATTATTAATAGGAAAACTGTCGAGGTTATATTCCACTCTTATGATTATTAATAATGAAGAAGAATGAATGATGAGAGATTACCAATTAAAACCTGGAGGTGGATCCCAAAAAGAAGAAGGAAAAAAGGGAGACCAAAAAAGTCTTGGGAAAAAGGGATCAATATAGCCATGAACAGAAGAAATATAGAAATAGATTCATGGCAAAACAGAAAACAATGGCGTTCGAATTGCGATAAACGGCCTATGATGCTGTAAAACAGTCGCTATATATATGATTATTAATAGTTACTTTAACGTATTGCCATACTACTTAATTATGTAACCAGGCCTTATTTCACGTATCTTTTTAAAAATCTTAGCGAAATAATAGTAATTATATTAAAAATAAACAAATAAATAAATATTAAATGATGTTTGATTGTTTATATGTACATATAATAAAAATAGCTAAAACAACCTTATTTTCCAGATAATTAGATAAATACATATTTTACATAAATAAATTATTTATTTGTAATATAGACAGTGTACCTTAATACAAAAAATAATAGTACAATAATAGTGTACTAAAAACATTCCACTGTTTGAGATTCTATAATAGAAACTCTATCTAATAATTATTAGAGTTCCTATTAAATGGTATTCATTTATTTTATTATTGGCTATGAGTTTCGACGGTAGCGCTCTCTCGCGGTTTAAAACTTGTACTTTTCTGATAAAATTGGTGTATGTGAAATATACAAAACGAAAAAAATAGATATTTATCTAGAAAAACACAAATTATGAACTGAAATATTATTGTAACCTGATTACTGAACGAATACACAGATAGTAAAAGTAATTATGTTTTTTTATTTTATTCATTATAATTTTAATATTTTATATATAAATTCGTGCGACTGTATGACTGCTTACGCAAGTGGCCATTGAGAAAAAGAAGAAGTTTATGTGAAATTTAGAGGATACCTCTGTTTTATTGGGTGTGAGTTTCGTCGGTAGCGCTTCTCTCGCGGTTTGAAACTTATACTTTTCTGATAAAATTGTTTAAATTCAATGCACAAAACTGTCAGTAACAGCGCTGGCGAAAACTGTCAAATCCCCTCTACTCATCGGCTCACAGCGAATAGTCTAAGAGCTGGGAGCGGACTTTGTGCGTGATAAGTAATATGGAAAAAATATACGGGGATATGTTAAATTAGTTGTGTACATGACTTTCCCCAACGGCCAGAAACCAGAGTGGGGGACGAGGGTAGTTATAAGGGGTCAAAGTCGCGGTTTTTATTATTCTTTTGTGACGCTCATGATCGAGATGGTGCACCAAAATTTGGGAATAAGTAGGTAATGACGTAAATAAGTAAAATCTCTAGGGACGGAACCCTGCGTGGCCGACAAAGGGCTGGGGGTAAGGGTGACTGACGGCAACATTCCGCTCATGAACGGCCTAATACAGTATGCAGCAAAATCATCGGCAAAATAAACAGTACTGAAATGAATATTGAAATGTTTATGAATATTTATATATCTAGTATACATGATATAGCCTTGCAAACATTATTCCCGACGACGCACGTTCCCGATAAAACCGATGTTAGATCCCTCTAGAATAGATGCCCTCTGGTCAGTGGCGGATCTACGGGGAGGGAAAATGAAAATTTCCCCACTACCAAAGTTCAAAATTAAAGAAAAAAATTGTTCAAACATCTTCTTCTTTAAGTACCGTGCCCAAATTTTTAGGCGTGGGTAGCTTCCATAACAATTTGCCGATATCGTTCTCGATCTTGTGCGGCATGTAACAATTGATCTGCCGATAAGCCAGTCCATTGACGAAGGTTTCGGAGCCATGAATATTTCTTTCGACCAATTCCTGTTTTTCCGTCGATCTTTCCATTGAGTATTAACTGCAGCATCCTGTATCTGCTACCTCTCATTATATGCCCCAGATATTCAAGTTTTCTCTTTTTTATCATCTTCATTAAGTCACCTTCGCCTTGACCTACTCTGTTTAAGACTTCTCTGTTAGAAATGCGTCGAACCCAAGATATTCGAAACCGAATTGTTTGTTTCTCATTGTCTCTTCACATTTCTGCTTGATTCTATTAAGAATTATCTTAAGAAGTAGCTTGAGAGAGTGGCTCATGAGACTAATTAGTCTAAAGTCTTTACATGATGATGTATTAGGTTTTTTTGGGAGTGGAATAAATGTAGACTCTAACCATATCTGTGGCATCATTCCAGTCTCGTATATATGGTTATAAATGTTTGTTAGTTGTGAGACATTGTCGTCATCCAGAAGTTTGAGCCAGTCTGATGGTACTTGGTCAGGGCCTGGAGATTTCCCATTTTTGCTCTGTTTGATGGCTTTCTCTACTTCCGCTTTTAAAATGCTAAGACCAGTATTCGTATACTTTGTGGTGTTAAGTGGTGGCCTCGTATCCAGGAAGAGCTCTTTTATATAGTTAGTCCATTCTTCCTTTTTTTCATCCAAGTCGAGAATTATTTTACCTTTGGAGTTTCTCATAAAGTGAGGAGTTCTTTTTCTCTGAGTGTAGGTAATTTCTTTAAGCTTTTTATGTATATTAATGTTTATGTTTATATTATCGTCATGTTTTCTTTGTAGTTCTTCCATTTCACGACATCTTTGTTCCATCCAGTCCTCTTTTGCTCGCTTAACCTCGTACCTTATTTGTCGATATATCTCTCTATACCGAATCTCGTCTTTGTTTTTCCAATTTCTTCTTTGTTGAATAAGGTCTAGTATTTTATCGGTCATCCAATCCTTTTTCTTTATTGAGTCTTTTTCTGGTTTCAATCAAAACTTCGTTTGCTGTGGTGACCATGGCGGAATTCATGATATCTAGATTTTGACCGATATTTTCTTGTTCAGATCTTTCTAACTGCTCTTTAATCTCACGATTTATCTTATTTCCGAACTCATCTGCTATTACGGCATTTCTTAGGAGTCGAGTATTAGGTTTCTTCTGCGTTGTGGGGGCTTTTATTCTTTTTAGTTTTAGTTTGAATCCAGCACAGAGCAGATTATGGTTAGTTGTTATGTTCAAACATAAAAATATAAAAATAAAATAAAAATTCCATTTTTTTATTCAGTTGCAATGCGAAGGCAAAACTGTCTTATTTTTCACTTAGAACAGGGAGTGCAAACCAGCACTCTGAATCGACGATTTTCGACTCTTTTTGGAGTCATCATCGGAGAGGCCGCAGGCGTACGCTTGCTGCTCTCTGCTCGAAGTGACAAAACCACGAAAGCTTATCCCCGCATTGCAACTGACGTTAATGGAGTAGGTGACTAGCGTCATCTGGCCACTGAAAGGCAAAGTTTTCAACCTAATGTAAACATTAATATTATTGAAAAATGTTAAAAAATATTACTAAAAGATTTTTAATTGAAAACTTATGGGTCCATTTCCCTGGTAACACCTCCATGACTTCTAAAAATTGCAAACCAGATGGATGCTGAAGCGAAGAAGACAAGAGGGAATTCAAAAACTTACAATTCACGATCCCGTCTGTTCATAAAAATATAATTAGCTAACATGAAATCGAAACCACAGAAAGACAAATTCAACCCAATAAACACGCTAGTTGGTAAAATTAAGGGAACTTAATGCTTATAAGATATTATTTATGTCTTTCATGTAAGCTGAGTTTATCTTTTTTGTATCTTTTGGTTGGTTTTTCATTGGAAGTCCCCCCTAAGGCAAATTGCTAGATATGTTACTGCCTCTGGCATGAAAAAATCTTTAATTCTAGTCCGCAATTCCGAAATGGCACACAGTGGATTTGTCTGACTCCTTCAGCATTCGGAACATACGGAAAAGTTCACGAAAACGGCCCAAGCTTAAAATCAACAATGGTTTCAGCACACCCCTGATGAAATCATTGTTGATTTTAAGCTTGGACCGTTTTCGTGCACTTTTCCGTATGACGTATGATCGAAAATAGTACTCCACCTTAAAATTTTTTTCTGCAAAACTGAGAACCATTCTGAAGCACCTAACATTATCAAGATATTCACATATGTTATAACTACGTTAGGAAATGTTAAAACCGTTCCTAACGTTCAACCGTAGATGAAGAACTTGATTTATAAATATTTACAAAACTTCTTACACATGTTCTGTAATTTAATAAAAGCTTTTTATAAAACAATTATTTTTTTCATTACTTGGTTAGAGTTTGTCAAATAAGGTCATTACTTTGAGTGCAGTTTAGAACTTCTTAGAATGTAAAAAAAATGTAAAATTTGTTTGTAAAAGGTATGTTTTGAATATACTTTTTACAAACAAATTTAACATTTTTTGTGATTTATGGTATACAGCCAACTACAGGAATTCAATTTCCTTGTGGATTTTCTTAGAATATATCGAGACAAGGACAAAACAGGTTCAAAAATTGAAAAATTTATATTACTTAATACAATTTAATATTTGTAGTCGTTGTGGAATTTGGTAAATTCCAAACATGTTTGAAATGTTTAATGTGTTTTTTTAACAACATGTACACCTGGTTCCAAAAAAAACTGATACGACTCTTGACGCGTATTTTGTAGAAAATTGAGCAGTGTATTTTGAAGGATAAATACTTAATATTTACATACTGTCAATGTCACTGCCAAATCTTAAAATTTGTTAGATAGCTTATTCTGTTCCACGGTTATTAGACTTTATTATTAATCTTTATTATTAATACTTTCTCCGCAACTGAGGGTATCTTATCAACTGTATTGTTTTTAAACAATAGATGATAAAATAAAAATATTGACAGTTCAAAAATGTGAACAATATTGCATTGTGTGTGGCCTAAGTTTGGGCTGAAAACTGAAATGTATTACATTTTTACAAAATTTTAGAATATGTTTAATTACGTAGACCAATTTTAACAGTTGTTTTCAATACAGATTTCAATCATCTACAAATAGTTCCTAATGTCTTGTGATGTCAAATAATTAGAGAAGCTGGAATTCAACAGTTTAGAATTTTACATTGAGTTAATGCAAAATTGTGACGCATGTCAAAATTCTCAATGTATTTTAATTGTATTCATTTTTTTTTCGAATCCTGAGAAAACTAATAAATATTTTTGAAAAATTTAAACTCAGAATGAAAGACTACATTATTACCGAGGGCTGAAAGTCCCTGAAAACTTCTATAATATTTATTTTAATAAGTTACAGGGCTGAAAATAAAAAAAAGTGTGATATTTAATTTCAAATATTTCATTCAATAGAAACTGCTTGTTTATTCTAAGGGGCTTTCCGCCCTCGGTAATAATGTAATCTTTCATCCTGCGTTTAAATTTTTCTAAAATACTTATTAGTTTTTTCATGAATCAGTTGTTTGTTGTTTGTTTATTTTATTATTTGTCTGTCATAATCAATATAATGTCAGATCAATCAAATACACTGCTCAACATGATCAAAACTTACTAAGAGTCGTATCAGTTTTTTTAGGAACCGGCTGTACATAAGACAAGCAATTAGTTAAAGAAAAGATTGAAATAAAGGACAATTGTGTCTAGGATCGAATTATTTTTATTTTCCAATTGCCTTTGATTGAGAACTTACTTTGTTAATTGAAAGTTAAAAGTCCATAACAAACAATAACGAGTAATCAGAAATTGTATTCTCATTGTAAATAAAATAGTTGTTATAACAAACTGTTGGACAAAACTTGGCAACAATGTTCTCAATTTGCTAAATATGTGCATGTTCATATTGTAGTTCCTACTCTATCCTCCTTGCTATCTTGGGCTAGGATATATCTAGTGTTGCCCAAATGCAAGACCAAGAAGAGACTTAGAGAGTCTTGGTCTTGCACCAATACACCTGGTCTTGTTCTTGGTCTTGGTATTGCACTCCCGGTGTTGGTCTTGGTCTTGCAAGTCTCGCAGTTACCCACTAGCATATTGCTATTTATTAAACGTTACTTTAGATCTTAGAACAACGTAACAGTATAGGTAAATTTTCAGCTTGACTTAACATACATGGTGAGGCAGATAACCTTCCTGCGGAGGCTAACGGCGCAAAATCCGGACATGTCAGTTGCGAGATGGTGCACCTTCCACCATGAGGCCAAAACCGATCCAAACGGACACCTGTTCGTCTTCGGAATCGGAGACGAGGACATGGCTGTCCTTAAGAAAAGAGCAATGAGGCTGAGCTACGCGTTCACCTCATTGACTCTAAAAGCAAGCAAACAAAAAATGGAGGGCACCTCCTCGGAACCAGGGACCTCAGATACTCGGCAACCGGATACGGTTACTGAGACTGAAACACCCGTGGTTCCACAGCAGGACGACGACCATCAGATGGTGGTCGACGAACCCTGCAGAGGAAGCACCGAAACGACTAAAGCTGCCGCCTCCTCAAGTGAGGAGGAAATGGACGCCTAAAAAGAACCAATACGACACCTTCGCCATGGGCAAAGACGTCGGGAAAAAGGTAACCATTATTCAATGCAACCTCCAGTACAAAAAGGTGGCAACCGCGACACTCTGCCGCCATCTGGATGTAAAGGAGGATGCAATAGCATTAATCCAAGAACCTTGGATAATTAAGACCAAAATAACTGGTTTTGGCAGTATAAATGGTCAAATCTTCAGCTTACCAAGCAACTAACAACCGAGAACAGCAATATATGTTCCCAGGAAAATTAAAGCCTCCCCCCTGGTGCAGTTTTGTACTTCAGACGTAACTGCTGTTAAAGTAAAATGACCATGGGGAAAAGGCAAAAGCAGAGAGTTGATACTAGAGACCGATGATGCAGCCACCCTACCACCAACAAAGGAGATGGAAGATCTGGTAGACCATTGTCTCAGCCAGAAGGTAGAACTTATTATCGGCTGCGATTCGAATTCTCACCATCTAGGCTGGGGCAGCAAAGATAACAACTCTCGAAGTAAGTCTCTTTATGACTATATTATTAGTAAAGATTTGTATATCTTAAATAGAGGCACGGAACCTACATTTATTAATGTTCGTAGCCAAACTGTTATAGATATCACGCTAGCAACAGCAGAAATATCTAATAAAATTCAGAACTGGCAGGTCTCAGAGGACATCTCTATGTCTGATCACCGCTGGTTGACCTATATTATTAGTCTGGAAAAAAGCCTTATCAAATCTCGCGACCCTAGGAAGACGGATGTAGAACTCTACAACCGCCTCTTAGAAGATGCTCTGCGGAATGAAAAGGCTTTAACTCCAGGAACTAATACAGAATTGGAAAGGTACACGGTATCTATCCAAAATAAAATAAGCTACGCTTATAAAAAATCCTGTCCGATAAGGATGGTCCAGGAAAGTCGCAAAACCAACTCTTGGTGGTGCACTGAACTGGAACACCTTAGAAAGACAGCAAGAACTTCTTTTAATAAAGCAAAACGCACCAAACTCAAAGAGGATTGGGATATTTATCAATCAAACCTCAGAGAGTTTAAGAAAGTCTGTAGACAAAAACAAAGAGCTGCTTGGAGAGCCTACTGTGAGGAAATCGAAGATTTTCCGCAAGCTTCCAGGCTACAAAAAGCGCTCTCAAAAGATCCACATCGGCATATCAGCATACTAACAAAGGAAGATGGAAGCAAAACTTTCAACCTTTGCGAAAGTGCTGAGGTCCTGACGAAAACACACTTCCCCGGTTCTAGCATTTCAAAAGCACCAAACTGGACGGAAGAAATAATCATACCCACACCAAATGACTGGCATCTTGCCAGAACATTAATTAGTGAGGAAAAGATAAGATGGGCCATATCGTGCTTCGCCCCTTTTAAGTCACCAGGGCCTGACGGCATATATCCAGCCCTACTACGGTGGGGACTGGATATTCTTTTGCCGCACCTTGTGGGAATCTTCAGAGCCTCCTTGGCTCTGAGATATATTCCTAGAGAGTGGAGAGAGTACCATTCCATACCAAAACCAGGTAGGATGGATTACACCCTACCGAAAGCTTTCCGACCAATTAGCCTGACATCTTTTCTCTTGAAAACGATGGAAAGGCTATGCGAGAGGTACATAAGAGATGAAGTTCTGGTTCATAATCCACTTCATCCAAATCAACATGCATATACTTCGGGAAGATCTACCGATTCTGCACTTCATCAAGTAGTGGGAAGAATTGAAAGATCGCTGGATAATACAGAATCCACCCTAGGTATATTCATAGACATTGAGGGAGCGTTTGATAAAACAACTTTCCCAACCATCACCCAACAGCTCAATGTCAGGAATGTCCCCCTGGCCGTGAGCGAATGGATATTCAGTATGCTGTCAAATAGAGCAATAAGCATAAATGTAGAAGACGTTTTGGTTAGAGGGATGGTTACGAGGGGATGTCCACAAGGGGGGATGCTATCACCACTCCTCTGGAACACAGTGTTGGATACCCTGGTTTACCAACTCAGCAAGAACGGTTTCTACACAATAGCCTATGCAGACGATATAACCGTCTTGCAAAGCGGTAAGTTTGAGAACACACTATGCGAGAGATTACAAGTTGCTCTCAGACTAATAGAAACATGGTGTAAGGAACACTCACTGTCTATAAATACAAAAAAGACAGAGATGGTCCTCTTCACCAGAAAAAGAAGGATCACGGGCTTAATACCCCCTAGGATTCTAAACTGCAGTCTGAATTTCTCTGAAGAGGTGAAATACCTTGGTATTACCCTTGACAGGAAGTTAACATGGAACTCTCACTTAGATAGTAGAGCTAAAAGAGCATATATTGCCTATGAACAGTGTCGGCGAACGGTCGGACGCACTTGGGGCCTTTCGCCCAGGGTGGTCGCCTGGATCTACACTACTGTCATTAGGCCAATGCTAACTTACGGAGCCATTGCTTGGGTACCAAAAGTGCTAGCGATCAACAAACTAAACCATATTCAACGGATGGCTTGCCTAAATATAACAGGTGCCATGAAAACAGCACCAACTGCTGCAATGGAGTTGCTCATTGGCATTACCCTTTTAGACATATATGTCAGAGAGGTGGCGCTGATGACGATGATGAGGTTACGCTCAGCGGGTGCAAACCTTGATGTAGGAATGGGACAATTGAGATGTCGTTTCTGGCGGGGTGAGCTGGAGGCACTGCCCCAGCTGCATGCGGCCCATGGATGCGACTCAATTAAACCTACGTTTGTCTTCGACAAACCCTACAAAATCGAAACAAGACAACATAGGGAGTCAAACGTGGCAAATGCATATTGCATCTACACCGATGGCTCCAAAACGAAAGAAGGCTAAGGATGTGGAATATACTCCAGATCATTGAACCTTAGTATAAAATGGGGCATGGGCAAAAATGCCAGCTTAGTTCAGACTGAACTGGCTGGTATCTCCATAGCCGCAAAAGAGATAATCGGGAAAGGTATAGCCGGCAAAACTGTAATAATCTGCACAGACAGCAGACAAGCGCTACTAACCCTGAACAGACCACGCGTCATATCAGGGCTAGTAACGGAGTGTCATGAATCACTAGCCCAAGCTTCGGATGGTAACAACATCATCCTGAGGTGGGTTAAAGGACACAACAGAAATAAAGGCAACCGCATTGCTGACCAGCTGGCTAGAAGGGCAGCAGGCCTAAGACTCTTAGGACCTTGTGATCTTTTTGGCTTGTCGACTACAACAATCGCGGAAACTGTCAAATGTCACTCCCACACGCAAACCGTAAGAAGATGGGAAGAAGGGCCAGGATGTAGACTTGCCAAGGTAACACTAAGGAACCTTGGGAAGTCAGCATCAGAAAAGTACTTGAGAATGACCAGGAAAAACCTACGCTTGACCGTTGGTTTTTTAACTGGCCATTGTCAACTAAGAAAACACCTCCACACACTGGGGCTAGTAGACACATCTCTATGCAGGAGGTGTGAACGAGATGACGAAACTGTCGAGCATGTCCTATGTGAATGTCCGGAGTTATCGTCAATACGAGAGTATGCGTTCGGCGAGCCTTGGCCTACACCTGCCGATATAGGGGAGATGTCACCAGGTGATTTGTCCACCTTCCTGGAAATGGCAGGATGGATAATGAACTAAGGACGACAACCCCCTGGGAGGATGTACAATGGGTCAATTGTGGCCTAAGTGCTGTGGGACTTGACTCACACTCCCTACTCTACAGATACAGACAGAACCTTCCTATTAGAAATATCTCGAGAACTAAAGACAATAGAATCATGAAAATTGGAATAAAGGGGTTTTGAAGTTTGAATCTATTTAATTAAAATATTTTTATATATTTCCTACTTCAAGTTATACCGGCAGTAGCCTATAACTTCCTATACCAACACCTATAGCTTCCTATAACTTCCTATAGCCTATACCAACACAAAAGACCCATAGGCAGACCTCCTATGAGATGGACAGATGATCTGAAACGAACTGCCGGGAAAAATTGGCTGCAAGTAGCGTACAACAAAAAACAATGGAAAGGAGGACTTGAAGAAGCTTATGTTTAGATGTGGACGTGAATGGCTAGACGAAGAAGAAGAAGAAAGAACTGCTTTAGTTTGTGCTTAATTGTTAATCGCGCCAACAATGTTAACTACGTAGGAATTTTGATAGCTCAACCATTATTGGTAATTTTTAGGATTAGTCTAGATAATATGTATCTATTTCCGAAAAATTATTTGCGATTGAATATGTTCACGACCAACCCAATAAAATTTCACTTATTTTTTGATTCAATTAATGTTTGGCTTGAATCACCAATAACTCACAAACTAAAGCAGTTAGGAATAGGGAATGCTTAAGTACCATAATATATCATTTCATTACAATACTAAAATACAGGGTGTTCCATTTAAGAAAACTCAGAAAATACTCATTCCGAGTTTCGACCAACCCTTTATTCTAAAATCAAAAATTTAGCTATACTAACAATTCTTAACAATAGTAGAATATATTAAAAATCATATGAACGTAAATAGTTTTTTATGTCAAACTACTACAATTCTACAGGGTGTGAATATTGTTACGATATTACGAAAAAAAAAAATGTAATTGTCTTTTAAACTACCCTACATAACATTACAAAACCTTATATTTTAACAACGAAGGCATCGAGGAGAATTTAAAAATCTAAAAATATACGAAGTTATAAGCAACATCCGGTATAATCAGAAGTAGGAAATGGATGAAAATACTTTCATTAAATAGATCACTCCTTAAAACCCCTTCGTTCCCATTTTCATGATTCTGTTGCCTTTAGTTTCCGAGATATTTCTAATAGGACATTTATCTGCCTCACCCTGTAGACATAGTAAAAAAAAACCAAATTAATAAATGTCTAAACAACTCACATCGGGTGGGGTTTGAACCCACGATCTAAACTATCCCTGCCTATACTCTCACTAAATGCTATCTACCATATCCCATGGGAGTTAGTCTATTTCTTTATACATTTGCATTTAATAACCTTATATTACATATTATGTGCTAAAACATGGTTAAAACACAAAAAACCAAATAAATGCCATAAACTTGACTGTATTAAAGAAACTGTATTAAAACTCTGTCTATTAGAAAGGAATTGTGTTTGACCCATTGATATAAAATTGTACACTCTGCAGAAAGTTTACAAGTACGATGTTTAATCTTTATACGATGTGGTATTTAGAATCCTACTAACTAATAAGGAAAAACAATTGAGTGTGTGTCGTATTATATTTTTTATCAAGTTAGGCGACATATCTTTAAAAAGTTTCAATAGGATATTACTGTCGGCGTCACAACACAGATTATTTTATGAAAGGACAGCTATTCTCAAAATCTAGACAATTAACATACAATTAATTTCAGAGCGAAGGCGTCCGTCGCCGTCGTCTGCTAGGAAAGGATGTATTACCAAACATTTTATTTTTACATTGTAATAATTTATTTTGACCTTTGAGTACGTGTTAAATAAATATGTCAAGTGTTCTTTTAATGAACATTTTGATTCGCTATGTATGTTTATAGTATTGTTCATAATCCGCACAAGTCCAATTTTCCAAATTTTTGTTACCTACATATCTTTTTGCGTCTCATAGTCTCTAAGCATATACCCTCAAATGACACTCAATCCTAACTGCAAGATGCAAGATTCTCGCAGGCTTAGTCTTGTTCTTGCTCAGGTCTTGCACGGTCAGTCTTGGTCTTGCTAAAATAAAGCGGTCTTGGTCTTGCGAAAACGCAAGAACAAGACCAAGACTGCAAGACCAAGACCGATTTTGGGCAACACTAGATATATCGTAACAAAAATCATCTTAAGTAGTAAACAAATAGGGAACCTTAGAAAACACGAAGTAAAAGTGTTTACAGCAGATGCTCAAAATGTTGTCTGTTTACTTTAACAAAACAAAGTATGTGACTTTTAAGACATGCAACACATGTCACTGTAGGGAATATTAAATGAAAAATATTAAGTATTTTTTTAAATACATATTCAAAAACAAAAAAAAAGATGCGGCATGATCCATTTGAATTAACAAAGTTTTAAAAGATATATAGATGTGCATATAGATTTTCACTTCGGAAAAAATCAAACAAGATAGAACTTTTTGTAATTTCATTAAGAAATGTTTAATAAACAACATATCAAAAAGTTTACTCGAGAAGTGGGTGCTTAATTTTTTATTAAACAAATGAACTGCGAAATTAGATGTTTTTTTAAATAACTCCGAAAATATAAATTTTATAAAAAAACTGACAAAATTTTACAAAAAAAAACCTTCTATAAAGATTTTTCTAAAATTAAATCTGTAGCTTCTATCATTTTTTACTTATAACGTTAAAGTCACCCGTCTCACAAACATTTGTAATGATACGCCGCGAACACGCACCAACACTAGAACCGTACGAGTTCCACAGTCCGCGCAGATGCCCCACTCATTTCCACTTCTCCGAAACAGCACAGGCAGAGGGTACTTAAGGAGGCCAGCGAACCTAGATTATCCAGAATATCCAGTCTTGAAGCGACAGCTCTGGGCTCCACTACCAGACAAGCGAGGTGAGCGAGGCAGGCCGACCTGACTAGCGAGTCACAGTAGTGACGTGACCTCGCAAACTAAGGCAGGCCAACTTGAGCAGCAAGGTGTACCGTGTTGAACTTGCGGCTCATAATTAAACGGTAGCAAACGAAGTGAGCGAGCTCCCGATAAATTTATATATTTTAATCGCGTGATTGTTTTGCAACTTACACTGCACTGAGGTGTAAGAATATTTCGTATTGTTATTAATTTTGCTTTTCTTTTACAGACGTCTATCCAGGGGAGGACTTCGCTGCAACGCGGTGACAAATCGAATTGTATTTTATTTTTACTTCTTTTTGATCTGTACATAATTACATTGAATATACGTATTTTGTTTTAACCTGTGTTTTACTGAGTCTGTCGTCTTGAAGAAAGATCTACACGTCACACATTGACGCACTGTAAACTAGCAGTACACGGTTGTTATTTTAATGTAATTGTTTAACTAATGGATCAAATGAAATTTTACAGATTGGACATGAAAGAAGAACAATTAAGCTATCTTATGATTATAATAAAAAGAAATAAAATGTATGGACATAAGTACGGTGTGGGCGGAAAGTGAGACTTACATGAATTTTGTTTAAAAATGTGTAACTAATACAATTTTTCTTATAAAACTCACAAGTTTGCACAACTTACCTTTCAAACAACTTAATAAACGATGTTTCTTAAAAAAAAATCTCAAAAATTTAATTCAAACAACGTCTCAAAAAATGTAGTTTTTGAAAACTTTGTAATTTTACAGACTTACCACCACTTTAAGATGGTATTACTTAAGTTTAAACAGATTTATTACAATTTTTTAGGTGCTTTTTTAACGCTTAAGAAAGAAAGAAAGACAGAAAATTTATTGTTTTTAAAAATGAGTTTACATTTATAAAACACAACGTGGTATAGTACAAACACAGTACAAGATACATTAAAATACTAACTATAAAATAACATTTACAATATTATTTTCTCTTGGATTTACTTGACTAAAAAAGAGTCTGGTCTATCTTCTCCAGTTGGCAGACCTCTATTGTGATGCTCACGATCTAAAAATCTTCTTCCTAACCTAAAGTTAAATCGTTCAATGCCAATTTTTTCGGCCAAAAAGCAGGATTGTAAATTTCTTCCCTTAAGTCAGGTAGTACACCTATCATGAAACATTGATTATCGCTTCTTTTCTGGGTTGGTAACAATTTTACTTGTATATCCTCGCAGTTTGTCTTAGTTATTATGAAACTCTTGATGTGGTCCGCATTTACACTATCCGGAACTTTTGAGATGAATAGCCACAATTTTTTGTCTGGTTTTTCGGATTTTCCATGGAAATCCTTATCACCAATTCCAGTTCCCATTATTTTCTTGCGTCTTTTTGTCACAATCTGATATCCTTCATCATTCGTTTTATTCTCTGAACTCCCCATTGTGATATGATTAAGATTCATTTTTGTGCTTTCCTCATTTTCGAAAGTTAAATTTGTAATGTAGTCACATGTCTGTTTGGTTTGAATATCCATTAATTGTGCATTTAATTCGTTTGTAGTAATTTTTGAATTGCCCTGTATATTAGAATTCCTTTCAACATGTTTGGTGTTTTTATCATTAAAATTTTTATTTGAGTCATTACCTTGAGTTTTTATTAAACCCTCATTAGCAGTTGTGTTGGGTTTTTGTGAGATTTTGGTTCTGGTTATTTCTGATTTCAATAAATTTAATTTTTCTAGCAAATGTTCATTATTTGATTTTAATAGATTATTGTTATCTAATAATAAATTTTACTTATCATCTTTTTCAGCTAACAGCCTTTTTAACCACTGATTTTCTATCGCTATGGCACTAAATGATTCGATGGGTTGTCCATCACTATTTTGGCAACAGATTACATGCGAATCCCCTATCTTGAAGAATTTCACTTTGTTTTTCACAGCACATGAGATATGATAACTATTTCCACATACTATACAAACGAGTGTTTTATTAGGCTTCGTTTGATAACATTTAAATGTATTCTCTTCAAAATCTACCTCTTTTACTATAGAGAGAGGTGACGGCACATTTTTACTTTCCGCCATCTTGGATAGGATTTGAGGCTTAGGATGTAGCCTTTACAATGCACTAAATTATTTTACTTTGAACTGTTTCTTTTTGAGAAAATTAAGAAAGATAACAAAAATGTAATACAAAAACCGAAAATTACCATCTAAAAAAATGTTTATACAAAGTGATCAAAACTTTTTTCTATAAAACTTATCTAAAATACATAATAATAATAAGCGTCAACAATAATAAATGTTCAACAAAAATTTTTTTTAGCTCTTATACAGTGTGTCTGCGTAACTTGGAACCTATTGATAACTTTTTTTTATTATCAGTTTTAAGAAAAAAAGTTATTCTCCATAAAATACTCTGCATTGTATAAAATCTAAGATGCAACCATCAAATTTTATTAATTTTATACGAGTTATGTCAAAAAATATTAATTTCACTCAAGAGTAAAGTACCTTTATATTTCACAATATCGAAAATTGTTATTAAGAAAGGTTGTTTGGAATTAAAAAATATGTTTCAGTGTTCAATTACATCCTTCTAATTGAAATATTGTGAACAATAAAGGCACTTATTCACTTATTGTGAACTGTTAAGCGAAATTCATATTTTTTTACATACCTTGTTTATAATTGAAAAAGTTTGATATCTGCTGGTTTTATCTTAGACTTTAGACCATATAGAATATAAAGTATTTTATAAAGAATAACTTTTTTTTCGTAAAATTGGTAATAAAATAGTTATCATAATTGAAATAAAATGATTATGGGTATTGGAAACAATGCATCTTTTTGTTCTATCTTGACTCCCCTAATAGGAACAACTGATAGAATTTTTATCTATTAATAGTAAAATATTACCTGTAATCATTCAGCAACATTTTCCTATGTTCTTGAATCTCACTCTCACACTCAGAGCTTATGTGCATTCTGGGATTATTTGAATCACTTCTTATGAAGTCTTCCAGACAGAGCAATATTTGTGCCAAACGCACAGTCTTATCACTAGACACTCTTTTTTTGCATTGGGTCTTTTTAATATCTTCTTTACAAGCCTTTAACAGCCCTTTACTAACTTTAAAGTCTTGTGATATCAATTTTTCTCTCCTACGTAAGTGTTGTCTACAAGTTGAAGCTAATTTTGAATCATCCAAATGAAGCTGCTTAATTAAACAGGGAAATACTCTTCCTGTACCTGAAAACAAAATTATTTAATTTATTTTGTATATAAATCATATACACACAGGAACAAATAATAGAAGCATGGCAGATGCAATAATAGTTATATATGTACCAAGTCAGTAAAGTTACTCTTTATCGAATGAGTCTGATATTATGAGCAGAGCGAGCATAGCGAACGAGGCGAATAACAGATGAGTTCGATAAAGAGTCTTTACTGACGTGGTGCATACAAAATTTTATCGCCAACAATTTGATATTGGTTTTAACACTTACTTAAAATTTACAATTTAAGAATTTTTTCAATTTTAGACGTAATAAAAATTTCATGACAGTGCAGTGATGACATGACTTTTGCATGATGGCCGCTTTAGATTTTTAATCGATAGTTATTAATATTGAATAATTACTAAATCGGTAAAGTTTTGATTTCCTTTATATGAATACAATTACAAAATACTACAGAATATCACTTTTTGATATAAATTTAATTAACAATGTCATAAATTTTGTACAATATTTTTAATAATTAAAGTAAATAAATTGTAAGTTAACTCAAATAAATAATCGATTACTGCCATCGACCACTTACATTAAATCTCGATTAATCGTGGCAGGTAAAGTAAAATTTTTCTTTCAGTACAATAAAGTGCTACTTTACTGCCGCAAAGGAGGGCAAATGAGTACAATAATGAATGACAATTAACATGTGAAACTAGTACTGATCTCACTAGTACTGACTAGTGGACCTAAGGCTAGTGTGGGAATACCGAGAGGAGCTTGACAAACTAACAGAACATAATAGTGTCATACTGGTACGGGTTCCAGGTCACTTGGAATATGGCAATCAAAGAGCTGATGCTCTTGATCATCTACCAAAGGGTCTAGGACGTTTCATCGCCGCCGTTTCGATTTTCGATACAAGGTCAGTTTGAAATAACAATTAGTATTCGTTATTTATAATCTAGTCGATTTAGCACTTTTACTAAACACTCTCACTTTTATTTATACCAAACAGTAAACAGGGGAATCCACTTTTAGTTCTACTTTCATGGCGAAAAGATTAGTCATTGGTATTTGAGATCCCAACGAGTAAACATCACAGTTGCTAAATAATATACCACCAGCTCTTTACCGTAGTTACTTCAACGTAGTTACTTCAACCAGAACTAGCAGTCTGGAAGGAGAAATGGAAAGAAACGTCAATGTTCTTGCACCTCGACCACCCTAGATAACAGCGGGGTGCCTACATAAAAAGGATGGAGACATCAGGCCGACGCGGAGCTGAGGATGGAATGGTATGAAGATGGAACATCGTGGGAAAATGGACAATGGTACGGGACGTGCAGCGAGGACTTTTCTGTTCTTATAGTATTTCCACGATATAGTCGTAATTAACAATATAATAATAATAATATAATCGTAATTTAAGATACACATAATCTAAGTTTTACCTATTTTTTATCTACCTATTCTATTTTAATTACCTTATTGGTATTATAGGGAATTTTTTTTCTCAAGTATTATGGTTATTTATAGAACGTAATGATACATTTTTATATGATTTTTATATTTACTAGCATATATTTTTATCTTTACCGACTTTTTATCCAATCCACAGAGAACGGCAGTTCTCACCAGACAAGAATCTACAGGTCGAGCAAGTCTCGTAAATTTCACGATTGCGAGCCACGTTTCACGCAACCGTGTTTGCGTACTTGTGTTTCAAGTTGCGTGGTCGTACGGAGTTATATTTACCAAATTTAAATATAATCGTTTTCAAAATTAAATCAATATGTCAATATGGCTACTGGGCTACTGGGTGTAAAAGATAAATCTTATTCTATCTGTTCTTAACGAGTTTTAGATAATTTTAGTTGTATTTCTTTGTAATTTTGTGTTGTACAAAGATTAATTTAACATTTTCTCTGGAAGTATTAATTTAGAAAGATAATATGCTTCATTGGTGTTGTGTTTTGAAGTGTGAAATGTGATAAAGTCAAGATAAAGTTCACTTTTAAACTGAACTAAATAAGGTATCTGAGAGACAACAATGGTTAAATGCAATACAATGTACAGGTTTTACTAGCGAAATGAAAATTTTCCTGTCCTGTCTGCTGTAATCATTTTATATCTGGTAAGTTACAATTACAACAGTAACGATTTTTGAAGATGTTAACATTTTAATCTTATAGGAAAACCAGCCGACTTAATAGATAATAACAATCTCCAGATTGGGTTCCTTCAATAAATATGGTCTATAAACACAATGAAATAAGTTCCCCAAAATCTAAAATGGAGTGGTATCAAAGGAGAATTAAAGGGAAAAATATTCATATTGAAATTATTTATAAGGCACTGGACTGTCTTAAATTCTACAATAATACTAGGTGGGTAAATGATTTTAGACATTTTTCATTAAGATTAAGTAGATTTTCATTCAGTAGATTTAAGACTTGTTTACACGGGTAGAGTAATGATGCAAGTACTTGATAGAGTAGAGTAACTCTACCTGTAAAAATGCTCAGCACAGTAGAATAGCTGGTAGAGTGTATAGTTGGAGTTAAAGTAGAGTGACTAGCAACCTATGGCAAAGTAACTACTCTATGACCACCACTACTGCCAAAATGTCTACTCGGCTGCACACTCTACCCATGGAACACGCTCAATTATGGCAGAATAGAGTAGGTAGGAGAGTACATGGGGGCGCTGTCATTCTGGCTGGAATTGTGTTTTGTGTAAATAGTGAAAATGAAGTTCACCGAAGATGAAACTTTAAAACTTGTAGAGCTATAATACGGCGAATACCAGTGTTTATGGAATTTAGGTAGTGTATACTACAGAAATAAAAGTTTGCAGCAAGCTGCGGAGGATGAAATCGTCGAAAGAATGGCAAAGGGGGCTTTGGAGTAAACAAGCTTAAGCAAAAAATTAAGAATTTAAGGTGCACTTATAATCAAGAGTGTTTAAAAATACAAAAATCGGTTTCACTATACTAGCATCAGTATTATACTTGTACTCTCCTCACGTGAATGGTATCAAGCCATTTTTGGTAGAGTACTACCACTACTCTACTCTCCTCAAAACTCTACCCATGTAAACAAGTCTTTAGAAACAGTGGAAAATGAGGTAGCTAGTAGAGTAGTAGTAGAGTAAAATATACTGGTTTAGCAAATTGCAATGTTTTAAGGTAATACAGTAGCGATAAACAGGTAGCCAAAACGTGTTCCAAGATTGTCAGTGTAATTTTGAATATTTTTTCGAGGCATTTGGCACACGTATTCGTAAAATAATAAAGAATGGCGGTACAGAGCCCAATTTGAAAAATATATTAATATGTGGAAATTACTCTGTAATTATACAATATTTAAAAAATGAGCCTGTACCGCCATTAAGAAGAACAAAAAAATACACTTTCTTCAAATAAACTTTTTTATCCGATGCCTAGATTTTGTGTAATTTTGGAACTACTAATGAAATAAAAAATTTTAGTAGTTCCAAAATAACACAAAATCGGATAAAAAAGTTGTATTTGAAAAAAGTGTATTTTTTTGTTCTTCTTAATGGCGGTACAAGCTCGTTTTTTTTATATTGTATTTAATTACAGAGTAATTTCCACATATTAATATATTTTTCAAATTGGGCTCTGTACCGCCATTCTTTATTATATTACGAATATGTGTGCCAAATATCTTGAAAAAATATTCAAAATTACAGCCGCAATCTTGGAACACATTTTCGCTACCTGTTGATCTATACTGTTTCCTCTTAAGATAGTTTTAATAGTTATTTATGATATAAGTATTAAATTTTAAGACGCGCATGTGAAAGTTAACTTGAAAAAATAATTTTATTAATGTTTTGACTTCCACATCAGATGTCATTGTCAAAATACAAAATATTCATTATTATTAGGTTTGTTCTAGCAAACGGTCAAACTAGTCAAAAACCATCAGCAAACAGTTGGTCAGTAAAAGAACATAATACAGTCACCAGTGCGATCCCCTCTACTCGCGCTGGTCCACTATTCGCTGATGGTTTCAAACTGATGCTAGAACAAACCTATTATTATTATACATATCATTATCTGTAAATAATATTTCTTCTGATTGTTAATTGTAAAGGATAGAAAAATTACCATTTATTTTATTTTTTTTAGAATCAGCTGAGAGAAGTGGTCTACAAAAAAACCAGGAAGGAAACGGAATATGTGGCTACGAAAGGCAAAAGAAAGGTTTACAAAGCAAATGTGACACATTTTTTTGAAATATTTAGGAATATCAGTAAATTGCATTAAAAAAATGTATGAAAAGATTTTGTTCAATAAAAATGTTTATATTTATCAAGGATGTATTATTTGGTATGGCCACATATCGTCAGTGATGTAATAATACATCCTATCTGTTTTTTCATGAGTTTTGTAAGAGAGACTAAAAACTTGTCTTAGGGTCACCTCCTGTTTTCATATGATATTTTTTGACTTGTTTTGTAGTAAATTAAACTATCTATGAACTACAAAACAAGTCAAAACTTACATATGAACACAGGAGGTGACCTTAAAACATGTTTTTCCATCTCTCATACAAAACTCATGAAAAAACAGATAGGAGGTATTGTCACATCAGCAAGGATGTACAGTGATGAGTGCCCTAATAACCGGCAAAATATTTAGTTGTGAGATAAAAAGAAATGAAACTAGTCGAGCTGGGAAATTTAGAGAAATTAACCTTTAAATTTACGTTATATTGATCCCACCTTTACACATATCGGAGGAGTATGTCAACTAAAACTGTCACTGTGACAGTGGTAGTTTCCAAACTCGTCTGATACGTCTGAAGGTGGTACACAATCAATACAATCTAAATGTATAAGTTAATATCGCTAAATTTCCCAGCTCGACTAGTTTCATGTCTTTTTATCTCACTACTTAATACATCTTTTGTGCTATTTTGCCGGTTATTAGAGCGCTCATCACTGTATTTCTGGTATATCCAGGGAATGTCTACAAAATATATTTTGAATGTCCAGAGAACATTCGTGGACATTCATGGAATGTTCCAATAAGACATTCAGGTAATGTTTAAAATGCTGGCACAGGATTTTCCTGGGATGTTCTCAGGGAACATGTTTTCGGGGATATTCCAGGAATTTTTCAATGTCTGTGTACCTTCTATGGACCTATATGGAATATTTTGGTGTTATTACCGCCGCACTCCACTTGCGATTTGTAATCAGGAAGATTGAACACATTGTTTCAAATACAAGTCAATCCATTTGTGACTAAATAATCATGGATTGACTTCTATTTGAAAGAATGTGTTCAATCTTCACAACTACAAATCGCAAGTGGAGTCCGGCGCTTAGGGCTACTTCCTCTTCGGTATTATGTATTATACTACAGAAATCAGGAACTTTCCTTCTAAATATATGTATGCATCTTGGCCATCAAACATATTCTTCCAAACATTTTTTTAAGGGGTCTTGTGGGTAAAAAAAGTGACTTTTTAAAAAAATTATATCTCGAAAACTAAAATTTATTTTTATTTATAATTGGAACATGTAAAAGTATAGTACTTAAGGTAGTCTCAAAAAAAGTTTCAGCCAAAAATATTCATTTTTGTAGAGTTTAAGTTTTTTTGCGTTGGCAGCATAACTAAGTCCAGTCTCATCTGAAATCAAAAAGTTTCTTGTAGTTTATACCTCTGGCTAGAATATGAACGAAGGAATTAAAAAAAAATGAAATTTGAAGATTTTACATAAGTTTAAACACATTTTTGACCCCAATTTTTCTCATTTTTAAAGTAGTTTTTTTTATAAAACAAAAATGACCTCATCTGATAAAAAATCCTTTGTTGATTCACTAGCCAGAGGTATAAACTACAAGAAACTTTGATTTCAGATGAGACTGGACTTGTTATGCTGCTCACGGCAAAAAAGGGCTGTTGTCGAAAAATTGCAGTCAACTCTACAAAAATGAATATTTTTGGCTGAAATTTTTTTGAGAGTACTATACTTTTACATGTTTCAATTATAAATAAAAATAATTTTTAGTTTCCAAGATATAATTTTTTAAAAAGTCACTTTTTTTACCTGCAAGCATTGATTATAAATATTCCTCTGCAAGACAACAACTTAACAAATTGTTGATTTCAAATTGTAACAGTTGTTTTGCAAAGTATGCTGCCCTCTTGTATTTTCTGTGTTATCTTCATCATACAATTACTTCATCTAAAAACTTTTTGCGATATATTCGCAACAACAAAAACAAACAAAACAAAAAAAAATAAAACAAAAGTTTAACCAACTTCACACCACAGAATCAAGCAATCAAGTTACACAAATTTTCAAACACCTCACAGCGTCTCAAGTACGATTGCGCGAATTGGTAAATATAACTCTGCACGACCACGCAACTCGAAACACAAGTACGCAAACACGGTTGCGTGAAGCGTGGCTCGCAATCGTGAAATTTACGAGACTTGCTCGACCTGTAGATTCTTGTTCTCACCAGTGGCGCACAACACCCCTACAAGCGACACTATATATACACGAAATTTTCGATTTTCTAAACCTGACTGAATTGAAAATTGGGCCAAATCCCATCTTAAAGTTTAGGAAAAGACTCGTCCATCTATATGTTACTTCTCCATTTTGGTCCAAGGGTGTGGATTTTACGGCCCTTCGCATTTAAAGCCGGTTTTTCGTTCTCGTCCCCAAAACTCCCAAAAATTTCAAAAATTTAAGCCCGACCTTTGCGGCTTCTGATAGCATAGATTTACTTTATATATTACCTTTCCAACGCATGTTTAATTTTGAAAATCGGTTTTACCATTCAAAAGTTATCGAGCTCAGAAATATGACTCAATTTTTATTTAAAAAATGGAAAATGTTTGTGGATATGTATGTATGTATGTATGTGTGTGGAAAAGTTAAACCAATCTGAATTTTTTTTTCTGTGTTTCAAGAGGGTGTGAGGGCCGATTCAGAACCGGTCTAATTTTTGACTTCTGACTACCCGTAAGTTAGCTAGAGGACTAGGTAAATACAAAATAGCATATTTTTTGGGCGTATATATCTTAGGTTCAAGGAAAGACAGGAAAACCGCCAATACACCAAATCAATAGGGTTGAGTTAAGCTTTCAAATGGCGCCTAAGCGATCAAGCTGAGACATACGCAGTGCTCACCATAGCCAAAAAACTGAAAAATTAAACGTTGAAAATTTTGGTTTTTCGACAATTACTCAAAATTTCAACCTACGAATTTCGTCAATAACTGAGCGTTTGTAGAAGGACTCAGGGCGCGTCTAACGGTGTATACCTTATATCTGGGAAAATTCGAATTTTTAAGTTATAGGCTTCATAAGTATGATCAAATCTATTTATTATGGTAAAAAACGGTTTTTCAAGCTCAATAATTCCTGTAATACGTTCAGTTATCATACTCGATCTTAGATGCATCAGATACTACTTGTCAATACGTTTCAAATTCATGTTTAGTGATCAACATCAGGTAAGTCGTTCAGAAGTTATAGAGCTCCAAAAGTATAATTAGTCCAGGAACTGAAATTTTTCACTTCGCAATTTTTACAGAATGGATCGATTTGCTTAAAAATTTGACAATAAGTAGTGGATAGTCCAAGGATCAAAATCTATATGATGCCAAAAGACGCTTTTACCATGGGGTGGTTGCCACCTCATCTCGAGGGTGGAATTTTTTTTTATATTTTGACCGCAAATGCTGGTAAAAATATTAATTATAAGCAAAAAATGTTCATTATACATTTTTTTGATAAAATTAATAGTTTTCGATTTATTAGTTATCGAAGCTGTTAGTTTTATATCGGAAAGATTACCAGATAACGGCAGTTCTCGCCAGTGGCGCAGAAATACACCCCCTACACGCGACACTATTATATATACGAAATTTTCAATTTTCTAAATCTGACTGAATTGAAAATTTTGCCAACTCCCATCTTCAAGTTCAGAAAAAGACTCACCCATTCATATGTCAACCATCCATTTTGGTCCAAGGGTGTCGATTTTACGGCCCTTCCTATTTAGGGTCTGTTTTTCGTTCTGGTCCCCAAAACTCCCAAAAACTCGAAAATTTAAGTCCGACTTTTGCGGCTTCTAACAGTACTGATCATTACCTTTCCAACGCATGTCTAATTTTGAACATTACCAGAGAACGGCAGTTCTCGCCAGTGGCGCACACCCACACCACCCTACTTGCGACACTATATATACACAAAATTTTCGATTTTCTAAATTTGATTGAATTGAAAATTGGGCCAACTCCCATCTTAAAATTCAGAAAAGACTCACCCATTTATATGTCAACCATCGATTTTGGTCCAAGGGTGTAGATTTTACGGCCCTTCCTATTTAGGGCCTCTTTTTCGTTCTCGTCACCAAAACTCCCAAAAAGTTTTAAAATTTGTCCAACCTTTGCGGCTTCTAATAGAACTGATCATTACCTTTCCAACGCATATCTAATTTTGAAAATCGGTTATACCATTCAAAAGTTATAGAGCTTAGAAATGTGACTCAATTTTTATTTAAAAAAGGGAAAATATTTGTGGATATGTATGTATGTGTGTTTGAAAGTTAAACCGATTTGATATTTTTCTCTGTGTTTAAAGAGGGGGTCAGGGCCGATTTAGAACCGGTGTAGTTTGTTACTTTTGACCACCCATAAGCCAGCTATAGGACTTGGTAGGTACAAAACGGCATATTTTTTGGGGGTATATATATTCGGATCACGAAGAGGCAGGAGAACCGCAAATACATCAAATCAATAGTGTTGACTTAAGCTTTCAAATGGTATTTAAGCCGTCAGGATCAGACATATACACGGCTCAGTATAGCCGAAAAACTGAAAAACTAAACTTTGAAAATTTTGGTTTTTCGACAATTACTCAACATTTCAACGTACGAATTGCGCCAATAACTTAGCGTTTGTAGAAGAACTCAAGACAAATCTAACGATGTATACCTCATATCCGGGAAAATTCGAATTTTTAGGTTATAGGCTTCATAAATATGATAAAATCTATTTCCTGTGGGAAAAACAATTTCGAAAGCTCAATAATTCCTGTAATAGCTTCAGTTATCATACTTGACCTTAGATCCATCAGATACTACTGGTTAATACGTTTCAAACTCATGTTTACTGATCAAAATCGGTTAAGCCGTTTAGAAGTTATTAAGATACAAAAGTATAATCCAATTAACGATTATTCCCCAAATGGTTTATGTAGTTGTAGTGGTTGCGACGCTAAATTTGATCTGGCAACGGGCAATCCGACTTCATTTACCGGCCATCTCAATATATTTTTTTTTCAATCTATTTCGAATAGAACAAAATCTAGTGTACATTCGATGGAGACTAGATCATTTGGGAGATAATGCAACAAAGGTGACAATTTATAAAGCTTGACGTGTAATAGAGGAACATTGCATTCAACTTCATACATTTAATTTATAAATACCTTTGAAAAACTCCTGATACAAGAATAAAAAACCGCCAAACGCCGTAAAAATGAGTGGCGCATAAATTATTCCAGCTACAAAAGATCTGATATGAATGTTACGTGGCGCGAAAATGGATTTTCATTTGATGCAAAACAAAATTTTAGTTTTATTTTAAAATATTTTTCCATAATATTTGCTAAATTTGAAGTAAACGCGCCACAAAAGAGTTTCAAAATTCAAACTGTATCAAAGTTACTCTTTTGTGGCGCGTTTACTTCAAATTTAGCAAATATTATTGAAAAATATTTTAAAATAAAACTAAAATTTTGTTTTGCATCAAATGAAAATCCATTTTCGCGCCACGTAACATTCATATCAGATCTTTTGTAGCTGGAATAATTTATGCGCCACTCATTTTTACGGCGTTTAGCGGTTTTTTATTCTTGTTATTATTTTACCTACTGATTTTTATGACATTTTGATTTGTCTACTGATTTTTATGGTGATTTATATTGATTGATATAATGATTTTTATTGCAATTTACTATATTTTTACTATTTTTGACATATTTTATATACATATTTACTATACCTCGTAAAGACTGTCGAATTTATGCTTTCGTGTCTCTGATTCTTTTGGAAGACAAAGTTATACGCTCATTTCAAGCTGTAAACTTAAGAACAGTAGTTCCAAGTTCAATACATCAGCCAATCGACAAGGAAATAGAGAAAGAACAAAGCGACGAAGAAGTAGAAGAGGAAAAAAGTGACGAAGAAATAGAGGAAAAAATTAACGAGGAAATAGAAGAGGGAAAAAGCGACATAAAACAAGATATAAAAATATTAAACATGGTTCTGACAATTAACGAATTTTTGAATATTGCAAGCAAGGTATTGCCCAACGAGTTTGATGGAAGCGCAGGTAAACTACGACCATTTTTAGACGCATTAGAGCTACTTGGAAAAATAGCCGAAGGACATGAAGAAACAGCGATAACATTAATAAAGACAAGATTGACCAATAAGGCTAGAAACCTGATAACCACAGAGGATACGATACCACTTATAGTCGCGGCACTGAAGAAAGAATTAAGAGGCGACAATCCGAAAACGATAATAGACAAGTTAGCAAAGAAAAGGCAAGGAAACAAATATGCAGCAGTGTACGCATATGAAGTAGAGGAACTAGCGGAACAGTTGAAGGTAGCATACATAGCGGAAGGAATGCCATTGGAATTAGCGAAAAAATACACAACGGAAACAGTTGTAGCAACACTGAAACGAAATGTTAATACGGATAGAGCTAAGTTAATACTGGAGGCAGGTAATTTCACAACACCGCAGGAAGTAGTATCTAAATTTTTATCGATTGATACGACAGAGGAGAACACACAGGGAAGAGTTATAGGACGAATTATGAAAATAGGAGAGGACAGCAGCAATACCGAAGAGGATACCATAACAAATACGATAGAGGAAGAAGAAATAACTTCGGACAACGGAACGAAGGAGAAGCAACAGAAAACCAACGGAATTATTCGAACAGAGGATATAGACAATTTAACAACCAAACGTACAGAGGGAACCAGAGAGGAGGACGTAACAGAAACGTAAGGCTACTGGAGTTAGAGGACAGCCAAGAGGAACCAGAAAACCAGCAGTTGGGGTTTTGAATGAACGAAACAAGGAAAGTACACATGCAGAAGTGGAATATAATATTTACAACTTCGACTTAAACCTAACGAATTTTGTACGAATGAAAACAGGAATCCTAGAACATACAAATACATTTATCATAGACACAGGAGCTGATATTTCAATACTGAAATGTTCACAAGATTTTATGAAGGAACATGTGAAACCAAACACAAAGGCGAAAATAAAAGGAGTAACTAAATGAGAATTACAAACAATGGGAGAATTTGAAACAACACTAGAAGTAAAAGGATCTCGATTTGAGCATATCTTTCAATTAGTTGAACCTAGCTTTCCTATGCCAACCGACGGAATCATTGGGAGAGACTTTATTTCAAACTTTCAATGCATACTAGACTACGCTAACCTTAAAATGCACATTAAAGAGGACAACGATTGTTACATTAGTACGAACATTTTGGATAATATAGATAATGACACGATAATAATACCGCCTAGATGTGAAATTTACAGAGTCGTAAAAATTTTTCAAACGCTGAAGAACGACAGGATAGTGGAACAACAGGAAATACAACCAGGAATATTCATAGCGAGAGCAATTATTTCAAGTAATGATCCGTACATCAAAATTTTGAACACAACCTACGAAACAGTAAAAGTAGAGACAAACGCAATCAAAACATTAGACATTAAATGATTCAACATATATAGACTAATCAACGACAGCGAGGACAGGAAAAAGGAATTACGGGAATCATTGAAGTTAGACATTCCAGAATACATACGCGATAAGTTAGTATCTTTATGCGAAGATTATTCAGATATATTCGCCCTAAGGCATGACATGCTAACATGTAACAACTTCTACGAACAGAAACTGAGAGTTAAAGGCCAAACTCCGGTATATATTAAAAATTATAGGACACCTCATGCACAAACAGAGGAATTAAACCGACAAGTACAAAAACTGAGAGACCAAGGAATAATAGAACCGTCCACATCAGAATACAATAGCCCAGTAGTGCTGGTACCGAAAAAAGCGATAGATGGAAATAAAGCATGGAGATTATGCATAGATTTTAGACAACTGAACAAGAAAATAGTCACAGACAAATTTCCTTTACCAAGAATAGACTCGGTATTAGATCAACTAGGAAGGGCAAAATGGTTTTCAGTTATAGACTTAATGTCAGGCAAACTGAAGAAAATCTAAAACTAATTAACATCTCCGGCTTTTCACTAGCTAACTTTTTTTGTAGGGTTAAAAAGAAACAAGGTGGAGTTGCAATTTATGTAAAAGAAAATCTTATGTATTCTTCTCTTAATCTAAATGAATATAACGTAGAGCAAACTTCAGAGTTTTGTGCAATTTATATACCTTCAATAAAAACCAATGTTTTAACTGTATACAGATCAGGTAATGGTGACTGTGACTTATTTTTGGTGAATTTTGAGAATGTTATAGCGTTCTTACTTAATAAAGCAGACAAACTGATTATACTTGGAGATTTTAATATAAATTTTAAAATTAAATCTGACTCTTCTCATGATATTCAAAATCTGTTAATGTCTTTTGGTCTAGAAATATCGATAAACGATTATACTAGAATCACATCTCAGTCCAGTAGTTGCATCGATAACATTATGATGAATTTTTCTGAAAATATCTACAGAGTGGGCGTATTTGAACCTTGTTTCTCTGACCATCGAGCACAATTTATATCTATTGATTCTGAGCTTAAAGTTGTTGACACTAATCAATCACTTCAACGGTCTATTACTTCTTCTGGTTTGCAGAAGCTTAAATATGCACTAGCTAGTATAAAGATGGACTTTTTCTATGATACCAATAACGATCCAGATGTTTTGATGTTCTTTCTAACTGAAACTTATAACAACTTAATATTAAAGTTTTTTCCATTAAAAAAAGTACGACAAACTGCTAAAATAATACCCGTGCAATGGTTTAATGACGAATTAAGGGCTTACAGATCTAATCTTTCTCTACTTAAACACATTACAGATGTCACTAAGGATCCCGATATTTTCAAACTATATAAACAACAAAAATATGAATATAATCGGCAGTTAAAAAATACCAAAAAGTCGGCTTACTCTGATTTTATTATTTACTCCAATAATAAACCTAGAGACTGCTGGAAAATATTAAACTTCGAAAGAGGCAATACAAGATCCAGTTCGGTACAACCAGATCTATCTCCAGACGAAATAAATCAATTTTTTATTACAATCACTGAAAACATAATTACATCCCTTCCCACTATTAATAACTATATCCTCTTCAGTTACAGAAATTATCCTTCCCCGAGCAAGTCCTTTTGTTTCCGACCTGTTGTGGAAGATGAGATCTCTCAAATAATTAAATCTCTTAATAATTCCAATTGTAAGGACGTTCACGAAATTAATAGCAGGATTTTAAAAGAAACTTACCAAATAGTTTTAACACCTTCCACTCATCTTATTAACTTAATTCTACCAACTGGAGTATTTCCAGGAGCACTTAAGTACTCAAAGGTACTACCTATCTATAAAAAAGGTGATTCCTCGAAAACTGACAATTACAGGCCCATAAGCATTGTTTCTACATTCGGGAAAGTGATTGAAAAGGTGGTCAAACAACAATTATATTCTTATTTTGAGTCTAAAAGTTATTTTAGCAACTCGCAATATGGATTCAGAAGTGCTCGTTCTACTACAAACGCGGTATATAATATTGTGAGCGAGGTGATTGAGAGACTTAAACGTGGCAATCGCGTAGCAATTTCTCTCTGCGATTTGTCGAAGGCTTTTGACTGCGTTTCACATGACATTTTGCTCCACAAATTAAATTATTATGGAATCAGAGGTATCCCTCTTAAGCTTCGTACCTATGTGGCAGACATCAGGCTGTTGTGTCTAAAGGTCATCTCTCCGATTTTCGACCCGTAAAACATGGAGTCCCACAAGGTTCGGTCTTGGGACCTCTTTTATTCATTATATATGTCAACGATTTGCCTCATTTCATATCTCCGTACAAATCAGTACAATTTGCGGATGATACGACATACATAATATCAGGTAATAATAATGAGGATTTAAAAATGGCTTACGAGGAAGTTTCTGATAAATCTAGTACATGGTTTGCTGCGAACAAACTAAAACTTAATACTGAAAAAACGCAGGACTTGATTATATCTGCAAGTGGTTTACATGGCGATCCAGATGAAAAAGAGACTGCTAAACTATTAGGAATAACCATAGACAATCGATTGAACTGGTCGGCTCATATTTCACAAGTAAAGAGGAAGCTGTCTAGTTCATTATTTCTTATTCGTCAACTAGCAAGGGTTGTCAACTTTGAAACATTGAAGGTGACATATTTTTCTTTATTTCACTCGCACCTAAGCTATGGATTAATCTTATGGGGCAATTCAACAAATGCTCTTCAAATTTTCAGGATGCAAAAGAAAGCTATCCGAATTTTAGCAGGGGTTAGTTATCTGGAACATTGCCGACCTATCTTCATTAAATTAAAAATTATGCTGCTACCTACTCTGTTGATATATCAAGTTCTGACTGAAATTCACAGAAAAAGGGCCCATTTAATAAAGCAGTCTGATGTTCACGTTCACAATACGCGAAACTCTCACTATTTGCGAACAAATCGCTGTAGATTGCGTCTGTCAGATAAAAATTGTCTTAATTATAACTATTACAATATTTTACCAAAAGATATTAAACAGCTAAGCTGTAACAGTTTCAAAAAAGTCATAAAGAGGTATCTGTTGAAGCATTGCTTTTATTGCTCGGAAGAATATATGACGCATTGCAGAACATCCACTGAAATGCTTACCGTGACACAAAATATTTTTTGTTAATCTATGTTTCTTGTTTGTGATATTAATAAGTTATGTTTTATATTTCTATTTTATACACCTTGTACTTTTATACACCTTGTAATTTTTATAATTTTTTGATATACCTTGTAATTTTGACTTGCTACAAACAATATTTTTGTAAAGTAGTTAAATAAATCTATCTATCTATCTATCTGTCAGGTTTTCACCAGATACCATTAGAAAAAGCATCCAGAAAATACACATCGTTTAGCATGGAAAATGGAGCATTTCAATTTACCAGATTACCTTTTGGATTAAATGTAAGCCCAAATAGCTTTTCAAGGATGTCAATAGCATTTTTAGGATTAACACCGGACAAAGCATTTCTTTACATGGACGATATAGCAGTACCTAATAGGAATATCCGAAAAACATCACCTAGACAACCTGAAAAAGACATTCGAGACCTGTCGAAAATTCAATTTGAAACTTAACCCAGGAAAATGTAAATTTTTTAGAAGAGAAGTAATATATTTAGGACATGATCTTTCTCACGAAGGAGTATCACCGGACAAAGCGAAATATGCAATGATTGAACAATACCCGACACCTAAGACAGCGGAAGAAACAAAAAGATTCGTAGCATTTTGTAACTATTATAGACGTTTTATTCAAAATTTTGCTGAAATATGCAGACCACTCAACAGATTATCAAGGAAAGGAGTAGAATTTTTTGGTCAGAAGAATGTGAAAAAGCATTCAATAAGCTCAAATCATCTCTGATGAAGCCACTGATCCTAAAATATCCAGATTTCAATAAAAAATTCATCCTAACAACAGACGCATCCAACGAGAGTTGTTCAGCAATTTTAAGTCAAGATTATAACGGAACAGACCTACCAATAGCATACGCATCAAGAAGTTTCAATAAAGGAGAATGTAATAAACCTATAATCGTTAAGGAATTACTAGCGATTCATTGGGGAATTAATCATTTCAAATGTTATTTATATGGAGCACCAACATTTTTAGTCAAAACAGATCATAAACCCCTAACACATTTATTTGCAATGAAAGAACCAACTTCGAAACTTACAAGGATCAGATTAGATTTAGAGGAATACGATTTCGAAATAGAGTATATAACAGGGAAAATAACTACGCAGACAGCCTTTCAAGAATAACATTACATCAACTAAAGAACTTATACATAGACAATACCCATATATTAGCTATAACACGAGCTCAAGCAAGAGAAAAGAAGAAGGAAGCAAGGCAAACGAAGGCAGAAAGTGAACTCGCACTACAGCCAGAAGCCCCCAGACAGACAGTAAGAAAGGTACTAAATAATTTAGAGGCGCATACACTACCAATTTTGTCTTTTGGAGCAGAACTAATCTCACCAAGGCTGAGCATTAGGGTCAAAAACAAAATAAAATGCAGCAAGAGCATAGCCACAGGATTCAATCATTTCGATTTAAACCAAATGTTGGCACAGCTTGATAAGCTGGCGGTAGAGAATGCAGTACGTAAAGTAAAAATATACGTAAACGATATTATTTTTAAAGTGTGCACAATTGAGGAATTTATTAAACAAGGAAACAAAATATTGAAGAATGTAGAAATATACATATGTGAAGTACCAGAAACAATAGAAGATGACAAAGAAAAACACAGATTAATAGAAGAATATCATAATCACCCGAAGTTTGGAGGACACTTAAAGAAAAATAGACTAATAAAGAAGCTAAAAGCAAGATTCAGATGGAAAAATTTAGAAAAAGACGTAAGAAAATACGTTAAACAATGCCATGAATGTCAAATTAACAAACTGAAAAGAACACATGTCAAAGAAGTCGTGATATCGGACACTTCTTCGAAACCAGAGGACACAGCATACATAGATACGATGGGTCAATTCACTAGAAGTAATAAAAACAATGAAGACAAAAAAGAGCGGCAAGAAGAAAATAAGCCCAAAACAACATCACAACACTTTAAAATAGGAGACCTAGTCCTGGTACAAAGGGAAGAGAAAGGTAAGTGTAATAGTCTTTATGTAGGCCCCTTCACAATAACAGAGGTAAATAACGTTAATTGTAAGATCAGAATGGAAAACAATAAAATCAAGGAAATACATAAGAATAGATTATATGCTTACAATCCGAGAACACAGTGAGTGACAAGTGAAACGGGAACAATGTTGATAACGAACATTTTTATTTTTTTTGTATTTAATTATTAGTTATAGGAAATAAAAACTTAACTTGTATTTATTAAAACGCAGTAGGCAGTTGGTGGTATTATCAGAAAATTTTCTTCCTTTTCCGTAGTCAGAAAATTTTTGGAGGGAAAGGGAAGATGTACTGGCATACACTGCATCTCAGTAATCATCTTATTAAGACAAATTCTTTTAATAATTAAATGTCTTTGGTAAAACAAATACGTTTGTTTATAATAAATACGATTGACCTAGATTACCACATCAATGTGTCGATTTTCGATACAAGGTCAGTTTGAAATAACAATTAGTATTCGTTATTTATAATCTAGTCGATTCAGCACTTTTACTAAACACTCTCACTTTTATTTATACCAAACAGTAAACAGGGGAATCCACTTTTAGTTCTACTTTCATGGCGAAAAGATTAGTCATTGGTATTTGAGATCCCAACGAGTAAACATCACAGTTACTAAATAATATACCACCAGCTCTTTACCGTAGTTACTTCAACGTACCAATAAATGAATTTACAGTGAGCATTGTTACTTCATCAACCCTTATGGTAGGGGGTAACCACCCCTCAATTATCTGAGATGGTTCAGATAAACAGGAACCGTCATACTTTTTTTCTTGCGTTTTCAGTTTGGCTATATTCCATTTCCTCCTTTTTCTTTCCTTATGATTATTTGCTTTGATTATTTTCATCTTAAGTTTTGCTATCAACAATATGTGATCAGTGTCCGCATTTGCCCCTCTATATGACCTTACGTCTTGTACTATTTGTGTCCACTTTTTCGAAATTAGAATATGATCTATTTGGTTTCCATCCATTCTTCCTGGTATCATCCATGTTATTTTGTTCTTTTTTATGTTTATGCCTAGTACTAACTATATATGTCTCACAATAAAACACTGAAAAACATTTGTTTTTCTATACTTCCACAAAATTTATTACAACTATGTTATTACTACAGCTGTTTCGGCAAAGTGCCTTTCTCAAGTGATATATTTTACAATGTGTTTGTCTTTTTAAACCTTGCCTTTTAAAAAGGCAAACACATTGTAAAATATATCACTTGAGAAAGGCACTTTGCCGAAACAGCTGTACTAATAACATAGTTGTAATAAATTTCGTGGAAGTATAGAAAAACAAACGTTTTTCAGTGTTTTATTGTGAGATAAAATGAACTTCCATCAAGTAACGGTCGAATCCATCAATTAACTATATATGTGTTTGTTGCTGCTACTTGTCAGTTTTTTCAGCACAGATCAAAGGATTTCAGTACCACAGACTGAACAACCTTCAGATGTGTGGTCAGCCTGTTATGATACATCCGTGGACCCTTCTGCCGATGTTAACACGATATTAACACCAACAAACTGTCAATACTGACAGAATGGGCATGAAGCGAATTTAATGCGGCTGTAATAAGATAGAGCTAATCAGGGAAGGAGGGAAGATAATCCCTATCTTTCATAAACAACATTTAGATTTGTGGTTTAGATTGATTTATTTTTTGGTTTTAATTATTGTTAGTGGTAGTTGTAGGAATATAGTTACAGTTTATATGTACTTATATTGTTTATACTATGTACTTAAGTTAGACTGTTTTGTTGATTTGTCATTGTAATTAAATGATACAAAATAAAATTACTTATTTTGATTAAATATAAATATCATGGCGCAGTTCTAAAACCAACAAAATAGAAGATGTCAAAAAGAAAGACTAAAACCAGTACTTCTTTTAATGAAGAAGAGAGTTCTAATGATCAGATTACAAATCTCGAAAATTTTGTAAGTTCCATACAAGATACCTTCAAATCTTTGCATATTGAGGACTGAATTTCAGTAAATTTTATTTGTTATTGTTATTTTCTGACTCTATGTAAGCTTTGTCCATAATTGTGTAAAATTTTCAGTGACATTAAAGCATACCTATTTCTATTATATTGTAATATATTTATATTTCTCAACATTTTTTTATTGTTTATTTAGAATAATAATAATAATAATTACTCGATACATATAATAATATCAGGCATTTATCCCGTTTCAGTTAATCAAATTAATTTTAAACCTGTTTTAATCTTGAAAATCGGTATACTTTGCAATGTATTCAATGCAATGGGACAGAGCACACAATGGGACAGAAAAGTTTACTGTAAGCACAGTATCAATTGAGGGGATGAGAAGTAAAAGGGTTTAACAGGTTGATTGCCGACTACTCCGATCAGAGTGTGCATGCCTCCTTTGTTGATGCTGGCTACTCCGATTGGAGTATACATCACATACCCTGAAGAGGCCTAGGCCTAAACGGGGATTAAACAAAACGTCTTCATTCATACATCACATAATTGAAGCAAAACTCACAGAGTAGCCGGCGTTACCGAAGGAGGTTTTGATCGTTGGCAATCAACCTGTTAAGTGCACTTTTCTAAAAATATGCTCAAAGTACAAATTCACATACAGTAGACTCGCGATTATCCGAGTCTAGGTTATCCGAGCCCCTCGGTTAACCGAGGCAAAAGTCATAACCTGTGAGTTACAACTTTCAACCTTGGCGCAACATCGTCGCCTCAAACAGAGGAATGAAGCTTACGCAAAAATCAATCAGACTTTTTTAAACAGTAATATTGATAAGGCAAATGTTTTATCTTTTATAGAAAGTACTGTAAGTATCAGTTTTGTCATTAAAATGTCCACAGTTATGGTCATTTACGTGTTTTTCTATCAATATAACCAAGCACAGTGTTAACCGAGTTTTTCCGTATCTGAGGTAGTCACGGTCCCAATTACCTCGGATAATCGCGAGTCTACTGTACTTAAATGGTATTATAACTTGATGGTAGAAGAAAGCTAGAAGAAAATATTGCTGACAAGGTATAAAAAAGGCAGTAAAAAGTAGGATACAAACCTTCTTTAAATTGGGAACAATATCTCTGGTAGTCCTCCCTACATTCCAAATATAACTGAGCATCAAGTTTAATATTATTTGATTGCAATTCTGATAAATGAAACACTTCCTTCCTACATTCTTCCGAGACTTCTACAATTTTATTTTGCAAACATGCTACTGTTCTGATTTGCGAAAAGTTGTCTCCATCGATAATTCCACATTGAAATTTGTTAATATCTTGAGCACATTCATGTAAAAAGTCTGTTATCCACTTGTAGTCAGTAAAGGCGATGCTTTCTAGGCGATTTATGGTATTATAACAATTTTGATCTTGTATATTATTTACATTTTTCACTATACATTGTAAATAATTATTTTCTTGGCACTGCAACTTATCTAATTCCTTGCCGCATTCCGGCAACAGGCGTTCTTTTACACCACTGGAACTGGTGAGGTTATTCACTCTACCCCATACAATATTCATGCATTCTCTATTTAAACGATTAACTTGGTGTGGATTTGAGGATAATAAACATTCGAGAATAAGTAAATCGTCTTTCTCACTTAAGTTGTGACAAATAATTGCAACATCTTGGCATGCTTTTTCGTCCACTATAGAGTTTGATACTTCCCGGTGATTAATTACTGAACATGTTGCTATTATCCATAATATGTTAAATAGCAAGAATAATGAAAAATAATACATCCTTATACTACCTTGTCACAACGCTGAAATATTAGGTATTAAGTGTATGTCTTAAAATAATAGATACATTTGAAAAGTAAACACTACATGACACTACTTCTTATAGTTCTTATTTTATCTTTGTTTTGTTTTGTTACTCACAATGCTCACAATCTCACAAAAAAATAAAACATAAATGACAATTTTAACTTGTCAATTAGGGATCCACTTCCACTTCTTTTTTTTTGGCTTGCATACAAGTGCATCTGCCAGCAGTCAATTAGGGATTCCAATTGAAATGAACTGTCAGTGGTGGCCGGTGGATGGCTAAACCAAAGAATACATATCTCCCAAGAACCGACACAAACGGATTATCTAGCGTCATAAAGTTAGCGAAACGGTTTTTTTAAAGTCGTTATTTTGACTTCTACCATAGCTCAAAAAATTGCACCTCGTTTGCGGATAATTGCACCATTCAAAATTTCATTTGCGGAGTTTCCGTTTTCGAGATATAAGCAAATCAAAAGTGGAGATTTCGGCGCAGCGCTAAAAATAAATGTCGATTTTCAGGGTATAAAATGCCGTACAGTCACTAAATAACCATATCAAAAAATTGCACCTCGTTTGCGGATTATGAATAAACTTGTTTTAATTGAAAATTGTGAAAATTGAAAATGTTATAAAGGAAAAATGTTTTTAATGTTGGTTGCCTATACTGTAGGGGCAAAGGAATGCCAGAATAATTTTCACTTTTGGTAAACCTAAACTGTAAGGCTAAAAGTAGTATGTACCATAGTCAAAATAACTCATCCTGACTTAAAGGTAATCCCTCCTTTGCAATTTCATTTGCGGATATTCCATTTTTAAGTTATATCAAAATGAAATTTCTCGAGACAGCGCCAAAGTATATATTTCCATTATCGGGATATTTATTAAAAGCTGTAAAAATAACAGTAACTATATCATTTAATTTCTTCTGGTTTGAGGATTACGAATAGACCTGGTTTAAACTAAAAATCATAAAGCTTAAAAATTTTCCGAAGAAAAAAATTTTCCATTTTGGTGGTCCTAAACTGTATTTGCAAAAGTATTATCTGTATTGTAATGTATATCTAAAATGACTGTTTCTGACGTAAGAAAATCCCTACATTCGAAATTTCATTTGCGGATTTTCCGTTTTCGAGATATAACCAAATAAAAAGTTAAGATTTCGAATAAATTTTCATTTTCTGGGTATAATCACCTAATTGCTCCTCGTTTGCGGATTATAAATAAACTGGCTTTAATTGAAAATAATAAAAATTGAAAATTTTATAAAGAAAAACGATATTAATGTCGGTTGTGGTTGCCTACACTGTAGGGGCAAAGGCAAAGGAATAGTAGTGATGTTGATTATAGTTACTTTCGAGGATTCGTTACAAATCGTTACTTTTGTATAAAGTAATCATTTACAAAATAAAAATGTGTACCATTTTTATTCAGTTACAATGCGAAGGCAAAACAATCTTACTTTTCAATTAGAATACGGAGTGCAATCCAGCTCTCTGAATCGAGATTTTCGATTCTTATAGGAATCTCATCGGAGAGAGCTTAGGCTGGTTCTCCATATCCTAACTGACCAGCACCGAGAGCTTTTCCCACACATTGCAACTGAAACAAATAGGGTAGGTGACTAGCGTCATCTGGCAATTGAAAGATGAAGTTTTTCAATCCTAATAGCAACATTAATAATATTGAAAAACATTAAAAATATTACTAAATGATTTTTAAATTGAAAACTTATTGGTCCACTTCCCTGGTGACACCTCCAAGGCTTCTACAATATGCAAGCCAAATGGATGCTGCAGTGAAGACAAAGGGAAGGAATTCTACACTACGCAATTCACATCCCCGTCTGCAGCTTGGTAAAGTTCCAACGGAAAATGCACCTAGTTACTCTACGGAGTAATACGACTATAAAGTAAAAATGTATACCATTTTCATTCAGTTGCAATGCGAAGGCAAAACAATCTTACTTTTCAATTAGAATACGGAGTGCAATCCAGCTCTCTGAATTGCGATTTTCGATTGTTATTGGAATCTCATCGGAGAGAGCGTAGGCTTGTTCTCCATATCTTAACTGACCAGCACCGAGAGCTTTTCCCACACATTGCAACTGAAACAAATAGGGTAGGTGACTAGCGTCATCTGGCAATTTAAAGATGAAGTTATTCAATCCTAATAGCAACATTAATAATATTGAAAATATTAAAAATATTACTAAAAGATTTTTAAATTGAAAAACTTATTGGTACATTTTCCTGGTGACACCTCCATCCATCCATCCATCCATCCATCCAATGGCACTACAGCCCAAATTGAGCCTTGGCCTCCTTCAACAAGCTTCTCCAATCATTTCGATTTACCGCTGTTCTTTTCCATGAACACGTTCCCAGGAAGTTCCTGTCATCCTCATCGACTTCGTCTTCCCATCTCTTTTTAGGTCTTCCAACAGGTCTTTTTCCCTGCATTCTTGCATTCACAATTTTCTGGGGATTCAATTCTCATGCATGCGGACCACGTGCCCTGCCCACCGTAATCTCTGCAGTTTAGTGTATTGTGCTAGAGTTGGTTCGCTATATTGCTCGTATATTTCTCTATTATACCTAATTCGCAAGTTGTTATTTTCACTTATTGGGCCCAGTATCCTACGGTATATTTTTTTTTTCAAACACATCTAATGCATTGGCAGATTTCTGTGTCACCACCCATGTTTCGCAGCCATAACTTACTATGGGCCTGATTATTGTTTTATGTACCCGGAGTTTTGTTTTCCGGTGTACGTCTCGCGATTTGAATATGTGGCCCATCGCGAAATAGGCTTTATTTGCCAGCACAAGCCTTCTATTTATTTCCGGTTTTCTTCATTGCTTGCAACCAGATCCATTCCTAGGTACGCGAATCTATTCATATGTTGTATATCGTCAATAAAGTGTTGTTGCGCCGGTCTGTTTGATCTGTTTTGTATGAGTAGTTTTGTTTTATTTGTATTTATTGCTAGCCCTACTGCTTCTGCACTCTGTTTCAACCCAACGTAGGTTTCTTCCGCTGCATTTATTGTTCTGCTCATTATGTTTATATCATCTGCGTATGCTGCTAATTGGGTAGATTTGTTTGTAAGTATGTTATTTCCTCTCACCGTCAACCGTCTAATTACATATTCAAGAACAAGATTAAAAAGCGTTGGAGCCAGTCCGTCGCCTTGTTTCAATCCTTGCGTTATCGTAAACGCATCAGTGATCTGTCCTTGAATACATACCTGTGCTTCTGTTTCTGTCATTGTCATTTGCACTAGTCGTATTAATTTTGATGGTATGCTAAATTCTTCCAATATATTAGGTAGAATTGTTCTATCTATTGAATCATAGGCTTCTTTAAAATCTACAAAGAGATTGGGTGCGTTCGGACGACCACAGCGGCTGGACAGCTGAGCTAGCAATAGCTGTCAGACGTCACCGCTGGAAGTCAGCCGCTGAGAGATTTACTAAGCTTTCCCTATCATGGCTGGATACAACCACTCAGCCGATTTCTGCTGACAATCAGCCGCTATGGTCGTCCGAACGCACCCATTGTAAACGTCCATGTCATATTCCCATGCTTTGGCTAGTATTTGTTTAACTGTAAATAGTTGGTCAATGGTAGATCTATTTTGCCTAAACCCTGCTTGATATTCCCCGATGATTTTTTCCGTGAGAGGTTGAAGTCTTCGATTAAGGATGTTTGTGAATATTTTGTATCCCGAACAAAGTAAAGAGATGCCTCTATAATTCTGACACAACAGTTTGTCTCCTTTTTTATGAATAGGGCAGATTATACTTTTCTTCCACTGTTGGGGGATTTCTTCTTCTATCCATATCTCTCGTATTAGCTGGTACATCTGTTGTGTCAAATTCCTTCCTCCTTGCTTGAGTAGTTCTGCCGGTATTTTATCTATTCCCGGTGCTTTATGGCTTTTTTGTATGTGGATTGCCGTTTGGACCTCCTCTAGCTTTGGGGGTCTAGTTAATTCATTTTCTTCTCCATCTTCCCCCAGTTCTTGTTGTACCTCCTGCCATGTCTGCTGCTGCCTCTGTTGTTGTAATGGTGGTTGTGCCCCTTTGTTTAATACTTCCTTAAAATATGTCATCCAGGTTATCTTAATTTCGTCCATATCGCTAATGATTTCACCCTTCTTATTTTTGCAGAGGCTAGTCTTCGGTTTGTATCCCTGTCTTAAATGTTTGATAAGTTGGTATGAACTACGTGTTTATCGTTTCCTTAAACTCCCTTTCTATATTTAGTATCCGTTGGTTTTCGTACTTTCTCTTTTTCTGCCTGCACAGTTTATCTGCTCTTCGTCTTTTGTTCTCAAATTCTGTTTTTCTCTCTCTAGTACGTCTGAGTATGTAATTCTTATGTGCTTTATTTCTTTCCTGTATAGCTTGTTTGCATTCTTCATCGAACCATGTTTCTTCTCTCCGTTGTGTCTTTGTTCCTAGGACTTCTTTCGCTGTGTTTAGTATGATACTGCTTATGGTGTTCCATTGATTTTCTATTGTGGAGTCTGCTCTGTTTTCTTCTAGTAATTTTTCATCCACTGTTCTCTCAAATCTTTCTTGTACCTCAGGGACTTTTAGGTTATCTAAGGTTAGTTTTTCTTGTTTTGGATATTTTTCCTTTACCTTTCGACTGATTTTGCATCTAAACCGTGTCTGCACTAGTAGATGGTCTGAGTCACAGCTTGCACCACGTCTGCTTTTTACATCTAATATACTCGTCGCCATTCTTTTTTCAGTCAGTATATGGTCTATTTAATTTATTGTGTTTCCCTATGTTTCCCTATTACCCCTATGTACTCTTCTTCTTTTCCGATCTTGGCGTTTGTGTCGCCTATCACCATTTTAATGTCGTTTCTTGGTATTGAGTCATAGATTCGTTCTAGATCTTGATAAAAGGCTACCTTAGTGTCTTCTTCCTGTTCATTTGTGGGACAGTGCACATTTATAAGGGTTATGTTAAAGAAATACGTTTTTATCCTAAGCTTGCAGATTCTTTCATTGATGGCTTGAAAATCTGTTATCATTTTTGTTATCTACGATAAAGGCTACTCCAAATTCTTTATTTCCTTCATCTTTACCGCTATACAGTATAGTGTGTGTTTTAGTGTCCCGGCTACGTTTTCCCAACCATTTAGTTTCTTGTACTGCAGTGATTCCTATTTTATATCTTTTCAGTTCGCGTAGAAGGATCCTCTGAGCTCCTGGTCTATTTAGCGTTCTGACATTCCATGTTCCCAGCATAAATTCCATATTCCGTTGCCAAAGTCGTCGTCTTGATATCCGTCCATTCCGGGGCCTATCTGAAGGTTTCGAAGTAGTACTTTTTTTACAAGAATAGGTTACTGGCCTATCGCCCAACCCCCTTTTCGGAGGACTATTTCTCCCTTCCTCGTCAGCCCTTACCCTACTTTCCACTGGGGTTGGTTACCCAATCTCCGGTAAGGTTGCTCAGGTTCTCCAGGGTTCACCCGTCCGGTGACACCTCCAAGGCTTCTACAATTTTCAAGCCAAATGGATGCTGCAGTGAAGACAAAGGGAAGAAATTCTACACTATGCAATTCACATCCCCGTCTGCAGCTTGGTAAAGTTCCAACGGAAAATGCACCTAGTTACTCTACGGAGTAATACGACTATAAAATAAAAATGTATACCATTTTTATTTAGTTGCAATGCGAAGGCAAAACAATCTTACTTTTCTTACTTCATCTTTCAATTGCCAGATGACGCTAGTCACCTACCCTATTTGTTTCAGTTGCAATGTATGGGAAAGCTCTCGGTGCTGGTCAGTTAGGATATGGATAACAAGCCTACGGTCTCTCCGATGATATTCCAATAAGAATCGAAAATCGCGATTCAGAGAGCTGGATTGCACTCCGTATTCTAATTGAAAAGTAAGATTGTTTTGCCTTCGCATTGCAACTGAAAATGAGTAACTAGGTGCATTTTCCGTTGGAACTTTATACCAAGCTGCAGACGGGGATGTGAATTGCATAGTGTAGAATTCCTTCCCTTTGTCTTCACTGCAGTATGCATTTGGCTTGCAAATTGTAGAAGTCTTGGAGGTGTCACCAGGAAAGTGTACCAATAAGTTTTTCAATTTAAAAATCTTTTAGTAATATTTTTAATATTTTCAATATTATTAATGTTGCTATTAGGATTGAAAAACTTCATCTTTCAATTGCCAGAAGTCCCCTACCCTATTTGTTTCAGTTGCAATGTGTGGGAAAAGCTCTCGGTAGCTGGATTGCACTCCGTATTCTAATTGAAAAGTAAGATTGTTTTGCCTTCGCATTGTAACTGAATAAAAATGGTATACATTTTTATTTTGTAAATGATTATTTTATACAAAAGTAACGATTTGTAACGAATCCTCGAAAGTAACTATAATCAACATCACTACTATTGCTTTGCCTTTGCCCCTACAGTGTAGGCAACCACAACCGACATTAATATCGTTTTTCTTTATAAAATTTTTTTTATTATTTTCAATTAAAGCCAGTTTATTTATAATCCGCAAACGAGAAGCAATTAGGTGATATGGTCATTTAGCAATTTTACGGCTTTTTATACCCAGAAAATGAAAATTTATTTGAAATCTCAACTTTTTATTTGGTTATATCTCGAAAACGGAAAATCCGCAAATGAAATTTCGAATGGAGGGATTATCCTCAAATCAGGAGGAATTATTTTAGATATGGTGGATAATACTTTTGCTAATACAGTTTAGTCCCACCAAAATGGAAATCTTTTTTCTTCGGAAAATTCTTAATTTTTATGATTTTTAGTTAAAAGTTAAAAATTTTAGTTTAGTAAAAAGGTATATTCATAATCCTCAAACGAGGAGGAATTAAAAGATATGATTATTTAGTGGTTTTATAGCTTTTGATATTTACAAAAAGGAAATAAACACTTTGGTGCGGCGCCGAAAATTTTTATTTTTTATAACTCTAAAACGGAAAATCCGCAAATGAAATTTCGAATGGAGGGATTTTCTTAGGTCAGTAGCAATTATTTTAGATATACATTACAATACAGATAATACTTTTGCAAATACAGTTTAGGACCACCAAAATGGAAAAATTTTTTCTTCGGAAATTTTTTAAGCTTTATGATTTTTAGTTTAAACCAGGTCTATTCGTAATCCTCAAACCAGAAGAAATTAAATGATATAGTTATTGTTATTTTTACAGCTTTTAATAAATATCCCGATAATGGAAATATATACTTTGGCGCTGTCCCGAGAAATTTCATTTTGATATAACTTAAAAATGGAATATCCGCAAATGAAATTTCAAAGGAGGGATTACCTTTAAGTCAGGAGGAGTTATTTTGACTATGGTACATACTACTTTTAGCCTTACAGTTTAGGTTTACCAAAAGTGAAAATTATTCTGGCATACCTTTGCCCCTACAGTATAGGCAACCAACATTAAAAACATTTTTCCTTTATAACATTTTCAATTTTCACAATTTTCAATTAAAACCAGTTTATTCATAATCCGCAAACGAGGTGCAATTTTTTGATATGGTTATTTAGTGACTTTACGGCATTTTATACCCTGAAAATCGACATTTATTTTTAGCGCTGCGCCGAAATCTCCACTTTTGATTTGCTTATATCTCGAAAACGGAAACTCCGCAAATGAAATTTTGAATGGTGCAATTATCCGCAAACGAGGTGCAATTTTTTGAGCTATGGTAGAAGTCAAAATAACGACTTTAAAAAAACCGTTTCGCTAACTTTATGACGCTGGATTATCTATGAACTAAATTTTTATGCGCATGTGCCAGATCGGCCATTTCTCAATTTGTATGAATAGCTATGGAGACCTACACAGAGGAGAGGAATCGAGATAGGACGACCTTGAAATTTTTGTACACAATTTTGCCTGTTTGCTTGGTTTCTCGCTAGGGCGGCGGTGGCGTAGAAATAGATGCTACTTTTGCATTGGAGTGAATGTGAAAATTTCGAAAATAATTAATTATTCGTAGTTAATATAAGATTATTGGTTTTGGTGGTTAATATTATTTAAATATGAGTGCCAAGAAAGCTTACACTAAAAGAACTTGCTTCGTACCGGGATTTATATCGAGTTATCGTTCCGATAAAAAATTCAAAAGAAAACTTAACGAAGTTAATAAAGACTTTTTATAAAGATTTGTCTTTATGTTATTTATAACGTTCGTGGATTAAACCTATTCGTTTGTATGTTATTTCCTTCGGTGTAAATAAAATTTGTACCTATTATTGGTTTTTATTTTAACCTGAAAATTATAGTGATAATAGTAGGACGATCTTGAAAGTTTTTCTGTCGAAACAATGCATTTTTTGAGACAAAATATTTCACAAAAATTAACATTAATTTTATAAAAGTCAGACTATCGTCTGAGTAGTTTATAGACATATATTTTTATTAACTAAATTTAAACATCTGATAGGTAAGCTTTCAGAATATAGATAAATGAAGTATTAAAAAAAAGCAGTTTAAATTTTGATAAAAAGAATACCTAATTAAAAAAAATTGATCAATAAACTTCAAATTATTTAAATAACTTTTTAAACTTTTTAAAAACAATTACGTACAGTTAAGTCAATTTTTTCAACTAACAAACTTTTTAATATCAGTTACAAAGATATTAAAAAATTAATTTGCCGTTGAAATACCATTGGTATATAAATGTGGCAGTTAGATAATGTGACAAAATATTTCCGCTTCAAAATAAGCTGTCCTACATATTAAAGTAATGACAAATTTAAATTTGATGTCACATCTCCATCTACAATGGTATATAAAGAATACACTTTTTACCACACGTCGATATGTTATAAGGTTAAAATAATTTATTTTTGGCATAAAACATATTCAGCTACAATCCACCAATAAATTAATGTCTAATTACGCTAAAAACAAAAATAAGATGAGTTAAATATTAAATAAGTCCATAAGAGCTAATGTATTTGTAGCACCTATTCGAACACTTGCGCCTCTAGCGGCGATTGCTGAAAGTTGAATTAGAGGTTGAAAAGTTAGCCCACAAACGATGCATTGCGTTTCCACTCCTTCTTACAGGGTCTCCATATGAATAGCAAATAATTTTGGTGACATTTGTCTTGTACAGGATCGGCGTTTGTTGTCACAGTTGTTTGTTTGGCTGGGCTTGGCGTTAGTATTTTGTTTTTGTATCAGTTTGTAGCTCATAATATTTTGTATAGATTTATTTTCTATATATATTTTCTTATATAGCCTACAACTATTAATTGTTATTTTCCAACATTTATACAATTTAATTCTTTTTGAGATATCTTGATTATGTGAATTAATTATTTTAAGCTTTTTCATGAACTATAAACTATCGTATAAAAAATTAATTTTGTATTTATTGGGATTTCACAAAGGATTTGAATCTAAAATATCATACAAATTGTCTAACCTTTCTTTGATCTCTACTGTACCAAATGCATCTGCAGGAAGAGCACAAAGTCATATTTTATATGTATTCATTCCACAAGCCACGTGGTGTGTTTAAAAAGTTGAGAATCCAATACTCACAAAAACTTCCATAAAGTACTTTTATCAGCAAACCTAAATTAAATTTAATAAACTATGTTTCATTAAATTGTTTCTGTAGTTTGTATAAAACAATAACTTAGGTCAAATATATAAAACAATTTATGACTGACTACTTGAAATTTAGGATTTTCAGGAGTAACATTATATAATTTAGCTAATTCAAAAAGTTTGATCCAATATCACTTGAAATTGTTTCAACATTCAAGTTAATGCTTGATAATTGACAATACACTTTTCATAATAGGTTTACATTCTCTTGATTATACTTGCGTTCCAACAAAAATAGCTAAAGGCTGCTTTCATATGGAATATAAGCTTCTGACCATAATGATCAAAACGTTTCCATATATATATATATATATATATATATATATATATATATATATATATATATATATATATATATATATATATATATATATATATATATATTAATTCAGTGTTTCCCAAAGTGTGGGTCGCGACCCCCTGGGGGGTCGCAATGAGGTACTAGGGGGGTCGCCGGAAATTTCCAAAATAAGACAAAAACACTACTTTGTTAAATCATGTATTTTTATTTTAATAAAGCCGTAAATAAAAATTAACAATTAATTATCAAACGAAACATAAAACTAAATATTAAAAGACCTTAAAAGTAAAAGAAAAAAATAAAGTCAAATATTACAGTGTTAATGAGACCCATGCGCCTGTTTTTTTGAAACTAATCTTTCAAATCTAGGCTGTGTATTTGAGACACACACAATTATATCGTTTTCAAGTACGAGACGATTTCTCACTTTTGTTTTAATGGCAGTCATAGACGAGAAACTTAACTCACATAAATATGATGTTACAAATGGAACCAAACATTTTACAGCTTCATTCGCCAACTGAGGGTATTCCTGCATCTTTTTGGTCCAAAATTCGTCCGGGTTCTGGGAAAAAAATTGGAGCTTCAACATTCCATCACTTAATATTTCAATAAGTTGTTCTTTCATGTTTATTGGTATTTCAGCATGTTGAAAGGAATCGGCTAAAAACGGATTCAGTATCCATCTGCAACTGTCGTAACTGTTTTGAATTTCTTCGGGGAAATAATCACAGAGCTGTTGTTTTAAATTAAACAAAGTAACTTGCATGCCTGCATAAACTTGTTCAAAATTTGTAGCACTGTAACATACATTTTCTATAATTTCCTGAACGCACTGGAATGAATCGAGCTGCTTTTTGCCAAGTGAAGTTGACCATAAATCGATTTTTCTTATAAACCCCTTAATTTTATCTGTGGCTGTAATTATATTAATGTCGCGACCTTGCAAATTACTGTTCAAAATATTTAATTGTTCGAATATATCAGCAAGGAAACCTAGTTTCAAAAGCCAAATAGGATCGGAAAATTGATTTTCATATGGGGACTTCTGATCTTTCAAATACATTAAAAGCTCTGCTCTTAGGTCAAATACTCTTTTTAAGACGTTGCCCCTTGAAAGCCACCTTACTTCGGTGTGATAAAGAAGATTTTGAAATATAGCACCCACGTCTTCGCAGATTTTTCGAAAAATACGGGTCTGTAAAGCTTTTCCTTTAATGAAATTTACAACTTTAATGATGGATTTCATAACACAGTCCATTTCAGGAGGTAAAGCTTTTGACGCCAGAGCTTCTCGATGTAAAAAACAATGTCTCCATGTGGCATTAGGCATTATTTCTTGTAATCTGACGACAAGACCAGATTGATGTCCTGTCATAGCTTTAGCGCCATCTGTGCATATAGCAATACATTTTCCCCAGTCAATAACATATTTACTTGTGCGTTTCACAAAACTGTCGAATAAACATTTTCCAGTGGTATTGGTCTCCAATGGGGAACAAAATAAAATATCTTCTTGAATGCCATTATTTGTATCATATCTTACAAACGTAATAAATTGGGCACAGTTAGATATATCCGTGGATTCGTCCATTTGAAGAGAGAAGTACGTGCATTTATTAAGATTTTCCACAACTTGCGCTTGAATATCTTCTGCCATATCACTAATTCTTCTTTGGATAGTATTTGACAGAGGTATTGTTTTTAACTTTGCAGACTCTTTTTCACCAATCATTATATGTACCATTTCAACAGCTGCTGGCAAAATCAGATTTTTAGCAATTGTGTGCGGATTACTAGTTTTGGCAACGCGATAAGCAACTTTATAACTTGCTAATAATGCTTTTTCGTTAGTAGTGGTTGCCAATTGAAAAGTATCTTGCTGTTTGTGAAGGACGTTCAGCTTTCTTTCAAAGAATTCTACGGGTTTGTCTTTTTTATCTGGATGTTTGCTATTTAAATGTCGAAGTAACTTTGATGGCTTCATGCTTTCGTTTGACAATACTTCTCCACAAATAACACATTGTGGTTTATTGGAAATAATGGTAAAACCATATTTAAGATATTCATCACTGTAAAGTCTGTTTTTCTTTTTATTACTGCCACTTTCAGACGTAGATCGTTCTGCACTTCTTTTTAAAAACTTATCCATAATTTGTAATTTATCGTAGACGTAAATACGTAAACGGGAATACGTAAGTCGCAAAATATTTACTCATTACTTAATACCGCTGCATTCGCCACAACGTGCTGTTTCGAACTGAGGTCTCATTGCACATCGCCGCTTATATAAAGCCAAAACGAGGCTACGAGAACGTTCCAAAGTGCCATCTAGTAGCGAAGTAAGGAGTAGAGCTTTCGCGAATATCATGGAAAAGTATTGCGATGTAGACACAAAGATGTCGCGGTGTACAATGTGCAGTCGACTTTTTATTATTTATTTTTATTGTAAATGCTAGTCTGGCAGAAGTACTACTAGTGTACTAGTGGGACAGATCGCAATTATTAAAATAATTGTTGAATTTTTTAAATGTATTTAGTTTGAATTTAAACAGTAAAGTAAAATAAAATTTGAGAAACAATCAGTTGTAAATTAGGCACGCTATTTTTGTCGCTATTTTGGTTTGGGTGATGAGTAGGGGGTCGTGAACAATTTTTTTAACAAAAAGGGTTCGCGCTTTAGATAAGTTTGGGAAACACTGTATTAATTAATATATTAATTAAAAAAATTACTTTTTCTCTTTTCTCGATTGCTTATTAGTTTTTATTGTATACTATATATATTCTTTCAGTTATTACATCTTTATATTTATAGAAATAAAATAGTACAATACTTATTGGTTTTTTATTTATTTACCCCGATATTCGACTTTAAAGAATGTACTGGCTGGTTTTGGCTGGAATGTACGGAATGTTTTGGCTGGTTTCCAAAACAATAAAAATTGAAAATATTGACATTCGATTTTAACATACAGTTTCTTGTTGTTGATCACGAACATTTGTCATCCAAAAAGAATTGGATTCCGTGACGGTTACAACGGCTGTTATTTTTCGATTATTTTACGAAATAACGAATATAATGAATTAGGAAATACCTCGACAAACAAGTAATTGGTCCTAGGTTTTCACCCAAAGTAATCGAAAGTAAAACTGGAAGTCGATATTGGAACTCTTCGTGTAACTTTGCGTCGATTGATCTACGATTTTACTAATTTTGTCATCTTGTTTTACATTCATATCATATTTTGAGTGACTTTAAAGCAGTACCTACGGTTGTAACTCTAAAACCGAAGTCCGATGTCAAATTTCTCATCTTTAATACCATCCATGGGTTATAAGCTTTCATTCGACACCTCATTTGTCATTCTATCTGTATTAGTAACTGAGGAGTTGTATTCGCGGTCGGACGGACAGACAGTCATGAAACCAGAAGTATATATTTGTTCTCGTCTTGCGAATGCGCGTCGAATAATATATCACTTGTGCTATTGCGGTGACTTTAAAAGAGTACTTCCGGTCGCATTTCTAAAACCGGAAGTCCTAGGTCAAATTTCCCACCTTTAGTACCATCCATGTATTATGAGCTTTCATTCGACACCTCATTTGTGATTCTACCTGGTATAGTGACGGAGGAGTTACATTTCCGGTCGGACGGACAGACAGTCTAGGTCAAATGTCCCACCTTGAGTACCATCCATGGATTATAAGCTTTCATTTGACACCTCATTTGTCATTCTACCTGGTATATTGACTGAAGGAGTTATATTCGCGGTCGGACGGACAGACAGCCTATTAGGTCACACCAAGTCGTTCAAATTCTCACCAACTTGTTCACACTTTTTCAAAATTGGTGAAAACAACAAATTATATTTTGTATCGTTGTATCAATATAAGCCAAAAAGAATAATTAGTGAATGTCGCGCCACTATAATATATTTTATTATTGGTCTTTCAATGCTAAAATCAGGATAAAAAAGGTATTTTATCCATGGTTTTAATCAATATAATTCTCACCATTACTTTGTGTTGTATTTGCAACCTTTTGTAAATCAAAAATAATTCCACCATATGAAGAATGTCAACAAAAGCCGGCCCTGCATGCAACCTTTCTCTCAGTGCAACTAAAATTTTATTAATACACGCCAGAAATGTGCGAGACTTTTCTCAGTGTACTCGCGTGTACACTTGCCAACTCGATACTAAAATTAAGTACATGCTAACAACAAAAGAATCGCCGTCCGTGTCGGTTCTTGTGAGAGATATGTATTCTTTGGCTAAACTGACATGGCCATATACATAGTCATGCCCCGCTAACTCTAATAAAAAACATGTAATCGTATTTATTTTCCTTCCGTTTAGTCAGAGGCGCTGATGTCGGCATTGTGATTGGTGGAACATGACTTTTGACAAATCGTGCGCTATCTGTGAATCTGTAATCTGTGTTCGTGTTCGTTCGTTCGTTGTCGTTCATAGAAAAAAGTGTTGTGTGATGTCGTTCACTTATTTTGATTTTATATGGTCGGTTATGATGTGATGTGTTTGGTGTTTGTGTTTGTGTCACCATAAAAAGCTGGTATTCAGTCGTGTTTTTTGATATTTTTGTTATTTCATAATCGAGTACCTTTTTAAAGGAAGTTTTTCTGATTGTAGGTACTGTTTATCCAACAGTTTTAAAATACACATTTTATTTCGCGTTTTGTTGTTGGGTCTAATGGCCGATCAGCTGTTGTGTGCAGCCGATAAATTCAACAAGTAAACATATATTTAATCGAAATTAAATACTAATATTTCTATGTAAAATGTCACATTATTGTATAAATAAATAATTAAGAACCAAAAGTTGTTTGTGTTTTACCTTTATTGGCCACTTTAATAAAATAATATTAAATATTGGAAGTACCGTATGGAGGCTATGGTGTACCTAGCGTGGAGGCTAGATAACGCTACCCTTCCTATCCAATCAACAGCAAGAACGTTTAAAATTTCACACCTATCATGTCGAAGCTACAGGGCTTTTCATCGATTGTCATTTGTTTCGAGCTTCTGTCATGTGTCACATAATATTATTATATCTACGTCATACGTCTTTGGTTTGTGTTATTGTATATACCAATAACGTATGTTGTAGATATATTAATATTTGATGACACATGACAGAAGCTCGAAACAAATGACTGTGAATGAAAAGCCCTACAGACCACTTATGTGGAGGCCAGGGCCCGGATTACGTACACTCGATACGCATCGTATCCGCCATGTTTTACTGTAGCGCCTTATGGGAAAACATGGCGGATACGATGCGTATCGAGTGTACGTAATCCGGGCCCAGATTTGTAGTATCCTTCCAATTTCCCAGGTGCTGAAATACGTGACATATTTTTTGAAGGGTAAGATCGCATTCTACCAAATCAGACAACACTTTTTTCTATGTACATAGTTAAGGGGGGTGGTCATGGCGTATCTAATGTTTACCTTGAATATTGACAAATTTGTAAAGAATATCCTGTTTGGTTTTGTTTTTTTGTTAATTGTGTAGCGAAATTTGTGAAATTGTGATAGCAAATTAAATATGAAGTGGTTTAAACATTGGATACGCCTATGGATGACAGTTTCGCCATCCAGCAGCCATATTATAGCACGTGATTTGGAATGCCTAATTGACCATTCCAAATCACGTGATATAATATGGCCGGCAGTGGGCAAAAATTTAGTAATATATGGTTTACATCAGTTTTTGTAAAGAATATCCTGTTTGGTTTTGTTTTTTATTGTTAATTGTGCACCGAAATTGTGATAGCAAGTAAATATAAACTAGTTTATCGCCTACAGAACTGAATTATCCCATAGTAGCTATTGACACAAACTGGTAACTAATATGGGATAATTCAGTTCTGTAGGCGATAAACCACTTCATATTTAATTTGTTATCACAATTTCGCAGATTTCCCTACACAATTAACATAAAAAAAACAACCAAACAGGATTTTCTTTACAAATTAATGTCGATGTAAGGTTAGATTTTGACCACACCCGGGCCCTGATTCTAAATCAAATTTCGACACTAAACAAGTCGCTTTCAATATGGCGACGGTTGAAATGCGATTGTGCGAGCCTTGTGGATTTTAGTTGAACTAACGAAGTGACGTCATGAAATAGCGACTATCGAAATTAATAGCGACTTTAAAAAGGGGGCCTGATTCTAATTCATTTCGACAGTCGCAATTTCATTTCGACACCGCCATGACAGCAACTGGGGATATTAACCTTATCATGTTGAGACTGCTCAGAATTTGGGTTGGCGCTTCGGTTTCTTGGATTTTGTTGATAGTCTGGGAAAATTATCGAAATAATAGTACCATTTTTGGGAAAAATTATTTACCAGCTATTTTATTGCTAAAATCGAATCTTAAGATTGCATATATTAGTAATATGGGGTATGACAAGTCCGCAGAAAGTGTGTTATTTTATTTATAAACAAATTAGCACTCCTAAATCTTCTTTTTTTTCAATTAGTGGTCTGTAACTCCTATAATTTTTCCTTTGAGCCAAAAACACTCAAATAAAAATTCACCGTAATTTAGTTCTGCACAAAGTTATTTTTTTTCCGATTTCCTTCAACAAAAATTTTACTCAGAAAATCCGAGTTTTCCCAAAAAATCTGCCATTTTCAATTAAAATTTTAGGGAAGTACCTAATTATTTATCAATAATTAAATAATTGAAGACATAAAAGGTTTATTATAGTAGATTATACAGAGGGGCTAAATTATGGAATAAATTCATTTCTTTAAAACGGACGATTTTGGAGCAAAATCCCGAAAGAGGTCGATTTTTATTTTTAAATTACAATTTTTTGGCATATATTTCATACTAGTGACGTCATCCATCTGAGCGTGATGACGTAATCGATAATTTTGTTAATGGGAATAGGGGTCGTGTGGTAGGTCATTTGAAAGGGCGTTTAATTCTCTATTCAGTAATATAAACATTAATATCATTAGGTATTTATACAGGGTTGCCAAAAAAAATTTTGAATTAAATTAATTGGCGCAAAAAGAAGAATGTATGTAATTTATTTAACTCAAAATACATTGTACTGCTGTCAGAAAATAGAAAAAAAGGTTTATTTCACAAATAAACATTTCTTTTCGTTTAAATTAAATCACAAACAGCCTCCCTCCTACCCATTGGCAGTTTGAACTTTTAATTTAAGCTAAAAGCAATGTTTATTTGCAAAATAAACATTTTTTTCTATTTTCTGACAGCAATAGAATGTATTTTGAGTTAAATAAATTACATGCATTCTTCTTCTTGCGTCAATTAATTTAATTCAAAATTTTTTTTTTGGCCTCCCTGTATAAATATTGATATTAATGTTTATAATACTGAATAGAGAATTGAACGCCTTTGTAAATGAGCTACAACACGAACCCATATTCCTATTTAAAAAAATAATTACGTCATCACGCTCGGATGGATGACGTCACTAGTTTGAAATATATGCCAAGAAATTTAATTTAAAAATAAAAATCGACCTGTTTCGGGATTTTTCTCTAAAATCGTCCATTTTAGAGAAAATGAATTTATTCCATAATTTAGCCCCTCTCTGTATATCAGGAGACCGGCGACAATCTAACCAATAGTTTAGCAATAATTAAAATGTTAATTAAAAAATTTCGGTCGAAATAATAACCAGAAAGATTATGATACACCAGAATAACTATGATTTTCATATAAAAAAGCACTATACCTATTCAACGTACCTTACAGGATTGAAATTGGACCATTTGAGCGGTCTCAGGAATGTTATAAAGAAACAATTTTTTGGCTTATAAACAAATAGAACCCCTCAGAAAATATTAGATTAAATTAAATTAAGTTAACGCTGTTCAAAAGAGCACGGCTTCTGTGTCCTTTTCGAAGAAAAACAAATTGAATTGCGAGGAGTGATTCCAGGTATAACCGGTCAAATTTGACCGGCATTTGCGACAGAGTTATAAACAACAGGATTTTAATCTTTGAACCATTAGATACCTTTTAATTCCGGTCCTCTTTGTACATACAAATTTTCATATCTTCAAGACACTCATAACAAAAAAGATTTATGTCACTGTCACCAAATTATTTAATTATTGATAAATAATTACTTCCCTCAAATTTTAGTTGAAAATTAAAGATTTTGTTTGGAAAACCCGAAGTTTCCGAAGAAAATTTCCGTCGAAGGAAATTGGAATAAATTATCAATGTGCAGAATTAAATTACTGTCAATTTTTATGTGAGTGTTTTGGTTTAAAGTTAAAATTTTCGGAGTTATAGAGCAATAATAAAAAAAAAAGATTTCGGAGCGCTAATTTGTTTATAAACAAAATAGCACACTTTCTGTGGACTTTGCACAGCTATATTACTAATATAGGAAATCTTAAGATTTGATTTCAGCATGTCCAGCAATAAAATAGCTGGTAATTAATTTTCCTTGTTTTTTACTAATTTTCCCAGATTATTACCTCACATCTTTCATTGAGTTGATGATTCATGTTGTGGACATTCTCAATTATTATATTTCTAATTTAATACTATTCTATCTAATTCCTCAAAACAAGCAAATTTCAATTAAACCCAGCTATATTATAATACCTTTTGATTTAGTTTTCCTTGCAAGAAATAAACAAAACACATCTAAACTAAACCTAACCTCGCTTTTGGCCATTCATTCATCTCCGTGTCAAATAATTTCGACAGTCGCCATATTGAAAGCGACTTGTTTTTGGTCGAAATTTGATTTAGAATCAGGGCCAGGGTGTTGATATTATAATTTCGACTGTCGAAATTATTTGACACGGAGATGAACGATTGGCCAAAAGCGAGGTTAGGTTTAGTTTAGATGTGTTTTGTTTATTTCTTGCAAGGAAAACTAAAGCAAAAGGTATTATAATATAGCTGGGTTTAATTGAAGTTTGCTTGTTTTGAGGAATTAGGTAGAATAGTATTAAATTAGAAATATAATAATTGAGAATGTCCACAACATGAATCATCAACTCAATGAAAGATGTAAGGTAATAATCTGGGAAAATTAGTAAAAAACAAGAAAAATTAATTACCAGCTATTTTATTGCTGGACATGCTGAAATCAAATCTTAAGACTTCCTATATTAGTAATATAGCTGTGCAAGGTCCACAGAAAGTGTGCTATTTTGTTTATAAACAAATTAGCGCTCCGAAATCTTTTTTTATTATTGCTCTATAACTCCGAAAATTTTAACTTTAAACCAAAACACTCACATAAAAATTGACAGTAATTCTGCACATTGATAATTTATTCCAATTTCCTTCGACGGAAATTTTCCTCGGAAAATTCGGGTTTTCCAAACAAAATCTTTAATTTTCAACTAAAATTTGAGGGAAGTAATTATTTATCAATAATTAAATAATTTGGTGACAGTGACATAAATCTTTTTTGTTATAAGTGTCTTGAAGATATGAAAATTTGTATGTACAAAGAGGACCGGAATTAAAAGGTATCTAATGGTTCAAAGATTAAAATCCTGTTGTTTATAACTCTGTCACAAATGCCGGTCAGATTTGACCGGTTATACCTGGAATCACTCCTCGCAATTCAATTTGTTTTTCTTCGAAAAGGACACAGAAGCCGTGCCCTTTTCAACAGCGTTAACTTAATTTAATTAAATCTAATATTTTCTGAGGGGTTCTATTTGTTTATAAGCCAAAAAATTGTTTCTTTATAACATTCCTGAGACCGCTCAAATGGTCCAATTTCAATCCTGTAAGGAACGTTGAATAGGTATAGTGCTTTTTTATACGAAAATCATAGTTATTCTGGTGTATCATAATCTTTCTGGTTATTATTTCGACCGAAATTTTTTAATTAACATTTTAATTATTGCTAAACTATTGGTTAGATTGTCGCCGGTCTCCTGATATACAGAGGGGGGCTAAATTATGGAATAAATTCATTTTCTCTAAAATTTTTTACGATTTTAGAGAAAAATCCCGAAACAGGTCGATTTTTATTTTTAAATTAAATTTCTTGGCATATATTTCAAACTAGTGACGTCATCCATCCGAGCGTGATGACGTAATCGATTATTTTTTTAAATAGGAATAGGGGTTCGTGTTGTAGCTCATTTACAAAGGCGTTCAATTCTCTATTCAGTATTATAAACATTAATATCATTATTTATACAGGGAGGCCAAAAAAATTTTTGAATTAAATTAATTGACGCAAGAAGAAGAATGCATGTAATTTATTTAACTCAAAATACATTCTATTGCTGTCAGAAAATAGAAAAAAATGTTTATTTTGCAAATAAACATTGCTTTTAGCTTAAATTAAATGTTCAAACTGCCAATAGGTAGGAGGGAGGCTGTTTGTGATTTAATTTAAGCGAAAAGAAATGCTTATTTGTGAAATAAACCTTTTCTTCTATTTTCTGACAGCAGTACAATGTATTTTGAGTTAAATAAATTAAAATTCAAAAATTTTTTTTGGCAACCCTGTATAAATAACTAATGATAATAATGTTTATATTACTGAATAGAGAATTGAACGCCCTTTCAAATGACCTACCACACGACCCCTATTCCCATTAACAAAATTATCGATTACGTCATCACGCTCAGATGGATGACGTCACTAGTAAGAAATATATGCCAAAAAATTGTAATTTAAAAATAAAAATCGACCTCTTTCGGGATTTTGCTCCAAAATCGTCCGTTTTAAAGAAATGAATTTATTCCATAATTTAGCCCCTCTGTATAATCTACTATAATAAATCTTTCATGTCATTAATTATTTAATTATTGATAAATAATTAGGTACTCCCCAAAAATTTTAATTGAAAATTGCAGATTTTTTGGGAAAACTCGGATTTTCTGAGTAAAATTTTTGTTGAAGGAAATCGGAAAAAAAAATAACTTTGTGCAGAACTAAATTACGGTGAATTTTTATTTGAGTGTTTTTGGCTCAAAGGAAAAATTTTAGGAGTTACAGACCACTAATTGAAAAATAAAGAAGATTTAGAAGTGCTAATTTGTTTATAAATAAAATAACACACTTTCTGCGGACTTGTCATACCCCATATTACTAATAAAGTAACGCATAAATTCGTTATTTCGTAAACTGGTTACTTTAAGGAAAATTCCCGAAACACGTCGATTTTTATTTTTAAATTACGGTTTTTTGGCATATATATCATACTAGTGAAGTCATCCATCTGGGCGTGATGACGTAATCGATGATTTTTTTAAATGAGAATAGGGGTCATATGATAGCTCATTTAAAAGGGTATTCAATTCTCTATCCAAGAATATAAACATTAACATAATTATTTATACAGTGTGTTCAAAAAACATTTTTTAATTAAAATAAGTGAGACAAAAAGAAGAATATAATGTAATTATTTAATTCAAAATACATTTTACTACTGTCAGTAAACAGAAAAAAAATTTATTTGACAAATAAACATTGATTTTCGCTTAAACGAAATGTTCAAACTGCCAAGCGACAGGTGGGTGGCAGCTTTAACATTGAATTTAAGCAAAAAACAATATTTATTTCTCAAATAAACATTTTTTTCCTGTTTTAGGACAACAGTAAAACGTATTTTGAATTAAATAAATTACGTACATTCTTCTTTTTGTTTCAATTATTTTAATTAAAAAAATGTTTTTTGAACACCTTGTATAAATAATTAGGTAAATGTTTATATTAGTGAATAGAGAATTGAATACCCTTTCAAATGAGCTATCACATGACCATTCTCATTTAAAAAAATCATCGATTACGTCATCGCGCCCAGATGGATGACGTCACTAGTATGATATATATGCCAAAAAATCTGAATCTAAAAATAAAAATCGACCCGTTTCAGGATTTTTCATTAATGTCGCTGGTTTACGAAATAATGAATTTATGCGTTACTTTATGGACGCACTGTATATGCAATCTTAAGATTCGATTTTAGCAATAAAATAGCTGGTAAATAATTTTTCCCAAAAATGGCATTTTTTCGATAATTTTCCCAGACTATCAACAAGTTCCAATAAACGGGAGCGCCAACCCAAATTCTGAGCAGTCTCAACATGATAAGATTAATATCCCCAGTTGTAACTAATATCGAAATGAATAAGAATCGCTATTTTCTGCGGCTGTCATGGCGGTGTCGAAATGAAATTGCGACTGTCGAAATGAATTAGAATCAGGGCCCGGGGCCATGTTTGACGTTTCATTGGAATGCCTAATTAGTCAATTTGTCATCTTATTTCTTCTCTTACTTCTTCTCTTTGTTTGATTGGCCTTAGCTGCCAGGGCTATCCGGCCAGGATCCGTGAATCTCAGAGAACGACAGTTCTCGCCAGTGGCGCACAACCCTCTACATGCGACACTTACAGTGCGTCCATAAAGTAACGCAAAAATTCATTATTTCGTCAACCGGTGGCTGTAAGGAAAAATCCCAAAACAGATCGATTTTTAAATTACGATTTTTTGGCATATAAATAGGTTTGTTCCAACACGACCAAGAACCATCCCATTACCGTTTCGTTACTAGATAATTAACGTTCCATGGGTTCCATGGGAACAAAATAAGTCGTTCCATGGTACTGCGCAGGACGGTGATCGTTACATGTACGGTTGTCAGTCGTGTTGGAACAAACCCAATAATATATCATCTTAGTGACGTCATCCATCTGGGTGTGATGACGTAATTGATGATTTTTTCAAATGAGAATAGGGGTCATGTGATAGCTCATTTTAAAGGGTATTCTCTATTCACGAATATAAACATTGTGTCCATTTTTTCAAATTATATTAATTAACACAAAAAGATGAATGTATGTAATCTGTTTAATTCTAAATACATTTTACTGCTGTCAGAAAACAGAAAAATGTTTTATTTAAAAATAAACATTGATTTTCTCTTAAACGAAATGTTCAAATTGCCAAGTGCCGAAGTACCGGGTGGGTAGCAGTTTTAACATTGAATTTAAGCGAAAAGCAATATTTATTTGTCAAATAAACATTTTTTTCCTGTTTTCTGATAACAGTAAAACGTATTTTAAATTAAATGAATTACATATACATTCTTCTTTTTGTCTCAATTAATTTAATTAAAAAAAATTGAGCTACCTGTATAAATAATTATGTTAATGTTTATACAGGGTGTAACGAAAATCATCATCATCATAATCATACATCTCCAAGTGGAGCAAAGGGCACCTTGCGGTGTTTCAAGTAGCATGAGGAATGATGGTGAGGTTGCTAGTCCCACGCATCATCTGTTGAGTTCCGTCCAATTTTGTTTACTAGTTTTCTCCATTCTCTTCTGTTTTTTGCTATCTTTTTTGCGTCGTTCCATGTTAAATTATTTTCTTTGAGTTCTTTCTCTATTGTTCTTTTCCACGTATAAGATCTACCCATTCTTCTTTTGCCTTGAGCATTGTAATGTAGAGCTTGTCTAGCAATATTTGTTGCTGGTTTTCGTAAGGTATGTCCTATCCACTTCCATTTCCGTTTTTTTATTGTATGTTCTATCCTTTCTTCATTTGTTATTCTCCACAATTCGTCATTAGTAATTTTGTTTGGCCAAAATATTCTCAGTATAATACGTAGGCACCTGTTAATGAAGGATTGTATTTTCTGAAAGAATTGTTTATGGTGTTTCCATGTTTCTGTTCCATATAACAGGACAGACTTTACATTAGTTTCAAATAGTCGTAGCTTTGTTCTTCTGCTGATGTTTGTCGAGGCCCATATCTTGCGCAAAGAGTTGAAAGCGTTTTGTGCGAAGCTTATTTTTTGTGTTATGTCCTTTTCTGTGCCTCCTGATGTGTTTAGCAGACTGCCCAAATAACAGAAATCTTTTACTTCTTCTATTTGTTTCCCTTCCAAATATATATTGTTTCCGTTCGTTTCCCCATTTGACAGTATTTTCGTTTTTTTGGGATTTATTTTTAAGCCGGTTGTTTTTGCTATGTTGTTCAATCTGGTGATTTTGTTTTGCATGTGTTGTCTGTTTGATGTTATGAGGCATATGTCGTCAGCGAACTCTATATCCTCTAGTTTTTTAAATGGTGAACATTGTATACCTGTTTTTTTATCTTCAGTTTGTTTGATTATCCAATCTATGACTATTATAAACAACGTCGGTGACAAGACACCCCCCTGTCTTACTCCTTTTTTGATGCTTATTTGTTTGGATAGTTCCCCTTCATGTTCAACTCTGGCAAAACATTCGTCGTAGAAAAGCCTTATTACTCTTATATATTTGTCTGATATTCCATAGAGTTTTAATATCCTCCACATCATATTACGATTTATTGAATCAAACGCTTTTTCGAAGTCTACAAAAGTTGATATAAACTTCGCCTGATTCATTTCCGCTGATTGTTCCAGGATGATTCTTAGGGTATTTGTATGGTCAATACAGGAACTGTTCGGTCTGAATCCTATTTGGTTAATTCAATTCTTAATTTCTCATTTATGGGATCTTTAATTCTCTCCAATATTATTTTGGCCATTATTTTGGTAGCTACAGTGAGAAGAGTGATTGGTCTCTAGTTTTCGCATAGTGTGAGATTTCCTTTCTTTGGTAGCTTTATTATAACTCCTTCACCCCAATCTTTTGGTATCTTTTCCTCGATCCAATTTTTTATTAAATAGTAAGTAGTACATATCCACTGAGAAGTTTAAGTGTGATTTTATCAGTTCTGCGGGAATTTCATCAACACCAGCCGCTTTGTCGTTTTTTATAAGGTTTATAGCATACCTTATTTCGTCCTTCGTAAATTCGTCGTTTCTTATGATTAATGTTTCGTTTCTCTCTGTTTCTTCCATCTCTATTTGTGATTCAATTCCTTCTTCATAGAGTTCTGCGAAGAATTGTGTCCATCTTTGGGCAATTTCTTTTTGAGTTATGAGTGTTTCTCCTTCTTTCCCCATTAGTTTCGTTCTTTGCTGACTCTTGCCCCCTCTAATTTCTCTGGTTATTGAGTAAAGTATCTTTGTGTCATGTAGTATCGCTGCCTCCTCTGCTTTTTCTGCCATTTGTTAAATCTACATCCTTTTATCTGTTCTGGCTTGTTTTTAGCTTGTAACGAAAATACAGGTAATAAATTTAATAACATATTCTGGGACCAAAAATAGTTTGATTGAACTTAACTTACCTTAGTACAAATATGCATATAAAAAAAGTTACAACCCTTTGAAGTTACAAAATGAAAATCGATTTTTTCCAATATATCTAAAACCAATAAAGATTTTTTTATTGAAAATGGACATATGGTATTCTTATGACAGTAGCATCTTAAGAAAAAATTATAGTGAAATTTGGATACCCTATAAAAATGTTATGGGGGTTTAGTTCTTTTAAACCCCCCAAACTTTTGTGTACGTTCCAAATAAATTATTATTGTAGTACCATTACTTAAACACATTATTTTTAAAACTTTTTTGACTCTTAGTACTTTTTCGAAAAGTCAGTTTTTATCGAGATATTTTGAATATTTGTCAAATCCACCACATATTTGTATATGGTTAAGTAAGATTATGGAGACTTGGTAATAATATGAAAATTTATGTATGATTTACATTTTTAGGTATATTTTGAACCGTATTAAAAAAGAAGCCATATCTCGATAAAAGGTGCCTTCTCGAAAAAATACAAAGAGGCAAAAAAAGTTTTAAAAACACTGTGTTTAACTAATGGTACTGCAGCAATATTTTTTTTCTCTGATTCTGGCTTTGGTTTAGAACTAGAACCTTTAGCCACTTAATTGTATAACTTATCACTAAGTCAGGGGAGTAATGTGTAGTGTGTGTGTTGAGTAAGTGTCTTGTTACTTTGCAAAGTCGACGTCATTGTCTTTGCAAAGAGACGCTAATTGTTTCCGAACGTCTGCGGTTAGCAATATTTTAATAGGAACGTACACAAACATTTGGGGGGTTTAAAAGAACAAAACACCCATAAAATTTTTATGTAGGTAAACATATTAAAAAATAAGTCTCAACTCGATAAAAACTGCCTTATCGAAAAAATACTAAGAGGCAAACAAGTTTTAAGAATATTAAATTTAACTAATGGTACCACAATAATAATTTAATTGAGACGTACACAAAAGTTTGGGGTGGTTTAAGGGAACAAAACCCCCATAAAATTTTTATGGGGTGCAGAAATTTCAATATAATTTTTCTTTAAGATGCTCCTGCCATAAGAATGCCACATATCCATTTTCAATAAAAAATCTCTAATAGTTTTCGATATATTCGAAAAAATCGATTTTCATTTTGTAACTTCAAAGAGCTATAACTTTTTTTATGTGCATATTTGTACTAAGGTAAGTTAGGTTCATTCGAACTATTTTTGGTCCCAGAATATGTAATTTAATTTATGACTTGTATTTTTGTTACACCCTGTATTAGTGAGTAGAGAATTGAATACCCTTTCAAATGAGCTATCACATGACCCCTATTCTCGTTTAAAAAAAATCATCGATTACGTCATCAAGCCCAGATGGATGACGTCACTAGTATGATATATATGCCAAAAAATCGTAATTTAAAAATAAAAATCTATTTTGGGATTTTTCTTTAAATTCGCCGGTTTACGCATACGCACTGTATCTTATATATAAAAATCAATTGCTGTTCGTGTGTCTCGCTAAAACTCGAGAATGGCTGGACCGATTTGGCTAATTTTGATGTTGAATTAGGCCCGGCGCAAATTGAACCTAAGCGAGACACAACCTGCGCCGGCGCGGCGGGACGGGTGACCCGTGCAGGTATTTTTCTAGCGCACCGCATATTGATCACAACATAATCACAACCCAACCCAACCGTTGGCTGTCACTGTAACGAATAGAGACGGGCAAAATCAGTGCTGTAACGACATGTAACGGTTACTTTTGATACCGGTTCTCAGTGGTATCTGATCCTCGTACTGAATTGAATAGGTAACTTAAAATCGGTATTTCCGTACTTGTAACTAGTAACATTTTAAAAATATCTTACACGTCCCTAGTAGTCGTAGCGGTATGACTTTCGAAAACATCGAATTTGATCATAACCCACATAACAATTTCATGTTCTTAGTAGATTCATAGAACATACTTTTCAGAAAAAGTATATACTGAGAATGTGCGTAATTACCATTGCGAATGTGCAGAGCAGATACTGAGTATATACTACATTACAGTACTTAAACGTTCTATGTATATACTTAGAATGTACTACCGCACTTCTTTTCAGTATATACCAAGAATGTTCTTTTTAGAACATTCCAAGGACGTGCTATAAACCTTCTATGTGTATACTTAGAACATACTACCGCACATCTTTTTAGTTTATACCAAGAAGGTACTTTTTAGAATATTCCAAGGAAGTGCTATAAACCTTCTATTTATATACTAAGAACGTACTACCGCACATCTTTGTATGGGAAGAATATTATATTTTTAAGAATATTCTAAGAAAGTGCTATCAAGTGCTATATTGCTTAGAAGTATGTTTTCAGCATCACCTAATCTCATCTTAGGTTCTACTGGTTCTACCAAATATCTATTTACATATTTTAATTGCAAATGAGAATGTAGTTAGTACCTACATTCTACATATTACTTAAAAAGTAAGTACATATTTATAAATTTTAGTTATTTATATAAATCATTATATAATATTTAGCTAAACTAAACTATGCATAATAAGTAACTAAAATTTATATAATACTTATATGTACTTACCTATTTAAGTAATATTGAGTTATCAAAATAGATTATATGTATTTTGAAGCACCGCAAACAAAATAAACAGATTATGTATGTTCTTTAGTCCTAGTCCTACTACTGCATCATTCGCCTTCATCCTTAACACTGCATAGATCGAGATCCATAATAGATGATACAAATAATGAAATAATGCCTGTTTTCTTTTTCATATTTTACGGTTTTTTCCTATCCCTGATCCATTCAGGTAAGAATAGAAATGGTCAGAATATGATGGGGGAGGGGGGGGGGGGTTATGAATGTATTGTGGAATAACAAAATCGGTGTTGCCAAACGGAGAGAAATTTCCCTTTTTGCGGGAATTTTCAACATAAAAGGTGATAAAGGGAAAAAGTTAACTCAAAAGGGAATTATTGTTCCAGTCCAAATTGTAAAATATTAAGAAAAATTCAAAATATTTGAAAATAATTCAACATATCTTCTCAGATTTTGTAAACAGGAGGGAAGTTTTTTTTATAAAAGTGGGAATTTTTAAGGTAAGTTGACGGAAAAAGCTTACTCGACGGTTGGCAACGCCAAAGCCTTTGGTTGCTTTGGTTGTGCAGTTTGGCACGTTTTGGTTCTGCGAAATGGCCTATTGAATTGAATGTACCTAAATTCAAATTCCAAGGATGTAAAAATACTAATGATTCATGATAAACTCGAAATGGTAAAGTCATTTCAATTATGAAAACGAATTTTTAATAGTATCTATGTAAACGTTAATACAATTAATGTTTAAACTTTTTTACCCTACAACAATTTTGAAATGAAATTCGTCCAATACTACCTACATACATAAATTTTATTAATTATGTATTCTAAAAAATAACGAAGTTGATAATCTATAAGGCTAATATTATAATTCCTATACATACAAATTATTTTTAAGATATTTTAAAAGTATCTACTTATAAGTATGTGTTAAGAATGTACTTATAAGTATGTGTTAAGAATATTCGATAAAGGTATATTCTAAGAATAAACTTTTACGAATATTCCGAGATCCTACGTACACGAATATACTTAGTATATTCGGTACGAGAATATACTCTGAAGTATATGCAAAGAACATGAAATTTAGAATGTTTTTTAAGGTAGATGCTATGCTTGTACTACACATATACTAAAAAGAATATACTCCGACGAATGTTGGTAGTATATGCTTAGAACATGATGCGAACATCATTGTTATGTGGGAAGCGGGTGCATAAAAAGATATCTTACACTGAGTATGTTATTTCTGCACATTAGGGAGCTACATATTTAAAATAATCTCTCCCCTACTGCTGGGTCATAACTCATATTCCTCAATTTACTGCTCGGATTACAATCATTTACAATTACTGCAGGTCATAATTCATAATCCCTCTGCTACTGATCGGTCATAAAAAATAACACTATCTGCAATAAACAAAAATGTAATAACATGAATATTTTCTAATAATGTGTTTTTGTAAAGGCATAACTTTAATTATTAATTTCGTCTACCAACATTATTTAGTATAAGCTTATTTAGTCTACCAAGAGTTATCAGAATTTAATGATGAAGACAAATCAGTTTTCACTCGGGGTTTTGACTATGCTAATATTTTTATTTATCACAATAAATTGTACTTAGGTAATATCATCCGTATTCATTTCAGATATGTCCATCTCGCAAACAAAAACAAATAAAAATAAACATCTGGCAGTGAGTCACGCGTCCCACGACCCAAGAAAACTGTACGCCGATGACAAACGTTCCCAAGCTTAGGTCCAATTTGCGGCGGGCCTTATTTATAGAAGTTCAGGGAAGGTTTATACTTTTTTAAATAGTTATTTTAGTAGCCACCAAAATTTTTACATCTATATGTGAAGGGTGAAGGAAAAAAACAGGGAATGTCACATTTTATGAGAAATTGAGATATTGATACTTTCTAACAGATATTTTATGTATTTATTATTTACAGTAGAGTGGTAGATAATAACTTGGACCGTCCGATAAATATACCTGTTTAAAATAGTATAGGTACTGCGAAGGAAAAAAACTGGAAATGTCCACGCGTGAAAGATAAAAACAAGGATAGTCCACTTGAACAAAAACAAAAATTAACTACGTTTTTATTGCGAATTTAGTCGTTTAGTTTCCTTTGTTTATGTTTGTTAGAAAGTTCTTCTTCTTCTTAGGGTGCCAGTCCATCCGAACGTTGGTGATAATTCTGGCTATGATGACTTTGTTGGTTGCTATACGGAATAGGTGTGTTGAGATCTTTCTACACCATACTCACATGTTAGCAAGGCAGACTATTCTTCTTCGTTCTTGGCCCTGTTTCCTTCAATTTTACCTTGTAAACTGCATTGGAGTAGCTCGTATCTGCCTTGATTTCTCAAGTCCTAAGTACGGCCCTTCACGATGTTGACTAAATCTGCGGTTGTGTTCATCCTCTGTAGCTGTAGTACTTCTTCATTGGTGACTTTGTCTGTGCATGGTATCTTCAGGATCCTTCTGTACAGCCATAGCTCAAAAGCCTGAAGTGTTAGAAACGGCACGGCCTATAAAGTTAGAATTAAGCCTAATGGAGTTTCTCAAGAAATTAATCATCATCAGCCTCTCTCAATCCACTGCTGGACATAGGCCTCCCCTGTTTGTCTCCAAAGTTTTCTATCTTGTGCTTTTTGTATCCAGTTTTTTGTTGTCTTTCGTAAGTCGTCTTGCCATCGTATTGGTGGTCTTCCTCTGCTACGTTTATCGGCTCTTGGTCTCCATTCAACTAGTTTGCGAGTCCATCTTCCGTCCTTCATTCTGGCAACGTGTCCATCCAAGAAATTAATGTGTGTTTTAAATTATTCATGTCAATACATGGTGTAACTAAGGGCAAAATTGAACACTTACAAAAAAATTTAAAAGCTACAGGAACTTCTGGACAAGACAAACGTGGTAAGCATGGTTCGCAGCATAGAAACTTGCATCCAGAATCGCGTGAAGCAGTATATAACCACATAAAGTCTTTTAAAACTAGAATATCCTATTACAGTTTACACGAATCTAAGAAAAAGTATTTACCAGAGAGTTTGAACATTACAAAAATGTTCAACTTGTTCAAAGAAAACTATCCGACCATTTAAGTTTTTTACGTTACATATTATCAGCAAATTTCGTTTGCCCTTTGGTTACCCAAGATCAGACACATGTTTAGCATGTGATGAATTACAGGCGAAATTAAAATCATTAAATTATGATAAGGTTGCTGCAGAAATTCGCAAATTAATAATTCAAATGGGTTACACAAACGTAAGACACAGCCATGCTATAATTTTAAAAAGGCTGCTCTCAAAAAGTCAAAAAAATCAGGCGACCATTGCATTAAACTATAAAAAAAAATAATGTATTGCCTTTTGTTATAATTTTTATTGCCATTATTATTGTCATAATTTTGTTTTCAGCCTTTCTATCAGCTGGTGCAACTAATGTTTGTAACGTAAAATATAACGTGATGTTTGGACAGTCCTTGTTTTTTTCAGATTTTATTTGTAGTTAGCTACTTTTTAATTTTCTTATCTCCGTTCTATAAAAATTTGATTGAAATGTGTTTGTGCATTAAATACAATGTACTTTAAGTTTACTAAATAAACATAAATACTATTTCTTCAGTGCAATGGTTTAAAGATATGTAGTCACAAACATTAAATTTCCTATTTTCTCAAAACAAAGATAACGTGACATTCCTTGTTTTTTCCCTTAACCCTTCATGAATAAATGCTCTTTTTACAGTGTTTGTTGCCATACTCCTCCGAAACGACTTTACCGATTTTTATGAAATTTGACAGGTATATTTGACCGGACTGGGAGTAGGTTGTTATCTATATTTCATACCCGTACGTCATAAGGAGGGTTGCCCCCCTGATATTTTTTTTATTTTTTCGGAAAAACTCTTTTTAAATTTTATATAATGTGGAACGTAAAGATACATACAACCCTAAATTTTCACTTTGCTATCACTAACCATTATTTTTTAACAGCCATTTAAATATTTTACATTTATATAAACAAAAGAAAGTCGTGTTAGTTACCAACACATAACTCGAGAGCGACTGAATAGATTTTTATAAAATTTTCCACGTATATTTGACCGGACTGAGCATAGGTTGTTATTTATTTTTCATATCCGTACGTCATAACGGGGACTGCCCCCCTAATAATATATTTTTTTATTTTTTTGGTCAAATTGTTTTTTCTTAATTTTATGTGATGTGGAAGAGAAAGGTAAATACAATCCTAAATTTTCACTTTTCTATCTTCAACCGTTATTTTTTAATAGCCATCTAAATTTTTACATCTTATATATAAAAATCAATTGCTGTGCGTTAGTCTCGCTAAAACTCGAGAATGACTGGACCGATTTGGCTAATTTTGATGTTGAATTATTTGTGGAAGTTCAGGGAAGATTTATACGGTTTTATATAGTCATTTGAGAAGCCACCAAACATTTTACATCTATATGTATAAAATGCTCTTTTTACAGTGTTTATTGCCATTGACCGATTTTTATGAAAGGACATCGCACACATCTTATGGAAAATATAATGTCACTCAAATTCAATAAAATTTATACGAATAGATTCGTTTTAAATTAACGGTCAAATCTTATCATTGCGCCAACTCTTAATTATGATTAATTACGGCGCAAATTGCAATTAAAGTTTATCGAAATCACATTTTTGGAGTCAGTAAAAGTGTCACTATTGCTCTGGGTGCTATTCAAAAGGAGCTTAAACCCCGCTGGGCCTAAGCGGATTAGTGAAACTAATCCGCTGATTTATGGAGTACCGACAATTTGGGTATTTTAAAATATTTTTTCTCTCTCTAACTTATGTACGTACCTATTTGATTTCAGATTTATTTATATCAATTTCTGCTCTTCTTATTGAAAATATAGAGTTGGCGCAATGATAAGATTTGACCGTTAATTTAAAACGTATCTATTCGTATAAATTTTATTGAATTTGAGTGACATTATATTTTCCATAAGATGTGTGCGATGTCCTTTGGCAGGTAGGTATATTCGATCTGTCTCACTCTTCTATGATCTGTCTGGGAGTAGGTTTTTATCTATATTTCATACCCGCAGGTCATAAGGGGATTACTCATGACGCCATAACTCTCACAATAAGGACGTGAAAAATACGAAATTAAGTAGGTATACTCCTTGCTGAATATCGAGCAGAACCGTACTAAATTTTTTTCTCTAGCGCAATGGGTGTCCGAAATACAATATCTTAAGCCGTAGAAATATTCTGAGGACAGAAGAAGAACGAGCAACAAATTTCGTCGAAGAAAAGTGCAACTGTTTAACTTTTGGACTTAAATTGGGCAACATATGAATTTTTTAATTTTTCGAAATTTTCAAAAAATACCTCTAAACCGAACTTTTCTGACGAACGGCAAGCAGGAGAAAAGTTCTGAGCACACAACAAGAACAAGCAACAAATTATAAAATTTTATTTACTTTTAATTAATTTTGTTTAATTTTATTTAAGTAATTTTATTTTATTTCAATATTTTATTTATTTTCGGTTATTTTATTTTATTTAATTTTATTAAATTTTATTTACCTATTTGTGTTAGATTCTATTTACTTTTATTTAATTTTATTTTTTAAAAATTTATTTATTATTTTTATTTAATGATATTTAATTTTATTTTGATTAATCAACACGATAGTTGGACAACCCCGAACCCAATTATAAATACAGGGTTGTTTTGAATGTAGATAAAATAAAGCTGTTATATTCATTATAAGATAAACAAATTTAAGATTGTAACTGTTGCACTACAAACTTTATTTTGTTACTTCTAACTAAACTTATTTATTACTTCAAACATCATGTGTAATTAAATAAAAATAATAAAAAGCTCATTCACATCGAGCATTTTTTGTTCATTAATTACGAATTCCTTTTGTTTATTTTAAGTTTATTGTATACAAAAGTTTGATTTTATCTATTGAGGCAGTACGAAGTCTGCCGGGTCAGCTAGTAGGTATTGTATATTATACACGTTTTCGATTCTCTCACCATGAATGAATTGAAAAATGGGCCAAATCCCATCTTAAAGTTTAAGAAAAGACAAGTCGATCGATACGTCAACCAACCATTTTGGTCCAAGGGTGTGGGTTTTACGGCCCTCCCCATTTTGAGTCTGTTTTTCGTTCTCGTCCCTAAAACTCCCAAAAACTTTGAAAAATTTAGTTTGATTTCTGCGGTTTCTGATAGTATTGATCAATACCTTTCCAATGCATGTCTAATTTTGAAAATCGGTTATATAGCTGGTTCCTTAAAAAACTGATACGACTCTTAAAGCGTATTTTGTAGAAAATTGAGCAGTGTATTTTGAAGGAAAAATACTTATTATTTTTATTTATATACTGTCACTGTCACTGCCAAATCTTAAAATTTGTCAGATAGAGATAGGTAACTTATTCTGTTCAACCTCTTAGATGATTGATCACTATCTTCCGTAGCGAACCATTTTAACGTAAGCAGAACAACAGTTTTTAATATTAATAAAAAATGGAGAGAACATGAAACTCTCGAAAGAAAGCAAGGTTCTGGAAGACCAAAAATATCTACCGCTCATGAAGATCGTAACCCGTGTTGAGCTGCCCCCCCCCCCACTTGCAAAATTTAAAAAACAAATAGCGCTGATTTATGAGCTTTCATATTCCGCAAATTAAAATTTTGAGCTCGTTACACTGTGCAGGACTTTAATATTTTAGTGGGGGGACTCAGCCCCCCCCCACTACTTAAAAATAGGGATATCGAATCGATTTTTGCGGCAGAATAACGAGCTATTTATGAGCTCTTAAAATGATATGATATAGTTTCGATTTTTTAGCTCATCCCTTCACCCCCAAACAACCCTTTAATTCATTTAATTAAAGGGAAACGTGTTGAAAAAAATTAAAATATATCGTATCGCGGATATAATTCGTATTCGGTATAATTCGGTGTGCAAGTACTTGGAAGGAAATTGAGAAACGATCATGAGCGAATAGCGGAGAAATATTGCAACTTTCTTAAATAATTCATATTGTCAATTAAAATTGTCAAATTGACGTACATTTCATATCTACTGTCATTTAAGAAGAAAAATTATATGTTGCTCCACAATATTGATATGATATGCAATTATTATATAAAGGTAAATTTAATTAATTGTATTTTGCTTGCAGTACTGCATTTTAATAACTAATTCTATTTACTACATAAGTACAATTGTTTACGTTTTAATAACATAACCTGAATCTTATTTTTTCTTATTATTTTTTTGGACTATGGTCTTGACACTTATCCAGTAACCAAGATTAATATTATAATTGGCCAATATGATTAAAAGTGCGAATAAAGTTGAAGAGCGTAGAAATAGGTGTCGCTTTGCCGAACTTGCACGGTCCCAATAGCTTATATATTTATCCAGTTCTTATCCAGTAAGAAATTCGATTACATTCAGAAATACACAAGCTAGAACTAACCTTATGTTAAATTCTCCTCTATTCGTCATGTGCAGCTATTATAATGCCTTAAGTATTTACTGCGATATATTTAACTGCAGTTTAAAGCAACTTATTTCTATGGCCAATATCTACCTAGGTGATCAATAATTTATTTCTTTACGTTCAAATTTAGTTTTGTAATATTTTTGATATGTTATTGGCACCTATGAATATTTTGTCCTGTAAATGGATTCTGTTGGACAATAAACGCTATTATTATAAACGCCAGATTTAGCCATACGGCTCACACTCCCTCTAAGGGGAAAATTGACTCATCCCAGATACCTACGGTATCAAAAGGATTGATCTCTGGTGGGACTCTTTCCGTGTTATCGAGCCCTAGGTGACTTGGTATGCAGGTGTATCTCCCAAAAATTTTCGTACACATCTGGCCGTTGCGAGTAGTACTGCTTTCTGCATGGCCTTATAAAGATGTTCATTAAGACCCAGCTTTTTTATGCTTTCGAGGAGAGTCTTCGGAATGACTCCAGTAGTAGACATAATAATCGGTATCGTCTGGGTACTTTGCATTCTCCATTGTCTCCGTATTTGAATTTCCAGATCTCTGTACTTGGCGATCTTTTCAGTAAATTTAGTACGTAGATTATTGTTGTTAAGAATCGCCACATCAATAAGGGGTTGTTTGTCTCGTTAATTTATTGACTAATACGAGATCTGGTCTATTATGCGCCACTGTTTGGTCTGTGAGAACAGTGCGGTCCCAGTATATATCAGGTTGGTAGTTGCCATCCTCAAGCATACTCTCAGGGACGTATTGATAATATGGGAGATGGTCGGTTTGAAGAAGTCCCAGCTTGATAGCTATCTCCTGATGAAGGATTTTTCCCACTGCGTCATGCCGTTCCTTGTACTCAGTTGCAGCAAATGCCTGGCAGCCCCCTGTAAGATGTTGGATGGTTTCTTGGGCTTGACATCCATATCGGCATCTGTCGTTTTGAACATGAGGGTCTTTGATGATATATTTCAGGTAATTTCTGGTTGGTATAACCTGATCCTGAATGGCCAGTAATGAACCCTCCGTTTCAGGGAACATCTTTCCTGATGTCAACCAGTAGTTCGACGCTATATTGTCGACATAATCTTGGCTGACCTCATTGGGATGTCGCCCGTGCAGAGGTTTACCCATCCAGGCGCGCACTTTTTCGTCCTTAGTAAGGTGGTTTATGCGCAGTTCTGCTTCCCTCAGTTTTATCGGTGTTGTGTCATCTACTGCGCAGATAGCGCGATGTAGAGTAGATGTTTCAGCCTGCATCTGAAAATAAGATCTTAAATTAGCAATTTGTTTGTCTAATTGCTCACCTATATCCATAAGTCCTCTTCCTCCTAAATTCCGCGGTAATGTCGTTCTTTCTACTGCACTTTTTGGATGGTGTTTTTGTGCCTTTGTGAGGTGCGTTCTTACTTTTCGCTGAAGATTTTCTATGTCCGTTTTTGTCCACTTAACAATGCCAAATGAATAGCTAAGCGCGGAACATGCGTAGGTATTTAGTGCCTTAAACAAATTTCTACTATTAAGATGTGAGCGAAGCAGCTGTTTTATCCTTCGTATAAACTCAGTAGTTATCTCTGTTTTCATTTGTTTATGGTCAATTCTCCGCGCTTGCTTTACTCCAAGATATTTATACATATCGTTTTCACCCATGGCCTCGATGTTCTGGCCATTTTGCATATCGAATCCTCCGGGCTGTACTTTTCCTTTGACTATATTTAAAATACGGCACTTGTCTAGTCCGAAGTGCATGCTAATATCATTAGAAAAAGTTTCTACAGTTTTTAGCATCTCATCGAGTTGGTTTCGAGTGGAAGCCATTAATTTCAAATCATCCATATACAATAAATTATTAAGCTTCGCCACCACATTGTTGTTATTTTTGATGCTAAAACCTGCTAAAACCTGGAGTTTAATAGCTGAGATAGTGGGTTCATAGCTAGACAGAACCACAGTGGACTCAACGAATCTCCTTGAAACAGGCCCCGGCTGATTGCGATATTTTCAGTTTCGATGTTATTTTCACCAGGTATTTGAAGGTGAATTTTAGTCTTTCACTCCGTCATTATATGCTCTAAAAAGGTCACTATATTATCATCGACTTTATATATTCTCAATATATCTATAAGCCATTCACGCGGCACTGAATCAAAGGCCTTCTTGTAATCAATGAAGGCAGTAAAAAGATTCCTCTTTTTGGAATATGCCTGGTTAGAAATCACTGAGTCGATGATGAGTTGTTCTTTGCAACTCATGGAACCCTTAGCGCATCCTTTCTGTTGAGGCTCTATGATATTGTTCAGAGCACAATGTTGGTAGATACGCCAGGCTACACAGGATGTGACCAATTTATACAAAGTTGGAAGACAAGTAATTGGGCGGTATTTGGCTGGATCTTGGGTGTTATTTTGATCCTTCGGAATTAAATAAGTGGTTCCCTGAGTTAGGAATGATGGTATATCCTGCGGATTAGAAATTACATGATTAATTAGTGTTGATAAGCATTCATGAACACTCCAATACTTCTTGAGCCAAAAGTTTTGAACTCCGTCTGGTCCAGGAGATTTCCAGTTATGAAGCTCTTTGATGGTATTTGAGACTTCTTCAGTAGTGAAGGGTTCGTAAAGGGTGGTAATGTAGTGTTGGCAGGTCTGTGTCGTATCTTCTATCCATCCAGCATTGCTGTTAAGAGCAGCTGGCGTGGAAAGTTGATTTCCCCAAAACTCATGAATTTCTTCTTGGCTTGGGTAAGTCTTATGGACACGTTCTACAGTGGAATTGAGTTTTCGATAGAACGCCTTTTCAGAACTTTCAAAAAGAACATTGTCGATTTTGCGGTTGTTACTAACTTTGTACCTCCTTAGTCGTCCTGAATAAACGGAGAGCTTTTGTTTTAATGTATCCAGACACTGATGGGCTGTGTTGTTTTCTGGATCATATCTTGAGTGTCTTGCGGTAGTCAGCATTATTTCTTCAGCTCTTCTGATGACTTTTCTACTTGTTACACCTCGTATGTATTCTGTGACTATACCAATATCCCTACGTAATAATTCGATCTTTCCGAGCAGTCTTTTTTCCCAAGGTGCAATTCTGTTACCAGTTCTTTCGTTATTAGTAACCCGTCGTGTTCTGATCTTAACGCCCATTACATTAGCAATTGCTGTTGCTGCACAGTAGATTAGCATATGCAAATATTCCAACGTGTGAGCTTCTACGACATAGTTGGGTAGGACTTCAGTGTTCACAATTTGTAACAGCCCACCTAGTTTCTTACAAGAGTTTATTCGTGGTAGCGGTGGTCTGCTAAGTGGGTTTGTTCCATTAAACTCTTGTACGGCACGAGCCATTTTGTTTGCTAGACTATCGCGCAACTCGTTGTTTTCCTGCTGTGTATTATCAGGTTGAGTTTCTGGCATGGGAATCTCAGGAGTCTGCTCATCGAGGATTTCATTAGGGACTTGATCTAAAACTTGTTCTTGGTTATTAATCTCCCGTTCGACTTCGCTTTTGATAGAATTGCGTCTAGTCTCTGGGAAAAGGTTGTTCCTTATTATTACCCGGTATTGAACTGATACTCTTTGCTCCGATACTTGAATATCTGGGTACGTCCTGCAAAATTCGGCATACAGCTGTTGTCGGTAGCCGATTGTTTCTTGACCGAGGTTCGTCACCTTGTAATAGAAGCGCAAAATGTTTTCATTAATGGACACAGTCCATTTCATGCGCTGCCTCGGTCGTCCCGCTTGAGTGAGCGCCGGCTGATGATCCAGCGCAGCACCTTCGGCGGGTGGAGCTCTTGTTGTTGTTTGGCTCGCTTGTGGTTGTGGTTGTGGTTAGGCTGTAGCTGATTGTATGACAGGGGCCCGCCTCCTCAACACCCTGCCACCGACGTTCCGCATGCTGTCACGTCCAGCGCCGGCTCCAGACGTGCCCTGGCGATCCCCAGGCAGCGATCCTAAACATAAATTATTTATCTCCATTCTCAAGGGTGTGCATTTTATACATACTGCCAGGTGTCAGTTTTTGTTCCACGGCAAGTATCCCTGCTACTCTCTGGATATTGGCGCTACGAATACCCAGAAAGCATCCCCCATTCGCAGGGGGCCGCGCCTGATAGAAGAACTCGCCTCAAAAGGATTGAGCTCTGGTGGGACTCTTTCCGTGTTATCGAGCCCTAGGTGACTTGGTATGCAGGTGTATCTCCCAAAAATTTTCGTACACATCTGGCCGTTGCGAGTAGTACTGCTTTCTGCATAGTCTTATAAAGATGTTCATTAAGACCCAGCTTTTTTATGCTTTCGAGGAGGGTCTTCGGAATGACTCCAGTAGTAGACATAATAATCGGTATCGTCTGGGTACTTTGCATTCTCCATTGTCTCCGTATTTGAATTTCCAGATCTCTGTACTTGGCGATATTTTCAGTAAATTTAGTACGTAGATTATTGTTGTTAGGAATCGCCACATCAATGAGGGTTGTTTGTCTCGTTAATTTATTGACTAATACGAGATTTGGTCTATTATGCACCACTGTTTGGTCTGTGAGCACAGTGCGGTCCCAGTATAGCTTGTAGTTGCCATCCTCAAGCACACTCTCAGGGACGTATTGATAATATGGGAGATGGTCGGTTTGGAGAAGTCCCAGCTTGATAGCTATCTCCTGATGAAGGATTTTTCCCACTGCGTCATGCCGTTCCTTGTACTCAGTTGCAGCAAATGCCTGGCAGCCCCCTGTAAGATGTTGGATGGTTTCTTGGGCTTGACATCCATATCGGCATCTGTCGTTTTGAACATGAGGGTCTTTGATGATATATTTCAGGTAATTTTTGGTTGGTATAACCTCATCCTGAATGGCCAGTAATGAATCCTCCGTTTCAGGGAACATCTTTCCTGAAGTCAACCAGTAGTTCGACGCTATATTGTCGACATAATCTTGGCTGATCTCATTTGGATGTCGCCCGTGCAGAAGTTTACCCATCCAGGCGCGCACTTTTTCGTCCTTAGTAAGGTGGTTTATGCGCAGTTCTGCTTCCCTCACTTTTATCGGTGTTGTGTCATCTACTGCGCAGATAGCGCGATGTAGAGTAGATATTTCAGCCTGCATCTGAAAAAAAGATCTTAAGTTAGCAATTTGTTTGTCTAATTGCTCACCTATATCCATAAGTCCTCTTCCTCCTAAATTCCGCGGTAATGTCGTTCTTTGTACTGCACTTTTTGGATGGTCTTTTTGTGCCTTTGTGAGGTGCGTTCTTACTTTTCGCTGAAGATTTTCTATATCTGTTTTTGTCCACTTAACAATACCAAATGAATAGCTAAGTGCGGAACAAGCGTAGGTGTTTAGTGCCTTAAACAAATTTTTACTGTTAAGCTGTGAACGAAGCAGCTGTTTTATCCTTCGTATAAACTCAGAAGTTATTTCAGTTTTCATTTGCTTATGGTCAATTTTCCGCGCTTGCTTTACTCCAAGATATTTGTATATATCGTTTTCACCCATGGCCTCGATGTTCTGGCCATTTTGCATATCGAATCCACCGGGTTGTATCTTTCCTCTGACTATATTTAAAACGCGGCACTTGTCTAGTCCAAAGTGCATATTAATATCATTAGAGAATGTTTCTACTGTTTTTAGCATCTCTTCTAGATTGTCTCTAGTAGAAGCCATTAATTTCAAATCATCCATCTACAACAGATGATTAAGCTTCGCTACTACAGTATTGTTGTTTTTAATGCTAAAACCTGAGTCAGTGGAGTTTAATAGCTGTGATAGAGGGTTCATAGCCAAACAGAACCCCAATGGACTCAGCGAGTCTCCTTGAAACAGGCCCCGGTTGATTGCGATATTTTCCGTTTCGATATTGTTTTCACCAGGTATTTGGAGGTGAATTTTAGTCTTCCAACTTGTCATTATATGCCTTAAAAAAGTCACTATGTTATCATCGACTTTGTATATTCTTAATATATCTATAAGCCATTCATGCGGCACTGAATCAAAGACCTTTTTGTAGTCAATAAAGGCAGTAAAGAGGTTCCTTCTTTTGGGGGAATGCCTAGTTAGAAATGACTGAGTCGATAATCAGTTGTTCTTTGCAACCCATAGAACCCTTAGCGCATTCTTTCTGTTGAGGCTCTATGATATTGTTTAGAGCACAGTGTTGGTAGATACGCTGGGTTATACAGGATGTGACCAATTTATACAAAGTTGGAAGACAAGTAATTGGGCGGTACTTGGCTGGATCTTGGGTGTTGTTTTGATCCTTCGGTATTAAATAAGTGGTTCCCTGAGTTAGAAATGATGGAGTTTCCTGCGGGTTAAAAATAACATGATTAATTAATGTTGATAAGCACTCATGAATACTCCAAAACTTCTTAAGCCAGAAGTTCTGAACTCCGTCTGGTCCAGGAGATTTACAGTTATGAAGCTCTTTGATGATATGTGAGACCTCATCGGTAGTGAATGGCTCGTAGTTAGCTGTGACGTAGTGGCGACAGTTGTGCATTGTATCTTCTATCCAGCCAGCATTGTTGTTAAGAGCAGCTGGTGTGGAAAGTTGATTTCCCCAAAACTCATGAATCTCTTCTTGGCTTGGGTAAGACTTGTCGACACTTTCTACGGTGGAATTGAGTTTTCGGTAGAACGCCTTCTCAGAGTCCTCAAAAAGTGCATTGTCACATTTTCCGTTGTTACTAACTTTATACCTTCTTAATCGACCTGAATAGACGGAGAGTTTTTGTTTTAATGTATCCAGGCACTGTTGGGCTGTGTTATTTTCTGGATCATATCTCGAGTGTCCTGCAGTGCTCCGCATTATTTCTTCAGCTCTCTTAATGACTTTTCTACTTGTTACACCTCTTATATATTCTGTTACTTGACCAATATCCCTACGCAGTAATTCAATTTTTCCGAGAAGTCTTTTTTCCCAGGGTGCAGTTCTGTTACCAGTCCTTCCGTTATTAGTACCCCGTCGTGTTCTGATCTTAACGCCCATTACATTAGCAATTGCTGTTGCTGCACAGTAGATTAGCAAATGCAGATATTCCAATGAGTGGGCTTCTACGACATAGTTGGGTAGGACTTCAGTGTTCACAATTTGTAACAGCGCACCTAGTTTCTTACAAGAGTTTATTCATGGTAGCGGTGGTCTGTTAAGTAGATTTGTTCCATTAAACTCTTGTACGGTACGAGCCATTTCGTTTGCTAGACTATCGCGCAACTCGTTGTTTTCCTGCTCTGTATTGTCAGGTTGAGTTTCTGGTATGGGAATCTCAGGAATCTGCTCATCAAGGATTTCATTAGGGACTTGATCTAAAACTAGCTCTTGGTTATTAATCTCCCGTTCGACTTCGCTTTTGATCGTATTGCGTCTAGTCTCTGGGATAAGGTTGTTTCTTATGATTACCCGGTATTGATCTGATACTCTTTGCTCCGATACTTGAATATCTGGGTACTCCCTGCAAAATTCGGCATACAGCTATTGTCTGTAACCGATCGTTTCTTGACCGAGGTTTGTCACCTTATAATAGAAGCGCAAAATGCTTTCGTTAATGGACACAGTCCATTTCATGCGCTGCCTCGGTCGTCCCGCTTGAGTGAGCGCCGGCTGATGTTCCAGCGCAGCACCTTCAGCGAGTGGAGCTCTTGCTGTTGTTTGGCTCGCTTGTGGTTGTTGTTGTTGTTGGGCTGTAGCTGTTTGTGTGACAGGGGCCCGCCTCCTCAACACCCTGCCACCGACGTCCCGCATGCTGTCACGTCCAGCGCCGGCTCCAGACGTGCCCTGGCGATCCCCAGGCAGCGATCCTAAACATAAACCATAATTCTCCATATTAATGGGTGTGCATTTTATACCTACTGCCAGGTGTCAGTTTTTGTTCCACGGCAAGTATCCCTGCTACTCTCTGTGTATTGGCGCTACGAATACCCAGAAAGCATCCCCCATTCGCAGGGGGCCGCGCCTGATAGAAGAACTGACAAAAAACTCCCACAGGTCTCCAGAGGGCCCGCCTCTTCAACACCCTACCACCGACGTCCCGCATGCTGTCACGTCCAGCGCCGGCTCCAGACGTGCCCTGGCGATCCCCAGGCAGCGATCCTAAACATAAACCATAATTCTCCATATTAATGGGTGTGCATTTTGTAACTACTGCCAGGTGTCAGTTTTTGTTCCACGGCAAATATCCCTGCTACTCTCTTAGTATTGGCGCTACGAATACCCAGAAAGCATCCCCCATTCGCAGGGGGCCGCGCCTGATAGAAGAACTGACAAAAAACTCCCACAGGTCTTATTAATCGCGACAGGTCTTATTATTATTATCCAGATTTAGCCATACGGCTCACACTCCCTCTAAGGGGAAAATTGACTCATCCCAGATACCTACGGTATCAAAAGGATTGAGCTCTGGTGGGACTCTTTCCGTGTTATCGAGCCCTAGGTGACTTGGTATGCAGGTGTATCTCCCAAAAATTTTCGTACGCATCTGGACGTTGCGAGTAGTACTGCTTTCTGCATGGTCTTATAAAGATGTTCATTAAGACCCAGCTTTTTTATGCTTTCGAGGAGGGTCTTCGGAATGACTCCAGTAGTAGACATAATAATCGGTATCGTCTGGGTACTTTGCATTCTCCATTGTCTCCGTATTTGAATTTCCAGATCTCTGTACTTGGCGATCTTTTCTGAAAATTTAGTACGTAGATTATTGTTGTTAGGAATCGCCACATCAATGAGGGTTGTTTTTCTCGTTAATTTATTGACTAATACGAGATCTGGTCTATTATGCGCCACTGTTTGGTCTGTGAGCACAGTGCGGTCCCAGTATAGCTTGTAGTTGCCATCCTCAAGCATACTCTCCGGGATATTATTATTATCCAGATTTAGCCATACGGCTCACACTCCCTCTGGGGGGAAAATTGACTTATCCCAGATACCTACGGTATCAAAAGGATTGAGCTCTGGTGGGACTCTTTCCGTGTTATCGAGCCCTAGGTGACTTGGTATGCAGGTGTATCTCCCAAAAATTTTCGTACACATCTGGCCGTTGCGAGTAGTACAGCTTTCTGCATGGTCTTGTAAAGATGTTCATTTAGATCCATCCTTTTTATGCTTTCGAGGAGGTTCTTCGGAATGACTCCAGTAGTAGATATAACAATAGGTATCGTCTGGGTACTTTGCATTCTCCATTGCCTTCGTATTTGAATTTCTAGATCTCTGTACTTGGCGATCTTTTCAGTGAATTTACTACGTAGATTATTGTTGTTAGGTATCGCCACATCAATTAGTGTTGTTTGTCTTGTTAATTTATTAACTAGTACGAGATCTGGTCTATTATGTGCCACTGTTTGATCTGTGAGCACAGTGCGGTCCCAGTATAGCTTGTAGTTGCCATCCTCAAGCATACTCTCAGGGACGTATTGATAATACGGGAGATGGTCCGTTTGGAGAAGTCCCAGCTTGATAGCTATCTCTTCATGAAGGATTTTTCCCACTGCGTCATGCCGTTCCTTGTATTCAGTTGCAGCAAATGCCTGGCAGCCCCCTGTAAGATGTTGGATGGTTTCTTGGGCTTGACATCCATATCGGCATCTGTCGTTTTGAACCTGAGGGTCTTTGATGATATATTTCAGGTAGTTTCTGGTTGATATAACCTGATCCTGAATGGCCAGTAATGAACCCTCCGTTTCAGGGAACATCTTTCCTGATGTCAACCAGTAGTTCGACGCTATATTGTCGACATAATCTTGGCTGACCTCATTGGGATGTCGCCCGTGCAAAGGTTTACCCATCCAGGCGCGCACTTTTTCGTCCTTAGTAAGGTAGTTTATGCGCAGTTCTTCTTCCCTCAGTTTGATCGGTGTTGTGTCATCTACTGCGCAGATAGCGCGATGTAGATTAGATGTCTCAGCCTGCATCTGAAAATAAGTTCTTAAATTAGCAATTTGTTTATCTAATTGCTCACCTATATCCATAAGTCCTCTTCCTCCTAAATACCGGGGTAATGTCGTTCGTTCTACTGCACTTTTAGGGTGGTGTTTTTGTGCTTTTGTGAGGTGTGTTCGTACTTTTCGCTGAAGATTTTCTATATCCGTTTTTGTCCACTTAACAATACCAAATGAATAGCTAAGCGCGGAACAAGCGTAGGTGTTTAGTGCCTTAAACAAATTTTTACTGTTAAGCTGTGAACGAAGCAGCTGTTTTACCCTTCTTATAAACTCAGTAGTTATCTCAGTTTTCATTTGCTTATGGTCAATTTTCCGCGCCTGCTTTACTCCAAGATATTTGTACATATCGTTGTCGCCCATGGCCTCGATGTTCTGGCCATTTTGCATATCGAATCATTATTATTATTATTATTATTATTATTATCCAGATTTAGCCATACGGCTCACACTCCCTCTAAGGGGAAAATTGACTCATCCCAGATACCTACGGTATCAAAAGGATTGAGCTCTGGTGGGACTCTTTCCGTGTTATCGAGCCCTAGGTGACTTGGAATGCAGGTGTATCTCCCAGAAATGTTCGTACGCATCTGGCCGTCGCGAGTAGTACAGCTTTCTGCATGGTCTTATAAAGATGTTCATTTAGACCCAGCTTTTTTATGCTTTCGAGGAGGGTCTGCGGAATGACTCCAGTAGTAGACATAATAATCGGTATCGTCTGGGTACTTTGCATTCTCCATTGCCTCCGTATTTGAATTTCTAGATCTCTGTACTTGGCGATCTTTTCAGTAAATTTACTACGTAGATTATTGTTGTTAGGTATCGCCACATCAATTAGTGTTGTTTGTCTTGTTAATTTATTAACTAGTACGAGATCTGGTCTATTATGTGCCACTGTTTGGTCTGTGAGCACAGTGCGGTCCCAGTATAGCTTGTAGTTGCCATCCTCAAGCATACTCTCAGGGACGTATTGATAATACGGGAGATGCTCTGTTTGGAGAAGTCCCAGCTTGATAGCTATCTCTTGATGAAGGATTTTTCCCACTGCGTCATGCCGTTCCTTGTATTCAGTTGCAGCAAATGCCTGGCAGCCCCCTGTAAGATGTTGGATGGTTTCTTGGGCTTGACATCCATATCGGCATCTGTCGTTTTGAACCTGAGGGTCTTTGATGATATATTTCAGGTAATTTCTGGTTGGTATAACCTGATCCTGAATGGCCAGTAATGAACCCTCCGTCTCAGGGAACATCTTTCCTGATGTCAACCAGTAGTTCGACGCTATATTGTCGACATAATCTTGGCTGACTTCATTGGGATGTCGCCCGTGCAGAGGTTTACCCATCCAGGCGCGCACTTTTTCGTCCTTAGTAAGGTGGTTTATGCGCATTTCTGGTTCCCTCATTCTTATTATTATTATTATTATTATTATTATTATTATCCAGATTTAGCCATACGGCTCACACTCCCTCTGGGGGGAAAATTGACTCATCCCAGATACCTACGGTATCAAAAGGATTGAGCTCTGGTGGGACTCTTTCCGTGTTATCGAGCCCTAGGTGACTTGGAATGCAGGTGTATCTCCCAAAAATTTTCTTACACTTCTGGCCGTCGCAAGTAGTACAGCTTTCTGCATGGTCTTATAAATATGTTCATTGAGACCCAGCTTTTTTATACTTTCGAGGAGGGTCTTCGGAATGACTCCAGTAGTAGACATAACAATAGGTATCGTCTGGGTACTTTGCATTCTCCATTGTCTCCGTATTTGAATTTCCAGATCTCTATACTTGGCGATCTTTTCAGTAAATTTACTACGTAGATTATTGTTGTTAGGTATCGCCACATCAATTAGTGTTGTTTGTCTTGTTAATTTATTAACTAGTACGAGATCTGGTCTATTATGTGCCACTGTTTGGTCTGTGAGCACACTGCGGTCCTAGTATAGCTTGTAGTTGCCATCCTCAAGCATACTCTCAGGAACGTATTGATAATATGGGAGATGGTCCGTTTGGAGAAGTCCCAGCTTGTTAGCTATCTCTTGATGAAGGATTTTTCCCACTGCGTCATGCCGTTCCTTGTATTCAGTTGCAGCAAATGCCTGTCAGCCCCCTGTAATATGTTGGATGGTTTCTTGGGCTTGACATCCATATCGGCATCTGTCGTTGTGAACCTGAGGGTCTTTGACGATATATTTCAGGTAATTTCTGGTTGGTATAACCTGATCCTGAATGGCCAGTAATGAACCCTCCGTTTCAGGGAACATCTTTCCTGATGTCAACCAATAGTTCGACGCTGTATTGTCGACATAGTCTTGGCTAACCTTATTGGGATGTCGCCCGTGCAGAGGTTTACCCATCCAGGTGCGCAGTTTTTCGTCCTTAGTAAGGTGGTTTATGCGCATTTCTGGTTCCCTCAGTTTGATCGGTGTTGTGTCATCTACTGCGCAAATTGCGCGGTGTAGAGTAGATGTCTCAGCCTGCATCTGAAAATAAGTTCTTAAATTAGCAATCGGTTTATCTAATTGCTCACCTATATCCATAAGTCCTCTTCCTCCTAAATACCGGGGTAATGTCGTTCGTTCTACTGCACTTTTAGGGTGGTGTTTTTGTGCCTTTGTGAGGTGTGTTCGTACTTTTCGCTGAAGATTTTCTATATCCGTTTTTGTCCACTTAACAATACCAAATGAATAGCTAAGCGCGGAACAAACGTAGGTGTTCAGTGCCTTAAACAAATTTTTACTGTTAAGCTCTGAACGAAGCAGTTGTTTTACCCTTCTTATAAACTCAGTTGTTATCTCAGTTTTCATTTGATTATGGTCAATTTTCCGCGCTTGCTTTACTCCAAGATATTTGTACATATCGTTATCGCCCATGGCCTCGATGTTCTGGCCATTTTGCATATAGAATCCACCGGGCTCTACCTTTCCTCTGACTATATTCAAAACACGGCACTTGTCTAGACCGAACTGCATACTAATATCATTAGAGAATGTTTCTACAGTTTTTAGCATCTCTTCTAGGTGTTCTCGAGTGGAAGCCATTAATTTCAAATCATCCATATACAACAGATGATTAAGCTTCGCTACTACAGTATTATTGTATTTAATGCTAAAACCTGAGTCAGTGGAGTTTAATAGTTGGGAAAGGGGGTTCAAAGCTAAACAGAACCACAGTGGACTCAACGAGTCTCCTTGAAAGAGGCCCCGGTTGATTGCGATATTTTCGGTTTCGATATTGTTTTCACCAGGTATTTGGAGGTGAATTTTAATCTTCCAATCTCTCATTATATGCCTTAAAAAGGTCACTATGTTATCATCGACTTTGTATATTTTCAATATATCTATTAGCCATTCATGCGGTACTGAATCAAAGGCCTTTTTATAGTCAATAAAAGCAGTAAAAAGGTTCCTTTTTTTAGTGAATGCCTGGTTAGAAATGACTGAGTCGATGATAAGCTGTTCTTTGCAATCCATGGAACCCTTAGCGCATCCTTTCTGTTGAGTCTCTATGATATTGTTTAGAGCACAGTGTTGGTAGATACGCCGGGTTACACAGGATGTGACCAATTTATACAAAGTTGGAAGACAAGTAATTGGGCGGTACTTGGATGGATCTTGGGTGTTATTTTGATCCTTGGGTATTAAATAAGTAGTTCCCTGAGTTAGAAATGGTGGCAATTCCTGCGGATTAGAAATAACATGATTAATTAATGTTGATAAGCACTCATGAATACTCCAAAACTTTTTAAGCCAAAAGTTCTGAACTCCGTCTGGTCCAGGCGATTTCCAGTTATGAAGCTCTTTGATGACATTTGAGACTTCTTCAGTCGTGAATGGTTCGTAGTTAGCAGTGACGTAGTGGTGACAGTTGTGCGTCGTATCTTCTATCCAGCCAGCATTGTTGTTAAGAGCAGCTGGTGTGGAAAGTTGATTTCCCCAAAACTCATGAATTTCTTCTTGGCTTGGGTAAGACTTGTCGACACTTTCTACGGTGGAATTGAGTTTTCGGTAAAACGCCTTCTCAGAGTTCTCAAAAAGTGCATTGTCACATTTTCGGTTGTTACTAACTTTATACCTTCTTAATCGTCCTGAATAGACGGAGAATTTTTGTTTTAATGTTTCCAGACACTGTTGAGCTGTGTTATTTTCTGGATCGTATCTCGAGTGTCTTGCAGTGCTCCGCATTATTTCTTCAGCTCTCTTAATAACTTTTCTACTTGTTAAACCTCTTATATATTCTGTGACTTGACCAATATCCCTACGCAGTAATTCAATTTTTCCGAGAAGTCTTTTTTCCCAGGGTGCAATTCTGTTACCAGTCCTTCCGTTATTAGTACCCCGTCGTGTTCTGATCTTAACGCCCATTACATTGGCAATTGCTGTTGCTGCACCGTAGATTAGCATATGCAGATATTCCAATGTGTGGGCTTCTACGACATAATTGGGTAGGACTTCAGTATTCACAATTTGTAACAGCGCACCTAGTTTCTTACAAGAGTTTATTCGTGGTAGCTGTGGTCTGCTAAGTGGATTTGTTCCATTAAACTCTTGTACGGCACGAGCCATTTCGCTTTCTTGACTATCGCGCAACTCGTTGTTTTCCTGCTGTGTATTGTCAGGTTGAGTTTCTGGTATGGGAATCTCAGGAATCTGCTCATCAAGGATTTCATTAGGGACTTGATCTAAAACTAGCTCTTGGTTATTAATCTCCCGTTCGACTTCGCTTTATTATTATTATTATTATATCGCTTATTATATCGCTTTATTATTATTATTATTATTTATTATTATCCAGATTTAGCCATACGGCTCACACTCCCTCTGAGGGGAAAATTGACTCATCCCAGTTACCTACGGTATCAAAAGGATTGAGCTCTGGTGGGACTCTTTCCGTGCTATCGAGCCCTAGGTGACTTGGAATGCAGGTGTATCTCCCAAAAATTTTCTTACACTTCTGGCCGTCGCAAGTAGTACAGCTTTCTGCATGGTCTTATAAATATATTCATTGAGACCCAGCTTTTTTATGCTTTCGAGGAGGGTCTTCGGAATGACTCCAGTAGTAGACATAACAATAGGTATCGTCTGCGTACTTTGCATTCTCCATTGTCTCCGTATTTGAATTTCCAGATCTCTATATTTGGCGATCTTTTCAGTAAATTTACTACGTAAATTATTGTTGTTAGGTATCGCCACATCAATTAGTGTTGTTTGTCTTGTTAATTTATTAACTAGTACGAGATCTGGTCTATTATGTGCCACTGTTTGGTCTGTGAGCACACTGCGGTCCCAGTATAGCTTGTAGTTGCCATCCTCAAGCATACTCTCAGGAACGTATTGATAATGTGGGAGATGGTCCGTTTGGAGAAGTCCCAGCTTGTTAGCTATCTCTTGATGAAGGATTTTTCCCACTGCGTCATGCCGTTCCTTGTATTCAGTTGCAGCAAATGCCTGGCAGCCCCCTGTAATATGTTGGATGGTTTCTTGGGCTTGACATCCATATCGGCATCTGTCGTTTTGAACCTGAGGGTCTTTGACGATATATTTCAGGTAATTTCTGGTTGGTATAACCTGATCCTGAATGGCCAGTAATGAACCCTCCGTTTCAGGGAACATCTTTCCTGATGTCAACCAATAGTTCGACGCTATATTGTCGACATAGTCTTGGCTAACTTCATTGGGATGTCGCCCGTGCAGAGGTTTACCCATCCAGGTGCGCAGTTTTTCGTCCTTAGTAAGGTGGTTTATGCGCATTTCTGGTTCCCTCAATTTGACCGGTGTTGTGTCATCTACTGCGCAAATTGCGCGGTGTAGCGTAGATGTCTCAGCCTGCATCTGAAAATAAGTTCTTAAATTAGCAATCTGTTTATCTAATTGCTCACCTATATCCATAAGTCCTCTTCCTCCTAAATACCGGGGTAATGTCGTTCGTTCTACTGCACTTTTAGGGTGGTGTTTTTGTGCCTTTGTGAGGTGTGTTCGTACTTTTCGCTGAAGATTTTCTATATCCGTTTTTGTCCACTTAACAATACCAAATGAATAGCTAAGCGCGGAACAAGCGTAGGTGTTCAGTGCCTTAAACAAATTTTTACTGTTAAGCTGTGAACGAAGTAGCTGTTTTACCCTTCTTATAAACTCAGTAGTTATCTCAGTTTTCATTTGCTTATGGTCAATTTTCCGCGCCTGCTTTACTCCAAGATATTTGTACATATCGTTATCGCCCATGGCCTCGATGTTCTGGCCATTTTGCATATCGAATCCACCGGGCTGTACCTTTCCTCTGACTATATTCAAAACACGGCACTTGTCTAGACCGAACTGCATACTAATATCATTAGAGAATGTTTCTACAGTTTTTAGCATCTCTTCTAGGTGTTCTCGAGTGAAAGCCATTACTTTCAAATCATCCATATACAACAGATGATTGAGCTTCGCTACTACAGTATTATTGCTTTTAATCTAAAACCTGAGTCAGTGGAGTTTAATAGCTGGGAAAGGGGGTTCAAAGCTAAACAGAACCACAGTGGACTCAACGAGTCTCCTTGAAACAGGCCCCGGTTGATTGCGATATTTTCGGTTTCAATATTTTTTTCACCAGGTATTTGGAGGTGAATTTTAGTCTTCCAATCTCTCATTATATGCCTTAAAAAGGTCACTATGTTATCATCGACTTTGTATATTTTCAAAATATCTATTAGCCATTCATGCGGTACTGAATCAAAGGCCTTTTTATAGTCAATAAAAGCAGTAAAAAGGTTCCTTTTTTTAGTGAATGCCTGGTTAGAAATGACTGAGTCGATGATAAGCTGTTCTTTGCAACCCATGGAACCCTTAGCGCATCCTTTCTGTTGAGGCTCTATGATATCGTTTAGAGCACAGTGTTGGTAGATACGCCGGGTTACACAGGATGTGACCAATTTATACAAAGTTGGAAGACAAGTAATTGGGCGGTACTTGGATGGATCTTGGGTGTTATTTTGATCCTTGGGTATTAAATAAGTAGTTCCCTGAGTTAGAAATGATGGTAATTCCTGCGGATTAGAAATAACATGATTAATTAACGTTGATAAGCACTCATGAATACTCCAAAACTTTTTAAGCCAGAAGTTCTGAACTCCGTCTGGTCCAGGAGATTTCCAGTTATGAAGCTCTTTGATGACATTTGAGACTTCTTCAGTCGTGAATGGTGCGTAGTTAGCAGTGACGTAGTGGTGACAGTTGTGCGTCGTATCTTCTATCCAGCCAGCATTGTTGTTAAAAGCAGCTGGCGTGGAAAGTTGATTTCCCCAAAACTCATGAATTTCTTCTTGGCTTGGGTAAGACTTGTCGACACTTTCTACGGTGGAATTGAGTTTTCGGTAAAACGCCTTCTCAGAGTTCTCAAAAAGTGCATTGTCACATTTTCGGTTGTTACTAACTTTATACCTTCTTAATCGTCCTGAATAGACGGAGAGTTTTTGTTTTAATGTATCCAGACACTGTTGGGCTGTGTTATTTTCTGGATCGTATCTCGAGTGTCTTGCAGTGCTCTGCATTATTTCTTCAGCTCTCTTAATGACTTTTCTACTTGTTACACCTCTTATATATTCTGTGACTTGACCAATATCCCTACGCAGTAATTCAATTTTTCCGAGAAGTCTTTTTTCCCATGGTGCAATTCTGTTACCAGTCCTTCCGTTATTAGTACCCCGTCGTGTTCTGATCTTAACGCCCATTACATTGGCAATTGCTGTTGCTGCACAATAGATTAGCATATGCAGATATTCCAATGTGTGGGCTTCTACGACATAATTGGGTAGGACTTCAGTGTTCACAATTTGTAACAGCGCACCTAGTTTCTTACAAGAGTTTATTCGTGGTAGCGGTGGTCTGCTAAGCGGATTTGTTCCATTAAACTCTTGTACGGCACGAGCCATTTCGTTTTCTAGACTATGGCGCAACTCGTTGCTTTCCTGCTGTGTATTGTCAGGTTGAGTTTCTGGTATGGGAATCTCAGAAATCTGCTCCTCAAGGATTTCATTAGGGATTTGATCTAAAACTAGCTCTTGGTTATTAATCTCCCGTTCGACTTCGCTTTTGATGGCATCGCGTCTAGTCTCTGGGATAAGATTATTTCTTATGATTACCCGGTATTGATCTGATACTCTTTTATTATTATTATCCAGATTTAGCCATACGGCTCACACTCCCTCTAAGGGGAAAATTGACTCATCCCAGATACCTTATTATTATTATTATTATTATTATTATTATTATTATTATTATTATTATTATTATATTCTAAGAATAAACTCTTAAATCACGCGCATTTCGATTCTTGAGCTACAACCCCTTCGCAAGAAAACCACCCCATCTTTCCGGCTTAAGGGAGAGTTGTATTAAAATGCATTAAATTAATTATTTGGCGACTACATACCCTTTAATAATTTATGAGCGCCCAAAATACGCGCATTTAGATCATTAACTTGCAATTTCTTTTGTATAGTGCAGTCACTGACGGTTAAAATCAACTATTACCTTTAATTTCGATGAACCTTCATCGATTTTCACGAAAATTGGTGAGTGGTTAGAGGATACCCCAAGAAATAAAGGGGATTTGGTGTTACCTTGCGCCTTTACCCTGAGGGTGGGTTCCGCCCCTTCTCGGGGGTGAAAATTATTTTATTAAAAATAACTCAACAATTCCATAAAAGGACAAATTATAATCAAAATTTGTTATATAAAGTTATTAAAATAAGTCAATACTTTTTGAGTTATAAAAAATCAAAGATTTTAATTATTCGTGAATCAAATGCATGTTATAAGGGGATGAAGGGGTTTAGGGTGTGAGAGTCAGGATATATAGGGGTTTTGCTCTTACTGGAACTTCAATTGTAAATAATGGGAAGCACCTTAAAGGCCCCGTCTCACCATCAAATAATTGACAGTTATTTGATCAAACTTGACAGTCAAACTTGACTAGTGACACAAACTATACATACTAACTGTCACTTTGTGTCACTAACTGTCTAGTTTGATCAAATAATTTGATCAAACAGTTTGAGCAAACTTGACGTACTTGAGGAAGTACGTCAAAGTGACGTCACAATTGCAGTTTTTTTGAAATTCTAAAAATCTGTGCTCTCACTATCAGTCTAGTTTGATCAAATTTTTTGTATTGAGTTGTCTAACTTGTTTGTACTTTATTTAAAATTAAATTTTTTCATTATTATCCACAATGAACACTCAGGATGTGACGTCACTAACTGTCACTTTCAGTTTGCTCAAACCAGTTTGATCAAATTATTTGATGGTGGGACGCGGTCTTAACACATCGGGGTTGAATTATAAAGTCCCACGTTCAAACGTGGTTCGCGTCCCACGATCAAATAATTTGATCAAACTGGTTTGAGCAAACTGAAAGTGACAGTTAGTGACGTCACATCCTGAGTGTTCATTGTGGATAATAATGAAAAATTTTAATTTTAAATAAAGTACAAACAAGTTAGACAACTCAATACAAAAAAATTGATCAAACTAGACTGATAGTGAGAGCACAGATTTTTAGAATTTCAAAAAAAACTTCAATTGTGACGTCACTTTGACGTACTTCCTCAAGTACGTCAAGTTTGCTCAAACTGTTTGATCAAATTATTTGATGGTGAGACGCGGCCTTAATAGGTACAAACTTTATTGTGAGCGGTATAATCACTGAAAGAAACAGAAACAAACTACAGTCGGAAAAATGAAAGAATACCCATGAACGAACATATAAAACACGCTGTATTTTCCTGACACCGTGTCACAAAGAAAATTGCCCAGCGCAAGTACATGTAATAATAATTATTACATGTACTTGCGCTGGCCAATTTTTTGTATGATACGGTGACAGGAAAATACAGCGTGTTTTATATGTTCGCTCATGGGTATTCTTTCATTTTTCCTACTGTACATTATTAAAACTAGATTACTACAGGCCGCGTCCCACGATCAAATAATTTGATCAAACTGGTTTGAGCAAACTGAAAGTGACAGTTTGTGACGTCACATCCTGAGTGTTCATTGTGGATAATAATGAAAAATTTTAGTTTTAAATAAAGTACAAACAAGTTAGACAACTCAATACAAAAAATTTGATCAAACTAGACTGATAGTGAGAGCACAGATTTTTAGAATTTAAAAAAAACTGCAATTGTGACGTCAATTTGACGTACTTCCGGAGTTTGCTCAAACTGTTTGATCAAATTATTTGATGGTGAGACGCGGCCTTTATATAATTCAAATGGCTCCTCACTTCTCGGAGCGAGGGGCCTGATTCTAATTCATTTCGACAGTCGCAATTTCATTTCGACACCGCCATGACAGCCGGAGAGTATAGCGATTCTTGGGGATATTAACCTTATCATGTTGAGACTGCTCAGAATTTGGGTTGGCGCTTCGGTTTCTTGGATTTTGTTGATAGTCTGGGAAAATTATCGAAAAAATACCATTTTTGGGAAAAATTATTTACCAGCTATTTTATTGCTAAAATCGAATCTTAAGATTGCATATATTAGTAATATGGGGTATGACAAGTCCGCAGAAAGTGTGTTATTTTATTTATAAACAAATTAGCACTCCTAAATCTTCTTTTTTTTTTCAATTAGTGGTCTGTAACTCCTATAATTTTTCCTTTGAGCCAAAAACACTCAAATAAAAATTCACCGTAATTTAGTTCTGCACAAAGTTATTTTTTTTCCGATTTCCTTCAACAAAAATTTTACTCAGAAAATCCGAGTTTTCCCAAAAAATCTGCCATTTTCAATTAAAATTTTAGGGAAGTACCTAATTATTTATCAATAATTAAATAATTGAAGACATGAAAGATTTATTATAGTAGATTATACAGAGGGGCTAAATTATGGAATAAATTCATTTCTTTAAAACGGACGATTTTGGAGCAAAATCCCGAAAGAGGTCGATTTTTATTTTTAAATTACAATTTTTTGGCATATATTTCATACTAGTGACGTCATCCATCTGAGCGTGATGACGTAATCGATAATTTTGTTAATGGGAATAGGGGTCGTGTGGTAGGTCATTTGAAAGGGCGTTTAATTCTCTATTCAGTAATATAAACATTAATATCATTAGGTATTTATACAGGGTTGCCAAAAAAAATTTTGAATTAAATTAATTGGCGCAAAAAGAAGAATGTATGTCATTTATTTAACTCAAAATACATTGTACTGCTGTCAGAAAATAGAAAAAAAGGTTTATTTCACAAATAAACATTTCTTTTCGCTTAAATTAAATCACAAACAGCCTCCCTCCTACCTATTGGCAGTTTGAACTTTTAATTTAAGCTAAAAGCAATGTTTATTTGCAAAATAAACATTTTTTCTATTTTCTGACAGCAATAGAATGTATTTTGAGTTAAATAAATTACATGCATTCTTCTTCTTGCGTCAATTAATTTAATTCAAAATTTTTTTTGGCCTCCCTGTATAAATAATGATATTAATGTTTATAATACTGAATAGAGCATTGAACGCCTTTGTAAATGAGCTACAACACGAACCCATATTCCTATTTAAAAAAATAATTACGTCATCACGCTCGGATGGATGACGTCACTAGTTTGAAATATATGCCAAGAAATTTAATTTAAAAATAAAAATCGACCTGTTTCGGGATTTTTCTCTAAAATCGTCCATTTTAGAGAAAATGAATTTATTCCATAATTTAGCCCCTCTCTGTATATCAGGAGACCGGCGACAATCTAACCAATAGTTTAGCAATAATTAAAATGTTAATTAAAAAATTTCGGTCGAAATAATAACCAGAAAGATTATGATACACCAGAATAACTATGATTTTCATATAAAAAAGCACTATACCTATTCAACGTACCTTACAGGATTGAAATTGGACCATTTGAGCGGTCTCAGGAATGTTATAAAGAAACAATTTTTTGGCTTATAAACAAATAGAACCCCTCAGAAAATATTAGATTAAATTAAATTAAGTTAACGCTGTTGAAAAGAGCACGGCTTCTGTGTCCTTTTCGAAGAAAAACAAATTGAATTGCGAGGAGTGATTCCAGGTATAACCGGTCAAATTTGACCGGCATTTGCGACAGAGTTATAAACAACAGGATTTTAATCTTTGAACCATTAGATACCTTTTAATTCCGGTCCTCTTTGTACATACAAATTTTCATATCTTCAAGACACTCATAACAAAAAAGATTTATGTCACTGTCACCAAATTATTTAATTATTGATAAATAATTACTTCCCTCAAATTTTAGTTGAAAATTAAAGATTTTGTTTGGAAAACCCGAATTTTCCGAAGAAAATTTCCGTCGAAGGAAATTGGAATAAATTATCAATGTGCAGAATTAAATTACTGTCAATTTTTATGTGAGTGTTTTGGTTTAAAGTTAAAATTTTCGGAGTTATAGAGCAATAATAAAAAAAAAGATTTCGGAGTGCTAATTTGTTTATAAACAAAATAGCACACTTTCTGTGGACTTTGCACAGCTATATTACTAATATAGGAAATCTTAAGATTTGATTTCAGCATGTCCAGCAATAAAATAGCTGGTAATTAATTTTCCTTGTTTTTTACTAATTTTCCCAGATTATTACCTCACATCTTTCATTGAGTTGATGATTCATGTTGTGGACATTCTCAATTATTATATTTCTAATTTAATACTATTCTATCTAATTCCTCAAAACAAGCAAATTTCAATTAAACCCAGCTATATTATAATACCTTTTGATTTAGTTTTCCTTGCAAGAAATAAACAAAACACATCTAAACTAAACCTAACCTCGCTTTTGGCCATTCATTCATCTCCGTGTCAAATAATTTCGACAGTCGCCATATTGAAAGCGACTTGTTTTTGGTCGAAATTTGATTTGGGCCCCTTTGGAGTCAGCTGTCAGCCGTTGGGAGAACCTACGTCACTTGGTCGGCAGGGTTGCCAAGTATAATTCTTGTTACATCCTCCCCCTTTGGATCAGACGTAGAGTATGGCTGATACAAAACGGAATAACTGGTTATTAGCGAGGGCTTGGAACAGACCTCGGGCATCATACATGAGCATCTTGATAGCGCTTAGGAGGGCGCTTGGAACGTCTGCGTCTCTGTATGGAACAATCACTCTGCGTAGGCAACCAGGTAATACTGGAGTCGCTGGTTGGGGTTACAGGTACACCAGAACCTGTAGATTGCTCGTTGAGGCGTCTGTAATCAACGCACATGCGAAAGGTACCGTCTTTTTTTGGGAACGAGTACAGTTGGTGCAGCATAATCTGAGTCGCTTTCATCAATGATTTCCATTTCCAATAAATGATGGATTTCATTTTTGAGTATCTCTGCTTTCTGAGGTGTTGTCCTATAAGGGGGCACAGCGATTGGAATATCACTGGTTAAATTAATACAATGCTCAGCAAATGGTGTAGGTTCATTATGTTCCATAAAAACGCCACCGTACTGATTTATCAAGCATTGTAAAGTACTACGCTCAGAAGTATTTAACTGTGAAGCTTCGTCCTGTCGTAAAGTAAGTTCAAGAAAATTAATTGAAGCATTGCAGGAGTTAGGTTACCGTAATAGTTTATGTTGAATATCAGGAGAATCAGCAAATGAGAATTTCATTTGAGAGATATTAATAATAATATCAGCATTTTTTAAGAAGTCTATACCAAGAAGAGTTTTAGCTGATGTGTGTTCAGGAAATGCCACAAAAGTTGTAGGTATATCTAATAGGAGAACCAAACACTCAAAAATATGAGCTGTTACCGTGCGGCTTATACCGTCAGCAAGCACTAAACTCATTTCCTTGGAAATATAGTGTAGACCTTTGTTTAAAAAATGATTGTAAAGTCTAATTCCAGCTATAGTACATTTAGCTCCAGTATCAACATATGCGCAACCACTCAAACCTAAGACACTTATTGGTAAGAGGGGACGATTATTCAAATTGTTAGTTTCTGCTAAAAGAAGCTCTACAGAAGAAGCTACTTCTGTGGTAATAGGATTTACAGAAATTTTACAGTTAGGACAATTTGTTCGAACATAACCAGGTGTATTGCAACCGTAACAAACTACACTGGAAGAACGTTGAGAAGGTACATTTGAAGTGCTAGGATTTGTATTTGGACGACTAGGAGGTACAGAGGTGCTAACTGAATCATTAGAATTAGATTGCTTAAATTTTCTGCATTCTGGCTGAGTATGGCCAAAATTTTAACAAAATGTACACTTCGGTCTGAATTTTGGTTTGACAGAATCTTTTCTTCATTCGATTGAGGTTTTTGTCGTTGATTAGAGTCGGTAGCAACTAAACCTTCCTTTAAGGATGCTTCGATTTCTCGAGATTCCCTTAAAAGTTACTTAAAGTCTCGAAATTTATTCCTTGGTAACTTTTTTCGTATTTTACGCTCCATTAAGCCATAAACCATATACAACTGAACCTCTTCGGTTAGGGTATAAGGTAATTGTGCGAGCAAAGCTCGAATACGAGAAACAAACAGTTCGGTAGGTTCCTTAGAATTTTGTTCACGCGAGAATAATTCTCGAAATATTACATGAGGAGGAAGTTTTCTCGAATAGGCATCTCTCAAGGCTTGTACAGCGTCTTCCCATGTGAGAATGGTATTTTTGACACGTTGCCATCATGTAGCAGCACTACCATTAAGAAGCATGGATAAACCAAGAAGAGCATTTTCATCAATTATTTGGGAACAGTCCTTAAAAGTGATCACATTGTCGAGAAAAGCTTCAACATCAGCGTTAACAGTACCATCAAAGCGAGCGGTACATTTAACGAAGTTTCCTCCTGACGTATGTGTAGGAGTTCTATTAAGGTCTCTGATTTGTACCAGAATATCTTCATATACTTGTTTGTTAGAATTAGCAAGTACCGAAAGTAATGAATTAAATTGATCTTGTGACATTGTTACCATAGCGGGATCAGAACATTCTCCTGCTGTAGGATTTTTTGAATTACCTTTTGACATTGTACAAAGTATAGCAGATAACAAAATATTACTAAATATGTAACAGACATACGCAATAAAAGTGATTTTATTGAAAAAATTAAATAGTTATATGTATATGCAATAAAAGTTATTTTATTGAGAAATCGTAATATAATTACATGCAATAAAGTTATTTTATTGAAAAAGTTATACAATTATATGCAATAAAGTTATTTTATTGAAAAGTTATACAATTATATGCAATAAAGTCATTTTATTGAAAAGTTATATAATTATATGCAATTAAGTTATTTTATTGAAAAGGTTTTATAATTATATTTTAATTTAAAATCCGAGCAAATTCGGTAAAATTTTAAATTTGGCAACAAAATATTGAAAAAGTTTGAAGAGCTACGAAACAGTGTTCGACATAGGCAACACCGCGCAATAATAATAATAATATCGTATGGCATTTTTGCCGGGGAGATCCTTTCGGATAGTTCCAGCGCCAATTACATCTTTAACCCTGTTTCAAGTAACTAATGTCGATGTACACTAGCCCAGGGGGACCGACGGCTTAACGTACTCTCCGAGGCACGGTGAGACGGCTCGTGTCATTATTGGAAATGAAAATGGTTTGTCTTTGGCAGGGATCGAACCCACGTCTACTGGCGTATGAGGCCAGCGTTTATGCCGTTACCCACGGCCGCTCACCGCGCAGAACGACAAGCAAGCGAACATCAATTCGAATAATCGAAATACGAAATCGATTCCCCGTACTCAGATCGTGAATGCAAAATCGATATACCGGTGAAACATGAAAACCGCGCAAAATGCATGCCACGCTATGAAAAAGTAGGGTTAATGATTTTAAAATAGTACTTACAGCAAAATTCGGGTATTAAAAGCACTTTAACACTTACGAAACAATGTCTATAATTCCTGGCCACTAAGTTGGGACGCCAAATATAAGGGGATGAAGGGGTTTAGGGTGTGAGAGTCAGGATATATTGGCTCCGTGCGTCTCCCCTCTACTTACAGTCACGTGGCACGCTGTCAGATTTTGTCAGGACGTTTTAACTTGTGTCTTATGGGTATATTTTGTTAAACTTGAATATTTTATTTTGTAGTGATAATAACCGAATACAATTGTTAGAATTCATTAGTTATTAATTTATAATGTAATTTATAGTGCAACAAAATATTTTCTTTTTCGTTAATAAATATTTATTGACATAAACTGCGATAGTGAGGTTATGTATACAAAATCAAACTGATAATCAATATTGAAAAGTGAAGAATTTATATCACATTAAGTGCGTTTTTTATTATGGTGGAGGTGAAGGCCTTAGCGCAAAATAGAACCCGATGGCGCGTTTTCACTCAAGCTCTATGCTCCACTTAGGAGTTCAAGAACATTATATATATATATATATATATATATATATATATATATATATATATATATATAATGAACCAAAAGTATTTGCTGACAACGTAAGGAAGTAAACGTTCAATATTGGGTTTGCAGCAATAAAAAGTGAAATGTGTACTCTTGTAAATTTTTTATTCCAAGCTTTCGGACATGGTTATGTCCTTCATCAGGGAGCTACAAATGTGATGAATAGTTTGTTAACGTTGGTATAATTAATTAAAAAATTCGCTACTTACAAACTTATTGAGATTGTATCATCAATGATGTTATATTATAATGTTGATAAAATTTATCACAGTCTGTCATCTTTGTTAAGTCTAAAACTTACTCCTATATTTAAAATCAAAAATTGCTTTACATTCACAACACTTAATTATTATAAAACCATGCCATGACATTGTTATTCTTAATTTTATTATATCGCCATTAGTTTTTGTCACGACAATCAAGTAGTTTTTATTATTGGCTTTTCGGAACTCTCCGTGTGTAAATTTAAAAATATTCGAATTGACAGATGAAAACTCCACACCCACAATATCAAGCAACTGGCAGTACAGCAAATTATAGGCCTATCATTGGGTGTATTGTGGCAATATAAATTATTTTATATTTGTTAATATTAGAAAGGAGTGAAGCTTTAACCTGCCAATTCTTCAATACAAAGCTTTTCAAACTAACATAAAAATTTTTTTTTTTTTTTTTTTTTTTTTTTTTTTTTCAGGTCATAATTCTAACAACGTTACAATTGATTGAGTTTTTATTTTTTATGACCCCAGTATCTGTGTGTATAAAAAAATTACTAAATTTTTAAACAAACTTTAATGAAAAAAAATTATCTTTTGAAAAAATCCTTCAAAAACTTTCTTTCCCTTAAATGTCCATTGATAAATTATTGGTTTTGTTATTGTTGCATTTATCTAGTAGTAACAGATAGGAGAACATTTCATTTAGATGACCAATATCCGTTCTATGATTCATTGCATTAATATCTTGGCAAATGTAGGCCATTTCAAGAAAAAGTCTTTTGGTGATGTTACTTTCCTGTTCTACTACTTTGATGTTATTATAATCTATCCGATGCCCATTTTTAAATGCATGTTCACCCAATGCACTTCTTTCAGGATGTAGTCTATTATCAGACTTGTGGGATGTCATTCGGTCTTTAAGGCATCTTGATGTTTGACCATAGTATACTTGTTCACATGATCCGCACGGTATACAATAAACAACATCCGTTAAGGACAAGAGTGAGGATTGGTCTTTGAGTTTAGAAAAAACTTTGTTCACTGTTAGTACTGTTTTAAATGCAATTTTGATATTCTCAATAGATGAAAAAATTCTACTAAGTTTAAGGCAAATATCCTTAATATATGGAAGCGATACATATCTAATTGCGGTTTGTTTTGGTAAAGGATCTACAGGTCCTATCATATCTTGTGATAAAGATATATTTTCCTCGTTTCTTAAAAGACTACTTGAATTTTGTGGAGTGTTAAACAAAATTTTCTGTAGTAGTGTACTTGGGTATGAGTTTTCAATGAATAGGGTATAAAGGATTTTTAGATTTTTTGTATGGAAAGTGGTATCGCTGATTTTAAGGACACGATTTTTCATTTCTTTAACTAAATTAAGTTTCATTGAATATTTATGGTATGACCAAAAATTGAGATATCTACCCGAACTGATAGGTTTTCTATACCAATCAACCAGCAAATGGGTACCTTTTCGTATCAATTTGGTATCCAAAAAAGGTTTTTTCAAAAGATAATTTTTTTTTCATTGAAGTTTGTTTAAAAATTTAGTAATTTTTTTATACACACAGATACTGGGGTCATAAAAAATAAAAACTCAATCAATTGTAACGTTGTTAGAATTATGACCTGGAAAAAAAAAAAAAAAAAATTTTTATGTTAGTTTGAAAAGCTTTGTATTGAAGAATTGGCAGGTTAAAGCTTCACTCCTTTCTAATATTAACAAATATAAAATAATTTATATTGCCACAATACACCCAATGATAGGCCTATAATTTGCTGTACTGCCAGTTTCTTGATATTGTGGGTGTGGAGTTTTCATCTGTCAATTCGAATATTTTTAAATTTACACACGGAGAGTTCCGAAAAGCCAATAATAAAAACTACTTGATTGTCGTGACAAAAACTAATGGCGATATAATAAAATTAAGAATAACAATGTCATGGCATGGTTTTATAATAATTAAGTGTTGTGAATGTAAAGCAATTTTTGATTTTAAATATAGGAGTAAGTTTTAGACTTAACAAAGATGACAGACTGTGATAAATTTTATCAACATTATAATATAACATCATTGATGATACAATCTCAATAAGTTTGTAAGTAGCGAATTTTTTAATTAATTATACCAACGTTAACAAACTATTCATCACATTTGTAGCTCCCTGATGAAGGACATAACCATGTCCGAAAGCTTGGAATAAAAAATTTACAAGAGTACACATTTCACTTTTTATTGCTGCAAACCCAATATTGAACGTTTATATATATATATATATATATATATATATATATATATATATATATATATATATTCATATTTATATCATTATTGCTTCCATATTATATACCGTAGCATTGAATGTTGCGTCCTTCGAACTATTACGTCCGAATATTGGACGCAATAAAACCATCCTGATTTTATGGACTTCCCACTACTTCTACTTAAAAATGGCGCCTTAGTTAAATGCAGATTTCTATATTTACCCATAGCCCAAAACGTCATGCCGCTCTCTAGTTCGATTTCTGAGATATTAAACTTCTCCTAAAAATCGTGAGACGCAATAATATTCTAAACTTGTAATCAAATGAATAATGTTAGTTCAGCGAGTTGACGAAAGTGGCGCGGTTATAATATACATATTTACCGTATACTTCGTTTCCTTTAGAACATTATTGCGTCAAAATAGGAGATATGACAACGTTGCCCAGAGTATCTATTTTTAGAACATAACAGAATCTTTCGACCTTGGCTAGTTTGTTTTCGGCGGTTTGTTTCTCGTTGATTTTAATATAATATATCAACTTGTTCGTCCTGTTGCTTATTGCGTCGTATATTTATTGTGTTCTTTTAATCCTCAAACAAATAGGTAAGTGAATTTCTATGTTAATATTTTTATTAGAAGGGAAAAATTTTTAATTATTTTTTCTTTTTGATTTCGAGATTATTTATTAGCCTATGCACTAAAAGAGTAAAATATATTAAAAATATTTTTGATAATATTTATCAATTCAGTAATTACTTAATTAATCAGTTAAATAAGTTAAATGCACAACTTTGTTAAGTACATTTTTAAAGAAATCAGTTACTGTTTTCATTTATTGGATAAATTGAGGTAAACTTACTATAGCACAGCATTAAATTAAAAAGTAATTTTTTGTAATTTAAAAAAATGGTAAATATTCAAATATTTGGACGTCATTGCAATCATTTTTGTGACCACTTGTTTTAAGTTTCAATAATTGTAAAAATAGGTACATATATCATTTCAAAGGAATAATGTACTCTTACTAAAAATAAAACCATTTACTCACGGTTTTTGCTCCAAATTTTAAACAACCGTTTATATTGACATGAAATTTGGCATACACATAGCTAACAAGGCTAAGAAAGAAAGTGATATTGTGCCGATGTGTGCTTTTGCCCTAGGGATGAGTTTCACTCCTTCTCGGGGGTGAAAAAACATGCTTTTAAAAAAAGGCCGGTGATGGATAAATTGACTATTTTTAAGCAACTACTTTTGTTCTATAGCCTTTTTCACAAGTCAATATTTTTCGAGTTATTTGCGAGTGAATATGTTCATTTTTCAACAAAAAAACATGTTTTTAGATGGTTTTTCGCAGATAACTCAAAAAGTGAATATTTTATCGGAAAAAAAAATACTTTTAGCAGAAATACAGCTTATACAAAGTGAAAAAACGGTGTATGTATGGGGCCTCTAGACCCAGCATAAGCAGTTTTGTAGCCAATGAAAAATAGTTTCATATTCGTCAAATTCCAAATCAATATTTCAACGTGAAATAATAAAAAAAATGGAGAAACTTTTGAGGAAAAGTTTAAAAGTAGCTTTATTTTCGTTTTTTTTTTTAAGTTTCTAACATCAAAAGTAAGCAAGTTACGCTCAAAATAAAGTTAGTCCGTCTTTTTTGAAAAAAAAAACAATGGGATAACCACCCCGAAATTAGGATCTCAAAGAAAATTAATCGTTACCGCTTCACAAGTTGCTTTACTTATGTATTATTTTGATGATCTGTAAGTTTCATCGGTTCAAAGTGTTTATCTTTGAAAAAATTGGAAATAAAGTAAAATTTTCTTAATTTTTAATTTTGACAAAAACGTGTTTTTTTCAAAATAAGTTACAAATTATTATTGATAGGCACCAAAAACCTCAAAGAACAAAAATTTGTAAGCTTTGCTTTTTTGAATACTTTTTTTTATTTTCAGTAAGACAAAAATGGATTCAGATATGGCTGTTTAAAATTATTTGCATACACTCGTGATTAGTGATTCGTTCAAGCCCTCTCTACTACAGCTCTTTTAAAAATAAGCACATTGAACCGATGAACTAACAGACCATATAAACAATACGTGCACGAGTAAAGGAACTTGTGAAGCGGGAACGATTAATTTTATTTTAGATGCTAATTATGGGGTGATTTTCACATTTTTTTTTTATAAAAAAAGATATTAACTTTATTTTGAGCGTAACTTGCTTACGGTTGATGCTAGAAACTCATTTAGAAACACAAATAAAGATTTTTTTAACACTTTACAAAAGTTGTAATGAGTTTTCCTCAGAAACCTTTTTAATTTTTGGATATTTCAAGTTGAAATATTCGTTTTGGAATTTGACGAATATCCTATTTTTCATTAGCTAGAACTCGGCTTCTGCTGGGTCTAGAGACCTCATACATACATCATTTTTTTCTCCTTTCTATAGAACCGAAGTTGTTTATAATTAGTCAGTTTCATTTCCTGACTTATTTTGAACGTATATTTTTTCACCCTCGAGAAGGGGTGAAACTCACCCCCAGGTCAAAAGCACACCAAATTGCATGTCAATCTTTTCAATCAAGCTCTTTTTCTTAGCGATGTAGAATATATTTATTCCTTATTTACCTTTTAAAGTACAAAGATATTTATTTAGTAGATAACTTATACTGAACAAAATTATTTGGCGGATTGCGCGAATAAAGCTCGTATATACTTTAATTCTATATTTTCTATTATAGGAGACCGATTCAGATAACAGCAGTGCTACAAACTTAAGTCAAAAAAATCTCAGGATTCTCACAGAAACTTGTACCGACCACCAGTTAATCTATGAAGTGAAAGATGTTTTAGCCCTCGAGTCAACGATAACTGGGGTACAAGAACATATACACAATTACAATAAACAAAAATGTAGAAATACAGGTAATCTCGAACACCCTTACAAAAGAAAACCAGATTATTGTTACTACTGTGAAACGGAAGTTCTTAATTTTGGTCGCCATATTATAAGGAACCATTCAATGGAAGTCGATGTGGCTGAAATTATCTCCAAACCAATCAAATCATGTGAAAGAAGAAGTCTATTTGATAAACTCTAGGAAATTTTTTAACTGATGGTGGAAACTGTTTCAAGGCTGTTAGACAGACTTATGTACCAGATCGGGTTCTCATTCATTGTGACAATTGTTTACGATTTTTCTCTTCCAAACTATTATACCGACATAGAAAAAAATGTGGAAATAGAAGCAATCAAGAGAGGGCACAATTTGCTAGCCAATCAAAAATGTGTCCCAACATTAAAATTGATCATCGACTAAAAGAAGAAATGTTTCTCAGGATGAGAGAGGACAGGATTTCAATGGAAGCCAAGAACGACTTTCTAATTCGTCCATTTGGAACCCGTTGTTTGAAGACGCACAGAGAAAAGCATTTTATAGCAGTTACATCACGCAAAATGAAGGAATTGTCAAAAATATTTAAAGAAAGGAGAAAAATAGACCCATCTATATCCACTATGTTTTCAGCATTGCGACCAAAGTATTTGATGCCTTTGTTGAAACCACAAAACGAATAGCTTGTTATGATCCTGAAAAAGACTTGTCTCCAAATGTTGCCATGAATATAGTGAGATCACTCAAACAATGTTGCGATTTTGCAATCACTTTTGCCTATAAGAAACAAACTGCATACTTATCTGTTTCAACTGCTACAATTGAGGCATAGCTTAAAACTTTAATTCATCTATTTGAGGCAAACTGGAGTATTGAGGCCTCAACCCAAGCAGCTAATAATTTAAATCTTAACAAATGGAATAAGGTTACAATAGTTCCACTAGCGAATGGTCTAAAATTGCTAAGATCCCATTTAGTTAAACTTGCTGACGATGCAACGAAAATTCTGCAGAATTATTTGTGACACTACAGTTGAAAATGCACCGCAAAAGACTGACTCCAAAAATGTACTAAAATTAGAAGATATTAAAGCGTTTAACAATATCATTGAATCTGTGTACTGTAGAATAATTTTGCTAAACAGAAAACGTTCTGGAGAATTACAGAGAATGTCCTTTTACACTTATGTTAACTCTATCGGAAATCAAAATATGAAGAGTTTCAAAAAGCAGTTTCACCTTCTGAAAAAAAAAAACTATTAAGTTCAATGAAGACAGTAGCCATTAGAGGTAAGAGGGGCAGGGGTGTTCCAGTTTTGTTCAACCCCGAGGTACAAAATCATATCGATACTTTGCTTGCGGTTAAAAATGAATTTGTACCAAGGGATAATCCTTACCTATTTGCTCCTGTTAAATCTTCTTCACATTTAATCAGTTACAAAATATTAGGAGAGCACGCAAAATTATCCGTTGCGAAATATCCTACTTATATAACATCGACTCGTTTGCGTAAGCATCTGGCAACTTTATCACAATTATTAAATTTATCTGATGGAGAGATTGAACAATTAGCTACTTTCATGGGATACAGACAGAACTACAGAAGTTCCTACAGACTGCCAGATGATATTTACCAAACTACTAAAATAGCGAAACTGTTGATGGTAATGGAAAAGGGAACAGCCAACAAATTCAAAGGAAAATCTTTAGATGAAGTAGAAATTGATATGGACAAAAATCTTTTCGAAGATAACTTTTCTGAAAGCGATGTTGATGGTGACGATGAGTTAAAGTGTTTGCTACATGATGATAGTGAACCATCAACTAGTCAAATACGCCAGTCAATGGGAGCAAGAATAGGATATTACCTCCAAATTCTATCCTACTGCATGGATTTTAATGAAATTTTGGGCCTAGCTTCTACTTATCTCCTAATTCAAAGTCTACCCTATGCCGATGTGTGCTTTTATCTTGGGGGTGGTTCCCACCCCTTCTTAAGGGTGGAAAATTTTTTGGTTAAAATTACCACAGAATTCGCTAGAGAACCTAATTCTAAGCAAAAACTGTTCCATAATTTTTTTTTGAAAACTCAATACTTTTTGAGATATTCGTGGTTGAAAATTGGCCATTTTCATTGAAACATAATACCTTTTCGAACGGTTTTTTGCGAATACCTTAAAAACTATGCATCTAACTAAGAAAACTATATTAAACATTTTTGTAGGTTATAAAAGAAACAAAGAGAGACTTGCCTTATTAAATCTTCCAGTTATACAAAAAAGAGATATGGTAGGTGAAAATATTTTGTTTTTAAATTGGTGTCATCATCATCATCAGCCCATAGTCGTCCACTGCTGAACATAGGCCTCCTCGAAAAACTTCCATTCAGATCTATCCTGCGCTGCTGCAATCCAGTTGGTACAAATCCTCTTTATGTCGTCAGTCCATCTTGTGGGTGGTCTTCCCGGGTTTCGTCTATCCGCTCTCGGTCTCCATTCCAAGATTTTTTTGGTCCACCTATCATCTTTCATTCTAGCGACGTGTCCTGCCCACTTCCATTTAATTTTGGCTATGTGTTTTATTATGTCTTCTACACCACTTCTTCTACGAATTTCTTCGTTTCTTACCCTATCTCTTAACGTTATGCCCAACAATGATCTTTCCATTCTACGTTGCGTCACTTGTAGTTTTCGTGCAGATGTCCTTGTTAGGGTAAGTGTCTCTGCGCCATATGTAAGAACAGGCAGGACACATTGATTAAAGGCTCTTCTTTTTAAGCTGATAGGTATATCACCTTTAAAAATATCACGTAGTCTTCCATATGCTGCCCATCCCAGAGTTATTCTTCTTAGCAGCTCAGCAGTTTGATTGTCTCTGCTAATTTTTACCGTATGTCCAAGGTATATGTAGCTGTCAACAACTTCAATTTCGACGTCTTCTACCTTTAAAGGATGGCTCGGAACTAAATTCGTCATCATTTTGGTCTTTTGGTAATTAATATTTAGACCTACTTTACGTGCTGCATTGCGGAGTTCATTCAACATATCATTGGCAGTTTTTAGGTCATCTGAAATCAGAACAATATCATCTGCGAATCGTAGATGACTGAGCATCTCACCATCGATATTTATTCCTTTATTTTCCCATTCCAGTGATTTCAAAGCATGTTCAAGTACAGTAATGAACAACTTAGGCGACATAGTATCTCCCTGTCGAATACCTCTCCTGATATATATCTTATTGGTAGGACCGTGTTAAATTGGTGTATTCAACTTGAAATAACAGAGAAACGGTCGATTTTAGGTGTATAATGCTAATAATATCTTTTGAGGTGCTTGAAAAGACCTTTACAATGAGTTATATTAAAGGTCCATTACATTAAAACTGAGCGAGATATGATGCAAACAAAATTGATAACTAATGTATTTTAAGAAAAAATGAGAAGTAATTTTAACCCACATCCACCAAAATGTAAATGCATAATTTTTCCTCCAAAATACCTTTTATTATAGTGTTATTTATATGTTCAAAAAGTTGGACGGGTTTAAAATGAATGATTTTTGAAAAAACAAAGATAAAATTTTAGAGCGCATTTTTAAATTTTCTTAAAAATTTTCCTTTTTCTCCATGTAACTTGAAAATGATAAGAGATAGAGTGATGAAAAATAAAAAGGAAATTTTTATCTGAAAAAGCCCTACATTTTTGTGTAATATCCTTCTTTCGTATCTCTTATCTTTTTCGAGTTACATGGAGGAAAAGGAAGATTTCTAAGAAAATTTAAAAATGCGCTCTACAATTTGATCTTATTTTTTTCAAAAACCATTCATTTTAATCTAGTCCAACTTTTTAAACATAGAAATAACACTATAATAAAAAGTATTGTAGAAGAAAAACGATGTAGGTATTTAAATTCTGATGGATGAGGGGTTAAATATACTTCTCATTTCTTCTTTAAATACATTAGTCATCAATTTTTTGCAGAATATCTCGCTTAGTTTGCATGTAATCGACAATTAGTATTGCTCATTTTAAAGGTCTTTTCAAACACTACAAAAGTTATTAGTATCATTATACACCTAAAATCGACCGTTTCTCTGTTATTTCAAGTTGAATACACCGATTTGAGCATGCAGCAAAAAAACGAACTCTTCTTACCTACCATATCCCTCTTTGTATTTTAACTAGAAGATTTATGAAGGGACGAATCTCTTTGTTTTTTATAACCTACAGAAATATGTTATATAGTTTTTTTATTAGATGCATAGTTTTTAATTTATTCGCAAAAATTCGTACGAAAAAATACGAATTCGTACGAATAACTCAAAAAGTATAGAGTTTTAAAAAAATAATTATAGAACAGTTTTACTTAAAATTATGTTCTCTAGCCTCTTCCGTGGCTATTTTAACCAAAACATTTTTCACCCTCGAGAAGGGGTGAGAACCACCCCCAAGATAAAAGCTCACATCGGCATAGGGTAGACTTTGTTTCTTGAGCTATTCCCTACTTACTGTAAAAATATCAAGTAAATCGATGTAGTACGATGGAATTCGGAGCCAAATACCCTCATTGACTGCCCTAAAAGTGAGAATACCATTTTTACAACGAAAAAAAAAAAAAAATAAAACATTCAAAAATAAAACTGCGCGAAAACTAGTTCCATGGACAGAAAGACAAAAGTCTGTCACTCTAAACTTTTTCAAGAATCACATCAAATCTAGAAGGCCTCCAAAAAAAGGGAAGTGTGAAGAACTAAAGAATAAATTTCCTGAGCTATTGAACAAAATAACTGGTTAAAGATTAAAGTATTCATACAAAATTCATATTGCAATAATAAAAATTAACGCATGCTTTTTTATTAAATTTTGGGTTTTACATTACTCTAAGAATGATTGTTTATATTTAAAAGAATAAAATTTTGTATTTTAAATGATTGTTGTTTTTATCAAGGAATAAAAACTAGAAAATTTTTATTATCGTTTTATTAATACTCCTATTAAATAAATCCCAATTTAAAATAAAATAAAATTATTATTATCATTAATGAGGATCTATTTTAAATGCATTGAGTAACCAAAGTTAAAAAGTCCATTTAAAACATCTATAATTGATTTCCCTTGTAGGAATCTAAATTTAGCTGATGAATAAGAACAGGTGTTCGAACTTTTTGTAGTAAGTAAGTATGGCAACACTGTAATGACGCAATAATATACAATATACACTAAATTGGAGCTAATAAAGTGGGATACCGAAAGGAGTTAGCAACATTTGCAAATTGAATGAAAATTTGAATTTAAAAAAAATATTTTATTAAAACCAAAATTAGCAGCCCTTATTAATAAACAGTTTATAACAAATATTCACTATCGAATCGAACGTAACTCATCGCTATCAAGGAGACGCAAGAAGGTGCAAGTACGAAAAGACGCAACATTGTTGGAAAGATGTATATATATATATATATATATATATATATATATATATATATATATATATATATATATATATATATATATATATATATATATATATATATATATAAGTGCGTTTTTATTTTCTGTTTATATTAATACATAATATCACTAGCGTGACACGGCATTTTTTTAAATGTCTCATTGGAACATACACAAAGCGTCCTGATAAAATTTCAAAAAACCGCCACCATGAGCAGGTCGGTCGATTTTGCTTTGACACTTTGTTAACGCTCGGGGAGTTTTGCTCGTACTGGAACTTCAACTGTAAAGAATGGGAAGTACCTTACACATCGGGGTTGAATAATAATAGGCACAAACTTTACTGTGCGGTATAATCACCGAAAGAAACAGAAACAAACTACATTATTAAAACTAGATTACTAATATAGTTCAAATGGCTCCTCACTTCTCGGAGCGTAAACAGGAACTCTTTTGGAGTCAGCCTCCGCCATGTCAGCTGTCAGCCGTTGGGAGAACCTACGTCACTTGGTCGGCAGGGTTGCCAAGTATAATTCTTGTTACAATGTTTTAAAGCGGTTTTTCGTAAATCACTGAAAAACTGAAGTTTTTACAAAAAAGATAATAATAGTTTAATTCGTATAGCTTATATTTTAAGGATAAACTCTTAAATCACGTGCATTTCGATTATTGAGCTACAACCCCTTAGCAAGAAAACCACCCCATCTTCCCGGCTTAAGAGAGAGATGTACAGTAGAACCCCGATTATCCGTGCTCTTCGGGACCGGACGTTGGCACGGATAATTGAAAAACACGGATAATCCGAACATGTATTTTTTGTTGTAATATATATGTACAATTCGACAAATGAGACCTGGCGGTTGACCTTGCCTGAAAATACACAGCGATAAATGCACAATACGGCAAGGTCACGCGCCAGGTCTCGCTTGTCCAATTGTACGTATATCCATACAAGCGAAAATTGCTACGAAAACGGACATGGAAAATTGCAACCTGGAATATACAAGGGATACGAACTAAACAGACAGAAGTTTTTTCAGAGCTGGAGAAACAAAATATTGATATCTGTGTGCTCACGGAAACGAAGAAAAAGGGGAAAGGAAATGAAGAGACGGGGAACTACATTCATCTTTATAGTGGTGTACCTAAAGACTGGAGAGCCAAAAGGGGAGTATCTATAGCAATTAAGAAAGACTATAGAAAACACATTAAAAAATGGGAAGAAGTGGATGAGCAAATAATCACATTAGAGATAGAGAAAAACGGTCACAGCATAACAATAATCGGAATCTACGCTCCCAATGAAGATGCAGATAAACAAACAAAGGACAATTTCTACAATAAACTATCCGATGTAGTAAATGCTATTAAAAATGACAATGAATTGTACATTTTAGGAGACGCAAATGGGAGAGTAGGAAGAGAGCAGAATCACTCTGTAGTGGGGAGGTATGGCGAAGAAACACTGAACGAAAACGGTACTCGTCTGAGAGATTTTTGCCAATTCCGATCGCTAAAAATAATGAATGAGTTCTTCTCACACAAAAATATCCACAAATTCACATGGACGCAACCTACAAAAAAACTACGGTCAATAATTGACTACATAATCCAAAGAGAAAGCTCTAGGCTCAAGACTACAGACGTGAGGGTATACCGGGGACCAGAATGTGGATCCGATCACCACCTGTTGGTAGCCAGCATAAGAATAACTTACCGGTCAACAAATACAAAAAGGCGAAAAAAAGACGAAGAAACTAATATTTCAGAAAAGTGTTATAAGTTGGAAAGCTTAAAACACGAATCGACCAAATTTTTGTATAAGTTGAGACTGGCCTCAAAATTAAGATTTATAGAAAGTAACACCCATAACACCGAAAAGTTGTACCAGCAAATAAAAAAAGCATACACGCAGCAGCAAAGGAAGCGTTAGGGTATTTGGAAAAAGATGATAAACAAAATCCAGAATGGTGGTCAGAGAAACTAAAAGGTTTAGTAGACAACAAGAAGACAGCGTACCAAAAATGGCTACAGACACAGGACTTACAAGATCAAAGAGTATACGCACAACTGAACAGAGAAGTGAAAAGAGAAGTAATAAGGAGTAAAAATGACACATGGGAAAGAAAGTGCGAAGAGGTGGAAAGATACATAGGCGGATCCAAAGTAGCTGAAGCATGGAAAACGATAAAAAATATCAGAAAAGAAAATAAAGGGCAGAGTAATTTAAATTTAATAAGTACCAAAGAATGGGAAGATTACTATAAGATACTACTGAAAGAAACTAGACCCGAATTTGTGGTAAATGAAATGGACATGCAGACGAATGTAAATGAACAAGTTAGAAGAATAACTACAAAAGAAATAAAAGAAGCCTTATTAGAATCAAAAAATGGGAAAGCATCAGGACCTGGAAATATCCCATCGAACTGATAAAATATGGACCAGACATACTGCACGAAATAATGACGGATCTCTTCAACAAATGCATGTTGCAGGGAGAAAAAATACCAGAAGACTGGAATTGTGCATACATTAGCTCGATTTACAAAAAAGGAGACAAAACGTTGTGCAAAAACTACAGAGGTATAAGTATAACCAGCGCAGTGGGGAGGTTGTATGGCCGAGTATTAAAGAAAAGGGTGGAATTAGAAATTCAGGACATGGAAGAACAAAGTGGTTTTCGCGCCGGTAGATCGTGCGCAGATAACATATTCGTGATGCAACAAATAATAGAGAAAAGAAGAGCAAGGAATCTGTCTACTCACCTAACATTTATTGATCTGGAAAAAGCCTACGACACGGTGCCTTTAAAGAAACTCTTTGAAATTTTGACCACGATCGGCATAAGCGAAGCATATGTGCGAACAATTCAAAATATGTATCAAAATCCGAAAAGTTGTATTAAACAGGGAAAATCTATGTCGAAACTATTCCCTGTTACAAAAGGTTTAAGGCAAGGGTGCTGCTTATGGCCAACACTATTTAAAATATACATCCAGAAAGCTCTGGAGCAATGGAGGAAAACAGTTGCTGGGATGGGAATAATGATTGAAGAAAACTGCTTAACAACTTTGTTTTTTGCTGATGACCAAGTAATTCTTGCCAACGATGAACATGATATGGATTATATGCTAAGAAAGTTACAGATCGAATATGAAAAATGGGGCCTATGTATGAACATGGAGAAAACGGAATATTTGAGAATAGGAGAGGAAACGGAAGATCCGGAATTAGAGTTAAGAAATATAAGGAAATGTAAGGAATATAGATATTTAGGAAGCATAATATCAGAAGAAGGAACTACAAAAAGAGACATACAGCATAGGATACAGCAAGGAAGGAAAGCAACTCATATTTTAAATGGTCTACTATGGTCTAACAAGGTGACCCAAGTAGCAATTTTTCGACGCATTGGTTGTCAGTACAAACAAATGCACTGTATACAACGTTGCCTGAGAGCATTTTCAGATGTTTCGGCCAACGTCCCCTACCCCGACTGACATTACGATGTTACAACCTTTAGTTATACGGGCAACTAATTTATTACCATTGTGTCACAATGATTGTGACAACTACATAATATCACAGTTCAGTGTGGTTCAGTTTTTTCAACAATCACAACGAGTTAAAAATGTTATAATGCTAAACTAATTTACGCCCTGGCCGACTCTGTATCACCTAATATATTTATTATTCTGAAGCTATTTCTTTGTGGCATTTACCTATGTAATTTATTATTCTAAATGGGAAATAATAAAGCCACAATTTAACTTAATGATTGTACATATTAACGTTTCCACTTCCACTTCGGACGTTTAAATATACAAGTAGTTTTTAATAATAATTGTTTTCAGACAATTGTTGTGGAAATTTTACAAAAAAAAAACAACCACAACAATTGTCTGAAAAAAATTATTATTAAAAACTACTTGTATATTTAAACGTCCGAAGTGGAAGTGGAAACGTTAATAATATGTACAATCATTAATATAAGTAAAATTGTGGCTTATTTCCCATTTAGAATAATAAATTACATAGGTAAATGCCACAAAGAAATCAGAAATCAGTCACAAAGCTTCAGAATAATACATATATTAGGTGATAATGAACAATGATTTAAAATAAACAAGAATGTGTGTGTACTTTGTACGCACGTAAGAAGTTATACTTCTACTACATATTATGTGATTTTTAAGACTATACCAAAAATTTAAAAAAATAAAAGAATAAAACGCACACAAACACATTGAAAAATGCCACAAAGAAAAAATGATTTCTGGACGATAATAATTGTTGGCAAAAATTTTAAATACGCATTTGCTGAAAAAAAAATTATATAACAAATAGGTATACTTACAATCATAATATGCATAAAAAAATAAAAAAATAAAACTTGCATCGGGAATTGAACCCTTGAATTTCGTGCCGCTTTGACTCGTAATCGAAGCGTAGACTCACTCGTCCAATCGCACATTATTTATCATCTGGAAAAATACGGTAACTGAACGTTTTACTGTTTGACAATTGTTTTGAAAATTTTGTAGTTTAAATTTTGTGGAAGAAAATATAAAAATATAACAAAACAGTAAGAAAACAATATATTAGATGAAGATTGGTAGAACTTTTGTTGGTAATCAAATTAAGTATGTAAATCAAAGCATTACATACCTACTAGATAAATAAATCTACGCCAAAAAATCATAATTTAAAAATAAAAATCGAACCTAATTTGGGATTTCTCTCTAAAATCCGCATTCTTGAGAAAATAAATGTATGTATTTCAACCTAATCCAAATGTATAATTACAATATGATTATAATAAAAACTAGGTACTTACCAAATTAGAATGAGTTTTCCTTGTCCAAAATAGTCCAAAAGTCCAAAAATGTAGGTATATGAAAACTATTTAAAAAGGCAGTATAACTATTAACTAACTTTTGTTTGTTGTTTCTTTTCACACAAATTTTAAAACGCAACAACCATAAATAATCTAACTACAGCTGTGCCACAGCCACCATATTGAATAATTTTTGACATGTCATTTGAACATCCAATCAGAACAAAGTTATAATGCGCATGCGCCCGATCGCTAGGTTTTCCCATATAAAAATTTACCCTCTATCGCCGGTAAAGAAGTATAACTTCAACAATGTTTTAAATACATACTTTTAAAACTTATAAGATTTTTAAAAGTTTTAAAGTTCTAAAATATGTATGTACTTATAATGATCATTCGTTCGTACCACGTAATACATCCAAGGGCGCCCATATAAAAATTTTTAGGGGGGGGCCAAACGTGAAGATGTTGCACATTACATTTTGTATATTTCGGATGACAATATATACAGTAGACTCTCTCTATAACGAACACGGATATAACGAGGTTTCGCTTATAACGAGGTACATTAGGTGTCCCCTGAAATTCCTATTGAACTATAACGCTCTATAACGAGGTATATTTGGTTATAACGAGGAAAATTTAAATCGAAGAATACTTGTCTTTACCTGTTTTTAGCGTTGTAATGGTCATAAATAAATAAATGCTCCAACTACCTGTACATAGAAATGCCCAACATCTGTCTTATTATCGAGGCCAGTGCTATAATAAACTCGGCCACCTGTAATAAACATCTGCCTGTTTATAGACCGATATTAAATACTATAGGAAATTTACAATTTATGGCGGCGAAGTCTCATTGTTCACTGTTCAGGTTGACCATCGACACATAATAAACTACGTAAGAGGCATCAAAAGATTTCAATATTATTATTGTTTGATATAACGCGATCCGCCTATAACGAGATAATTAATTCACCATTTCAGTTCTCGTTATAGAGGGAGTCTACTGTAGTTTAAACCACCTAAAAAACCTAGTTTGAACCCTGTTGTGAGGAATTATTCATACATTTAAACACTAGACCAAGTTTTTAAAAGGAAATGTCATGGGTACCACAAAAGTTGAGCCTCTCTTTAAAACCCGTTTGAAAAGAATACAATGCTTGTAAAGCCTTCCCTTCAACTTTGGCGAGCAGACTAACCAAGAGTATGTGTCGAACCAAGTTTTTACTGTAAAATCTTAAAAAGGAGCCCCCTTTATTTTTGAAGATATAGAATCCTTATGAAAAATAAGGCACACATATTCCAAACATTTTTAGAATTGTTGATAGATGGCGCAAATAAATCGCATTTTCCGAATATAGCGCCATCCGTCAACAATTCTAAAAAAGTTCGAATAAATGTTACTTATTTTTTGAGGAGGAAACTCAATCTGCAAGAAAAAACGGGGGTTCCTATTTAAGATTTTAAAGTTAACTCTCACCCCACCTCCAGAGTGTGGAATGAAAAATCCTGTTTGGTGTCATTCTATAGATTTTTGAAAAATATTAAACACGTGTTTTTTAGTTTTATCTGGAAGTACATATATTTCTCGAGATATTAGACCGTTTCTATAATTTTGCTGTGGTATCACGATATACCGTTTTTTCCGATTATAGCGCTATCTACCTATCCACAATTCGCAAAATGGCTCGAATAAAATTTGCTTATTTTTACAAGGAAAATCCAAATCTGCAACAAAAATTAGGGGTTCCATTTAAGATTTTAAAGTTACCCCCCGCTCCACACCCAGGGGTTGAAGTGGTGGACTTGTTTAGTGTCATCGCATAGATTTTTGAAAATTATTGAACACGTATTTTTCAGTTTTTCGATCCGATGTTCATTTCGCGAATTATTCGGCCTTTCCGCTACTTTTGGGACACCCTGTATATAACACTCATTCATCATGAAAGATCACCTGTTTTTCATTTAAATAAATTTGTTCTGTTCATCATAATGCACACTTTAAAAATAATCTACTTACTAAAAAAATACTTTTGCTAACTAAAATTTGACTATGTTCAATAAATTTTAAAAAGTATTTTTCAGTATGAATTTTTTCAAAATATAAAATATAATTACTTTATACCAGTTGTTAAAGACAAATGGCTCATTAGTGATTATCGATCAGAGATCGGAATTCTTGCTGATATGGTTTTTTTGCAGTATAAAAATGATTCATTTAATTTGTAATTTTGGGTGTCGATTACAGTGTATATGTTTCCCAAGCCTCTAATCTCTGTCAATGTTTTCGTTAGTAGCATACCGTGATTGTGGGAAATGTGTATTATGCACATTCCATACAGACCACTGTCGCAGACACAAAGATTTTCTGTTAAACTATTAATAACTACCCAATATGTGAATTTTTTTTATTAATAAATATGTTGTTTCCAATTTATCTCTCAAAATTATCCAATAATGTTTTGACAAAAATGCGTTTATGTAATATAAATTTAATTTTTTTCTTTCCCGAAAAGCTAGGGGGGGCCACGGCCCCCCCCTGCCCGTGTGTATGGGCGCCTATGAATACATCGAAAGATCGACAATCTGGTTGTGCTTGTAGTCGGTTCACTTCGGCTGAAAACAATTATTATTAAAAACTACTTGTATATTTAAACGTCCGAAGTGGAAGTGGAAACGTTAATATGTACAATCATTAAGTTAAATTGTGGCTTTATTATTTCCCATTTAGAATAATAAATTACATAGGTAAATGCCACAAAGAAATAGCTTCAGAATAATAAATATATTAGGTGGCGATAATGAACAATGATTTAAAATAAACAATGTTTTAAATACTTTTAAAACTTATAAGATTTTTAGAAGTTTTAAAGTTCTAAAATATTATGTACTTATAATGATCATTCGTTCGTACCGCGTAATACATCGAAAGATCGACAATCTGGTTGTGCTTGTAGTCGGTTCACTTCGCAGCGTTGCCACATTTTATTTACGAAATCTACTGCATGTTTTGCCAAAATCTACTAAAATCTACTAAATCAAAAACTAAAATCTACTAAATAAAAAACTAAAATATACTAAAACTTTAATAACATATTTGTATAAATAATTTATGATTTTTTTTATAATAAAAACAACAGCGGTAATGGCAGTAATCGATTACCTATTTATTTGAGTGAACTGGTAAACTTGAAATTTTTTTGTTAATTATTAAAAATATTGTAAAAAATGTACGGTATTTACGTAATTAAATTTATGTCAAAAAGTGAAAGTCAGTAGTATTTTGTAATTATGTATATCCATATAAAACAAATCAAACCTTTACCGATTTAGTAATTATTCAATATTGACAACTATCGATTAAAAATCGAAAGCGGCCATCATGTAAAAGTCATCTGTCATTTGTCATATGAAATTTTTATTTTGTCTATAATTTAAAAAATCTTAAATTGTGAATTACAAATTTAAGTAAATTCCACTTCAGGAATGTCTAAAATTCTAATTAAAACATTCTTAAATTGTTAATGTAAGTAAATTCCACTTATACAATAATTTTACAGCACAAAATAACTATAATATTGAACAAAAAGAGGTTATGTTTATATGTTTACTAACAAACAACCCAGACGAGCAGGAGGCACAAATTGGAATTGGAAAGTATAAGGGGATGAGGGTTTAGGGTGTGAGAGTTAGGATATATTATAGGGGTTTTGCTCGTACACGAACTTCAGCTGTAAATAATGGGAAGCACCTTGCACATCGGGGTTGAATAATAATAAGCACAAACTTTACTTTGAGCGGTATAATCACCGAAAGAAATAGAAACAAACTACATTATTAAAACTAATAGTTCAATGGCTTGGAGTACAATCATGCACTCTTGAAGCAGTCTCCGCCATGTCAGCTGTCAGCCGTCGGGAGAACCTACGTCACACGGTCGGCAGGGTTGCCAAGTATAATTCTTGTTACATCCTCCCCCTTTGGATCAGACGTAGAGTATGGCTGATACAAAACGGAATAACTGGTTATTAGCGAGGGCTTGGAACAGACCTCGGGTATCATACATGAGCATCTTGATAGCGCTTAGGAGGGCGCTTGGAACGTCTGGGTCTCTGTATGGAACAATCAATCTGCGTAGGCAACGAGGTACTACTGGAGTCGCTGGTTGTGGTTACAGGTACACCAGAACCTGTAGATTGCTGCGTTGTCTTAGGATGTCGTTTAGGGATAGCCCCTCTGCTTTTGGCTGCGACATCTTTCTGCAACGTGGTTGAAGGTCGGCCTCTACTACGCAACTCATGTAGAGGAGTTACAGGCGAATCGGAATCATCTTCCACAAAAGGATGGAGAGCAGACACGTGGTATTTTCCGATCGATACATCTGGGTGCGTTAGAGTTGCTAACTCGTACGAGGTGGGAGAAAGTTGGTTAAGGATAAGGTATGGGCCATCACGACGAGGCGCAAATTTAGAAGACAGTCCTGCATCACTTTTACTAAGGATGTGAGTCTTTACTAGAACTTTCTGTCCCTTGTTAAACACAACGGTTTCGCGAAAATGTTTATCTGCATACAATTTCGAAGAGTCTTGGCGTAACTCATTATTTTCTCGAGCACTTAATAAAATGTCAGTATGCCTGCGCAAGTAAGGTGTTATCTCGGGAATAACCGTTTCACTCGCGATAATAGCTCGTAAGTCTTTATGCACATCTGTGGGCGTACGTAGCTCACGCGCAAAGTTCAAATAAGCCGGGGAATAACCGGTAGCTAAATTTGGTACGGTATTCATAGAAAAACGTATACTGGGTAGCACTTCATCCCATTTAGTATGGTCTCTTTGAACTAAAATGGAAATCTGAATTTTAAGATCTCGATTTTTACGTTCCTCCGGATTTGAGGCAGGGTGATAAACAGGAATGAGTGATTGCTGAATACCTAGGCAGTATGTAAACTGCTGCATTATTTTACTAACGAATTGGGGTCCGTTGTCACTTATTATTCTACGAGGGGTGCCGTATCGTAAACATATTTCACTTATTAGTACCTTTGTGCACTCCTCCGCAGTAGCTTGTTTTAACGGGAATATTTCTATCCATTTCGTGGAAGTATCTTCCACTGCAAAAATCCATCTGTTTCCCTTTTCAGTCACAGGTAGTGGACCCACTAAATCAATTGCAACGCATTCAAAGCGTTGTGCCAACACAGGAGTTTGAATTAGACCTGCTGGTTTTAGATTCAAAGGTTTATACCTTTGGCAGTCGATGCATTTCTTTATATGCTTTACAACATCTCGCCTAATGGTAGGCCAGTAGAAACGAAGAGCAATTCTTTGGATTGTCTTTTCATTTTTTCCCTCCCCCTGGAGGAGACATGCGCCAAGTGCATTACAAGTTTTCAAAAATGACAAAGCATGTTTAGCATTGCGTGGAATAGGCATTTCAGCAATTGCTGATATCTTTCCTGGATCAGGAGCGATCCCATTGGGTGTAAGAAGGTGCCCTAAATACTTCACTGAAGAGCGCACAAAAGTACATTTTGCTCTATTTACACACAGTTTGAATACTTGTAATCTTTGGAACACACTAGCTAGATCATTGATATGATTTTCAAATGAGCTAGATAAAATAATAATATCATCTAAATATGCCAAAATAGTAATACTTGGTAATCCGCTACGAAAACGGTCAATAAGCCTTTGAAAAGTAGCAGGCGCGTTTCGTAGACCAAAAGGCATACGATTAAATCTAAAAATACCAAAAGGGGTAATAAAAGAAGTTTTATCTCGATCTGATGGACGAACACTTATTTGATGGTAGCCACTTTTCAGATCTAGTGTTGTCATAAATAGTGTCTGTGTGGTGGCATGCAACAGATCGTCCATCCTCGGTAGAGGATATCTATCTGGTACAGTTATTTCGTTGAGGCGTCTGTAATCAACGCACATGCGAAAGGTACCGTCTTTTTTAGGAACGAGTACAGTTGGTGCAGCATAAGCTGAGTCGCTTTCATCAATGATTTCCATTTCCAATAAATGATGGATTTCATTTTTGAGTATCTCTGCTTTCTGAGGTGTTGTCCTATAAGGGGGCACAGCGATTGGAATATCACTGGTTAAATTAATACAATGCTCAGCAAATGGTGTAGGTTCATTATGTTCCATAAAAACGTCACCGTACTGATTTATCAAGCACTGTAAAGTACTACGCTCAGAAGTATTTAACTGTGAAGCTTCGTCCTGTCGTAAAGTAAGTTCAAGAAGATTAATTGAAGCATTGCAGGAGTTAGGTTCCCGTAATAGTTTATGTTGAATATCAGGAGAATATGCAAATGAGAATTTCATTTGAGAGATATTAATAATAATATCAGCATTTTTTAAGAAGTCTATGCCAAGAAGAGTTTTAGCTGATGTGTGTTCAGGAAATGCCACAAAAGTTGTAGGTATGGATCTATCTAATAGGAGAACCAAACACTCAAAAATATGAGCCGTTACTGTGCGACTTATACCGTCAGCAAGCACTAAACTCATTTCCTTGGAAATATAGTGTAGACCTTTGTTTAAAAAATGATTGTAAAGTCTAATTCCAGCTATAGTACATTTAGCTCCAGTATCAACATATGCGCAACCACTCAAACCTAAGACATTTATTGGTAAGAGGGGACGATTATTCAAATTGTTAGTTTCTGCTAAAAGAAGCTCTACAGAAGAAGCTGCTTCTGTGGTAAGAGGATTTACAGAAATTTTACAGTTAGGACAATTTTTGCGAACATAACCAGGAGTATTGCAACCGTAACAAACTACACTGGAAGAACGTTGAGAAGGTACATTTGAAGTGCTAGGATTCGTATTTGGACGACTAGGAGATACAGAGGTGCTAACTGAATCATTAGAATTAGATTGCTTAAATTTTCTGCATTCCGGCTGAGTATGGCCAAAAATTTTACAAAATGTACACTTTGGTCTGAATTTTGGTTTGACAGAATCCTTTTCTTCATTCGATTGAGGTTTTTGTCGTTGATTAGAGTCGGTAGCAACTAAACCTTCCTTTAAGGATGCTTCGATTTCTCGAGATTCCCTTAAAAGTTCCTTAAAGTCTCGAAATTTATTCCTTGGTAACCTTTTTCGTATTTTACGCGCCATTAAGCCATAAACCATATCCAACTGAACCTCTTCGGTTAGGGTATAAGGTAATTGTGCGAGCAAAGCTCGAATACGAGAAACAAACAGTTCGGTAGGTTCCTTAGAATTTTGTTCACGCGAGAATAATTCTCGAAATATTAAATGAGGAGGAAGTTTTCTCGAATAGGCATCTCTCAAGGCTTGTACAGCGTCTTCCCATGTGAGAATGGTATTTTTGACACCTTGCCACCATGTAGCAGCACTAGCATTAAGAAGCATGGATAAACCACGAAGAGCATTTTCATCACTTATTTGGGAACAGTCCTTAAAAGTGATCACATTGTCGAGAAAAGCTTCAACATCAGCGTTAACAGTACCATCAAAGCGAGCAGTACATTTAACGAAGTTTCCTCCTAACGTATGTGTAGGAGTTCTATTAAGGTCTCTGATTTGTACCAGAATATCTTCAGATACTTGTTTGTTAGAATTAGCAAGTACCGAAAGTAATGAATCAAATTGATCTTGTGACATTGTTACCATAGCGGGAACAGAACATTCCCCTGCTGTAGGATTTTTTGAATTACCTTTTGACATTTTACAAAGTATAGCAGATAACCAAATATTACTAAATATGCAACAGACACAGGCAATAAAAGTGATTTTATTGTAAAAATTAAATAGTTATATGTATAGGCAATAAAAGTTATTTTATTGAGAAATCATAATATAATTACATGCAATAAAGTTATTTTATTGAAAAAGGTATATAATTATATGCAATAAAGTTATTTTATTGAAGTTATATAATTATATGCAATAAAGTTATTTTATTGAAAAGGTTTTATAATTATATGCAATAAAGTTATTTTATTGAAAAGGTTTTATAATTATATGCAATAAAGTTATTTTATTGAAAAAAGTTATATAATTATATTTTAATTTAAAATCCGAGCAAATTCGGTAAAATTTTAAATTTGGCAACAAAATGTTGAAAAAGTTTGAAGAGCTACGAAACAGTGTTAGACATAGGCAACACCGCGCAGAACGACAAGCGAACATCAATTCGAATAATCGAAACACGAAATCGATTCCCCGTACTCAGGGCCCTGATTCTAAATCAAATTTCGACCAAAAACAAGTCGCTTTCAATATGGCGACTGTCGAAATTATTTGACACGGAGATGAATGAATGGCCAAAAGCGAGGTTAGGTTTAGTTTAGATGTGTTTTGTTTATTTCTTGCAAGGAAAACTAAATCAAAAGGTATTATAATATAGCTGGGTTTAATTGAAATTTGCTTGTTTTGAGGAATTAGATAGAATAGTATTAAATTAGAAATATAATAATTGAGAATGTCCACAACATGAATCATCAACTCAATGAAAGATGTGAGGTAATAATCTGGGAAAATTAGTAAAAAACAAGGAAAATTAATTACCAGCTATTTTATTGCTGGACATGCTGAAATCAAATCTTAAGATTTCCTATATTAGTAATATAGCTGTGCAAAGTCCACAGAAAGTGTGCTATTTTGTTTATAAACAAATTAGCGCTCCGAAATCTTTTTTTTTTTATTATTGCTCTATAACTCCGAAAATTTTAACTTTAAACCAAAACACTCACATAAAAATTGACAGTAATTTAATTCTGCACATTGATAATTTATTCCAATTTCCTTCGACGGAAATTTTCTTCGGAAACTTCGGGTTTTCCAAACAAAATCTTTAATTTTCAACTAAAATTTGAGGGAAGTAATTATTTATCAATAATTAAATAATTTGGTGACAGTGACATAAATCTTTTTTGTTATGAGTGTCTTGAAGATATGAAAATTTGTATGTACAAAGAGGACCGGAATTAAAAGGTATCTAATGGTTCAAAGATTAAAATCCTGTTGTTTATAACTCTGTCGCAAATGCCGGTCAAATTTGACCGGTTATACCTGGAATCACTCCTCGCAATTCAATTTGTTTTTCTTCGAAAAGGACACAGAAGCCGTGCTCTTTTGAACAGCGTTAACTTAATTTAATTTAATCTAATATTTTCTGAGGGGTTCTATTTGTTTATAAGCCAAAAAATTGTTTCTTTATAACATTCCTGAGACCGCTCAAATGGTCCAATTTCAATCCTGTAAGGTACGTTGAATAGGTATAGTGCTTTTTTATATGAAAATCATAGTTATTCTGGTGTATCATAATCTTTCTGGTTATTATTTCGACCGAAATTTTTTAATTAACATTTTAATTATTGCTAAACTATTGGTTAGATTGTCGCCGGTCTCCTGATATACAGAGAGGGGCTAAATTATGGAATAAATTCATTTTCTCTAAAATGGACGATTTTAGAGAAAAATCCCGAAACAGGTCGATTTTTATTTTTAAATTAAATTTCTTGGCATATATTTCAAACTAGTGACGTCATCCATCCGAGCGTGATGACGTAATTATTTTTTTAAATAGGAATATGGGTTCGTGTTGTAGCTCATTTACAAAGGCGTTCAATTCTCTATTCAGTATTATAAACATTAATATCAATATTTATACAGGGAGGCCAAAAAAAAAATTTTGAATTAAATTAATTGACGCAAGAAGAAGAATGCATGTAATTTATTTAACTCAAAATACATTCTATTGCTGTCAGAAAATAGAAAAAAATGTTTATTTTGCAAATAAACATTGCTTTTAGCTTAAATTAAAAGTTCAAACTGCCAATGGGTAGGAGGGAGGCTGTTTGTGATTTAATTTAAACGAAAAGAAATGTTTATTTGTGAAATAAACCTTTTTTTCTATTTTCTGACAGCAGTACAATGTATTTTGAGTTAAATAAATTACATACATTCTTCTTTTTGCGCCAATTAATTTAATTCAAAATTTTTTTTGGCAACCCTGTATAAATACCTAATGATATTAATGTTTATATTACTGAATAGAGAATTAAACGCCCTTTCAAATGACCTACCACACGACCCCTATTCCCATTAACAAAATTATCGATTACGTCATCACGCTCAGATGGATGACGTCACTAGTATGAAATATATGCCAAAAAATTGTAATTTAAAAATAAAAATCGACCTCTTTCGGGATTTTGCTCCAAAATCGTCCGTTTTAAAGAAATGAATTTATTCCATAATTTAGCCCCTCTGTATAATCTACTATAATAAACCTTTTATGTCTTCAATTATTTAATTATTGATAAATAATTAGGTACTTCCCTAAAATTTTAATTGAAAATGGCAGATTTTTTGGGAAAACTCGGATTTTCTGAGTAAAATTTTTGTTGAAGGAAATCGGAAAAAAAATAACTTTGTGCAGAACTAAATTACGGTGAATTTTTATTTGAGTGTTTTTGGCTCAAAGGAAAAATTATAGGAGTTACAGACCACTAATTGAAAAAAAAGAAGATTTAGGAGTGCTAATTTGTTTATAAATAAAATAACACACTTTCTGCGGACTTGTCATACCCCATATTACTAATATATGCAATCTTAAGATTCGATTTTAGCAATAAAATAGCTGGTAAATAATTTTTCCCAAAAATGGTACTATTATTTCGATAATTTTCCCAGACTATCAACAAAATCCAAGAAACCGAAGCGCCAACCCAAATTCTGAGCAGTCTCAACATGATAAGGTTAATATCCCCAGTTGCTGTCATGGCGGTGTCGAAATGAAATTGCGACTGTCGAAATGAATTAGAATCAGGCCCCAGATCGTGCATGCACAATCGATATATACCGGTGGTGAAACATGAAAATCGGCGCAAAATAGATGCCACGCCACGATATGAAAAAGTAGGGTTAAAAAAGTACTTACAGCGAAATTCTGGTATTAAAAAGCACTTTAACACTTACGAAACAATGTCTATAATTCCTAGCCACAAAGTTGGGACGCCAATATAAGGGGATGAGGGTTTAGGGTGTGAGAGTTAGGATATATTATAGGGGTTTTGCTCGTACACGAACTTCAGCTGTAAATAATGGGAAGCACCTTGCACATCGGGGTTGAATAATAATAAGCACAAACTTTACTTTGAGCGGTATAATCACCGAAAGAAATAGAAACAAACTACATTATTAAAACTAATAGTTCAATGGCTTGGAGTACAATCATGCACTCTTGAAGCAGTCTCCGCCATGTCAGCTGTCAGCCGTCGGGAGAACCTACGTCACACGGTCGGCAGGGTTGCCAAGTATAATTCTTGTTACAAAAGGAAGTAAAAAGTAAAGTAAGTAATAGCCTTAGAATATAAAAAACAGGAAGGAGTCTTTCATATATCAACAACACCTTAAATTTCTAGCGGAACCGGCCATCTTGAACGTCTGTGGATGACTCATAAGTTTTTGTCAACGAGGTAGAAGGTGTTTGTGTATTGGATCAGCTGTGTGCATAGGCGTACCATCTGGTAAAGCTCCTGTATATGCAATCAATTAACTGAAGTTATTAATATAATAAAATGTTATTTAACTGACTTTTCAACAAAATATTATATTAATACGTATTTTATCTTGATCTGTAGCTGTTTGTTTAACATCAAAGATGTAATAAAATCGTTAAGAATTTCTTTTCTTCCCTCTTTCAAAGGTACGTCACTGGAGATAGAAAGTAAATCTGACAGCTGATCGTCATTTGCAACCTCCTTCCTGACTCGTAGTCATTTCGCATTGTACTCCTTCCTGATTTATTTTATATTCTAAGGTAATAGCCGTAGACGAAGGAAGAGGAAGGAAGTCGGAAGCCATTTCCGGTTGTTTCCTGTTTCCTGTTTCACACATGCTCATGACGATGAAAGAAAAGCGACGTTGTCAGCTTTTTTTGGAACAAGAAAGCGAAAGCTTAAAAATTATTTTAAAAATGTGATAAATACTAAAAAAAGCAAATTTCATTTTATTCATAACAAAATTTTGAACTCTACCAAAAATCTACTAAAAAATATTAGTCCTGTCGCCAGGGGGGGTACAACGGCCTCGTTAATTCAGATGGACTTACTCAAGTTTTTTTTATGTATTTTGACCCGTAGAACACGAATTTTTTGGGTAACAGTTGATCCGGATGTCGATAAGATTGTTATAGACCAAGAACTTGAGGAATCAAATAACAGCGATTTTTGGCAAAACAAAACAATATTTTGTATTTTTTGGGCCATTTTAAGTAAAAAATATTTCTACAAGTTTTTTCGTAGGATGCACAGTTTTCGAGATAAACGCGGTTGAACTTTAAAAAAATCGAAAAATTGCAATTTCTGAACCCGAATAACTTTTGATTAAAAAATAAAATAGCAAGTCTGCTTACCGCATTTGAAAGTTTAAGTCAAATTATATCGGTTTTGATTATTTGCATTGGTAAAAATTTATTTTTTTATTGTTTAACAAAGCTATAAACACGTAGGGTTTCCCGTGCTTTTACATGCGTTTTACCGCATGTAACGTAGAAATAGTCTTGATTGCACTAGTACCTATTCTACCTACTCGTTCGATTTTAAATGAGAAATCATAGAAACATCACTCACGCACTAGTTGTTTGTAGCTTTGTTTAACAATAACACAATAAATTTTTAGCAATGCAAATAATCAAAACCGACATAATTTGACTTGAACTTTCAAAGGCGCTAAGCAGAATTGCTATTTTATTTTTTAATCAAAAGTTATTCGGGTTTAAAAATTGCAGTTTTTCGATTTTTTGAAAGTTCAACCACGTTTATTTCGAAAACTGTGCATCCTACTAAAAAACTTGTAGAAATATTTTTTGCTTAAAATGACCCAAAAAATACAAAATATTGTTTTGTTTTGCCAAAAATCGCTGTTATTTGATTCCTCAAGTTCTTGGTCTATAACAATCTTATCGACATCCGGATCAACTGTTACCCAAAAAATTCGTGTTCTACGGGTCAAAATACATAAAAAAAACTTGGGTAAGTCCATCTGAATTAACGAGGCCGTTGTACCCCCCCTGGCGACAGGACTATATTGCCTACTAGAATTCTTACAAAAATGTCAAAAATCTACCAAAAAAGTAGAAATCTACTAAATGTGGTAACGCTACACTTCGGCTTGTCCCGCTCAGTTATTGGGATCGTTAAGTATCTGGTTGTGCTTGTAGTCGGTTCACTTCGGCTTGTCCCGCTCAGTTATTGGGATCGTTAAGTGTTGTAGTTGAGTAGTTAGTTATCTGCTGTCACGTCACGACCATTGTGTTGTTCTAGGGGTGTGACACGTTTGCGGCAACTAGGAGAAAAAGAATTTACTTTATAACCTTATTTTTTTCTTATTATTATATATTTTATTTTGATGGAAATTTTCGATTTATTTAACAACCTCTTTATTTGTTTTTTTAATAGCTGGTTTCCATTCCATTGTTTTATCAGTAGATTTGAGATTTGATAACCTAATCTTTGTATCAGCTTTCGTAGACAGGGTTGCCAGGTCAGTTTTTACTCTTTCAGTAGTTATGTTTTCACAAAATCAGTAGATTCTTTTTAGGCCATGTAAATATACAGTAATACAGTGATATGCACATCCGTCCTAAATGTCCCAAGAGGAATTCCACAAAATTGGAAACCTAATTATTCCAAACCACCAACTGCTAATTACCATTTTTTAGCTAAAATCTACTAAATTAAAAACTAAAATATACTTAAGGATTTTTGGGATATATTTGGGATTTTTTATAATAAAAACAACAGCTAACTTAAGGGGATAGGCGCAAAATGTCGCCTGTTAAAATGTTCAATGTATTTTAAATGTTTTCATTTTTTGCGAATCCTTATAGAAAACTAATAAGTATTTTTGAAAAATTTAAACGCACAAAGAAATATTACGTTATTACCGAGGACCGAAAGTCCCTGAAAACTTCTATAATGTTTATTTTAATAAGTTACAGGGGTGAAAAAAAGAAAAAATTTAGTGTGACTTTTAATTCCAAATATCTCGTTCAAAAGAAACGTTTTGGTTTTTCTAAATAATGCAGTCTTTCATTCTGCGTTTAAATTTTTCAAAAATACTTATTATAGTTTCCTCATGATCCGAAAAAAATGGATCAAATTCTGTTGAAAGATACCAAATATCTACTAAAAAATATTGCCTACTAATGGTTTGTTTTTAACCAATAGGAGTGATTCAAATTTACCGCGCTGTAATGCTTGTTTGTAATTGGTCCAACTGCAGACAAGTTTACTCCACTCTTATAAAATTTTGACACTAATGACATTTATCAAATTTTGACCCTAGTGGAATTTCATAGGTTAGTTAAGATATACCGGCGATTTTTTGTGTTATCTGTGTTATTCCTTTAATTTTTAGATTGTTAGTCTGCTTTTATATAAAAAAGCAGTCGTTTTTAGAACTCTTTAGCGACGTATTAATATAATATAATATTCATGGATTACCGTTGAGGGCCGACATGATCAACCAAAAAAGAAGATGTATTTGGTTATTATTCTAGTGACTTTCTTAGGCGTGAATCTGCCTTTTAAGTTTACTCCTCCTGGTTAAAAAATAAACTATAGAATTTTTTTAAAAAATATCAAAAATCTACCAAAAAAGTAGAAATCTACTAAATGTGGCAACGCTGTTAATGAGAATGATACACTGTTGACACTGGTCACATGACCTCTGTCATCCAATAAGAGGGTGCGTTCTAAAATGGTTTTGATAGTCGGCGCAGCCGGGTTTGGTTGTGGTTTGGTTGGCGATTGGACTTCTAAGTTGTCTTATCGTCTAAGGTTGGTGATAAGGTATTTTTTAGTAATATTGGTAATATTGTTTAATGCGCCATTTTGGTTTTACTCGAGATTTTTGGGATGTAAAGAAAATGAAAACACAGAATATAAAAAATGCAGGCATTTTCTGATATCTTTAAAAGCACCATAAATACATTAAATTTATACAGAACATCTTTAACATAAATTTTGACTATTATATTAAAATTTGATTTTTTAAATTTGCATATTTTTTGTCAAAAATGTCATAAAAAAAGGAGCGCGTGTGTTTTTTAAAGGTGAAATATCCATATTTGACGGTAATCTGAGATGCGTTTATAAATTTCACATCAGGTAATAAGTCTTTTATGTATTTATATAAATTTAAATACCGAATACGATGTCAAAACAGTTTACTTTTTGGTTTTCGCATTCACCATACAGGTGTTAAAAATATAGGTAAAAAAACATAACTAGTCTGACTCCTTGAGCAACCATTGCACGCGCAGGTGCTTTTTATAGTCGCTTCAGTTGTCTTATGCAACGTGTACGAAACGATGTTGCTTAAACAGGAGGTTGCCTAGGCAACGTTAAGACAACTCAAAAATCGTCCACCAAATCAGTGCAGAATAGGGTCGTCTTCTAGGCAATAACAACGTTGTAAGAAAACGTTGCCACGCGGTAGATAACGTTGTCGCGTCGACAAATTGCTACTTGGGGAAGCTGAACACAAAGTTAACAATCTACAGAACAATTGTGGAACCTATTATAACTTATGGAGCAGAGTGTTGGCAACTCACAGGAAACGAAAGAAAAAATATAGAAGTAGCGGAAATGGATTACTTACGTAGAGCATGCAGAGTATCTAGATTAGAACATGTACCAAATAAGGAAATAAGACGACGGACAAAGAGTTTATATTCCACGGTTGACCATATAGAAACAAAGAAATTGCTATGGTATGGTCATGTTATGAGGATGTCAGAGGAAAGATGGCCAAAAAGAGCATTAAATTACACACCCATAAATAGAAGAAGAAGAGGAAGGCCTACAGAAACATGGAAGAAGGGCATAGAACAGTCTATGGCAGATAGAGCTATTGACGAAAACGAATGGGTGGATAGAAAACGATGGCGAGCGAAATGTGGGATGCGGGGGAGACCGTAGGAACCCCACTACTTATATATATATATATCCATACATATAGCCCTACCATAAAAAGACAACAGAAAAAATAAAGCTCTCATTATGAGTCTCCCTCTCCGCGTATAGAATTTCTGTCGAGTGATTTACAGTGACGCTATTTTGATAAAACTTCAAAAATGCAATTTAAGTAATAGAAAATCATAGCACGGATAATCCTCAGCCCGGATAATCCGCACACGGATAATCGGGGTTCTACTGTACTTAAAATGAATTAAATTAATTATTTGGCGACTACATATCGTTTAATAATTTATGAGCTCGCAAAATACACGCATGTCAATTATTGAATTGCAATTTTCTTTCCATAGTGCAGTAAGTGAAGGTAAAAATCAACTATGACCTTCGATTTCGGTGAACCTTTATTCATTTTCACGAAAATTGGTGAGTGGATAAAGGATACCTAAAGAAACAAAAGTAACATGGTACCATATGTTATATGTAACTTGTTATATGTTATTAAAATAAATTAATACTTTTTGAGTTATTAAAGATCAAATATTTTAATTTTTTTGAAAAAAAAATACATGCTTTAAAGCTGTTGTTCATAAATCACTCAAAAATTGTAAGTTTTTATAAAAAAATTTTTCATCACTAAAATTGAAGCCTATAAAAAATATAATAAATTCCTTACTTGAAAAACCATTTAATGTTAATTTAAGGTAAGTTGTATTTAATTGAATGTATATTTTTTTTCTGCGAGTATTCAAATCTAAGCTTAAATATCGGGAAAACGATGCAAACTTGTCAAAGTACTTAGAAATACCTATCAAATGAGCTCTAGAAGAAGTTGATAGCATCAAAATTTCTTTCCAAATAACTCCAAAAATTTTTCCAAAAAAAATTTTTTTAACACCACATTTATTACAATCTCTCTATACAATCTAAACCTAAATATTTAGATAACAGACAATAAGTAATAGGACTGACAATAATTAGGAATGACATGTAGGGAGCCGCACCCCTTTTTTAAAACTTAGCCTACAACACTGACTATTTCTGACATAAACTTATACACATTAATTTAGTACCTATTGTTCACTTAACTCTAAAGGAACTTTTCGTTTTAACCTACGAACAGCAGGGCTGCTTTATCCATTAGGCAATATAGGCAGTTGCCTAGGGCGGCAAATTATGAGGGGGCGGCAAAAATACTGTACAAAAAATATTTGTATATAAAAATTAAAATCGAATAACATTTAATTACATTAAGCGCCGGGGATAACGGGCCTACAATGGATTTGGGGGCGCCAAAATGAGCTTTTTCCTGGTGTCGAAAATACTAAAATAGAGAAATTAATTTTTTAAATGAGATTTAAATTCCTCATAATCTCTAATCTGTGTCTGTTATTCTTGCATTATTACATAAGTAAATTATACAAAAATATACAGCCATAGAATTCCAGGGTTGTGGTATAGCTTGGGGTCAGATAGGTACCACTCTATTACGGATTGCGACCGGTTTGATCGTCGGACATGTGGGTCCCAATGTTCCATTAAAACACACATGTCCCCCGAGGCTGGTATTGTACAAGTATGTGAAAGTATGTCTAGAAAACAAATTGCATTTTCTTAACACTATTCATTCAAAAAGGACAGAAGTCGTTAATTTAGGGATTGCTGTTCTATAATTTTTTTTAAACTGAATCCTTTTGGATTATTCGTGGTTGAAAATTTGCCATTTTCATTGAAAGATGTCGCCTTTTCGGACGGTTTTTTGCGAATACCTTAAAAATTATGCATCTAACGAAAAAAACTATATAAAACATTTTTGTAGCTTATGAAAAATCAAAGAGATTCGTTACTTCATAAGTCTTCTGGTGATAACATAAAAAGAGATATGGTAGGTGAAAAGAAATTTTTTTTGTGCATGCTCAAATGGGTGTGTTCAACTTAATAACAGAGAAATGGTCGATTTTAAAGGTATAATGCTATCAATATCTTTTGTAAGTACTGCCTGAAAAGACCTTTAAAACGACCGCATTGTTAAATTTCGATTACATTCAAACTAAGCGAGATATGGTGCAACAAAAAAGGATGACTAATTTATTTTAAGATAAAATGCGAAGTATGTATATTTTAACCCCTCATCCACCAGATTTAAATGCATCGTTTTGCTTCTACAATACCTTTTACTATAGTGTTATTTCTATGTTCAACAAGTTGGACGGGTTTAAAATGTTTGAAATAAATAAGATCAAATTATAGAGAGCGTTTTTAATTTTTTTAAATCTTCCTTTTTCGCTATGTAACAGATAATGAGATACAGTAATGAAAGAAAAATAAAATTGTTATCTAAAAGAAAACCTACATTTTTGTAAGGTAGTTTTTACGTATCCCTTATCACCTTCAAATTGAATTCAGAAAAAGGAAGATTTTTAAGAAAATTTAAAAATGTGCTCTATAATTTGATCTTATTCTTTTAAAAAATCATTCATTTTAAACCCGTCCAACTTTTTAAATATAGAAATAACACTATAGTAGAAGGTATTCTAGAAGAAAAACGATGCATTTAGATTCTGGTGGATGAGGGGTTAAATATACTTCTCATTTTTCCTTAAAATACATTAGTCATAAGATTTTTTGCACCATATCTCGCTTAGTTTGAATGTAACCGACATTTAAAAGTTCTCGTTTTAAAGGTCTTTTCAAGCACTACACAAGGTATGTGTAGCATTATACCAGTAAAATGTGCAATTTCTCTGTTATTTTAAGTTAAATATACCGATTTGAGCAAGCACCAAAAAAATCTTTTTTCACCTACCATCTCTTTTTTTATTAAAACTAGAAGATTTATGAAAAAATGAATCTCTCTGATTTTTCATAAACTACAAAAATGTTTTTAGTTTTTTCGTTAGATGCACAATTTTTATGGCATTCCCAAAAAAACAGTATCCGAAAAGTGTCATTTTTCAATGAAAATTGAAAATTTTTAACCACGAATAACTCAAAAAGTATTGAATTTTCATCGTAATCGATGATTTTTTTAAATGAAAATAGGGGTGGTGTGCTAGCTCATTTGAAAGGTTCTTCAATTCTCTATTCAGTAATATAAACATTTACATAATTATTTATACAGAGTGTCCAATAATTTAATTTTTTTGTCAATTTGCCAAATGATTTAATTTAATAAAAAAAATTTGGACACCCTGTATAAATAATTATGTACATGTTTATACTACTAAATAGAGAATTGAAGAACCTTTCAAATGAGCTAGCACACGACCCGTATTCTCATTTAAAAAATCATCGATTACGTCATCACGCCCAGACGGATGACGTCACTAGTATACTATATATGCCACAATCTTTTAACTTAAAAATAAAAACCGACCTGTTTTGGGATTTTTCCTTAAAGTCATCGGTTTACGAAATAACGAATTTATTCCTTTCATTTGCACCATACTGAATACACATGAAACGGTGGAAAATAGTCTCGCGCACGCTTGATTGGCAATTAAAAAACAAAGGGGTTTTTGCTACGGTATTGCAAAAACTCTTCGGGATTTCATCAATCGATGTTTAAAGAATATCTATCCACCTTGACAACATTCAAATTTTCAGTTTTTCACATAGTTTTTGAGGGTTAAAAATGGCCGATTTCGGAATTTTTCAATTTTTAATCGCTTATATGCCAAAAACTATCAACTTTAGAGAAAAGTCACTAAAGACCTTTTCTATTTAGAATGATCCAAAAAACCTAAAAAAAGTTTTGTTCCATGCAAAAAAAATAATTTTAGGAAAAAAACAAAAAAAAAACGTTTAAAAAACTTTTGACCAACTTTTGGTCCTGGCAACATGTAAATTTGTTAAAAGGGGTCCTTTTTGAGTAAGATTGTGCAAAAAATCCGAATTAGAATATTTTTTCTAGCGGATGCGCAGTGGCTTTCTGGACTATTTTGAGTTAATAAAGATCAAAGATTTTAATTATTCGTGAGAAAAATGCATGTTGTTAAACGATTTTTCATAAATAACTCAAAAACTATAAGTTTTTACAAAAAAGTTATTATTACCAAAATTGAAGATATTAAAAAACGAAATAAATCCCGTTGTATAATTTAAGGGAAACACCAAATAGCGGTAAAGGTATTTATTGATGGAACCGACACTAGGGTAAAATTTAACCCGGGAGAACTTTGAACACTGACTGTTACGCGCTTAGATGAGGACTGATCAAGACTGCATTTAAAGGCACATCTGGCCTGGTTGACGTGATTCTTGAGAATGATTCTAAATGTGTATTCTTTATCAGCGGTGGCACTTAGTATTGGGGTCAAGCCACGCGTTGAGTATATTTACAAATATTGAGAACAAAGAAATATATTTGATCATCAAATTAAATAATGCAATTGCCCGAATTATTGTTTACAATTTACAATTCGTGAACTAAATTAGAGACCCGTACATGTAATTATATAAAAACAAATTGCTTCATGTCATATACGGGGTGATAAAAATATACTGTTCAACATCGAATATGAATAATGAATGTTTGATATTGGACATGCTGCGGGGCGAACTAAGTACCGCCCCACGAAATAAGTAATAACGGATGTAGTCAGTGCTCAAAGTTTACAATAATCAAAATACATTAGGTTACAAAGATACGTTAATATAATGTGTAGTGTAAAGACCCTAGTCTTTGAACAACTAATACTTCTCCAACTGCAATACCTTAGGTACTAAATCAAGTTAAATCTGAATCAGAATTTAAATCAAAACAAAAAAAATAAAAAAAAACAGTCACCTTTATATTGTCCTTTTGGATGACCATAAGTGAAGTATTAAAATATCAACCCTGTAGTTGTATACAAAAGTTGTATAAGATTTGTAGAGAAGTGTAGAATAATAATCTACTTTCTATAGTTAGTAGATTATTCCTTGGGGCGAGGCAATAAAAATCCCCACAATTTGCAGCTTTATAGCTGATTTCCAAAAAAAAAATATCCTAATTCCATAATTCCAAGTTCCGTTTGCTTATTTCTCATCATGTACACAATCTATTTTCGTGTTAAATATGCAGGTCCTCAAACCGAGTGGGATTCGAATTACCACCCTAGGCATACCTCTTTAGCATCATCACACACGACTTAGTTTTCAACCCTTAAGTTAATCCCTATCTAGTTTGCATACACTTCCGAAAATTTTGCATCAGGCACCGAATTATTTTGTCGCTCACGGTGGTTGTAAGTCACCTGCGTCCATTGTTTATTTCTACTTCCTTTTATTTCTACTGTCAACGCCTCGCTTACTGACTCCGCCTTCCTTTGTCCTTCCTCTAACTTCCCTATTATATCTTTACAGTTTACGATTTTTGTCTCTTGACACAGATCCTGTATGCCTTGTATCATACCTCCTATCAGTTGGTGCTCCTTTTGAATTCTTCCTTTTTCGAGTAGCACCTTTATTCGGAATGTTCCCCGGTCTATATAAACCTCTCCAAGGTCTTCTGTAAATAATCCTGGTTCCGGATTGTATATTTTATACAGTTCTGCATTCATGGGTTTTAATAGTGTTAAAAACATTATTGCGATGAGTAATTTCTTCCATCTTGATCCTGATGTATTCTTTGTTTTTTCCTGTTTTTCTTCTTCTAATTTTATCAGCTTATGTATAGGTCTTTTTGTTATTTTCCCGTTTGCCTTTCTCACTGTCACTACTCTGGTTAATCCCTCCGCTCCAGGGTGTGTTTCTATTACCCTTGCTAACGGCCATCTGCCTGGAGGTGTATCCTCTTCCTTAATTATGACTATTTCTTCTCTTTTTTGATGTTTGGGTGCGTTTTATGCCATTTGTTCCTTTGTTCCTTCTGGTCCTATAACTTTTTTTATCTCCTCTACTCTGTTGGCGACGAACATTTTCCACCTTTTTGACGATCCCTTTATCCAAGCCAGGGTTATTGTTGAGTCCGACCATGCATATACTGCCATGTTCTCCCTGTTCAATGCTTGTAGGGTTTTCTTCATTAAATTTGCTAATAGTACTGCGGCACACAATTCTAATCTTGGTAATATCGTTTTCCCTTTCAATGGTGCGACTTTCGATTTTGCTATCATTAGATTCGTTTTAATTTCCGGGCCTAACACCCTTGAATAAATTACCGCTCCATATCCTTTCAGAGACGCATCTGCGAATCCATGTAGTTCTACTCTGATTGTTTTATTTAAATTGTTCCACCTGGGTATTGTTATCTTCTCAAGATTTATTAATTATGCCTGATATGCTTTCCACCGGCTTTGTTGCGTGCTAGTTAATTCTTTATCCCAACTGGTCTTTTGCTCCCAAAGTTCTTGTGTGAACATTTTCGCCTGAATTACTACTGGTGCTATCCATCCTAATGGGTCATAAAGTTTTGCTACTTCTGACAGTATGTGTCTTTTCGTTATTTTCTTTGTCGTCGTTATTTCTATTTTGAATCTGATTGTATCTTCTTTAGGTGACCAATGTATTCCTAACGTCTTTCGTACTTCTTCTTGCTTGAATGCTTTGGAGTCTACATTCCTCATTTCTTCCGGTACGTTCTCCATTATTTTTTCTTCGTTGCTCAACCATTTTCTAAGTGTAAATCCACCTTTCTTGAAAAGTTGTATTAGTTCCTTTTGGGCTGCTTCTGCTTCTTGTAACGTCTCCGCTCCTCCTAGGATGTCGTCTACATACATATTTTCTTTTACTATTTTCGATGCCATAGGAAAATTCCCTCCTTCATCTTCTTGTAATTGTTGTATTGTTCTTTACGCTAAAAATGGTGCTGCGGCCGTGCCGTATGTCACCGTCTTCAATTTATATTGTTGCACTGGATCCTTTGTGTCCTTTCTCCAGAGTATTTTTTGATACATTTGATCTTCTTCTGCCATTCTGATCTGTCTAAATATTTTCTCCAGATCCGCTGAGTATGCTACTTTATTGGATCTCCATCTTAATAGTATATCTGTCAAATCCTATTGTAATTTTGGCCCTGTGTGCATAATATCATTCAAGCTTACTGTTGATGAGCTTTTACTTGATGCATCAAACACGGCTCTTATTTTTGTTGTAGTACTGTCCTCCTTTCTCACTGGATGATGAGGTAGGTAGTAACCGTCTCCCTGGTTTTCTGCTATTGCCATATGACCTTGGTCTTCATAATCTTCCATGAATTGTCTATAATTCGCTTCTAACTGTTTGTCCTTTGTAAACGTCCTTTCTAGTTGCATCAATCTGGCGAATGCTTGCTGCTTAGATTCTCCTAACTTTGTGACGTCTTCCCTAAACGGAATTCTCACTTCGTATCTCCCTTCTTCATTTCTTTTTACTGTCTGTCGATACATTTCTTCACATTCTTGTTCTTCTGCTGATAAACTTGTTTCTTGATTTACTTCTTCTAATTCCCAGAATTTCTTTATTTGTATGTCCATTTCTTGTCTGGATATCATACAGCATACTTCTGCTTTTGTATTCTCTTTTTCTCGTGCTATCCCCGAAACTATCCATCCTAGTTTGGTGTTTTGACTTAGGAGTCCATTACTTATTCTGTGCATTCCTTCTGTCAATATGTAACTATATTCTTTTACTCCTAGCAATAAGTCTATTTTTCCTACCCTGTAGTATCTTGGGTCTGCCAGTAGTGCATTTCTCTCGTTATAGTCCTGTAGGATTATGTACTGTTCCGGTAAATCCCTTGTTATTTTCGGTAGTACCAGTGCCTCTATTTCCATCTCGAAGTCAGTTTGGTAATGAGTTCCGATCAAAAGTTTTATACTCCAGTTGGCTGTCTTTTCTCCTGACGAGCCTATTCCGGATATGGTCGCTTGTATTGGCTGCCTTTTTGTTCCTAGCGCCGTCGCTGCTTGCTCTGTTATAAATGCGCATTGTGACCCTTGGTCGATCAATGCTCTCATTATGTGAGAATCTCCTTTCGCATCCCTTATGCGTACCACTGCTGTGGCTAGTACTGCTTCACCTTCCTTATGGCTTGCACAATTAACTGAGTTCTGTCCTCTTTGTTGTGTGTTGTTGTTTCTTTGCCCATTTCTCTCTTGCGTGTTTTCTCGTCTTCCGTTATTTTGTTCTCTGGCGTTGTTGGAGTAATTATTTCCTCCTCTGTACCTGTCCGATTGGTACCCGTTTCTTCTACTGTTCGATTCTCTTCCAATTCTTTCTTGTGTTTGTTCTCCTTTTGTTTCATTTGTGGTTCTTCTGTTGCCTGTGTTTCCTTTTTCATAATGCAACATTTTTTGGTGGTCTCCGCCATATTGTCTGCACCTCATCTGTGAAAAACATTGTTTTTCCTTCTTATGTGCTAGGCAATTCGCACACCATTCTTTTTCTCGTATTATCTTGTTCCGGTCTCTTACATTGAGTTCCTGAAATTCTCTGCAGTATGGTACTCCGTGATCTCCGTTGCATATCACGCAACTCCTTCTTGTTTTCTTACCCGATCCTCCTTGCTTCTCTTGTCTCTTTTCTGACTCCAGCAGTTCCAGTGTTTGGAATCGTCGCTGTAAGAATGTTTGTGTTGATTTGTACGTCGGTATGTCTCTACTGTCTCCGATGTGGTTTTCGTATAGCCTCCTCGTCTCGTTGTCCCATTTTGTTATGCTGATTCGCGCTATCAATGGGCTCCACGCTTCCGTGTCTGTTCCTAATCCTCCTATGGCTTCCAGACACTCATGGAAGGTGTCATGTAGTGATTTCAGTGCTCTAGCAGAAGATTCCTTTACTTGCTGCGCTAGTAGCATCCTGTCTATTAGTTTAAACAATATCATCCTCGGGTTTTCATATCTTTCCTTTAACATGTTCCATGCCACTTCGTAGTTGGCCTCGGATATGTGTAAGTGTTGTATCATTCTGTTGGCTTCCCCTTTTACTTGAGTTTTTAGGTACTGCATTTTTTCTGCGTTCGACAATTGGTCGTTCTCATGTATTACTTTAGTAAACAAATCGTGGAAAGTTCTCCACGTTTCGTATCTTCCTTCATACACAGGGATTTTTACCTGCGGTAATGTCACACCATCTCTTCTCTGTGTGCTATCTGGCCGTTGCATCCCAGGCCGTATTTTCTTTAAAGTCTCCCTGACTTTCCTCCTTAGCTGTTTTTGTTCTCTCTACTTCTTCACTGTCCAACACGTCCAGCTCCTCATTTACTGTTGCTTCGATGACGAGTGTATTTATTTTCTCCATGTGTTCTTTTAACTCTGCTTGCAATTCTTCATCGTACTGCAAGTCTTGTTCATATTCTTGTAATAATTCCTCGATTTTTTGTTTTCTTATCTGTATCTCCTTTACTTTTGTTGTCTTTCCTCTTTTCAAGTTTCTTCCATATTCTTTCAATAGCGTTTTTCCCTCAATATATGTCTTAAAGACCTGATCGTAGTATTTCGTTTCGAAGTATTTGTCTTTCGTTACTCCACTCTCTAGTAATTTCTCGTGGTTATGCACAAATCTTGTCCAATAATCCTCCAACCTATCCTGACGCTCTTTAATAAATTGTTGATTCTTGCGAGATCCAGGTTCCCTTTTAAGAGACGATACTTGTTTACAAATCTCTGATCCGATCTCTGCCTGCTTGTTGTATACCGCTTCCATGTTAAAATTTACCTACTTTTATCCAGTAGTAAGTGTTTTTATTGTATTTTTAAAATGTTGTTTATATTCTCAATTACTATGATTCACGTTTAAATGATGAGAGAATGTTATTCTGTTTGACCTTGCTGACACTCAGTTTTTCTTTAGGTCAGTTATACATGTAGGTTAATGTTATATAATATTATGTTACACAACTATAAATTGAAACCTTTTGGCTACGATGCTTAATTAAAATTATGCAATGTGAATAGACTACTACAGAGATATGTACCTATTAAATTACCTATACGTTTTTTCTTTATCAATTTTTTTTTTAAATAAAATAAATATGTATTAAATATTTTTAGGGATAAATACCGTTTATTATTATTATATAGGAAAAAAAATATCTATGTGTAAGTTAAATAGTTTGTGTTTAAATGGAAAATATTGCATAGAATGTACTATGAAAAAAAAAGATATATTGTATATATGTATAAGTTAAATAGCCTGGGGTTAAATGAAAAGTATTTCGGTATACGATACGTAAAAGTTGGAAAAATATTAACTTATTCAAAAACTTACGGTTTTTTAATTTTTCTTTGAGCGTTGAGTCGCTCTTCTGGTTGTAGATTCTGCTCTCCTGGCTCTGGTTTCTGATCTGGAAACTCCGGCTCTCCCGCTTCTGGTCTCTGATCTGGAAGCTGTCCGGCTCTCCCGCTCCTGTTTTCTGCTCTGGAAACTGTCCGGCTCTCCTGCTTCTGCTTTCTGATCTGGATGCTATGCTAATCTTCTGTTTGTAGATTCTGTTGCGGATGCTATGCTAATCCTCTGTTTGTAGTTTCTGTTGCGGATGCTATGCTAATCCTCTGTTTGTAGTTTCTGTTGCGGATGCTATGCTAATCCTCTGTTTGTAGTTTCTGTTGCGGATGCTATGCTAATCCTCTGTTTGTAGTTTCTGTTGCGGATGCTATGCTAATCCTCTGTTTGTAGTTTCTGTTTCGGATGCTAAGCTAATCCTCTGTTTGTGGTTTCTGTTGCGGATGCTATGCTAATCCTCTGTTTGTAGTTTCTGTTGCGGATGCTATGCTAATCCTCTGTTTATAGTTTCTGTTGCGGATGCTATGCTAATCCTCTGTTTGTAGTTTCTGTTCTCCCGGGCCTAGCGTCGTCTATCTGCTACTGGTGTTGCGTGGTGTGGACTGTAGTTGTAGGTCTCCTTTTTTCTCGATAAGGACCTTGTATATTTTAAGGGAAACACCAAATAGCGGTAAAGGTATTTATTGATGGAACCGACACTAGGGTAAAATTTTACCCCGGGAGAACTTTGAACACTGACTGTTACGCGCTTAGTTGAGGACTGATCAAGACTGAATTTAAAGGCACTTCTGGCCTGGTTGACGTGATTCTTGAGAATGATTCTAAATGTGTATTATTTATCAGCGGTGGCACTTAGTATTGGGGTCAAGCCACACGTTGAGTATATTTACAAATATTGAGTACAAAGAAATATATTTGATCATCAAATTAAATAATGCAATTGCCCGAATTATTGTTTACAATTTACAATTCGTGAACTAAATTAGAGACCCGTACATGTAATTATATAAAAACAAATTGCTTCATGTCATATACGGGGTGATAAAAATATACTGTTCAACATCGAATATGAATAATGAATGTTTGATATTGGACACCCGTGCTAGAAAAACCTTTTAGTGTTAACTAAAAGTGAGTTATAGGTAATTGAATGTATATTTCTTTAGGAGACTACCCAAATCTAAGTATTCAAGCTTAAATAACGGGAAAATTATGCATTTTATAACACAAACTTATTAAACATTTGTCTAAGTATTTAAAAATATCTATCAGATGAGCTTACGAACAAGTTGATAGCATTAAAATGTATGCTCCAAAAATTTTTCAAAATATATCTTTTAAAAATTTTTCCAAAAAATGTTATTGTTTTTTTTAAATAACTCCGTTAATTTTGAGACAGAGATTCGCCTAAAAACCATTTGAAAGCTAAAACTAAGGGCTTTTAAACTACGTTAAATTTAATCTTTTAGACCCCTTACTTTTTTAATAATAAAAGGTTAAATTGCCCAGTTACATGGTTCTCGCAGGCAAAATTTAAGATTAAAACGTTTCTATCTCGGTTATTTTGTATCCTACAGAAATACAAAAAAGGTAAAATATTTGATACAGAAAAACTAAAGTTTGATTATATATCATTTTTTTCGTATATTGAGTATTTTTGGAGTTATTATTAAAAGAAAATAAAAGTAACGATAATCTGAAAAATTCTGATTGTTTTAAATTATATCTTTTTTTCAAAAATATGTATTCTAAACCGGTCAAAATTGTCAAAATCATTACTTATGCTAAAATAAAGAAACTCTTGTAAGGATTTCTATAAATTTTAATTTTTGTGGAAATGGCGATATTTTATTTTTCACTTTTTCCAAAAAAATTCCAATGGAGCTCTTATGGAGCTCATTTGATAGGTATTCCGAAGTACTTTGACAAGTGTTTAATAGGTACCTATATTTTATAAAATGCATAGTTTTCCCGTTATTTAAGCTTGAATACTTAGATTTGCGTACTCGTCGAAAAAAATATACCTTCAATCACCCATAACTTACTTTGAATTAGCATGAGTGTAGTTCTTTAAATAAGAAATGTATTCAATTTTTTATTATCTTTAATTTTGGTAATAATAACTTTTTTGTAAAAGCTTATAGTTGTTGAGTTATATGTGAAAAACTGCTTTAAAACATGCATTTTTTTACGAAAAAATAAAATCTTTGATCTTTAATAACTCAAAAAGTATTGATTTATATTAATAACTTTATATAACAAATTTTGCTTAGAATTTGTCCCTCTATCGATTTATGGTATTATTTTTAATGAAATAATTTTCACCACCGAGATGGGGTGGCATCCACCCCCAGGGTAAAAGCGCAAGTTGGCATCATGTCACCTTTGTTCTTTGAGGTATCCTGTAACTACTCAACTACTCATCGACTTTCATAAAAATCGATGGAGGTTCAACGAAATCGGAGGTGAAAACCTTCAGTGACTGCACTATATATGGTTCTTAACTTATGACCCAGTTGTTTTCGCTTAGCAAATATATGCTTCCTCCAGTTTAATCTTCTGTCCAAGTACATATCTAGATATTTGACTTCATCCCCTTGTGGGATTCCTTTACCGTTTAAGTTTAAGTATACAGCCGGACATGTTTCTCTACGCGTGGTAAATGGTAGGTGTAGCGATTTGTTTTCATTAATTTTGACTCTCCATTTTGTCTTCCATTGTTGAATTTTATTTAGATTATTTTGTAAGATTTCTGAGGCTATTTTGAGATTTTTGTTCGATGGTAGTATTGCCGTATCATCCGCAAATGTGGCTGTAGTGATATGTGTATCTGTCGGTAAGTCAGCAGTTAATATAAGGTATAATATAGGTCCTAGTACACTTCCTTGGGGCACCCCAGCAAGAATTTTTGTATGTTTGTGTATTCATTCTCATACTTTACCTGGAAGTTTCTGTTGGTGATAGAGGACTTTAAGAGTATATAGTAATTTGTAGGTAAATTCTGTTTCAGTTTACATATATAGGCCTTTATGCCAGACCTTATCAAATGCCTGACTTACGTCCAGAAATTCCGCCGAGCAGTACCTATTATTTTTAAAGTCCTCGTTGATTCTCTCTACAATTCTATGTACCTGTTGTATTGTTGAATGTTGTTTTATAAACCCAAATTGGTGTGGTGGTATTAGTTTTTTGTTTTCTAGTATAGGCATTAGCTTAGTAAGTGTCAGCTTTTCAAAAACTTTGGATACCACTGGAAGAAAACTAATAGGACGGTAGAACTGTACACTTTCTGGTTCTTTTTTTGGCTTTAGTTGTTATTTGTGCTAGTTTCCATTGTGATGGGAAATGACCTAGTCTCATTATAGAGTTAAATAACTGTGTCAGAAATTGGAAGCCTTTCTCTGGGAGTTGCTGAAGAGTTTTTCCTGTAATCAGGTCGTATCCCGGAGCCTTTTTGGATCGATATTGTGTTGTATAATATTTTTTACCTCATTTTTTGTGAATCTTTTTTCAGGAAGTTCTAGTTGATAAGGTTTTGTGAGTATCGAAATAATTTCTTCTTCAGTTTGTAGTGAGTAATTTCCCTCATTGGGTGTAAAGACTTTTTAAGGTGTGTCGCAAATGTTTCGGGTTTTTCTAGAGGAATTCTCGCTCATTGTCCTGTTTGTGTTCTTAGTGGTGGGACTGTATAGTTCTGCCTTCGTAGGGTCCTTGTAGCCTTCCATAATGAGTAGTCAGTGGATTCAGTTGCATCTAGTTTTTGTAGGTATTCCTGAAAGCTTGCATTTTTTTCTGCTATTATCAATTTTTGTAGGTCTTTTTGTGCTTTATTGAGGTTTGTTTTACTTTGAGGTGATCTTGATAATTGCCATTGTTTTCTGAGTCTTCTTTTCTCAATTATTTTTTCATGTATTGTATTGGAACAGTTTTTGTTCATATGTCGATTTGTAGGTAATGGTGTCGAGTTCCATGCTGCTTCCAGTAAAACTGTGTTAAAATGTTCTACTGCGTGTTCGATTTTGTTTATCCGTCTTTAGTGGGATGTCTAAATTGATTTGATTATTTACTTGATATCTAAAATAACTCCAATTTGTTTTGTTGTTGTGTAATATACAGCTCCTTTCTATTTTACTCTGGGTTAATTAGCAAAATACAAGGAAAAGTTATTTACCAGCAATTTTATTGCTGTAATCGAATCTTATTATTGTATGTATTAATAATATAGGTATGCAAAGTCCGCAGATAGTGTGCTACTTTTTTTTATAAACAAAATGGCGCCCGAAAATCGTGTTTTTTTTTCAATTTTTGCTCTATAACTCCAAAGATTTTAACTTTACACCAAAAACACTCAAATAAAAATTCACCGCAATTAAATTCTGCATAGAGACGTGTTTTCCCCGATTCACTTCGACGAAAACTTTCAAACTTTCAAAAGCGGGTTTTTCCAACAAAATCTTTAATTTTCAACTAAAATTTTAGATAAGTAATTGTTAATCAATAATTAAATTACTTGGAAATGTAAAATCACTTTTCGTATAGATTATAATTCCAGAAGCCGATGGAAATTGAATGAACAATTTAGCAACAATTGAATTGTTAATTAAAAATTTACGGTCGCTATAATAACGACAATAATTATGATGCATAAGAATAACTATAATTTTTTCATAAAGAGACACTATGCCCATCTAATGTACTTTACAGAATTGAAATTGGACTATTTAAGCGGCCTCAGGAATATTTTAAAATTATAAACAATTTTTAGGCTTATAAACAAATAGAATATCTCGGTAAGTATTAAACTAAATTAAATCGTGAAAACGGTATTCGAAAAACAGCGGTAGGACGCTTCTTTTAAAAGAAAAAACGTTTAATTATGACGGGTGGTTCCTGACATACAACCGGTCAAAGTTGACCGGAATTTACGGCAAAGATATAAACAATACGATCATAATTTTCAAACCATCACCTTTTTATTTTTGTCCTCTTTCTCCACACCAATTTTCATATCTTTAAAATACTCATAATATATATTATTATACTAAAAACTATCAATAATACGTGTGAAAATTGCCAAAAATAGCAAAATTCCAATCAAAAATTAGGTTGAAGAAAATGTAACCCTATAAGTTCAAAATCGGTATACGTTAAAAAAATGCATTTTCTCGGCTTTCCATGGAGCAATTTCCTTCATTCTTCTTTTGTTCCCTAATAACTCGAGTAGAGCCATCGAACTAACGCACTATTAAATGTCAAACTTGCTTTTGTTTTGTTATAATACATTAATTTATTTATAAGAACAGAAAACTACATATTTTTTCCAGTTGTAGGCTTTTCTTAGATAAACTTACTACAAGTGTACCTTTTAAAGTTAAAAACATAAATATTCTCATTTGAAAGTTGTATAATTATTTAAACAATTTTTATTTAAACAAATTAAAATTTTGTGTTATAATAAATAAATTAATTTATTATAACAAAACAAAAGCAAGTTTGACATTTAGTGATGCATTAGTTCGATGGCTCTACTCGAGTTACTTGGGAATAAAAAAAGAATGAAGGAAATTGCTCCATGGAAAGCCGAGAAAATGCGTTTTTTTAACGTATACCGATTTTGAACTTTGAGGGTAACATTTTCTCCAACCTAACTTTTGATTGGAATTTTGCTATTTTTGGCAATTTTCACACGTATTATCGATAGTTATTATTATAATAATATATGTTATGAGCATTTTAAGGATATGAAAATTGGTGTGGAAAAAGAGGACAAAAATAAAAAGGTGATGGTTTGAAAATTATGATCGTATTGTTTATATCTTTGCCGTAAATTCCGGTCAACTTTGACCGATTGTATCTCAGGAACTACTCATCATAATTAAACGTTTTTTCTTTTAAAAGAAGCGTTTTGCCGCTGTTTTTCGAATACCGTTTTTACAATTTAATTTGGTTTAATATTTCCCGAGATATTCTATTTGTTTATAAGCCAAAAAATTCTTTATAATTTTAAAATATTCCTGAGGCCGCTTAAATTGTCCAATTTCAATTCTGTAAAGTACATTAGATAGGTATAGTATCTTTTTATGAAAAAATTATAGTTATTCTTATGCATCATAATTATTGTCGTTATCATAGCGACCGTAAATTTTTAATTAACAATTCAATTGTTGCTAAACTGTTCATTCAATTTCCATCGGCTTCTGGAATTATAATCTATACGAAAAGGGCTTTTGTATTACCAAGTTATTTAATTATTGATTAACAATTACTTAACTAAAACTTTAGTTGAAAATTAAAGATTTTGTTGGAGAAATCTGCTTTTTCCGGGGAAAGTTTTCGTTGAAGTAAATTGAAAAAAACACGTCTCTATGCAGAATTTAATTGCGGTGAATTTTTATTTGAGTGTTTTTGGTGTAAAGTTAAAATCTTTGGAGTTATAGAGCAAAAATTAAAAAAAACACGATCTTCGGGCGCCATTTTGTTTATAAAAAAAGTAGCACACTATCTGCGGACTTTGCATACCTATATTATTAATATATACAATCATAAGATTCGATTCCAGCAATAAAATTGATGGTAAATAATTTTTCCCAAAAATGGCCTATTCTCCGATAATCAGCCCAGACTATTTTTGTTATGTTTTTGCTTACAGTTATGATAACAGGTGAATGGTCAGAGGACAAATCGTAACAAAACTTTGGTTTAAAGTATTTTTCATTTATTCCTCTCACAAAATCGAGGAGATCTGGAATTTTCGCAGGGTCTGTAGGCCGGTACGTTGGCTCCCTTGTGGTTACTAGGTTTAGCTAGATTATCTATTAGTATTTCTTTTTGTAGTTCACGGCCTTTGGTATTAATAAGTCTAGATCCCACCAGCGTAGATAAGGGGGGTACTGGGGGACAGTACCCCCCTAAGAAGCATTCTAATAGAAGCAATAAAATACTAAAAGATGTAGGAGAAATTAATGATACACTTCCCTCATCAAAAAAAAATTCAATCTTATTCGCTTAAAAACCAATTTTTATTACATTGTCTTTTAAGTTTTAAAATGTCAACTATAACGCGACCACAGCCCGCCACTGGTTTTACCATTACATCTTTCGCCTACAGGGCTTTTCATTCACAGTCATTTGTTTCGAACTTCTGTCATATGTTGTATAATCCGTATATATTAATATTATACATGGATTATACGACATTTGACAGAAGCTCGAAACAAATGACAATCGATGAAAAGCCCTATGTAACCGACGTAATCGCTCGTTGCGTTGCAGCTCAGGTAGTCGGGCCCGGGCCAAGAGAGAACCACTGAACACTGAACATATTATTATTTCTATGGAGAGAACAGACAACACTCAGTCACTCAACAGTACTCAACAGCCGCGTGTTAGCAGAGTCGAGCAGAATATCGTTACTGTTTAATTTATATATAACCTATTTTCCTTATTCTATTATCGCGGAGGGATTGTGTTAATGAATACATTGTAGAATTATAAACTGTAAGTGAGTGAAATACTTTGCAATTTTGCGTTTGTGTAACACATAAACCTGGAAAACTACTCATTTCTACGTATTCTACCCTACACGACCCACGAGCCACATCTTAGATTATTGTTGTAAGTTGTTGTTATTTTTTTTAAATTGGAAGTTTATACGGAGTTTTATATCGACAGGTTGTGGATATACCTATAGTTCCCTAAAAATGAGCAAGCGAAAGAACCAGCCCTCCTTGGATTATTTTTTTGTTAAGAAAACTAAACAACCAGAAATAGAAAATGAAGCGGGGTAAAGTAAAGAATTTATTATTGAAGCAATAAAAAACGTTGCAGTTTCGCAGGAATCGCAAGCCAGTGCCATTGAAGGAACAGAGAATCCTGAAGCGGGAAAGTTTGGAGAAGAACTAGATATTGGACAGTATGTCAACCAAACAAACATAACCGACCTAGAAAAAGTAAATATATTAAAAAACTCTTTTATTCCAGACCACAAATTTAAATTTCCATTTTCAGTTCATGTAAAAAAACAAAAAGAAAAAAATGTCATTTATCTTTTAACCATTTTAAATCATTTAACTGGCTAGTCTATTCGAAGTCAAATGGGGGACTGTTCTGTAAATATTGTGTTTTATTTGCAAGAACAGGAGGGATGCATAAAAATATTCCTCTTAAAAGTTTGGTAACTATTCCTATAAAGAAATTTTCAAAGTTATTTGGAAAAGATGGCGATTTGTTATTACATGCCGCAAATAGGTATCACAAAGATGCTGTTTTAATTGGAGATAATTTTTTAATAACCCTGAAAGGGAAATATCAAACATTCTTAGTTCTGGACGATTGGCCCAAGTAAAAGAGAACAGTTTTTTTGGGAAAACAGGGTATAGCATTTCGCGGTTACAGAACTGAGTCAGAATTGTCAAAATCCTCGGAGGTAAATGAGGGCAATTTAAGAGAAATCATCCGCCACCGTATTCAGACGTGTGGTGATGATTTAAAATTGAAATCTCATTTTGAAATCGCAACTTCCCGAAATAAGTACATAAGTCCTACCGTGCAAAATGAATTAATTTCGTGTTGTGGGGACGAAATCTTAAATTCAATTATTTCCAAAATTTCATACAATAAGTTTTATAGTGTGATTTTCGATGAAACAACTGATATTAGTAAGGTATCGCAAATGTCAATTTTAATAAGATATTTAGATCCGGAAAATATTCTTCGCGAGGACTTTGTAGGATCCATCGATTGTCATAAAAATAATTATGATGATTTTACAAAAGAGCCAGTTTTAACGGGTGAACTACTGGGAAAAACAGTTGTTTCATTTTTAAATAAGATTGGGTTGCCGTTTGAGAATTGCGTCGGGATTGGCACAGACACTTGCAGTGTTATGTTGTCTGAACAAAAAGGAGCAGTTACCGAAATTCAAAAAATGTTAAAGAATACTTGCAAATGTCCTTGTTACAGCCATTCACTTAATTTATCCCTATCAAAATCTAGCAATGTCCAAGATACTCGTAACGCGGTAGGTACCATTAAATAAACCATTGCCTTTTTCAACGCATCGTCTAAAATACATAACGCTTTGAACTTCACGAACTCATCTGCTTTGGAAAGCTTATGCGAAACCAGATGGACAGAACGCCATACAGCTATTCTTAGGTTCAAAGTTTCTTTTGAAAATATCATAGAAACTTTGCAACTAATAACGCAGTGGAAAGATTCTCAATCATCTTCAAAAGCTCAAAGATTATTGGATACAATGCTAAAAACAAATTTTGTAGTTGCTCTCCATTGCTTGTCCCATGTTTTAAATATAACTGTAAGTTTAAGTAAATCTTTGCAGGCTAAAAGTTTGGACAAAATTTGTGCTCGATCTTTAGTAAACGATATATTATTATTATTTCATAAAAAAAGAGAGGATGCTGAAAATATGTTTAAAGGTATTTTTGAAGAAGTAACGAAAGTTCATCAAAAAATTAGATTTTCCAATATTACTGCCAAGAATCAATGCCAGACAAATTTATCGCAGTAATATTGAAACAAAAAATCCTGAAGAATATTTTAGAGTGTCAGTTTTTATACCCCTTTTAGAAAACATATTCCAAGACCTCGAGTTTCGTTTCAATTCAGATTTTTTCGAAATTTTAGATATAAACAACTTAATACCGGTTAATGTTTTAAACCAGAGCGATAATGATTTAAAGTTTCTAGTAAAAAAGGTTTCCGAATATCTTAGTAAATTTAGAAATGATTCCGTAGAATTTTTATCAGATTTGTTGGAATCGGAAATAGCGCTCTGGATAAATAAATGGAAAGGAATAGAAAATAAAACAAATGATTTGCCAGCGACAGCGTTAGATACCTTGCTGCTTTGAAGTAATGAAATATTTCCCACCATATATACACTCATGCAGATAATTTCTGTTATGCCGGTAAGTGTGGCAAGTGCTAAAAGATCATTTTCCACACTTAAGAGACTAAAATCATGGTTACGGTCTACGATGTGTCAGGAAAGACTAGTTGGATTAAGTTTATTAAATATACACAGAGATATTGAAATAAATATCGATGCTGTTATTGATAGGTTTTCAAAGCAACGGACAAGAAAAATTGACTTTGTTTCATAATCTAGTTACTGTGGTGTAATATTTTGTTAAATAGACCTAATGATGAGTTTTGCGTTTTAAGTTATTTTACCTATATTACCTAATAGTGGAATTGATTTTTTTTTACTTTTACCTAGAATATATAACATATATAAAATGAGTTCGTGTTATGTTTGTTTAATTATATGTTGATTTGTATTTTTTTATTATTGACTGATATAGACAGGTTTTCAATGATTTTTGTTTGTTACTTCTGTATTTTCTTGTGTAAATAAACTTTAATAAAAGTTCAAATTTACCTAGCTGTTTGAGCGTGGTACCTGGCGCAAAAAATTGCTCTCGGCACTTAAAATAAGATACTAAGTACCCCCCCTAGAAAAAAACCTATCTACGCGCCTGCTAGATCCCCACATTAGATGTTTTGAATTGTAGTCTCCGCCACAAATAAACCTAGGTCCAAGTGTATCAAAACAGGTTTTAAATTCTGGTTGTTTAATTGAATGTTTTGGTGGACAATATATAGCTGAAAAAGTTATAGGTCCTGTCCAGTCTTCTACAACTATCCCACATAACAATGATGTTCGCATCATGTTCTAAGCATATACTACCAACATTCGCCGGAGTATATTCTTTTTAGTATATGCGTAGTACAAGCATAGCATGTACCTTAAAAACATTCTAAATTTCATGTTTTTTGCACATACTTTAAAGTATATTCTCGTACCGAATATACTGAGTACATTCGTGTACGTAGTAACTCGGAATATTCGTAAAAGTTTATTCTTAGAATATACCTTTATCGAATAATCTTAGCACATACCTATAAGTGCATTCTTAACAAATACTTATAAGTAGATACTTTTAAAATATGTTAAAAATAATATGTATGTATAGGAAGTATAATATTAGCCTTATAGATTATCAACTTCGTTATATTTTAGAATAATTAATAAAATTTATGTATGTATTTAGTATTGGACGAATTTCATTTCAAAATTGTTGTATGGTAAAGAAGTTTAAACATTAATTGTATTAACGTTTATTATTAAAAATTCGTTTTCACAATTGAAATAACTTTACCATTTCGAGTTTATCATGAGGATTTTTACATCGTTGGAATTTGAATTTAGGTACATTCAATTCAATACGGGCCATTCCAGAACCAAAGCATGCCAAAACCCACAACCAAAGGCTTTGGTGTTGTTAACCTTCGAGTAAGCTTTTTCCGTCAACCTTAAAAATTTCCACTTTTATAAAAAAAATCTCTCCTGTTTACAAAATCTGAGAAGATATTTAATTATTTTCAAATATTTTGATTTTTTTTAATATTGTACAATTTGGACTGGAACAAAAATTCCCTTTTGAGTTAACTTTTCCCTTTATCACCTTTTATGTTGAAAATTCCCGCAAAAAGTGAAACTTCCCTCCCTTTGGCAACACTAACCACCGGCGCACCGATGTTGTTATTCCACAAAACATATTATCCCCCTATCCCCGTCTTGTCTTAGATACCATTTCTTACCTAAATGGATCAGGGTAGGAAACAAGGGTAAAATATGAAATTGAAAATAGGCATTATTTGTATCTATGCAGTGTTTAGTGTTAAGGATGCAGACGAATGATAAAGTACTAGGACTAAAGAACATACCTAATCTCTTTATTTTGTTTGCGGTGCTTCAAAATAGGTATAATCTATTTTGGTAACTCAATATTATTTAATAAATACATATAAGTACATATAAGTATATAAATTTTAGTTACTGATGCATAGTTTAGTTTAGCTAAATATTATAATATAATAGTTTATATAGATAACTAAAATTTATAAATATGTACTTACTTTTTAAGTAAAATTGCAGAATGTAGGTACTAACTACATTCTCATTTGCCATTAAAATATGTAAATATAATAGGTATTTGGTAGAACCAGTAGAACCTAAGATGAGATTAGGTGATGCTGAAAACATGTTTCTGAGCAATATAGCACTTGATAGCACATTCTTAGAATATCCTTAAAAATATATATTCTTCTAATACAAAGATGTGCAGTAGTACGTTCTAAGTATATAAATAGAAGGTTTATAGCACTTCCTTGGAATATTCTAAAAAGTACGTTCTTAGTGTAAACTAAAAGATGTGCGGTAGTACGTTCTAAGTATATAAATAGAAGGTTTATAGCACGTCTTTGGAATGTTCTAAAAAGTATATTCTTAGTATATACTGAAAATAAGTGCGGTAGTACATTCTAAGTATATAAATGGAACGTTTAAGTACTGTAATGTAGTATATACTCAGTATGTGCTCTGCACATTCGCAATGGTAATTACGCATATCCTCAGTACCTATATATACTTTTTCTAAAAAGTATGTTCTATGAATCTACTAAGAACATCAAATTGTTATGTGACATTTATGGCCTGAATATGTGCTTTTTGATAGTGAGTTGTCTGGTAATGTTTGATGTTGTTTCTTATAATGATTGCTGTCCCACCATGTGCAGTTCCATCTGGATGTGTTGTGTGATATAATTTATAATTGTGAAATTTTATGAAACTTTTTTTCGTGAAGTGTGTTTCTGAAATCAGTATTATGTGTAATTGGTGATTAACTATTTTTGTTGTTTATTTGGGTTTATATGACTGCGGACACTAAATCCATTCGCCAATTTTACTATTTTTTATTTTATTAGTCATTTTTTCGTATCTTATCCTAAAACTAATACTAATATTAATCTCTAATAAACAATTCTACTAATAAATAATTATTTTTGTAAAAGACTAAGTTTTTCAACCTAATAAAAATATTTGTAAATTAAATATTTTTAAAAGATTTTTAATTGAAAAACTTTATTGGCCCATTTCCTGGTGACAACCTCCAAGGCTTCTACAATATGCAAGCCAAATGGATGCTGCAGTGAAGACTAAAGGGAAGGAATTCTACACTATGCAATTCACAACCCCCGTCTGCAGCGTGGTAAAGTTCCAACGGAAAATGGACCTAGTTACTCTATAGGAGTAATACTAATATAAAAATAAAAATGTATACCATTTTTATTCATTCAGTTGCGGTGCGAAACCAAAACTGTCTTAATTTTCTGTTTCGCACTGCAACTGAATGAATAAAAATGGTATACATTTTTATTTTTATATTAGTATTACTCCTATAGAGTAACTAGGTCCATTTTCCGTTGGAACTTTACCACGCTGCAGACGGGGGTTGTGAATTGCATAGTGTAGAATTCCTTCCCTTTAGTCTTCACTGCAGCATCCATTTGGCTTGCATATTGTAGAAGCCTTGGAGGTTGTCACCAGGAAATGGGCCAATAAAGTTTTTCAATTAAAAATCTTTTAAAAATATTTAATTTACAAATATTTTTATTAGGTTGAAAAACTTAGTCTTTTATTTAGCAGATGCCGCTAGGCACCTACTACCATCTCGTCAGTTGCGGTGGGAGATGGATATGTCGAAAATTTTTACCTGGGCCAGAGAAAAGCAGCCTATGCAGTCTCTGATGAACCTCTAACAAGAGGTGAAATCGTCGATAAGAGTGCTGGCTGCACTCTCTGATCTGAGTAAAAATTAAGACAGTTTTGGTTTCGCACCGCAACTGAATGAATAAAAATGGTATACATTTTTATTTTTATATTAGTATTACTCCTATAGAGTAACTAGGTCCATTTTCCGTTGGAACTTTACCACGCTGCAGACGGGGGTTGTGAATTGCATAGTGTAGAATTCCTTCCCTTTAGTCTTCACTGCAGCATCCATTTGGCTTGCATATTGTAGAAGCCTTGGAGGTTGTCACCAGGAAATGGGCCAATAAAGTTTTTCAATTAAAAATCTTTTAAAAATATTTAATTTACAAATATTTTTATTAGGTTGAAAAGCTTAGTCTTTTATTTAGCAGATGCCGCTAGGCACCTACTACCATCTCGTCAGTTGCGGTGGGAGATGGATATGTCGAAAATTTTTACCTGGGCCAGAGAAAAGCAGCCTATGCAGTCTCTGATGAACCTCTAACAAGAGGTGAAATCGTCGATAAGAGTGCTGGCTGCACTCTCTGATCTGAGTAAAAATTAAGACAGTTTTGGTTTCGCACCGCAACTGAATGAATAAAAATGGTATACATTTTTATTTTTATAATTATTTTTGTATTTTTTTTAAATAATTTTTTATATTATATTTTTTTTATTTTTTTTTTCTAAATGATGGTCTCAGGGTTCCACAGCAAAAACTGCAACATTCTTCTTTAGCCGTCTACTTAATTAGAAAGCTTTTTACTATGGACTGTCCAAGTGCGTCATTCATTTTTATTTACATATTTTTTATATATTTTTTTATATTTTTTTTTCTTTTTTTTATTTTTTTTTTATTTTTTTTTATTTATATTTTTTTCTTTTCTTTTTTCTTTTAATACATAACAATTTACAAGAAATACTTACTCTATATTTTACAATTACAATTTAAGTTTAATATCTAAAATATGTTTATACAATAGTCGGTATACCAACTCATTATTTTATAATGTTAATAAATAATTTAAATTAATGGGATGGTGGACATCAGTCAAAGAATACAGTGAATTTAAAAACATATTAACTTTATTAGAAATAAGAGAACAGGTCAAAATTTTGTGTTGTAGGTTACCAAACTGACCACAAATACATTGAGGGCTATCAGTTATATTAAGTTTAAATAAATATGATGGTGTAAGACAGTGATTAAATCTCATTCTGCGTATGGTTCTTGTCATATCCTTTGTCGACTCTATTTTAGAAAACCAAGGTTTATCTGTTATATAGTTTCTGATTGATCTGTAGTGATTTCCTGTAGGTATTTATGTTCTCATCAATATACCTTTCTTTCCATTCTTTCTTAAGGCCGCGTCTCACCATCAAATAATTTGATCAAACAGTTTGAGCAAACCCCGGAAGTACGTCAAAGTGACGTCACAATTGCAGTTTTTTTGAAATTCTAAAAATCTGTGCTCTCACTTTCAGTCTAGTTTGATCAAATTTTTTGTATTGAGTTGTCTAACTTGTTTGTACTTTATTTAAAATTAAAATTTTTCATTATTATCCACAATGAACACTCAGGATGTGACGTCACTAACTGTCACTTTCAGTTTGCCCAAACCAGTTTGATCAAATTATTTGATGGTGGGACGCGGCCTTTAAGCTCCCTGAATAAATCTGATTCAATATCTCCAGACGTAAAAAGATAATGTGTTAATACTCCTTTTGTCACCGCTTTTTTAGCCAATTCATCTACCATTTCATTTCCAGTTATTCCACAGTGGCGTTTAACCCATGCTAAGACTTTCCTTCTTACTGAAGTTCTTTAATTTTATTTATTATAAATATATAATTCAATGTAGTTCACTTTTGATTTAGGATTTACACCTGACACCTGACACCTGGCAGTAGGTATAAAATGCACACCCATTGATATGGAGAATTATGGTTTATGTTTAGGATCGCTGCCTGGGGATCGCCAGGGCACGTCTGGAGCCGGCGCTGGACGTGACAGCATGCGGGACGTCGGTGGCAGGGTGTTGAGGAGGCGGGCCCCTGTCACACAAACAGCTACAGCCCAACAACAAGAACAACAACCACAAGCGAGCCAAACAACACCAAGAGCTTCACTCGCTGAAGGTGCTGCGCTGGAACATCAGCCGGCGCTCACTCAAGCGGGACGACCGAGGCAGCGCATGAAATGGACTGTGTCCATCAACGAAAGCATTTTGCGCTTCTATTATAAGGTGACCAACCTCGGTCAAGAAACGATCGGCTACAGACAACAGCTGTATGCCGAATTTTGCAGGGAGTACCCAGATATTCAAGTATCGGAGCAAAGAGTATCAGATCAATACCGGGTAATCATAAGAAACAACCTTATCCCAGAGAATAGACGCAATACGATCAAAAGCGAAGTCGAACGGGAGATTAATAACCAAGAGCTAGTTTTAGATCAAGTCCCTAATGAAATCCTTGATGAGCAGATTCCTGAGATTCCCATACCAGAAACTCAACCTGACAATACACAGCAGGAAAACAACGAGTTGCGCGATAGTCTAGAAAGCGAAATGGCTCGTGCCGTACAAGAGTTTAATGGAACAAATCCACTTAGCAGACCACCGCTACCACGAATAAACTCTTGTAAGAAACTAGGTGCGCTGTTACAAATTGTGAATACTTAAGTCCTACCCAATTATGTCGTAGAAGCCCACACATTGGAATATCTGCATATGCTAATCTACTGTGCAGCAACAGCAATTGCCAATGTAATGGGCGTTAAGATCAGAACACGACGGGGTACTAATAACGGAAGGACTGGCAACAGAATTGCACCCTGGGAAAAAAGACTTCTCGGAAAAATTGAATTACTGCGTAGGGATATTGGTCAAGTCACAGAATATATAAGAGGTGTAACAAGTAGAAAAGTCATTAAGAGAGCTGAAGAAATAATGCGGAGCACTGCAAGACACTCGAGATACGATCCAGAAAATAACACAGCTCAACAGTGTCTGGATACATTAAAACAAAAACTCTCCGTCTATTCAGGACGATTAAGAAGGTATAAAGTTAGTAACAACCGAAAATGTGACAATGCACTTTTTGAGAACTCTGAGAAGGCGTTTTACCGAAAACTCAATTCCACCGTAGAAAGTGTCGACAAGTCTTACCCAAGCCAAGAAGAAATTCATGAGTTTTGGGGAAATCAACTTTCCACACCAGCTGCTCTTAACAACAATGCTGGCTGGATAGAAGATACGACGCACAACTGTCACCACTACGTCACTGCTAACTACGAACCATTCACGACTGAAGAAGTCTCAAATGTCATCAAAGAGCTTCATAACTGGAAATCTCCTGGACCAGACGGAGTTCAGAACTTTTGGCTTAAAAAGTTTTGGAGTATTCATGAGTGCTTATCAACATTAATTAATCATGTTATTTCTAATCCGCAGGAATTACCATCATTTCTAACTCAGGGAACTACTTATTTAATACCCAAGGATCAAAATAACACCCAATATCCATCCAAGTACCGCCCAATTACTTGTCTTCCAACTTTGTATAAATTGGTCACATCCTGTGTAACCCGGCGTATCTACCAACACTGTGCTCTAAACAATATCATAGAGCCTCAACAGAAAGGATGCGCTAAGGGTTCCATGGGTTGCAAAGAACAGCTTATCATCGACTCAGTCATTTCTAACCAGGCATTCACTAAAAAAAGGAACCTTTTTACTGCTTTTATTGACTATAAAAAGGCCTTTGATTCAGTACCGCATGAATGGCTAATAGATATATTGAAAATATACAAAGTCGATGATAACATAGTGACCTTTTTAAGGCATAGAATGAGAGATTGGAAGACTAAAATTCACCTCCAAATACCTGGTGAAAACAATATCGAAACCGAAAATATCGCAATCAACCGGGGCCTGTTTCAAGGAGACTCGTTAAGTCCACTGTGGTTCTGTTTAGCTTTGAACCCCCTTTCCCAACTATTAAACTCCACTGACTCAGGTTTTAGCATTAAAAGCAATAACACTGTAGTAGCGAAGCTCAATCATCTGTTGTATATGGATGATTTGAAATTAATGGCTTCCACTCGAGAACACCTAGAAGAGATGCTAAAAATTGTAGAAACATTCTCTAATAATATTAGTATGCAGTTCGGTCTAGACAAGTGCCGTGTTTTGAATATAGTCAGAGGAAAGGTACAGCCCGGTGGATTCGATATGCAAAATGGCCAGAACATCGAGGCCATGGGCGAAAACGATATGTACAAATATCTTGGAGTAAAGCAGGCGCGGAAAATTGACCATAAGCAAATGAAAACTGAGATAACAACTGAGTTTATAAGAAGGGTAAAACAACTGCTTCGTTCACAGCTTAACAGTAAAAATTTGTTTAAGGCACTGAACACCTACGCTTGTTCCGCGCTTAGCTATTCATTTGGTATTGTTAAGTGGACAAAAACGGATATAGAAAATCTTCAGCGAAAAGTACGAACACACCTCACAAAGGCACAAAAACACCACCCTAAAAGTGCAGTAGAACGAACGAATTACCCCGGTATTTAGGAGGAAGAGGACTTATGGATATAGGTGAGCAATTAGATAAACAGATTGCTAATTTAAGAACTTATTTTCAGATGCAGGCTGAGACATCTACTCTACACCGCGCAATTTGCGCAGTAGATGACACAACACCGATCAAACTGAGGGAACCAGAAATGCGCATAAACCACCTTACTAAGGACGAAAAACTGCGCACCTGGATGGGTAAACCTCTGCACGGGCGACATCCCAATGAGGTTAGCCAAGACTATGTCGACAATGCAGCGTCGAACTATTGGTTGACATCAGGAAAGATGTTCCCTGAAACGGAGGGTTCATTACTGGCCATTCAGGATCAGGTTATACCAACCAGAAATTACCTGAAATATATCGTCAAAGACCCTCAGGTTCAAAACGACAAATGCCGATATGGATGTCAAGCCCAAGAAACCATCCAACATATTACAGGGGGCTGCCAGGCATTTGCTGCAACTGAATACAAGGAACGTCATGACGCAGTAGGAAAAATCCTTCATCAAGAGATAGCTATCAAGCTGGGACTTCTCCAAACAGACCATCTCCCGTATTATCAATACGTTCCTGAGAGTATGCTTGAGGATGGCAACTACAAGCTATACTGGGACCGCACTGTGCTCACAGACCAAACAGTGGCACATAATAGACCAGATCTCGTACTAGTTAATAAATTAACAAGACAAACAACACTAATTGATGTGGCGATACCTAACAACAATAATCTACGTAGTAAATTTACTGAAAAGATCGCCAAATACAGAGATCTAGAAATTCAAATACGAAGGCAATGGAGAATGCAAAGTACCCAGACGATACCGATTATTATTTCTACTACTGGAGTCATTCCGAAGACCCTCCTCGAAAGCATAAAAAAGCTGGGTCTGAATGAACATCTTTATAAGACCATGCAGAAAGCTGTACTACTCGCGACGGCCAGATGCGCACGAAAATTTCTGGGAGATACACCTGCATTCCAAGTCACCTAGGGCTCGATAACACGGAAAGAGTCCCACCAGAGCTCAATCGTTTTGATACCGTAGGTATCTGGGATGAGTCAATTTTCCCCTTAGAGGGAGTGTGAGCCGTATGGCTAAATCTGATAATAATAATATCTACCAACATTGTGCTCTATCTACCAACACTGTGCTCTGAACAGTATCATAGAGACTCAACAGAAAGGATGCGCTAAGGGTTCCATGGGTTGCAAAGAACAACTTATCATCGACTCAGTCATTTCTAATCAAGCATATTCCAAAAAGAGGAATCTATTTACTGCTTTTATTGATTACAAGAAGGCCTTTGATTCAGTGCCGCATGAATGGCTTATAGATATTTTGAGAATATATAAAGTCGATGATAATATAGTGACCTTTTTACAACATATAATGACAGAGTGGAAAATTAGAATTCACCTTCAAATACCTGGTGAAAGTAACATCGAAACTGAAAATATCGTAATCAGCCGGGGCCTGTTTCAAGGAGATTCGTTGAGTCCTCTGTGGTTCTGTCTAGCTATGAACCCACTATCTCAGCTATTGAAATCCTCAGATGCAGGTTTTAGCATCAAAAATAACAACAATGTGGTGGCGAAGCTTAATCATTTATTGTACATGGATGATTTGAAATTAATGGCTTCCACTCGAAACCAACTCGACGAGATGCTAAAAACTGTAGAAACTTTTTCTAATGATATTAATATGCACTTCGGACTAGATAAGTGTCGTATTTTAAATATAGTCAGAGCAAAAGTACAGCCCGGAGGATTCGATATGCAAAATGGCCAGAACATCGAGGCCATGGGTGAAAACGATATATATATATAAATATCTTGGAGTAAAGCAAGCGAGGAAAATTGACCATAAACAAATGAAAACAGAGATAACTACTGAGTTTATACGAAGGGTAAAACAGCAGCTTCGCTCACACCTTAACAGTAGAAATTTGTTTAAGGCACTAAACACCTACGCATGTTCCGCGCTTAGCTACTCATTTGGTATTATTAAGTGGACAAAAACAGATATAGAGGCTCTTCAGCGAAAAGTACGAACACACCTCACAAAGGCACAAAAACACCATCCTAAAAGTGCAGTAGAAAGAACAACATTACCACGGAATCTAGGAGGAAGAGGACTTATGGATATAGGTGAGCAATTAGATAAACAAATTGCTAATTTAAGAACTTATTTTCAGATGCAGGCTGAGACATCTATTCTACATCGCGCTATCTGCGCAGTAGATGACACAACACCGATCAAACTGAGGGAACCAGAAATGCGCATAAACCACCTTACTAAGGACGAAAAAGTGCGCGCCTGGATGGGTAAACCTCTGCACGGGCGACATCCCAATGAGGTCAGCCAAGATTATGTCGACAGTATAGCGTCGAACTACTGGTTGACATCAGGAAAGATGTTCCCTGAGACGGAGGGTTCATTACTGGCCATTCAGGATCAGGTTATACCAACCAGAAATTACCTGAAATATATCATCAAAGACCCTCAGATTCAAAACGACAGATGCCGATATGGATGTCAAGCCCAAGAAACCATCCAACATCTTACAGGGGGCTGCCAGGCATTTGCTGCAACTGAATACAAGGAACGGCATGACGCAGTGGGAAAAATCCTTCATCAAGAGATAGCTATCAAGCTGGGACTTCTCCAAACAGACCATCTCCCGTATTATCAATACGTCCCTGAGAGTATGCTTGAGGATGGCAACTACAAGCTATACTGGGACCGCACTGTGCTCACAGACCAAACAGTGGCACATAATAGACCAGATCTCGTACTAGTTAATAAATTAACAAGACAAACAACACTAATTGATGTGGCGATACCTAACAACAATAATCTACGTAGTAAATTTACTGAAAAGATCGCCAAGTACAGAGATCTAGAAATTCAAATACGAAGGCAATGGAGAATGCAAAGTACCCAGACGATACCGATTATTATGTCTACTAGTGGAGTCATTCCGAAGACCCTCCTCGAAAGCATAAAAAAGCTGGGTCTGAATGAACATCTTTATAAGACCATGCAGAAAGCTGTACTACTCGCGACGGCCAGATGCGTACGAAAATTTCTGGGAGATACACCTGCATTCCAAGTCACCTAGGGCTCGATAACAAGGAAAGAGTCCCACCAGAGCTCAATCCTTTTGATACCGTAGGTATCTGGGATGGGTCAATTTTCCCCTTAGAGGGAGTGTGAGCCATATGGCTAAATCTGGATAATAATAATAATAATAATAATAATAATAATAATAATAATAACTAATAGATATATTGAAAATATACAAAGTAGATGATAACATAGTGACCTTTTTAAGGCATATAATGAGAGATTGGAAGACTAAAATTCACCTCCAAATACCTGGTGAAAACAATATCGAAACCGAAAATATCGCAATCAACCGGGGCCTATTTCAAGGAGACTCGTTGAGTCCATTGTGGTTCTGTTTAGCTTTGAACCCCCTTTCCCAACTATTAAACTCCATTGACTCAGGTTTTAGCATTAAAAGCAATAATACTGTGGTAGCGAAGCTCAATCATCTGTTGTATATGGATGATTTGAAATTAATGGCTTCCACTCGAGAACACCTAGAAGAGATGCTAAAAACTGTAGAAACATTTTCTAATGACATTAGTATGCAGTTCGGTCTAGACAAGTGCCGTGTTTTGAATATAGTCAGAGGAAAGGTACAGCCCGGTGGATTCGATATGCAAAATGGCCAGAACATCGAGGCCATGGGCGACAACGATATGTACAAATATCTTGGAGTAAAGCAGGCGCGGAAAATTGACCATAAGCAAATGAAAACTGAGATAACTACTGAGTTTATAAGAAGGGTAAAACAGCTGCTTCGTTCACAGCTTAACAGTAAAAATTTGTTTAAGGCACTAAACACCTACGCTTGTTCCGCGCTTAGCTATTCATTTGGTATTGTTAAGTGGACAAAAACGGATATAGAAAATCTTCAGCGAAAAGTACGAACACACCTCACAAAGGCACAAAAACACCACCCTAAAAGTGCAGTAGAGCGAACGACATTACCCCGATATTTAGGAGTAAGAGGACTTATGGATATAGGTGAGCAATTAGATAAACAAATTGCTAATTTAAGAACTTATTTTCAGATGCAGGCTGTGACATCTACTCTACATCGCGCTATCTGCGCAGTAGATGACACAACACCGATCAAACTGAGGGAAGCAGAACTACGCATAAACCACCTTACTAAGGACGAAAAAGTGCGCGCCTGGATGGGTAAACCTTTGCACGGGCGACATCCCAATGAGGTCAGCCAAGATTATGTCGACAATATAGCGTCGAACTACTGGTTGACATCAGGAAAGATGTTCCCTGAAACGGAGGGTTCATTACTGGCCATTCAGGATCAGGTTATACCAACCAGAAACTACCTGAAATATATCATCAAAGACCCTCAGGTTCAAAACGACAGATGCCGATATGGATGTCAAGCCCAAGAAACCATCCAACATCTTACAGGGGGCTGCCAGGCATTTGCTGCAACTGAATACAAGGAACGGCATGACGCAGTGGGAAAAATCCTTCATCAAGAGATAGCTATCAAGCTGGGACTTCTCCAAACGGACCATCTCCCGTATTATCAATACGTCCCTGAGAGTATGCTTGAGGATGGCAACTACAAGCTATACTGGGACCGCACTGTGCTCACAGACCAAACAGTGGCACATAATAGACCAGATCTCGTACTAGTTAATAAATTAACAAGACAAACAACACTAATTGATGTGGCGATACCTAACAACAATAATCTACGTAGTAAATTCACTGAAAAGATCGCCAAGTACAGAGATCTAGAAATTCAAATACGAAGGCAATGGAGAATGCAAAGTACCCAGACGATACCTATTGTTATATCTACTACTGGAGTCATTCCGAAGAACCTCCTCGAAAGCATAAAAAGGCTGGGTCTAAATGAACATCTTTACAAGACCATGCAGAAAGCTGTACTACTCGCAACGGCCAGATGTGTACGAAAATTTTTGGGAGATACACCTGCATACCAAGTCACCTAGGGCTCGATAACACGGAAAGAGTCCCACCAGAGCTCAATCCTTTTGATACCGTAGGTATCTGGGATGAGTCAATTTTCCCCTTAGAGGGAGTGTGAGCCGTATGGCTAAATCTGGGATAATAATAATAATAATAATGAAGAAATAAGTATCGGAGCAACGAGTATCAGATCAATACCGGGTAATCATCAGAAATAATCTTATCCCAGAGACTAGACGCGATACCATCAAAAGCGAAGTCGAACGGGAGATTAACAATCAAGGGCTAATTTTAGATCAAGTCCCTAATGAAATCCCTGATGAGCAGATTCCTGAGCTTCCCATACCAGAAACAACTCAACCTGATAATACACCGCAGGAAAACAACGAGTTACGTGATAGCCTAGTAAACGAAATGGCTCGCGCCGTACAAGAGTTTAATGGAACAAACCCACTTAGCAGACCACCGCTACCAAGAATTAACTCTTGTAAGAAACTAGGTGCGCTGTTACAAATTGTGAACACTGAAGTCCTACCCAATTACGTCGTAGAAGCTCATTACACATTAGAATATTTGCATATGCTCATCTACTGTGCAGCAACAGCAATTGCTAATGTCATGGGCATTAAGATCAGAACACGGCGGGATACTAATAACGGAAGAACTGGTAACAGAATTGCACCCTGGGAAAAAAGACTGCAAGGGAAGATTGAATTACTGCGTAGGGATATTGGCCAAGTCACAGAATATTTACGAGGAGTACCAAAAAGAAAAGTCGTTAGGAGAGCTGAAGAAATAATGCGGAACACTGCAAGACACTCGAGATACGATCCAGACAATAACACAGCCCAACAGTGTCTGGATACATTAAAGCAAAAACTCTCCGTCTATTCAGGACGACTAAGGAGGTACAAAGTTAGTAACAACCGAAAAAGTGACAATGCACTTTTTGAAAATTCCGAGAAGGCGTTCTACCGAAAACTCAATTCCACGGTAGAAAGTGCCGACAAGTCTTACCCAAGCCAAGAAGAAATTCATGAGTTTTGGGGAAATCAACTTTCCACACCAGCTGCTTTTAACAACAATGCTGGATGGATAGAAGATACGACGCACAACTGTCACCGCTACGTTACTGCTAACTACGAATCATTCACGACTGAAGAGGTCTCAAATGTCATCAAAGAGCTTCATAACTGGAAATCCCCTGGACCAGACGGAGTTCAGAACTTCTGGCTTAAAAAGTTTTGGTGTATTCATGATTGTTTATCAACATTAATTAATCATGTTATTTCTAATCCGCAGGAAATACCATCATTTCTAACTCAGGGAACTACTTATTTAATACCAAAGGATCAAAATAACACCCAAGATCCATCCAAGTACCGCCCAATTACTTGTCTTCCAACTTTGTATAAATTGGTAACATCCTGTGTAACCCGGCGTATCTACCAACACTGTGCTCTAAACAATATCATAGAGCCTCAACAGAAAGGATGCGCTAAGGGTTCCATGGGTTGCAAAGAACAACTTATCATCGACTCAGTCATTTCTAACCAGGCATTCACTAAAAAAAGGAACCTTTTTACTGCCTTTATTGACTATAACAAGGCCTTTGATTCAGTACCGCATGAATGGCTTATAGATATATTGAAAATATACAAAGTCGGTGATAACATAGTGACCTTTTTAAGTCATATAATGAGAGAATGGAAGACTAAAATTCACCTCCAAATACCTGGTGAAAACAATATCGAAACCGAAAATATCGCAATCAGCCGGGGCCTGTTTCAAGGAGACTCGTTGAGTCCATTGTGGTTCTGCTTAGCTTTGAACCCTCTATCCCAGCTATTAAACTTCACTGACTCAGGTTTTAGCATTAGAAACAATAATACTGTGGTAGCGAAGCTCAATCATCTGTTGTATATGGATGATTTAAAATTAATGGCTTCCATTCGAGAACACCTAGAACAGATGCTAAAAACTGTAGAAACATTCTCTAATGATATTAGTATGCACTTCGGACTAGACAAGTGCCGTGTTTTGAATATAGTCAGAGGAAAGGTACAGCCCGGTGGATTCGATATGCAAATTGGTCAGAACATCGAGGCCATGGGCGAAAATGATATGTACAAATATCTTGGGGTAAAGCAGGCGCGGAAAATTGACCATAAGCAAATGAAAACTGAGATAACTACTGAGTTTATACGAAGGGTAAAACAGCTGCTTCGTTCACAGCTTAACAGTAAAAATTTGTTTAAGGCACTAAACACCTACGCTTGTTCCGCGCTTAGCTATTCATTTGGTATTGTTAAGTGGACAAAAACGGATATAGAAAATCTTCAGCGAAAAGTACGAACACACCTCACAAAGGCACAAAAACACCATCCTAAAAGTGCAGTAGAACGAACGACATTACCCCGGTATTTAGGAGGAAGAGGACTTATGGATATAGGTGAGCAATTAGATAAACAGATTGCTAATTTAAGAACTTATTTTCAGATGCAGGCTGAGACATCTACTCTACACCGCGCTATTTGCGCAGTAGATGACACAACACCGATCAAATTGAGGGAACCAGAAATGCGCATAAACCACCTTACTAAGGACGAAAAACTGCGCACCTGGATGGGCAAACCTCTGCACGGGCGACATCCCAATGAGGTCAGCCAAGACTATGTCGACAATACAGCGTCGAACTATTGGTTGACATCAGGAAAGATGTTCCCTGAAACAGAAGGTTCATTACTAGCCATTCAGGATCAGGTTATACCAACTAAAAATTACCTGAAACATATCGTCAAAGACCCTCAGATCCAGAACGACAAATGCCGATATGGATGCCGAACCCAAGAAACCATCCAACATCTTACAGGGGGCTGCCAGGCATTTGCTGCAACTGAATACAAGGAACGGCATGACGCAGTGGGAAAAATCCTTCATCAAGAGATAGCTATCAAGCTGGGACTTCTCCAAACGGACCATCTCCCATATTATCAATACGTCCCTGAGAGTATGCATGAGGATGGCAACTACAAGCTATACTGGGACCGTACTGTGCTCACAGACCAAACAGTGGCACATAATAGACCAGATCTCGTACTAGTTAATAAATTAACAAGACAAACAACACTAATTGATGTGGCGATACCTAACAACAATAATCTACGTAGTAAATTCACTGAAAAGATCGCCAAGTACAGAGATCTAGAAATTCAAATACGAAGGCAATGGAGAATGCAAAGTACCCAGACGATACCTATTGTTATATCTACTACTGGAGTCATTCCGAAGAACCTCCTCGAAAGCATAAAAAGGCTGGGTCTAAATGAATATCTTTACAAGACCATGCAGAAAGCTGTACTACTCGCAACGGCCAGATGTGTACGAAAATTTTTGGGAGATACACCTGCATACCAAGTCACCTAGGGCTCGATAACACGGAAAGAGTCCCACCAGAGCTCAATCCTTTTGATACCGTAGGTATCTGGGATGAGTCAATTTTCCCCTTAGAGGGAGTGTGAGCCGTATGGCTAAATCTGGGATAATAATAATAATAATAATGAAGAAATAAGTATCGGAGCAACGAGTATCAGATCAATACCGGGTAATCATCAGAAATAATCTTATCCCAGAGACTAGACGCGATACCATCAAAAGCGAAGTCGAACGGGAGATTAACAATCAAGGGCTAATTTTAGATCAAGTCCCTAATGAAATCCCTGATGAGCAGATTCCTGAGCTTCCCATACCAGAAACAACTCAACCTGATAATACACCGCAGGAAAACAACGAGTTACGTGATAGCCTAGTAAACGAAATGGCTCGCGCCGTACAAGAGTTTAATGGAACAAACCCACTTAGCAGACCACCGCTACCAAGAATTAACTCTTGTAAGAAACTAGGTGCGCTGTTACAAATTGTGAACACTGAAGTCCTACCCAATTACGTCGTAGAAGCTCATTACACATTAGAATATTTGCATATGCTCATCTACTGTGCAGCAACAGCAATTGCTAATGTCATGGGCATTAAGATCAGAACACGGCGGGATACTAATAACGGAAGAACTGGTAACAGAATTGCACCCTGGGAAAAAAGACTGCAAGGGAAGATTGAATTACTGCGTAGGGATATTGGCCAAGTCACAGAATATTTACGAGGAGTACCAAAAAGAAAAGTCGTTAGGAGAGCTGAAGAAATAATGCGGAACACTGCAAGACACTCGAGATACGATCCAGACAATAACACAGCCCAACAGTGTCTGGATACATTAAAGCAAAAACTCTCCGTCTATTCAGGACGACTAAGGAGGTACAAAGTTAGTAACAACCGAAAAAGTGACAATGCACTTTTTGAAAATTCCGAGAAGGCGTTCTACCGAAAACTCAATTCCACGGTAGAAAGTGCCGACAAGTCTTACCCAAGCCAAGAAGAAATTCATGAGTTTTGGGGAAATCAACTTTCCACACCAGCTGCTTTTAACAACAATGCTGGATGGATAGAAGATACGACGCACAACTGTCACCGCTACGTTACTGCTAACTACGAATCATTCACGACTGAAGAGGTCTCAAATGTCATCAAAGAGCTTCATAACTGGAAATCCCCTGGACCAGACGGAGTTCAGAACTTCTGGCTTAAAAAGTTTTGGTGTATTCATGATTGTTTATCAACATTAATTAATCATGTTATTTCTAATCCGCAGGAAATACCATCATTTCTAACTCAGGGAACTACTTATTTAATACCAAAGGATCAAAATAACACCCAAGATCCATCCAAGTACCGCCCAATTACTTGTCTTCCAACTTTGTATAAATTGGTAACATCCTGTGTAACCCGGCGTATCTACCAACACTGTGCTCTAAACAATATCATAGAGCCTCAACAGAAAGGATGCGCTAAGGGTTCCATGGGTTGCAAAGAACAACTTATCATCGACTCAGTCATTTCTAACCAGGCATTCACTAAAAAAAGGAACCTTTTTACTGCCTTTATTGACTATAACAAGGCCTTTGATTCAGTACCGCATGAATGGCTTATAGATATATTGAAAATATACAAAGTCGGTGATAACATAGTGACCTTTTTAAGTCATATAATGAGAGAATGGAAGACTAAAATTCACCTCCAAATACCTGGTGAAAACAATATCGAAACCGAAAATATCGCAATCAGCCGGGGCCTGTTTCAAGGAGACTCGTTGAGTCCATTGTGGTTCTGCTTAGCTTTGAACCCTCTATCCCAGCTATTAAACTTCACTGACTCAGGTTTTAGCATTAGAAACAATAATACTGTGGTAGCGAAGCTCAATCATCTGTTGTATATGGATGATTTAAAATTAATGGCTTCCATTCGAGAACACCTAGAACAGATGCTAAAAACTGTAGAAACATTCTCTAATGATATTAGTATGCACTTCGGACTAGACAAGTGCCGTGTTTTGAATATAGTCAGAGGAAAGGTACAGCCCGGTGGATTCGATATGCAAATTGGTCAGAACATCGAGGCCATGGGCGAAAATGATATGTACAAATATCTTGGGGTAAAGCAGGCGCGGAAAATTGACCATAAGCAAATGAAAACTGAGATAACTACTGAGTTTATACGAAGGGTAAAACAGCTGCTTCGTTCACAGCTTAACAGTAAAAATTTGTTTAAGGCACTAAACACCTACGCTTGTTCCGCGCTTAGCTATTCATTTGGTATTGTTAAGTGGACAAAAACGGATATAGAAAATCTTCAGCGAAAAGTACGAACACACCTCACAAAGGCACAAAAACACCATCCTAAAAGTGCAGTAGAACGAACGACATTACCCCGGTATTTAGGAGGAAGAGGACTTATGGATATAGGTGAGCAATTAGATAAACAGATTGCTAATTTAAGAACTTATTTTCAGATGCAGGCTGAGACATCTACTCTACACCGCGCTATTTGCGCAGTAGATGACACAACACCGATCAAATTGAGGGAACCAGAAATGCGCATAAACCACCTTACTAAGGACGAAAAACTGCGCACCTGGATGGGCAAACCTCTGCACGGGCGACATCCCAATGAGGTCAGCCAAGACTATGTCGACAATACAGCGTCGAACTATTGGTTGACATCAGGAAAGATGTTCCCTGAAACAGAAGGTTCATTACTAGCCATTCAGGATCAGGTTATACCAACTAAAAATTACCTGAAACATATCGTCAAAGACCCTCAGATCCAGAACGACAAATGCCGATATGGATGCCGAACCCAAGAAACCATCCAACATCTTACAGGGGGCTGCCAGGCATTTGCTGCAACTGAATACAAGGAACGGCATGACGCAGTGGGAAAAATCCTTCATCAAGAGATAGCTATCAAGCTGGGACTTCTCCAAACGGACCATCTCCCATATTATCAATACGTCCCTGAGAGTATGCATGAGGATGGCAACTACAAGCTATACTGGGACCGTACTGTGCTCACAGACCAAACAGTGGCACATAATAGACCAGATCTCGTACTAGTTAATAAATTAACAAGACAAACAACACTGATTGATGTGGCGATACCTAACAACAATAATCTACGCAGTAAATTTACTGAAAAGATCGCCAAGTACAGAGATCTGGAAATTCAAATAAGAAGACAATGGAGAATGCAAAGTACCCAGACGATACCTATTATTATGTCTACTACTGGAGTCATTCCGAAGAACCACCTCGAAAACATAAAAAAGCTGGGTCTAAATGAACACCTTTATAAGACCATGCAGAAAGCTGTACTACTCGCGACGGCCAGATGTGTACGAAAATTTCTGGGAGATACTCCAGCATACCAAGTCACCTAGGGCTCGATAACACGGAAAGAGTCCACCAGAGCTCAATCCTTTTGATACCGTAGGTATCTGGGATGAGTCAATTGTCCCCTTAGAGGGAGTGTGAGCCGTATGGCTAAATCTGGATGAAGAAATAATGCGGAGCACTGCAAGACACTCGAGATACGATCCGGAAAATAACACAGCCCAACAGTGTCTGGATACATTAAAACAAAAACTCTCCGTCTATTCAGGTCGATTAAGAAGGTATAAAGTTAGTAACAACCGAAAATGTGACAATGCACTTTTTGAGAACTCTGAGAAGGCGTTCTACCGAAAACTCAATTCCACCGTAGAAAGTGTCGACAAGTCTTACCCAAGCCAAGAAGAGATTCATGAGTTTTGGGGAAATCAACTCTCCACACCAGCTGCTCTTAACAACAATGCTGGCTGGATAGAAGATACGACGGACACATACAGTACGAACACACCTCACAAAGACACAAAAGCACAACCCTAAAAGTGCAGTAGAACGAACGACATTATCCCGGTATGTAGGAGGAAGAGGACTTATGGATATAGGTGAGCAATTAGATAAACAAATTGCTAATTTAAGAACTTATTTTCAGATGCAGGCTGAGACATCTACTCTACATCGTGCTATCTGCGCAGTAGATGACACAACACCGATCAAACTGAGGGAAGCAGAACTGCGCATAAACCACCTTACTAAGGACGAAAAAGTGCGCGCCTGGATGGGTAAACCTCTGCACGGGCGACATCCCAATGAGGTCAGCCAAGATTATGTCGACAATATAGCGTCGAACTACTGGTTGACATCAGGAAAGATGTTCCCTGAAACGGAGGGTTCATTACTGGCCATTCAGGATCAGGTTATACCAACCAGAAACTACCTGAAATATATCACCAAAGACCCTCAAGTTCAAAACGACAGATGCCGATATGGATGTCAAGCCCAAGAAACCATCCAACATCTTACAGGGGGCTGCCAGGCATTTGCTGCAACTGAATACAAGGAACGGCATGACGCAGTGGGAAAAATCCTTCATCAAGAGATAGCTATCAAGCTGGGACTTCTCCAAACGGACCATCTCCCGTATTATCAATACGTCCCTGAGAGTATGCTTGAGGATGGCAACTACAAGCTGTACTGGGACCGCACTGTGCTCACAGATCAAACAGTGGCACATAATAGACCAGATCTCGTACTAGTTAATAAATTAACAAGACAAACAACACTGATTGATGTGGCGATACCTAACAACAATAATCTACGTAGTAAATTCACTGAAAAGATCGCCAAGTACAGAGATCTAGAAATTCAAATACGAAGGCAATGGAGAATGCAAAGTACCCAGACGATACCTATTGTTATATCTACTACTGGAGTCATTCCGAAGAACCTCCTCGAAAGCATAAAAAGGCTGGGTCTAAATGAACATCTTTACAAGACCATGCAGAAAGCTGTACTACTCGCAACGGCCAGATGTGTACGAAAATTTTTGGGAGATACACCTGCATACCAAGTCACCTAGGGCTCGATAACACGGAAAGAGTCCCACCAGAGCTCAATCCTTTTGATACCGTAGGTATCTGGGATGAGTCAATTTTCCCCTTAGAGGGAGTGTGAGCCGTATGGCTAAATCTGGATAATAATAATAATAAGACAACAAGAAATTACCTGAAATATATTATCAAAGACCCTCAGGTTCAAAACGACAGATGCCGATATGGATGTCAAGCCCAAGAAACCATCCAACATCTTACAGGGGGCTGCCAGGCATTTGCTGCAACTGAATACAAGGAACGGCATGATGCAGTGGGAAAAATTTTTCATCAAGAGATAGCTATCAAGCTGGGACTTCTCCAAACAGACCATCTCCCGTATTATCAATACGTCCCTGAGAGTATGCTTGAGGATGGCAACTACAAGCTATACTGGGACCGCACTGTGCTCACAGACCAAACAGTGGCACATAATAGACCAGATCTCGTACTAGTTAATAAATTAACAAGACAAACAACACTAATTGATGTGGCGATACCTAACAACAATAATCTACGTAGTAAATTTACTGAAAAGATCGCCAAGTACAGAGATCTAGAGATTCAAATACGAAGGCAATGGAGAATGGAAAGTACCCAGACGATACCGATTATTATGTCTACTACTGGAGTCATTCCGAAGACCCTCCTCGAAAGCGTAAAAAAGCTGGGTCTGAATGAACATCTTTATAAGACCATGCAGAAAGCTGTACTACTCGCGACGGCCAGATGCGTACGAAAATTTCTGGGAGATACACCTGCATTCCAAGTCACCTAGGGCTCGATAACACGGAAAGAGTCCCACCAGATCTCAATCCTTTTGATACCGTAGGTATCTGGGATGAGTCAATTTTCCCCTTAGAGGGAGTGTGAGCCGTATGGCTAAATCTGGGATAATAATAATGACTTTATTGCTTTTTTTTTCAAAAAAAAACAATACAAACTAGACAAACAATATTTTTTTATGCATCTGTATATACCATACAACAATCTTTGAACATTTGTGAACTGTCGGAGATAAACACTAATTTTCTTAAAGATAGAGGCAAATTGCTATAGTCCCTTAAAAAGTATACCTAAACGTGTTCCATAGTATTAAAGTCAATACTATAATTTGGGTTTATATCATATTTATAAAGTTGTTTATTATATATTGTCATTTTTGAATATAAATCTACTATATTTAGAGTTTTCTTTTTTATCCAATATTTTTCTGTCATGTCTGCTAAAAACATTTGTTGTATTTTGGAAATTAAATTTGCTTTTTTTTTCATAAAATCTAATTAAAAGGCTGATGCCAAGTTTTTTTCGTCTTATATCCATCGGCACTTCACAGCATTCAACTTGTAGATTATTTATCGGTGTACTTCTTAGGGCTCCTATACACAATCTAAGGGATTTATTAATGATTTTGTCTATTTTTATTAAATGACACTGTGATGCGTCACGGTATAATATTGATCCGTAGTCGAATATAGCTCTTATATTATTTTTAAATAACAACAAAGAAATATTTGGATCTGCTCCCCAACGTAAATGTGATACGAATCGAAGAAGGTTTATTCCTCTTTCTGTTTTTTTTTAACTATATGGTCTATATGTTCTTTCCAGAGAAGCTGTCTATCCAGAGTAATACCCAAATATTTAACATAACTTTGTACTGGAAAGGAGATATTGTTTAATATTTAGTCCATGTAATTCACTCCATATTTTAATATGTTTATCTTCTTCTTCAATGGATCTGACTGCATTTTCTATTTTAAAGTTTTCTTGATAAACAACTATATCATCTGCAAATTGTAAAATTTTTGTTGAGTTTAAATTTATTTCTATATCAGAAGTGTAAATTAAATATAAAAAAGGGCTTAATATTCCTCCTTGAGGTAAACCACCCATCCCTAGTCTTGGACCAAATGTGTTATTATTTACCGATATATAAATTTTTCTACAGGCATACAATTTTATTATTTTTTGACAGAAACATTCTGGCAGACCTATTTGTATCATTTTGTTATATAGTATATTTAAATTAATGTTGTCGTATGCTGCTTCAACATCTAATAAAAGAGCTATTACTGAAGAATTTTTCGTAAACGCTAAATTTATATCTGTTACCAAATGGCTCACTGCTTCCACAGTAGAATGATTTTTTCGAAATCCAAATTGTGTTTGTGATAATTTATTGTTTTTTTCTAGCCAACTTTCGAGCCTAAGTTTTATCATTCTTTCCACTGTTTTTGTTATGCAGGAGCTCAATGAAATACCTCTATAAGATTCTGTTGAATCAGGATTCCGATTTGTTTTGAGAATAGGAATCACCCGGTACTCTCTCCAGTTTTCTGGAATATCTTCTGATAGCCATATTTGATTAAAAAAATTTAATAGTGTTTCTTTTCCTTTTTGATGTAAATTGGCCAACATAATATAATGTACATTATCTATAGATGGAGAAGTATTTTTCTTATTCTTAAGGCTTATCGGTGAATCACAGAAACTAAATGGAACTGAAAGTGGATGGTTAGAGTTTTTCCATTCCATTACATTAATTTTTGAAAATATATTATCTGGATATAATTTTCTTAAAAACTCCTCAACCCATTCTCCTTAAGTCACTGGATTTACTTGTTTAAAAATGTTTTGTAATCGTTTGGCTTGATTCCACATATCTTTAATTGGTGTATTTTTGTTTAAAGTTTTACAAAAATTTCTCCATGCATTACGCTTACTCTCTAATACAACTTTTTTGGTTTTTGCTACACATTTATTATAATTTATATAATTTTGTATATTAAGACTGTAGTTTAAACTTGCGTAAAGCTAGTTTTTGTTCTTCTATTACCTTTTTACAATTGTCATTCCACCAAGTTTTTCTAAATCGTGGATTAGTCCCTGTTCTCTTCTCTGGTATATATATCTTACAATATTCGTTTAATTTATTTAAAAATTGTTGGTAACTTAAATTATTATCAATTTCCATGAAATTATCAGTGATAGAAGAGAAAAGAGACCAATCCGCTTTATTTATGTTCCATTGGAATTTTGTATTTACACATTCCGCTTTATTAACATTAATATTTGACTTGATAACAATAGCAAAATGATTTGATCCTAATGTCTCGTCCACAACATCCCAATCGAAAAAATGACTAATATTTGCTGAGCATATTGTAAGATCTATTGCAGATTTATTATTATATTAGCTCAATAGCTTCTAACAGATTTTTTCCTATAGTGTCCAGAGTACTACAACCCCAAACATAATTGTGGCTATTAAAATCACCACCAATTATAAAAGGCTTCTCTAGACTATTAAAAAACTTTCTCCATTCATTTACTGCGATTTTAAGATTTGGTTTTACGTATATTGAATAAATGTTTATCTTTTTGCCGGATTGAATTTTAATTGATATGCTATTTCACATTATGGCATTGATATGGTGAAAAGTAGGACTGTTGGAAAATTTTATTAATTTTTTCAAAAGGATGGCTACTCCACCATATCCATCATCTCTATCATTCCTAAAGACATTATAACCAGTAAAGTTAATAAAACTACTTTTTTTTAACCAAGTTTCTGATATTAATCCTATATCTATTTTATTATCATACAAGAATTTTTCTAAATAACCCTTATTTGTTTTAATTGATCTCGCATTCCATTGAAGAAATGAAACGTTAACGTTAGCCATCACGAGGTAATAATAATTGTGTTTGTGAAATATTGTTTTTTAATAATTCCAACGTTTTTTGATCTAAATTATGATTAATTTGATTTAATGTTGCTGAAATAAAGTTTACTATTCTTTCTCCTATATTATTTTGGTTATCGTTTTGTGTTTGTGTTGTGTTAGAATAAATGGGATTATTCAAATTATAACAAGGCTGACTTTGTACTCTTGGTGTTTGCAAAATTTTTCTGCGTGCTTCCATTGTTTCTTTATCTACACTACTAGGATCAATACTACTTGATCGTTTTCGTTTAGATATTGTATATTTATTTGAAGTATTTTCTTGGTCTTTACTTACTGTTGAATAATATTTTTTTATATTTATTATTAGCTTCATAATATGTTATATTTTCGTTATTCATAATTTTTTTAATATATTCCTGTTTTTGTCTTTCTGTACAATCTGCTCCCTTGTCAGTAGCGCTGTGTTTTCCCTTGCACAATACACAAAGTAAATTATTCGGATTGAAACAATTAGATTTGTTGTGTTCTTTGTCACATCTTTCACACCTATCTTTTCCTCTACATTGGGCACTTACATGCCCAAATCTTAAACACTTTAAAAATTGGATTATTCTGGGTGTATAATTTTCCACCTCGTATATAATTTTTTCTATTATTACATTTTTTGACTGACCTTTAAAAGTGACAATTACAGTTCCTGTTTTTACATAAATAGTATTACCATTATCTTGAATCACTTTCCGCATAATTCTTTTTACATGTAGTACTTCGAACTTAATTCCAAATCTAGGTTTAATTAATGATCATAAATCATTATCTTCTATCTCTTTATCTACCAATTTTACAACACCCTTCTTTTGAGTAAAAAACGTTGGAATAGATGCCTCATACTCTTTGCTTTTTAGAATTTCAGAATCAATTAATTTATAAGCACTAGCAAAATTATTTAACTTAAAATCAAACGAGCCGTGCCGATCCTGTGTAATCGACCAATGTTACCGTTTTTATTTTCTATATGTACTATATAAGGTGTATTATCTCCAAATTGATATCTGTTTTAATCTTAAATTTATTACTTTATTTAAATTTTGCTTACCTGACTTATCTGTTTGATTTAGATTTGTCAAAGTTTCATCGTTATTGGAACTAAATTTGTTACTTACCTCAATAGTGCTACTTGTTTGGTTTTGTTTGTTTGTTACCTTATTATTTACCCTATTGTTATTTTTTTTAATTCCTCATATTTCATCATCCCATCTCCTTCCATTTATACATAAAATTTACCTCTATCTGGAGGTTCGGGTGGTATACCTTCCATATTATTTGTTTTCTGAAATTTAACTTATAGGCGCGAAATTTCACACTTTGTTAGAGATCGCTGGTTTAGTACTTCTTTATACTACTCATAATACTCAAAAAGTTAAGAAAAAACCTTAAAAATTAATAATTTTTAGGAGAACTTCTAAATAAACTGCCTTTCAATTTGACGTTGATTTGACGTTTTGTGATTAACTATAAATGCATACAACTCATGTTTGTGTTGTGTCAAGCCATTAGCATTCCATATGGCAAATTTTAGTGTGTTAGCCATTAGTTCATTTTTGAGACAAGTGTTGTTAATAAGTTAAGCATGGTGCTCATTTGTTCCATAATCGCTTTCATCATATTCTTTAACTCCTGCATGTCATTTGTTTGAGTGACCATTGTAATATCTTGTTGGTTGGTATTTACCATTTGAGCATATGTAGGTCTTTGTGTTGTACTTATATTTGTTGTAGCCACTGGTAGCTTTTGGTTTTGTAGTTGATTCGGTGACTCTTTCTTTCTTAAGGTTGGAAATCTTGCTTCTTGCAGTTGTTTATGTACACTGCATCCTCTGTAATTCGCTGGGTGGTTATTACAAAGTACACACTTTACTAGATCAGATCGAATTTTCTTAGGGCAGTCAGCTGTTTTGTGATTTAGAGCACATTTTACACACATGTATTGATGATAGCAGAAATTTTTTGTGTGCCGTATCTTTGACATCTGGTACATTGTACTAATTCTCTTTTTAGCCTTGGTGCTTCGATATCAATTTTTGCGTTGAGTAAATATTCCGTCTTATAAATTTCTTTATTATTTTCTTGCATTTTTAAGTCCACAAAAAATAGTGGTAGGGGTTTTTTTGTAATTCTTTGTAGTTAGTATATTCGTTATTTGTAGAACTGTATGTCCTTGGCTCTCTATTTCTTTTTTGATTTCTTGTATATTCACTGTAGGATGACGATGGCGAATCACTGCTCTAAAGGGTTTATCTTGCTTCTTACGATATGTATGATATTCGGTTTTTTTCTCATCAAGTGCTTTTATTATACTGTCGTATATTTCAATTGTTTGGGCCTGTACCTTGACTTGTTCTTCATTCAACACTCTGATTAAATGTTTATCTTTGGCTATAGTATTTAGTAGTTCGTTTAATGGTTGGATGTTTTTAACAACGACAATAAATATTGGTGGGGGCTTCTCTTCCTGTTTTTTCCTCTTCAGTATCTGCTTCTTGTGTCTCTTCATTAATTAATGCATTAAATTTATTTGCTGTTGGTGTGTTGAGCCAGTAGTTATCTATTTTGGTTTGTTTAAGTTTGGAATGTTGTTCCGGACTGGTTATACCACGTTTTTTATTTGGGACTATTTGCCATTCTTCATCATTTGTTTTGGATGTGGTTGGGGGTTGATATTGTGGTAATGTACTTTGGACTGAATATTGGTATTGAGGTTGATATAACTGCATTGGCTGGCTTGGAGCAAAATTTTGCTGGATTTGTGATGCAGGATGTGGTCCCATTTGCATTTGTTGTGGAAAATATCCTAGTTGTTGAACTGTTAAGTTTTGGTCGCTGAGGTTCATTTGGCTAAATGTTGGACATTGAGAGTATGGAAATGGATACTGATTATATCCGCTCGACATTTTGATTTAAATATTAATATTAGTATAAGGTGTTACCTTTGATTTGTGGATTCCAAAAATAAAATTCACAACACATTTTTGACACAATCGCCAGCACTAATATTAATATACTTTATTTTTATTATTATTTTTTTTTTATTATGGCGACTAAATGGTCGGGAGGGCCTCGGAGCGGGTAGAGGATGTCCAGGCCTCTACCCCACTAAAACTCTGAGAAATGCCCACAGTGTAGCAAACACTAACCGATAAACCCTACCCCCACGTCCAAGAAGGCATGAGCCGCGTGGTCGCTGGGCAATGCACGGCATGCAATGGATGTATGTCGTGTAGCTGACGGGGGAGGGTGAAAGGCGAGTCTCCGGCGCCTAAAAACAGGAGCAGCTGGACTAAGGGAGAAAACCCTGACAGAAAATCCCGTTCCTACAGGATGGAGGTTGAGGCGTTAGACTAGCTCTCTAACACTCTTAAAAAGTTTTATTGCTAAAAAACCTAACGAGAAGCCTCGGAATCGATCTGATGTTAATGGTAATCGACACACGCAACGACAAAGGACATTGAGAATTGGAACCTGGAATGTCCAGGGAATATCCACAAAATACAAGGAAGTGGTGACTGAAGCGAAACGATATAAGATGGACTGCATTTGCCTAACGGAAACTAAAAAGAAGGGACAAGGAAATCAAAATCTTGAAGACTAGTTACATATTTGGTCAGGGGTTCCCAAGTCAGAAAGAGCAAGCGCTGGAGTAGCTATTCTAATTAGGAAGACCTTGTTTCGGCACATTATTGACATACAACATGTAAATGAACGAATTTTACGAATCGTGCTACAGAAATTTGGAAGGCAAATTGTAATCTTCTCAATATACGATCCTACCGATGACGCTTCAATACAAGTAAAAAACGATTTCTTCCAGGAATTATGCGACCAATTGGATACTGTAAGAAATGAACAGTCTTTATACCTAGCGGGAGACTTTAACGGGAGAGTAGGTATACGAGATAACGACGATGTTGTGGGACAATATGGAGACCCAGCATTCAATGATAATGGTGAACGAATAATAAATGTATGTAAGCAGTACAATTTAAAGATTAGCAATACATTCTTCCCACATAAGCGTATACATCAATATACGTGGACACGGCCATCACTTAATCAGAAGTCTATAATTGACTTTGTTATTACGGGACAAGTATCGAAGGAAGTGGTCAAAGACACAGTGGTAAGAAGAGGGGCTAATTGCGGGTCTGATCATCTCTTAGTACGGTCAGAAATAGTTTTTCCCTTCTTTAGGCAACTACACCCCTGCAATGCTCAAGGAAAAAGTAATGATATAAATATCCCACAATACAATATACACCTCACTAGAGACGAGACTACTAAAAAGCTATATGAAAATAGACTTCAACAGCAGCTGGAGAATCGTGAAGTGGTGGACGACGTGGAAGAAGAATATAATAATTTGTTAACAGCATTACATCAAGCCGCCAATGAAGCCTTTGGACAAAAAAGTAAAACGAAATACAATCCGCTATGGATGTGTCCTGAAATAGAAGATAAAATAAAAGAAAAGAACAAGCTTTATAATACTTGGCTATCAAATAGTACACAAGAAAATCGAATAAAATACAAAACCATCCAAAGGCAAGTTCGAAATGAAATAAAGAAATGCAAGAATGAAATGTGGTCTAGTGTGCTGAAGTAGAAAGCAAATTAGGTGGTACCCAATCGACAGAAGCCTGGAGACTATTACGAACGATGAAAACTAATAAAACAGATAGACGCCCATCCACAATCCGAACTCAAGACTGGAAAGAATACTATCAGGCCTTATTTAGTGAAGATCGACAAGAATTTATAAAGCAGGCGACACAGGTTGTACGTAGAGAAGAAGATAGCCTTATAATAACTGAGGCAAAACTAGTTAAAGCACTTAATTCGATGAAAAACGGCAGGGCTCCAGGCCCAGGAGGAATCATGACAGAGATGATTAAATATGGAGGGAAAATGCTTATAGAACGCTTAACTAAGTTAATGAATAGATGTGTTGCAACTAATTATTTTCCTCGAGAATGGAAAATATCCTACATTTCGAGCATCTACAAAAAAGGGGAACATAGTAATCCGTCTAATTACAGAGGCCTTAGTGTTAACAGTACTATTAGTAGACTATTTAGCAGAATAATAAAGAACATATTAGACGTAGAGACAAGAGGGAGAATAAGTGAAGATCAAAGTGGTTTTACTGCGGGACGCTCATGTGTGGACAACCTTTTCGTCATCCAACAACTTATAGAAGAAAAGGACGAGCGTAAATGAAGAAACCCACATTGCCTTCATAGACTTGGAAAAGGCATATGACTCCGTCCCTAGAAACAAGTTGTGGCATGCCCTTGTTGAAATGAAAGTTAGTCCGGCTATTATACATATTATCAAATCATTGTACAGCGATAATGTGGGATATGTCAAGATTGGCACACAACTATCTGAAGGAATAAAAATAGAAAAAGGACTGAAGCAAGGGTGTAGCTTATCACCGTTGCTATTTAACATATACTTGGAAGTCGCTTTAAAAGAATGGAAAAGAAGTTGTGGACTAATGGGAATCATGATCGGAGATGACTGCCTGTTTAACATCCACTTTGCTGACGATCAAGCAGTTCTGGCACAAGATTCGTATGACATGGAATTCATGTTAACCCGCCTGTATTCAACCTAGAAAAAATGGGGATTAAATATAAATATAGAAAAAACAGAATATCTAGTCGTGAATTCTGACGCCCACTTTGAAATCCTAATAACAGAGAACACATCAATTAAACAGGTTGAAGAATTCAAATATCTGGGAACTGTAATAAACAGAGAAGGCCTAGGCAACAAAGAAATTCAAAGGCGAGTTGAACAAAGTAGGAAGGTAGTAGGTTGCTTGAATTCCGTGTGGTGGGATAAAAATATATCCAGAACTACAAAATTAAGAATAGGGAAGACATTTGTGGAATCGGTACTCATGTATGGAAGCGAAGTCTGGACATTAACAGCAGAGTCCAGAAGAAGGATCAATGCTGTGGAAATGGACTACATACGTAGAAGTGCTGGAATCTCCCGATTGGACAGAATACGTAACGAAGAAATAAGAAGAAGAATGCAGGCACACGATACAGCGGTAGACAGGCTCGAGAGAAGAAGCCTAAAATGGTTCGGTCACTTACTTAGAATGGACGACCAACGATGGCCAAAGAAACTCCTGAAATGGAAACCCCCAGGTAGGAAGAAAAGGGGAAGACCAAGACTATCCTGGAATGACACGATAAGGAAGGCCATGGAACACCGAGATTTGGAAGAGGAAGATGCCCAGGATAGAAATAGATGGCGGTTAGGTGTGGGGATGCGGCGTCAGCCGATATGACACCCTATATATATATATATATATATATATATATATATATATATATATATATATATATATATATATATATATATATATATATATATATATATATATATATATATATATATATATATATTATATATATATATATATATATATGTATATATATATATATATATATATATATATATATATATATATATATATATATATATATATATTATTATTTAATTTGTTTTGAAATAATTAATTTGGTTGATTTAAATATATAAAATCTGTTTTGTATCACTACACCAGATTTATTTTTAATATTTCAAGTCCACTAAGGTATAATTAGCTTTAAATGGTAAATTTATAACAGTAATTGTTTTATCTACAACCGTCCTCGATCAAGTTTGGACGACTACTTTCCAAAAAAATGATATTGTTTTTTTAAATAACCGTTAATTTTTATGGTATCAAGTACATCCAACTATTTGAAAGGTAATTTAGAGCTTTTTCAAGAGCTATAAAACTGTATTATATTTAATCTTTCAAATACTTTATTTTTTTAGCATATTAGGTTAAAGGGCTCCAGTTACATTGTACAAGTAAAATTTAGGCTTAAACGTTTCTATCTTGGTTATTTTGATTCATACAAAAATCAAAAGACAAGTAAAATCTTTGCTAATAAAACAAACTCAAATTTCGTTATCTATCATTTTTTACGTGTATCGGGTATTGTTGGAGTTATTATCAAAAACAAATAATTTACGAAAATTGGAAAAAAAAATTTTTAATCATTATTTTTTAAAAATATGCATTCTAAATCGGTCAAAATGTTTAATATTACTTATGCTAAAGTAAATAAAGTCTTATAGGGATTACTAAAAATTTTATGTAATTTCTGTGGAAATGGCGTTCGTTTTATTTTTGACTTTTTACTAAAAAATTCGAAAGGGTCCTATTATTTTCATGTTCACTTGCTTAATTTTGATGATATCAACTTCTTTCGGTGCTCATTTAATAGGTATTTCTGAGCACTTTGGCAAATGTATAATATTAAGTATATTTTATAAAATGCATCGTTTGCCTGTTAATTAGGATTGAATAATTAGATTTGAGTACTCGCCGAGAAAAAAAAAACAATACATTTAATTACCTATAAATCACTTTGAATTAATAATAGAAGGTTTTTCAAAGCTTTAATTTTTGGTAATGAAAACTTTTTTGTAAAAACTTACAATTTTTAAGTGATTTGCGAAAAACCGCTTTAAAACATGCAGTTTTTCACGAAAAATTAAAATCTTTGATCTTTAATAACTCAAACAGTATTGATTTATTTTAATAACTTTATATAAAAAATTCTGCTTATAATTTGTCCTTCTGTCGATTTGTGGAGTTATTTTGAATAAAATAATTTTCACCCTCGAGAAGGGGCGGTATCCACCCTTAGGGTAAAGGCGCAAGGTGGCAACATATCACCTTTGTTTCTTGGGGTATCCTCTAACCACTCACCAATTTTCGTGAAAATCGATGAAGGTTCACCGAAATTGAAGGTAATAGTTGATTTTTACCTTCAGTGACTGCACTATACAAAATAAATTGCAATTTAATTATCTAAATGCGCTATTTTGGGAGCTCACAAATCATTAAAGGTTATGTAGTCGTCAAATAATTAATTTAATGCATTTTAAGTACGACTCTCCCTTAAGCCGGAAAGATGGGGTGGTTTTCTGGCGAAGGGGTTGTAGCTCAATAATAGAAATACGGGTAATTTAAGAGTTTATTCTTAGAATATATAAGCTATACGAATTATATCCGCGATACGATATATTTTAATTTTTTTCAGCACGTTTCTATTAAGTTAAATCAATTAAAGGGTTGTTTGGGGGTGAAGGGGATGAGCTCAAAAATCGAAACTATATAATTTTAAGAGCTCATAAATAGCTCGTAATTCTACCGCAAAAATCGATTCTGTGTCCCTATTTTTAAGTAGTGAGAGTCAGCCCCCCCCCCCCCACTAAAATATTAAATTCCTGCTCAGTGTAACGAGCTCAACATTTTTAATTTGCCGAATATGAAAGCTCATAAATAGCTCATAAATCAGCGCTATTTGTTTTTTAATTTTTGCAAGTGGGGAAGGGGAGGGTAGCTCAACAGGGGTAGATCGTACGCTTTTGGAGAGATTAGAAGAGAATCCTTTTGAAGATGCGAAAACTGCAAGAATTATGTCACAGTTTCCGGGAAGAAAGACAACAACTTGGCGCAGAATTAAAGCATCGCATGTCTTAGTCTTAGGTATACCGAACTGCAGCAAAAACTGTGGTTCTGCTTATGTTAAAATGTTTTGCTGCCTCTGATAGTGCTTAGTTATATTTTAATTTGGTTACAATTCTTGCTTTAATATATTGTTGAGTTAAGTTGTTTGTTTTATTCCTTAATCATAATAAAAATAATAACAACAACCCTATTTTATGTAAAAACTATCATTTATATACTCTTTATAAAATGCAGGAATTCAAAATAATATCAAAATTTAGACCTTAATAATTATTACAATTTATGAATGAATATTAGTCCATTGAAATGTTACATTTTTTAGGCCTTACCTTGCATTTGTTAGAGGAGTCAATTTTATTTTTTTAATGTGTAGGAGGGTTCAGTAGAAGCTTAAGTTCAAGTTTTTGGTGTCGGCACCCTTGTCCCCCGGCCGCCATCTTGGAAAGGGGTATAAAGGGATTTCGCGCTATATCTCGTAAACTACTAACCCTACGGAAAATCTAATAAAACATAAAATGTAGCAAATTAAATTTTTTACAATTTTGTTTCTATTACTTTTTATCGTCAAGTGACCAACAAAAAAGATATAAACAAAAATAAGTAACAATTTTTTAAGAAGTTTCCTTGTGGAGGTTATAACTTTTTTTTAGTTCATTTTACAATAAAATAACATTATAGCAATTTTGTAGAGGGTTTTTTCAGCGAACAATTTTCACTATAAAGTTGTTTAATTCTATTTATTTATCTAGGTTATAAGCATATATAGAAAAGGTCCAAGAAGTTTTTTGAGGACACATTCGCAGGTCCAGAAGAAGAATAACACAACCGCAAAGTGCAAAATTCTTCAGAAGCAAAAAAACGATTTTTAAATATTTAAAATAGGGATCAAATGAAGAGTAATGGTCCAGGAGCATCGGTATGGCGTTTGTTTTTTGACATATTTTTTGACAACAACGATGGCTTTTATTTTCATCGATATTGATTCGAATTTCATTATCTTAATTTAGTCGCCCCATTTTTAACCCTACCTACAGTTGCGTTATTATGCATCTGAAACAAGGTCTAACAGCGCGTATTTCAATAACGACGCAACTACCCCATAGTGGCTCAGCACATTTTTACAGTTCGGTCGTTTCTGTATCATCTTTACATATTATTTTAGAAGTTAATTACGCAATAAACAGGAATTGACAAAATTTGCAGTTGCGTCATTCTTCTTCCCTGCCGGACTGAATATCCGCCTGCTATTACTTTTTTATTATAGTTTATCCTAGATGGCACAGCAGTCGGTTACCCTCTACTTAACTTATTCTTACAGTTGTGCTACCTATTTGGCCACCTGCAGTCGTATTAAAAATTGTGAAAATATTTTGGGTTTTATAGAAGATACGATTAAGAGTGGATCAAATTTATATTTTTGTGATTAGATAAGCATTTTGTGTTTTTTCTAAACGCGCATCATGAGTGGGTATTATTTTAGTTGTAAGAAACCTCTGGGGAAAATTATTTGTCAGTGGTAAAATCGAGCCATCTTTACTCACTTTTGTCGCCGAACGTTTTTCGTCTCTTTATATGGCGGAAATAAAGACGATTCTCTGGAAACCCTGAGATACAAACGATTCGCTGAAACAGCGACAAAAAATGCATTTAATCTCTTCTCATACTTCCCCCAACACAAGATGCAGCCCATTTCCACAGACCAAGTGTATCGCCAGCTTCAGTCACCTTTCACCTGAGTGTATCACCTTTCAGTCATCGCTCGGTAAACATTGTGATCCAGAAGATTGGGGCTGGAAAAAGCATGGAAAATTTTGGATACCAATCCAAACTTCCAAGCATCCAGTAGCCCCGAACTTATTAAATCTTTTGCACATGCAATGGAAACTGGAAGTGCATGTGGTTGCCGAAAAGCAGACCTAAAATGTTCAGCAGTGTGCCTCCATTGTGGTGGTGAAAGTTCCAGCAACATCGTGGACATATCAAAATTATTGAAGAAAATGAATTGGAAGATGAATTACCGACAAGGATGCAAACTCTAATTCTCATTATACAATTTCAACCTACAAATTGCGCTAATAACTGAGGAGCCGTCTCACAAAACTTCCCAGTCTGGTAGGCTTATTGACGTACATGCAATGGGCTGCCCCTAAATGCTCCATCAAGTGTCGTATGGACCAGTCCACTAGTTCCTCTAGAGCCTTTAGAAGGAAGGATGAAAGACTCATTGGCCGGAACGATTTAGCAAGGGTAAAATCAGTTTTACCCGGTTTAGGAATAAATACGAGTACTACCCTAGTCCTCCTCCAGCGAAAAGGAATATACCCTAACCCAAGGCAGGCCCTAAATATCCTGAGCAGTGTGGGAGCAATGAAGTCCAAACCCTGCTGAAGCAGAGCCGGTATGATTCCGTCCTCACCTGGTCTAGTGACTTAAAGGGAGCGATACCCCTAATAGCCCAGCACACCTTCGTATACGATACTACCACCTTCGCCATCCGAAAATCCTCCATTTGTGGGAGCCTAGCCGTGGTTAGGGCAGTATCATTGTCCAAACCATCCGGGAAGTGAGAGTCTAAGAGAGTCTTGAGGGTCTCTTCGTCAGTTGAAGTTAGGCTTTCACTAGGCAGGCATACCTACCTGACCCATCCCCGGAGTCAGATATTTGGAAAGGGCATGATGGAGCCTAGCTACACCGGACATTTGTTCCACGCTGTTACAGTAGGCTCTTCAAGAGTAGGCTCTTTGACCTCTTAGTCAGAGATTTGTGCTCCCTCTGAGCCCCTTTAATGGAATTCCAGTGAGCAGGCTTACCAGTCCTCTTTGCTCTATTGAAGAGAGTCCGGGTCAGTTTAGCTACAGCGGGCATGTGTTCCACGCTTTCACAGTAGGTTCTCCAAGAGCTCATCTTTAACCTCTTAATCAGAGACTCGTACTCCCTCTGAGCCTCTTTAATGGAATTCCAGTGAGCAATCTTACCAGTCCTCTTGGCTCTATTGAAGAGAATCCGGGTCAGTTTACATTGTCTCTCTACCTAAGGTGTCCACCAGGGAATATCGGAACCAGCTGTCCTCTGTACAAGAGGGCTGCTTGGGTTAGGCTAGGAACGCTGTCGTAGATTTTTCGCAGGTCGACAAACAACATATGAATTTTTTTGATTCCGTGCCATCTTTTTTTCTATTTTCTGGGTTAAGGAGAAAATGTGGTCAATAGAGTGGATCGACCCGTATGAAATCTTGCTTGTTCTTCTGCTTCAGAATCTAAGTATTCTCACTCGATTCGATTATTTAAAACCTTTCCATATATTCGACTCATAAATCCGGTTATAGCTATTCCTCGGTAATTTTCAGAATTATTTTTATCAACCTTTTTAGGTATAGTACTGAGGTATGATATCTTCCATTTTATAGGGATTTCTCTTATATTTATGCATTCTTGACACACAATATGGATCAATTTACAAACGTTTTGGAAAAGGAAAACATCACCTTTATAGTTCACCCAATAAAACCGTTCTCGAAACTTTTGCAGAGTCTTCGTAATACCAAAGTGTCCACCTGATACACCGTCATGCAACTGACGTAGTATTTCGGACACTGTACTTTTAGGTACAATTAATTGAAGCTTGATTCAGTACTATCATCATTCTCAAAGGTTCTGTACAGAAGATCATCTTCTAGTACCAGGCAATTCCATTGGTTCCAGTAGGCTTTGACTTCTGGACTACATGCACTAATGCCTTGCCAAGAAGGTCTCTCACCTCGATGCATTCAATCTAATACTCTTTTTATAGACGGATCATCTGCTTGGGCGTCTAGTAACTGTTGAGGCTGCCATTGATTATTAATGACGGTGGTTCGCCTCACGGAAAAAATCGTTCCTCTAATTTAGCACAGTGATTACAATTTGCACTGCTTGGTCGTCTCGAAAGGTATCAGCATTTGAATAAACTCTTCCAGCCCTGTGTTCGATCTCGTAATTGTATTCTTGATTCTCGTAATTCTGGATTACAGAATTGTATGAGCCATTTTAGAGCAGCGTGATCTATTTAAAGAAGGAACTTTCTGCCATACAAGTATTTATGGAAATGTTCGCAAGCCTTCACTATACCTATTAGTTATCTTCTGGTAACGCAATAGTTTCTTTCTGGTTTCGACAGGATTTTGCTAAAATAGGCGATGACTTTTTCCTGTCCATCCTGGATTTGGAAGAGAACAGCTCCTATTGCACTATTGCTGGCATCGGTATCCAAAACAAATTTTCCTGCCTGTCCCGGGAAGGTTAATATCGGTGCACTGATCAGAGACATTTTTAGTTGTTCGAAAGCTTTTTGAGATTTCACCCCATGCATATTCTTTACCCTCCTCCGTCAACTTTGTTAGAGGCTTGGAGATATATATTGGCAAACCCTTTGACAACTCGTCGGTAATACATAGGCCAAGGAAACTGCTAATGTCGAGTTTATCTTTTGGTACTGGCCAATCTTTAATTGCTGCAATCTTTTTAGGATCAGCTGTTACACCATTACTCGATACAATATGTCCCAAATACTTCACTACTCGTCGAAATATGTGAAATTTCTTCGGACTTAACTTCAAATTCGTGGCTCGCAATCGTTGAAAGACTTCTATTAGATTCTTGGCATGTTCATTGAAGGATCTTCCAACCACAATTACATCATCCAAGTAAACCAGGCATGTTTTCTATGTTAGACCTCTTAAAACTGCCTCCATTAATTTTTCAAGTGTGGCAGGAGCATTACATAAACCAAAAGGCATATCCGTAAACTGCCAAAGCCCTGATCCTATCGAAAATGAGGTTTTGTCCCAATTGGCTGGCTCCATGTTTACTTGCCAATTTCTACTTTTTAAATCGAGTGTGGAGAACTAACGAGAACCAGAGAGAGTATTCAATATACATAAGCATACATTCAATATACACAATATACATATTCAATATATATAATCCCGAAAAGATTGGTCATAAATTATACCACAGATTCTGGGATCAAAAATAGGTCAATTGAACCTAACTTACCTTAGTACAAATGTGCACATAAAAAAGTTACAGCCCTTTGAAGTTACATCCCCAAAAAAACTTAGTGACTTATTAAACTTAAACTTGAGTGACCGTTCAACATCCCCAAAAAAACGTTTATTTTTCGAGATACTGACCATGGGCGGTGAATGGCTAATTTTGGTCTTACTTTATGTTTTGGATAGTGCTGAAAATGAAAATGAGGTTTATTTTAAATTTTATGTGAGGAATAATTTCAAAATGGCAATTTTACCTTAAAAATGAAAAAAAAAATGAAATCACGTTTTTATGTTTAACTCGCTACAACTCTGTTCTATTTTATTTATTTTTTTTTTTGAAATTTTTACAGCATAATATATTTGTCACCTTTTTGAAGACTACAAAAGCTGTTGTAGATTTTTAGTCTTTTTCTTATAAAAGTTATGAATTTTTTAAAATGAAAGGTGCAGATTCGTGAATTGCAAATTTAAATCGCAAATATTAAGTGACAAAATTTAAAATTTATCTATTTAATCACGTTGATGTTAAACTATACCCCAAAGGCCGCGTCTCACCATCAAATAATTTGATCAAACAGTTTGAGCAAACTCCGGAAGTACGTCAAAGTGACGTCACAATTGCATTTTTTTGAAATTCTAAAAATCTGTACTTTCACTATCAGTCTAGTTTGATCAAGTTTTTTGTATTGAGTTGTCTAACTTGTTTGTACTTTATTTAAAATTAAAATTTTTCATGATTATCCACAATGAACACTCAGGATGTGACGTCACTAACTGTCACTTTCAGTTTGCTCAAACCAGTTTGATCAAATTATTTGATGGTGGGACGCGGCCTTAATAGCACAAGGACGTCCAATGAACGTCCTTCACGGACTTTAAGGACGTCCTTTGGACGTCCGTTTTCGTCCGAGGAACGTCCTTTATAAGTCCTATTTTGGTCCAAATGTCGCGCTACCGAACGTCCATTAGACGTCCATCTAAGGTCCGAGGGGACGTAAATTGGACCTTAATCGGACGTCATAGGGGACGTGAATTGGACCTTAACAGGACGTCCTAGTTTGGTCCAAAGCCACATTGCCATACGTCCAATGGACGTCCATCTGACGTCCGAGGGACGTAAATTGGACCTTAATCGGATGTAAATTGGACCTTAATCGGACATAAATTGGACCTTAATCGGACGGAAATTGGACCTTAATCGGACGTAAATTGGACCTTAATCGGACGTCCTAGGGGACGTAAATTGGACCTTAACAGGACGTCCTAGTTTGGTCCAAATGCCACGTTGTCAAACGTCCAATGGACGCCCATCTAACGTCCAATGGATGTCCATCTAACGTCCAATGGACGTCCACTTAAAGTCCGAGGAGACGTTTGGTGGACGTCAATTGGATCTTCATAGGACGTCCCAGTTTGGTCCAATGTCTCGAATATCCTAAACCTGTTGTCCCATCTCAGTGATTTTTTTATAATATAGCCTAGGCTACAGGTTACCTGCTTAAGCTTATCATGCACGGGGAGCTATACTGTAATATATTATGTATATTATATCATATCGCTCTCTATAGTAATGAGTGAGCCTGCAGACACGGAACTAATGGTTCCGTGTGTGCAGGCTCACTCATTGCTATAGAGAGCGATGTGATATAATATATATTACAGTATAGCTCCCCGTGCATGACAAGCTTAAGGAGGTAACCTATAGCCTAGGCTATAATAATAAACAAAATCACCTATAGATGGGACAACAGATTTAAGAAATTCGAGACATCAAAAATTCTCAATTTTTAAGGTGGTGCGTAATGGGCTGTATATTATACATAGATTTCAAATCGACACCTTGCTCATTTAGAGGTAATGGACAATTTCTTAAAAAGAAGTTAGATATTCTATCTATGTATACTTATTATTAGTGTAATATTATATTATAATAATCATTCAACTTTTGTTTCATTTTTTTTTCATCCGCCTTCTCTTTCTCTCTTTAGATATTTTATTATTATAAATAGATTATAAAATAGGTAGGTAAATACTTTTTGCTTACTAGGTACAATAAACCAACCCAATCTATGTATTTGACAAAAGAACCGACGATATGGGCAGGTAAGTAGAGACGTGAGACGAACAAACGGCGGCTGAGGTAGCGGAACTTTCCTAACAATTGTGATTCAATTCCAATGTTGATTTTACTTACATTACATTAAAAATTCAACGAAGTCTATATTTATAGAAAATCAAAAAGATTGGCTAGAATGCAAATATGCACCTATACAGGGTGTTTGGTAAAGAATAGGCCATAGCTTAACCTTAGATTCCGGATGGTAAAATAAGTCGATTTAAGTTAACTTACCTTAGTACGAAAGTTGATAATAACCGAAATACAGGGTGTCAAATTTAAACTTTTATTTTATTTATTCTTGAATATTTCCTAACAAGCATGGGATAATATCACGAAATTTGGTAAGTGGGGGTTTTTGGGACAAGAAATATAAATTCAACACCAAAAATGATGTATTGCCTAGAGGACGCCACATACGCCTTTTAGCACTCATTTCATAGGTTCAATTTTTTTTATTACCCACTCTCCATACTTTTTGAATCAAAACTTTTATTCTCTTAATATTTTTACTTTAAAAAGGGTTACTACATTCATCTCGCTAAACTCAACCGTTCTCGAGATAAACGCATTTTAAATCTGCGAGGCAACATAATTTTTTGCATATCATTGTAGTTACACCCGAAATAGTATATTAAGTATGGAGAACGGTAAGGGTTTTATACCGATCGAAGACAATTGTTTGGAGGAAGAGCGGAGCGACGACTCCAATTATTGTCTGAGATCGGTTACCCTTAACGTTCGACATGCTTATAACGTTTTTTGCACGATTGATACCATTATAAATTATAAATTAAACATTTTCGTCATATTGACTAGTTTCATTCATTTTATCAAGATAGATACTTTGGTTGTTAGGTAATAACTAGGGTGCATAACAACAATGGAGAATTGAGTTTTTATTTAGTTGTCAATAATTTTAAGTACAATTTTGATTATTATAAATTAAAATATGAGCGAAAGTGAATTTGAAGAAATTGAACGGGCTTGGGAAGAAGGGTGTTCCGCAATTATTCACGAAAAATCCAAAATCCGTTATCAAAATACCTACCAAAGTTTTAAAAAATGGTGCTAAGGCAAGAATTTAAGAATCGAAGAAAAGACTCTATTGGCATATTTCGTTCAAAGACATATGCAGTTAAAAGCTCCTGGAAGCCTCTGGGCAGAATATTCAATGATTAAATCCACCGTTTTTCTTTACGATGGCATTAATATTTCCAAGTTTTCAACTTTGATCGCGTATTTGAAGAGAAAAATTAACAAATTGTACCATAAGTTTCAATATTAATAAATAATTCGTTAGTTTTCTTTATTCTTTCAAAAAATAAATTAAAATTAAGAGATTTTTTAAGTGAATTACTTACCGTCGAGTTGGAGTACTTACCGTCGAGTTGGATTACTTACCGTCGAGTTGCTAGTAAATGTCACTACTGACGTAAAATCTGTCACGGTAAACAGTCAAAAATGATCAATCGTGCAAAAAATAACTTAAAACCATAAAAGTTTCCAAAAATGTACGATAGAATGACATACATATAAGAACTGACACAATTATTATGGTTTTATGTTTATTTTTCGGGTGCAACTACTGTGACACTATTTATAATGCTGCTCACAACCTGGCCTAATTCTGATCGAAGATTCGAGTCGTTACGAGAGAATACGAGTCCTTACCACGGCATACGAGACGAGCGCTACCGAAGTATATAAGAAGAGAAATTACCTCAGCAGGCCAGTCAGTTATCGACGCGGAATAATATTATTGTATTGGAATCGAGTTGTGCGCCGTGTATTTTGAAATGTATTAGTTATCGGAATTATTATGTTTAGCTAGTAAACTCATAAATTTGAGTTTGTAAATAAGTTAGGTGTGTTAGTTTGAGTTATTTGTAACTAATTTAAATAAATTAAATAAGGGCTATAAAATAAAATAATATAGGGTAAGTCTTCCTTTATTTAAATTAAACTTAGTGTCTAAAAATATAAATAATAAAATAGAAAAGTCAGTTTCATAACAGTGGTGATTAGAAGTGGGATAATAATAAATTAACATTATTCGAGTTAAATACAGTGTGGAACCTTTAAAAATAAATACATATAAATCGTAATAAAGTGTGTGAGCATCTCTTCACAGTATAAGCCGAAAGTTTGTGACCTCCGCGTTACGGAGCTCAAAACAGAATTGGAAAATCGCGAGCTTGACTCGGCTGGGAAAAAGGCTGATTTAGTCGATCGTCTGAAGAACGCACTAAAAGAAGAGGGTCATGATCCAGAAACCTACGTGTTTAAGGACAGGCATTCTGCTTTGATTTCGTCAATTTCTAAAGACATTACATCGTTAGAGAACAAAGTTTCTGGTGAAATCTTCTAAGTTTCTGGCGAGATTTCGAAAGTTTCCTTGGATGTTTCGAAAGTTTCGGCGAATATAACATCATTAGAACGTAGAGTTTCTAGTGATATTTTGAAAGTTTCGGGTAATATTTCATCCCTTGAAAGCAAGATGAGTGGCGAGATCTCTGCTAGCATCTCTAAAGTCACCTCTGATTTTGACGACAAGATATCATCCCTAAAATCCACTTTTGAAGAAAAGATCAAGGAAATAGAAAAGAAAATGGAGGAAACGGAAAAAGTAGAGAATGGGATGGGACCCATTTTAACAGACATTAAAGATTATGAAACCAAATACAAATTGGAGCCACGGTCGATAGTTGAAGGGAGTGTGAGTCTTGCTCGTATTAAGGTGCCAAATTTCGACGAAAAGTCATCATGGAACAGTTTTAAGAAACAGTTGCAAGAGTGAACGGATGGTCTTAAAAAGACAAAGCTGTCAATCTGGTTATTGCTCTTCGAGGAGGGGCTTTGGATGTACTCCAGACCATAGCTGTAGAGAAGACGAATGATTTTGAACAACTTATGAAGAGGTCAAAAAGGCAAACAGGTGTATGTTTTCAAAAAACTTTTGATAGTGTGTAAAAAATATTTTATTATCAGCTAAGTACTATCAACACATAACGTGTCATCATCAGAGCTTCCTAAAAGGACATATTTAAGGTAAGATTTTTTTATATAAAAAATAAGTGAAAAACTTACGTCCTCTTATAAAACCTTCATAGAAGAGCAATTGCTAAACGACAGAATAAAAAACATGTATACTGGGCAAAAGCCACAGATATAGGGTATAATAACCCTTTAAAGTGAATAAAATCACATCTAAATTCTTTTATTAATTAATAAGACAACATGGCTGAGTCAAACCATTTTGAGCCCACGTGAACAGCAGATCAGCTGAGGAAGACTGTCATTTATTGGTCTTCCTCATATGAGCTAGATATTGCCAGGCTAGTACGATTTGCTTATCCAACAGGTCCCGAAGACATGATGGAAATGTTGGCTGTTCAAACATTTATTGATGGTCTTCGTGATTTTGAAATGCAGAGAACACTGCGATTAGCTCGTCACAAAACGCTGGTCGATGTATTGTCCGCGGCCCTCGAGTTCGAATCAGTTACGCAGGCCTCTGGTGAGTATAGTGCAGGTCGAACTGTAAAAGAAAAAGAGGATAAAGACAAACTGACCAGCTGGTAAATATGGTGAAAGGCTTTACATCGAAGAAAACGAAGACCATGAATTGCTGCAGTTGTGGCGAAAATGGCCACGCACGGAGTTTAAGTAAGAACGCAAATCAAGAAGCTCGCCAGTAGCAGGAAATTAGAGAACGGACAGACCCTAGGTGGGCAGCCTCGACTCAGAAGTTCTCTAAAGACCATCTAATACTAATAGCTTCTTTGAAATGTCGTGAAGATAGTGTCTATGTAGGTGGAGAAATAAATGGTAAAAAGTATACATTGTTGGTGGATACCGGAGCGACCAGGACCATTATACGACCGTCAGTTATAAACAGCCGTAAGAAACTCTTACCAACGAGGTTGCGACTGCGTACTGCCACAGGTAAAAATGCCAACACCCACGGAGAAATCCAGATACAATTAGGGATTGGAGCAGAAAAGTTCGTCCATACCGTCATAGTTGCAGACATCGAAGATGTTATATTAGGAATGGACGTAATAAATTTGCATGGATTTCAATTGGATTCTAAAAACAGGGTAATCACAGTTGGCAACGAGGAGGTACTGCTTCGTCCACATGATGACAGCACTGTGCTAGCAGCAATTAAAGAAGATACAGTGGTGCCTGCGAGGAGTGAAACGATCATCGTAGCGCGGCTTCAGGGAATTGTAGAAGAAGGAACACCTGTTATGATGGAGCCATGGAACCACGATGAGGAGGTTGGTCGAGGAACCATAATTGGAAAGGAATTGGTTACTTCTGCTAAAGAAATTCCCGTGAGATTGATTAATGTCAATGACTACTCACTGTACTCAGTGACCATCAAGAAGGAGACAAAAGTAGGAACTTGTGTACCTGTGACGTCCATAATCCGTCAGACCACAACATCAGATTATTCCAGTGCCGACCAAATGGTTGCAGTTGCAGGTCAATCTCTAAATCAAGTGGAGAAAAGGAAATTAAGGGAATTTCTTCAGCAATATCGTGATATATTCGTACCAAAAGGAGGAAAGACAGGAAAAACGACAGTTGTCAAACATAAAATTGACACTGGTACCGCTAGGCCAATTCGTCAAACAGCCCGACGATTACCACAGGCGAAGAGAGAGTAAGCTGAAAGGATTGTTCAAGAAATGAAGAAGAGACGGGCTTCTACGAGCCCATGGGTCTCTCCGGTGGTCCTGGTCAAGAAGAAAGATGGAACTACGAGGTTCTGTGTGGACTACCGTTTGTTGAATAATGTTACCAAGAAAGATAGTTATCCTCTGCCTCGGATCGACGTCACGTTGGACACATTGGCTGGAAGTAAATTGTTTTCTACGTTGGACTTGAAGTCTGGATATTGGCAGGTAGAAATGGATCCAGTGGACAAGGAGAAGACGGCCTTCACTACAGGATCTGGATTATGGGAATTCAACGTTATGCCGTTTGGACTCTGTAATGCTCCTGAGACATTTGAGAGGCTTATGGAAAATGTGTTGAGAGGGTTATCTTGGAAAACGTGCCTGGTGTATTTAGACGACATAATCGTTTTGGGGGAGACGTTTGAAGACCACCTGAAGAATTTAGAAGACGTTTTTAATCGACTTAAAGCTGCCCAGTTAATGTTAAACCCCAAGAAATACCAGCTATTTCAAAGTAAAGTTAATTATTTAGGTCATATAGTCAGCAAAGAAGGAGTGGCCGTGGATAAAGGAAAAATCAATTCCATTAAGGAATGGCCTGAACCAACTGATACACATCAAGTGAGAAGTTTTCTGGGACTATGTACTTACTACCGGAGGTTCATTAAGAAGTTTGCAGAAAATCGCTAAGCCATTAACGCGACTTACAGAGGAAGCAAGGGATTATTGCTGGGATGGCGACTGCCAAACGGCCTTTGAAACTTTGAAGAGGCAGCATTTAATTACAGCGCCAATATTAGGGTATCAACTGCCAGAAGGAGAGTTCATCTTGGGAGAGAGTGGGAATTGGAGGAGTGCTGTCGCAGATTCAAGGAGGACAAGAACGAGTCCTTGGATATTTTAGTAAAGTGTTTTCAAGACCTGAACGAAATTATTGCGTCACGAGAAGAGAACTTCTAGCAGTAGTGAAAGCAGTAGAACACTTCTATCAATACCTCTATGGAAGGAAGTTTCTAACCCGAACCGACCAGGCCGCCCTTAAACGGTTAATGCAGTTTAAGAATCCAGAGGGTCAAATAGCCAGATGGATTGAACGACTTCAAGAATACGATTTCAACATCGAGCCGGAGTTAGCCACAGGAACGTTGATTCTCTATCTAGAAGGCCGTGCCCAGCAGAGTGTTCCCATTGCAACAAAACAGAGTCAAAGGAAGCAGCAATACTAAGAACAACAGTGGTCAACGACGAGTGGACGCCTACTAAAATCAGGGAAGAACAAGAGAAAGATCCGGTTTTACAGAAGATTTACAGAAGAAAATCGTCGACCATCTTGGCAAGAGATATCAAATCTAGGATCAGTAGCTAAGACGTATTGGGCCCAGTGGGACTCCTTTGTCTTGGAAGACAGCTTGCTTAAACGAGTACTGGAAAATGAAGATGGTTCAGCGAGGAGAACACAGTTGGTGATTCCAAAGAGCAGAGTAGTCGAAGTACTTCGTCAGTTACACGACAGTCTATCAGGAGGGCATTTTGGTGTAACGAAAACCCTTCAGAGATTTCGGGAACGATTTTATTGGATGAATAGTTCCAACGATGTGAAGGACTGGTGTAAGAAATGTACTACCTGTGCTACAAGTAACGGACCCTACTGGAAAAGAAAGGCTCCTATGAGACAGTACAATGTTGGAAGTCCGTTTGAAAGAATAGCTTTGGATATCGCCGGGCCATTTCCAGAAAGTGAAAATGGATGCAAATACATGTTGGTCGTAATGGATTTCTTTACGAAATGGGTTGAGATCTACGCGATTCCGGACCAGAAGGCCGCCACTATTGCAGATGTGCTAATCAAAGACTGTATCAGCTGATTTGGAGTGCCTCTGGAGACCCATAGTGATCAAGGAAGGAACTTTGAGATCGATCTATTTCAGGGAATCTGTGATAGACTAGGCATGAAGAAGACAAGAACCAAGGCCTATCACCCGCAATCGGATGGAATGGTGGAGCGTATGAATAAGACAGTCGGCAAGTATTTGACAAATATGGTGTCCAATCATCAGCGAGACTATGACCAGTACCTTCCGTTCTTGGCAATGGACTATAGATCTGCTGTTAATGAATCAACGGGCCAAACACCAGCAAAAGTCCCATTTGGACGTGAGATGCGTCTTCCCTGTGATCTAGAGTTTGGATGTCGACCTGGAGAAGATGTGACTGGTGAGGATTATGTGAATGAATTTCGAAGAAGAATGGACGATATACATAAGTTGGTCCGTTCCCATCTTCAGATAGCTAGCGACCGAATGAAGAAACGATACGATACCCAAGCCGAGAAGGGATCTTTCAAGGAGAACGACAAAGTCTGGCTTTATAATCCAAAGACTTCCCGATGACTATTCACTGGCCCATACCATCCCGGCCAGTATCAAAGACGCATGAGGGTTGGCATCTGCCTTTCGAAGAAAGTTTGGTCGAGTTGCAGAACTTCAATGCCAACTGCCAGCTCCTGGCAAAGCCTTGAAACTCCAAGATGCATCACGTTACCTATTCTATCTGGTAACAAAAGACACTGTCCATGACCAACCTACCTACCAAGATGTGTGGGATGCATTAATTCAATTGAGAGAGCACGTGTTGCGCTTTGCTGGAGTCCGACGTGTAAACGTTAGCCATGCCAAACTTAGAATGCAGCCAATTAGACTGGAGAGTTATCCGAAATATGGTAGAAGAACTTTTCCAAGACACCGAGGTCCAGGTGTTAGTCTGTTGAAATCCGCATCGTTACTAGTGCGGAGCGAAGACCGTCCCCTGTCACTTTTATACAACTGGGAGTTGTAAAAGAGGGTCCAGTTGCAGATACCAACATCCAGTTGCAGATACCAGCATCCAGTTCCAGTCCCGACAAGGTTCCAGGAGGAACCATCTTTTAAGGTGGGGGCAATGTGACACTATTTATAATGCTGCTCACAACCTGGCATATTTGTGATCGAAGATTCGAGTCGTTACGAGAGAATACGAGTCCTTACCACGGCATTCGAAACGAGCGCTTCCGAAGTATATAAGAAGGGAAATTACCTTAGCAGACCAGTCAGTTATCGACGCGGAATAATATTATTGTATTCGAATCGAATTGCGCGCCGTGTATTTTGAAATGTATTAGTTATCGGAATTATTATGTTTAGTTAGTAAAATCATAAATTTGAGTTTGTAAATAAATTAGATGTGTTAATTTGAGTTATTTTTAACTAATTTAAATAAATTAAATAAGTGCTGTAAAATAAAATAATATAAAATAAGTCTTCCTTTATTTAAATTAAACTTAGTGCCTAAAAATATAAATAATAAAATAAAAAAAGTCAGTTTCATAACACTACAAATGGTATGCAAAAGTTGTATCGCAGATTTAAAATGCGTTTATCTTGAAAACAGTTGAGTTTGGCGAGATTAATGTTGTATAGGTACCGTTTTTAAGTAAAAATATTTTGAATGTTTAGAATAAAAGTTTTGGTTCATAAAGTATGTAGAGTGGGGGATAAAAAAATGCAACGTATTAAATGAACGCTAAAAGACGTATGTGGCGCCCTCTGGCTAATGGCGCCATCTTTGGTAGCCAATTTAGATTTCTCATCCCCAAAAAACCCCGCTTACCAAATTTCGTGTTGTTATCCCATGCCTGTCAGGAAATAATCAAGAATCAATAAAATAAAAGTTTTAATTTGACACCCTGTATTTCGGTTATTATCAACTTTCGTACTAAAGTAAGTTAGCTTAAATCGACCTATTTTAAGCTCAGGAATCCAAGGTTAAGCTATGGCCCATTATTTACCAAACACTCATAAGCAGTGGCGGTTTGTCCTATGAGGCAGGTGAGGCAGTGCCTCACCAGTATATCAATTGACTATTTACGTTACTCCGTTATTTCATAATCAGTTTTTTAAATATAAATTAATTTTTTTGAAATTTCCTAAATGACTTTATTTTTATGAAAAAAAAAAAAAAAATCGGTACGGCCCTGACTCTTTATCTTTGTATTCGTCTTCTACGTGCCAGTATTATATGCATCATGCATATCATTTCAACTTTCTCAAATCATTACGGATGAGGCTTGCTTCAAACCTCCTTGTCTATCATACTACCATTTCTTAAAATGGGACAGTAAAAGCGGCAAAATTTGAAAAATGTGCCACCAATTCTGGGACCGAAATTCATCCATCCTTGAGGCACGCTTCAAACATGTGTTATTTTAGTTATGAAGTTAAGTACTTGACCTTGCTTCCCTTATTTGCTATGGATGCTTGTATTGTAGTTTTGTAAAGTAGTTTTAGATATAGTTTTTTATTAGTTTAGATTATGTTGAGAAGATTTTATCAATGTCATACTGGCTGTATTGCATTTATCAATGCCAACTAAATAAAAAAAATTAGAATTCATGCTTTCTTTAAAAAACATAAAATAAAATACCAAAAAAAAAACGAAGTTTAACCCTTAGTTTACTTAAGAGGAAACAGTAGCGATCAACAGATAGCGAAAACGCGTTCCAAGATTGCGGCTGTAATTTTGAATATTTTTTCGAGATATTTGGCACACGTATTCGTAATATAATAAAGAATGGCGGTACAGAGCCCAATTTGAAAAATATATTAATATGTGGAAATTACTCTGTAATTAAATATAATATTAAAAAAACGAGCCTGTACCGCCATTAAGAAGAACAAAAAAATACACTTTCTTCAAATAAACTTTTTTATCCGATGCCTAGATTTTGTGTCATTTTGGAACTACTAATGAAATAAAAAATTTTAGTAGTTCCAAAATGACACAAAATCTAGGCATCGGATAAAAAAGTTTTTTTGAAGAAAGTGTATTTTTTTGATCTTCTTAATGGCGGTACAGGCTCGTTTTTTAATATTGTATTTAATTATAGAGTAATTTCCACATATTAATATATTTTTTAAATTGGGCTCTGTACTGCTGTTCTTTATTATATTACGAATACGTGTGCCAAATATCTCGAAAAAATATTCAAAACTACAGCCGCAATCTTGGAACGCTTTTTTACTACCTGTTGATCGCTACTGTATCACCTTAACATAAAAATCAATCTTACCCAGCAAACAGACCGACGTGTTAATGACGTGAATTTTGGGTACATTTTTCACCAATATACGTAAATTGCTTACGTGAATTTCACGTGAAAATTTGGTTGGAATGTCACATTGAAAATACGTCTTTAAATTACTTGAATAACTCGTCTTCAATAGACGTGTTATTTACCTTTAATAGCAATAAAATGTTTCGGGAAATTCACGTTTCAAACACGTGTTGATTAAACATATCTTTTAGGGAACGTATATATTAGTTTTCACGTGAAAGAGACGTCCTCGGTTCACGTAAATAATTCGACCTTAATTAACTTATGAATCACGTAAATATTATCCTCATATTATGCTATAAATAAAACAAGCATATAAAGTATTCTTAATGTATTTATTTAGTACAATTTAGAGACTTTAAAAACATTTGTATTGTATAATTATTATACAAGATAAGACACCAAAAATAATACCGACCTAAAGACACATTAAAAATATGCAAACACAGGTCAATTTTTATTTCGAGGAGCACACTTGTTTTTCCTAATTGCACCATCGGAACTTCAACACTCGTGCAGTGAGGTAACATTAATACGAAAGACATTATTATAAAATAAAACGAAGGAAAGAATAAAGAAAGCTCTTCACGGGGACCCTACTCTTCACTTCACGTTTCACTTTTTGTTGCGAGTGTGAGTTGTGAGAAGCAGATTATTTTTAAATTAAAGTTAAACTATTCTACTTACTTTAAATTAGTTTTACATATTTTCTTTTTTCTTTTGTTTTTAAATTTCTTTTACTATTAACTAATTGGTCTTACTAAAAATCTATTTCAATACCAGAATAATATAAAAAAAATAATCCTATCGAAACGTATTATTCGATAAATCGATTAATTTAGTTTTCGAATCAACTATTTCAGTCACGTGATGGTATTTAAAGGATAAGAAAGGCTTGATAGTAGGTACGTCTTCACCGCGCGCGATTTGAAAATTAGACTCAACATCATTTTAGCTCCTGTGATATTTTTAAAGAAAAAATAGCAAAAATAGCTCCAAATCAAGGTTGGATTGAAATAGTTATACTAAATGTTCTTAAAAGCGAAATCATAAACTTCTTGTTTAAATATTGGTAGATATTACTTACATTCCTTTTACGTGAAATACATCTAATTTTTCGACGTCCATAAAATACAGTGAGTAAAATTCAAGCGATACGTATTTAACCAATACCGTTGTAAAATTTTGTTTTCCAAAATATTTCTCAAAATTTAACAGAATTTACTTCTGTTTCGTGATTATTACGTGAAATAAACGTACCTTTGCGATGTAACCGATATTCACAACTATTATAAAAACCATATGTACTATATTCGTCATTATGGTTTTATATTATTCTAATGTCCAACATGTATAAAGGAAGCACTAATATATAGGTGGATGATTTGGCACTGAAATACGTTTTTTTCCCGTCATAAATCACCGAGTTGCGTATTCGTTGAAATTTGCCGTAAATTTAACGTAATTATCACGTAACTGGGCTCAAGTCTGTTTGCTGGGTATAATATAACAGTAATTTGCTTACTTGCTTGTTTGTATTTCCCTATATTCAATATTCAAAACATTTACAATATAAGATTGGTTCTAAAATGAAGTTATCACGTGTTTATGGGTATATTGTTTGCGTACAATAATTTCATTTTGGCAAGTGATTCATATTAACAGAATCAGTTGTCCGTTATTGTCATGTAGTAGGTATGTAATGTAAAGTTTTGCTTAATATGGCTATACATCTGTACAACGCTGATGAGACCAAGGAAGGACGAAACATCTGATTCATATTGGTTTGATATGTGGTATTATAGTAATTATTTTTAGCTAAAAAACAGCTCCTATGAGTGTGAACCTGTTGGAGGTTTAGAGCTTTCGTTGCTATTCTTTTGCGAAAAAAATTGTTATTTAATATTTTAATAATCATTAAATAAATACAGCGCCGTTCTGTAGACGCCCTAGCGAGGGTCCGGCAAATAATCCCCGGACAAATAATCCCGGACAAAAAATCCCGGACAAATAATTCCCGGAGAAAAAATCCCCACAAAAAATCCCGGACAAATAATCCCCACAATTTTTTTGAACAATGGCAATGTTTTGAACATATTTATTCAAATCTGAGTGAGCAAAAGATTTAAGCAAATAATATTGGAACATGATTCTCACAGCCTTACCTCATTCCCCAATCCCCATATCTTCCACGATTTTTGAAAAAACTCACACTCTTTTGTTACGTAAAATTTGAAGTTTTCGATATGGAATTGGAATTTAAAATAACTCTATGCACTGAGGCTGAAAGCATTCGAGTCGATCGCATTCACGGGAAAACCTTTAGAGAACTAATCGGCAGCAAATATTTCTGAAGGATTTTCTGTCCGGAATTTTTTGTGGCGATATTTTGTCTAAATAATTTGTGGAGATTATTTGCCCGGGATTTTTTGTGGGGATTTTTTGTCCGAAGAATATTTGTCCGGTGATTTTTTGTGGGGATTTTTTGTCCGGGGGTTATTTGTCTGGGGATTTTTTGTCCAGGGATAATTTGTGGGGATTTATTGTCCGAGATTATTTGTCCTAGCTTCGTCTTAGCGTTATGACGTCACAAAATCGACCTTCCGGCCATTAAAGAGAAGCTAACCATCATAATAAAATTCCTCAGGTGTAGTGTGCCTCACCACCTTCTACTATCACGAGCTGCCCCTGCTCATAAGATTGAAAAATGTATGAAAAATATACCAGAAAGCATAAGAAATATATCAAAGAGCATGAAAAAAATGAGCATGATTAAAGGTTTTCGTACTAACAGATCTAATGATAACTCAGGATCATGAACTAGCCTTCTTAACGTTGGTCTTGGTACAGTGCTTATTACGAACAGCCTCTACTACCTTTTTCATGTCATTGGCACTCCACAATTTCCCTCTTTTTTTCTCAGATTTAGGAGAAAGATTAGTACGAGGCATCTGGAAAAATTGGAAATAATAAAATGCAAACATGTAATATGGCCCCCTCAATGTGTATGTAATATGGACCCGGGTCCGTAATGCATACACATTCATGGGGCCATATTAAATAAATAGTTAATACATTATAAACAAAATATCAAAAACAATTTATATCTATTTCTATTGCACAATGTTCATAGTTACCTTTAAAAGTCGATATTCAATGGTTTTTAACACACTATTTTTTTTTTCATAATCAGAGAAAGATAATGTTTATAACTGGTTTCTTGGAAAAAACAACATAAACACAAGAACGGCAAAAAGTTTTGTTAAGCACGTGAATGAAGCAAGCTTTGTAAGTCGAGTAAAGGCTAAAGGCTAAGCGCGGTAGTTCTCGGGTCCTGACAAGTTTTGATAGATAAAGATAGATGTAGTATAAAACCATATTAACCATATTAAGGATCCCCAAACCAACGCGAAACTTTCGCAACCGCAACCTACGCGGAATCGCGGCGAATCGATAGGCACGGCGGATTATGAACGTGTTCAGACCACTTTGCGCGTAATCCGCAACGGTCGCGGCAGAACAGCGTTCCTTTCATGAAACGCTGCATGCACGGTTTTTCCGCTACCGTTGTAGTTTCGCGTGTTTTAAAATGGTTGTTACAGAAAAACTCATTGAAATTGTTAAACAATATCCTATAATATATGATTTAACGGACGAAGATTATAACAATATAAGAAAAAATGATAAATTCTGGAATAGTATAGGGTCAGAATTAGGAGAAAATGGTAAGTTTTCATTATATATTATAATATTATTATAAATTTGCGTGCATAGAGATTACGCCCACTTAAAAATTTGGTTATTTTTGATGTCTTGTATTTCCTAAACCTGTTGGCCGATTTAAAAATATAATTTGTTCACATTTGTTTGGCGAATAGTCGCGTCGGCTTTCGCGTCAATATGGGGAACCCTTGTCCGCTACCGCTCCACCTGCGAATGTTCCGCTACGGAAAATTCGCGTCGCAAAACTTTCGCGTCGGTTTGGGGGATCCTTTAACCAACGCGAAACTTTCGCAGCCGCAACCTACGCGGAATCGCGGCGAATCGATAGGCACGGCGACTTATGAGCGTGTTCACACTAGTTGGGGCGGTATCCGCAACGGTCACGGTAGATCAGCGTTGTTTTCATGAAACGCTGAATGCACGGTTTTTTCCGCTGCCGTTGTAGTTTCGCGTGAATTAAAATGTCTGTTACAGAAAAACTCATTGAAATTGTGAAACAATATCCTATAATATATGATTTAACCCGCGAGTAGTCGCGCGGTGAGATAAAATCTCAATTTTTATCCTTTTTCGCGATAACTTGATGAAAAATTTTGCAATTTTGAAAAAATTTCGTAAGTGTCTCGAGGAAGGGTTTAGTAATGCGTATACATTTTTTTTCTTCTTCTTCTTTTTGTGGAATTTATGGCTTTGGGGAGAGCCAATTAGCTTTAACCCGCGAGTAGTCGCGCCGTTAGATAGAATCTCACATTTCATCCTTTTTCGTAATACAGTAAAACCTGTCAGTAACGGCCACTAAAAATGAAAGGACTATTGGCTGATATAGAAAGGTGACCGCTATTGCCAGTTTTTGTAGTCTACATATAATTGGTTTGGGAAATTTTTAAACTGGCCGTTGGGACAGATGGCCGATGTTGGCCGGTGGCCGTTAACACAGGTTTTACTGTACAGTAAAATTTGTCAGTAACGGCCACTAAAAATGAAAGAACTATTGGCCGATATAGAAAGGTGGACGGTATTGCCAGTTTTTGTAGTCTACATATAATTGGTTTGGGAAATTCTTAAACTGGCCGTTAGGACAGGTGGCCGATGTTGGCAGGTGGCCGTTGACACAGGTTTTTTAATAAAATTGTTAGAAATATATATTTTCAATATAAAAAGTAGATAAAAATAGTACAAAATAAAAATTTGTTTTAAATTCGTATTTTGAGATAGAATCTCACACGCGACTATCGACGTTACAGAAGTGAGCGCGACTACTCCCGGGTTAAGTATAGATTAGAAAAATATAAGAAAAAAGGATAAAATCTAGGATATTGGGAGAAAATGAATGAATTAAAATAAATATTTTAAATTAGTAAAAATGCATGAATTTTCATGAACTAGTCATCCATTCTCAGAAATAATAGTTGATTAATGATTATGAAATAAAGATAATAACATCAATAAAGATAACATCAGTTAAAAAACCAACTGTCAAGCGTAGTCTTTTCCTGGGCCCTGATTCTAATTCATTTCGACAGTCGCAATTTCATTTCGACACCGCCATGACAGCCGCAGAATATAGCGATTCTTATTCATTTCGATATTAGTTACAACTGGGGATATTAATCTTATCATGTTGAGACTGCTCAGAATTTGGGTTGGCGCTCCCGTTTATTGGAACTTGTTGATAGTCTGGGAAAATTATCGAAAAAATGCCATTTTTGGGAAAAATTATTTACCAGCTATTTTATTGCTAAAATCGAATCTTAAGATTACATATACAGTGCGTCCATAAAGTAACGCATAAATTCATTATTTCGTAAACCAGCGACATTAATGAAAAATCCTGAAACGGGTCGATTTTTATTTTTAGATTCAGATTTTTTGGCATATACAGGGTGGTGAATCGGAAAACGGGCCATAGGATACTCAATGTAAAATTCTAAACTGTTGAATTTCTGCTTCCCTAATTATGTTACATCAAAAATCATCAGAAGTTATTTGTAGAGGATTGAAATCTGTATTAGAAACAGAAGTTACAATTGTTCTACGATTTAAACACATTCCAAAATTTTGAAAAAGTATAATGTATTTACCGCAGTAGGTATGTGTGGGCATGTTAGGCCACACGTTACTATTTAACTGACAGTGAGCACATTATTGACTGAAGAAGATATCTTTATTATTAATACTTCTCCTTAACTAAGGGTATCTTATCAACTTTATTGTGTTTTAAACAGTAAGTGATAAAATAAATAAAAAAATTGACAGTTCAAATTGTTAATATAATAAATTTATTGTCAACAAATGCAACCTTATACACATTATGGTATTGCGTGTGGCCTAACTTTGGCGTATTACTCTGAAAAATGTATTATATTTTTACAAAATTTTGAATAATTATTGTTCGTAGAACAATATTAACAGTTGTTTTCAATACAGATTTCAATTCTCTACAAATAGTTTCTTATGACTTTTGATGTAAAATAATTAGGGAAGCAGGAATTCAACAGTTTAGAATTTTACATTGAGTTTCCTATGGCCCGCTTTCCAATTCAGCACCCGGTATATCATACTAGTGACGTCATCCATCTGGGCGCGATGACGTAATCGATGATTTTTTTAAATGAGAATGGTCATGTGATAGCTCATTTGAAAGGGTATTCAATTCTCTATTCACTAATATAAACATTTACCTAATTATTTATACAAGGTGTTCAAAAAACATTTTTTTAATTAAAATAATTGAAACAAAAAGAAGAATGTACGTAATTTATTTAATTCAAAATACGTTTTACTGTTGTCAGAAAACAGGAAAAAAATGTTTATTTGAGAAATAAATATTGTTTTTTGCTTAAATTCAATGTTAAAGCTGCCACCCACCTGTCGCTTGGCAGTTTGAACATTTCGTTTAAGCGAAAATCAATGTTTATTTGTCAAATAAAATTTTTTTCTGTTTACTGACAGTAGTAAAATGTATTTTGAATTAAATAATTACATTATATTCTTCTTTTTGTCTCACTTATTTTAATTAAAAAATGTTTTTTGAACACACTGTATAAATAATTATGTTAATGTTTATATTCTTGGATAGAGAATTGAATACCCTTTTAAATGAGCTATCATATGACCCCTATTCTCATTTAAAAAAATCATCGATTAAGTCATCACGCCCAGATGGATGACTTCACTAGTATGATATATATGCCAAAAAAACCGTAATTTAAAAATAAAAATCGACGTGTTTCGGGAATTTTCCTTAAAGTAACCACTTTACGAAATAACGAAGTTATGAGTTACTTTATTAGTAATATGGGGTATGACAAGTCCGCAGAAAGTGTGTTATTTTATTTATAAACAAATTAGCACTTCTAAATCTTCTTTATTTTTCAATTAGTGGTCTGTAACTCCTAAAATTTTTCCTTTGAGCCAAAAACACTCAAATAAAAATTCACCGTAATTTAGTTCTGCACAAAGTTATTTTTTTTCCGATTTCCTTCAACAAAAATTTTACTCAGAAAATCCGAGTTTTCCCAAAAAATCTGCAATTTTCAATTAAAATTTTAGGGAAGTACCTAATTATTTATTAATAATTAAATAATTGATGACATGAAAGATTTATTATAGTAGATTATACAGAGGGGCTAAATTATGGAATAAATTCATTTCTTTAAAACGGACGATTTTGGAGCAAAATCCCGAAAGAGGTAGATTTTTATTTTTAAATTACAATTTTTTGGCATATATTTCTTACTAGTGACGTCATCCATCTGAGCGTGATGACGTAATCGATAATTTTGTTAATGGGAATAGGGGTCGTGTGGTAGGTCATTTGAAAGGGCGTTCAATTCTCTATTCAGTAATATAAACATTATTATCATTAGGTATTTATACAGGGTTGCCAAAAAAAATTTTTGAATTAAATTAATTGGCGCAAAAAGAATGTATGTAATTTATTTAACTCAAAATACATTGTACTGCTGTCAGAAAATAGAAGAAAAGGTTTATTTCACAAATAAGCATTTCTTTTCGCTTAAATTAAATCACAAACAGCCTCCCTCCTACCTATTGGCAGTTTGAACATTTAATTTAAGCTAAAAGCAATGTTTATTTGCAAAATAAACATTTTTTTATATTTTCTGACAGCAATAGAATGTATTTTGAGTTAAATAAATTACATGCATTCTTCTTCTTGCGTCAATTAATTTAATTCAAAAATTTTTTTGGCCTCCCTGTATAAATAATGATATTAATGTTTATAATACTGAATAGATAATTGAACGCCTTTGTAAATGAGCTACAACACGAACCCCTATTCCTATTTAAAAAAAATAATCGATTACGTCATCACGCTCGGATGGATGACGTCACTAGTTTGAAATATATGCCAAGAAATTTAATTTAAAAATAAAAATCGACCTGTTTCGGGATTTTTCTCTAAAATCGTCCATTTTAGAGAAAATGAATTTATTCCATAATTTAGCCCCTCTCTGTATATCAGGAGACCGGCGACAATCTAACCAATAGTTTAGCAATAATTAAAATGTTAATTAAAAAATTTCGGTCGAAATAATAACCAGAAAGATTATGATACACCAGAATAACTATGATTTTCGTATAAAAAAGCACTATACCTATTCAACGATCCTTACAGGATTGAAATTGGACCATTTGAGCGGTCTCAGGAATGTTATAAAGAAACAATTTTTTGGCTTATAAACAAATAGAACCCCTCAGAAAATATTAGATTTAATTAAATTAAGTTAACGCTGTTGAAAAGGGCACGGCTTCTGTGTCCTTTACGAAGAAAAACAAATTGAATTGCGAGGAGTGATTCCAGGTATAACCGGTCAAATTTGACCGGCATTTGCGACAGAGTTATAAACAACAAGATTTTAATCTTTGAACCATTAGATACCTTTTAATTCCGGTCCTCTTTGTACATACAAATTTTCATATCTTCAAGACACTTATAACAAAAAAGATTTATGTCACTGTCACCAAATTATTTAATTATTGATAAATAATTACTTCCCTCAAATTTTAGTTGAAAATTAAAGATTTTGTTTGGAAAACCCGAATTTTCCGAGGAAAATTTCCGTCGAAGGAAATTGGAATAAATTATCAATGTGCAGAATTACTGTCAATTTTTATGTGAGTGTTTTGGTTTAAAGTTAAAATTTTCGGAGTTATAGAGCAATAATAAAAAAAGATTTCGGAGCGCGCTAATTTGTTTATAAACAAAATAGCACACTTTCTGTGGACTTTGCACAGCTATATTACTAATATAGGAAATCTTAAGATTTGATTTCAGCATGTCCAGCAATAAAATAGCTGGTAATTAATTTTTCTTGTTTTTTACTAATTTTCCCAGATTATTACCTTACATCTTTCATTGAGTTGATGATTCATGTTGTGGACATTCTCAATTATTATATTTCTAATTTAATACTATTCTATCTAATTCCTCAAAACAAGCAAATTTCAATTAAACCCAGCTATATTATAATACCTTTTGCTTTAGTTTTCCTTGCAAGAAATAAACAAAACACATCTAAACTAAACCTAACCTCGCTTTTGGCCATTCATTCATCTCCGTGTCAAATAATTTCGACAGTCGAAATTATAATATCAACACCCTTTTTAAAGTCGCTATTAATTTCGATAGTCGCTATTTCATGACGTCACTTCGTTAGTTCAACTAAAATCCACAAGGCTCGCACAATCGCATTTCAACCGTCGCCATATTGAAAGCGACTTGTTTAGTGTCGAAATTTGATTTAGAATCAGGCCCCTGGTCATTCTCAAGTAGTTTTCTAATGCTGACCTCTCAAGGTTCTTTAGTGTTCCCTTGCAAGTCTACATTCAGGCCCTTGTTCCCATTTTTTTTTGCAAATTTTTTTCTGTTTACTGACAGTAGTAAAATGTATTTTGAATTAAATAATTACATTATATTCTTCTTTTTGTCTCACTTATTTTAATTAAAAAATGTTTTTTGAACACACTGTATAAATAATTATGTTAATGTTTATATTCTTGGATAGAGAATTGAATACCCTTTTAAATGAGCTATCATATGACCCCTATTCTCATTTAAAAAAATCATCGATTAAGTCATCACGCCCAGATGGATGACTTCACTAGTATGATATATATGCCAAAAAAACCGTAATTTAAAAATAAAAATCGACGTGTTTCGGGAATTTTCCTTAAAGTAACCACTTTACGAAATAACGAAGTTATGAGTTACTTTATTAGTAATATGGGGTATGACAAGTCCGCAGAAAGTGTGTTATTTTATTTATAAACAAATTAGCACTTCTAAATCTTCTTTATTTTTCAATTAGTGGTCTGTAACTCCTAAAATTTTTCCTTTGAGCCAAAAACACTCAAATAAAAATTCACCGTAATTTAGTTCTGCACAAAGTTATTTTTTTTCCGATTTCCTTCAACAAAAATTTTACTCAGAAAATCCGAGTTTTCCCAAAAAATCTGCAATTTTCAATTAAAATTTTAGGGAAGTACCTAATTATTTATTAATAATTAAATAATTGATGACATGAAAGATTTATTATAGTAGATTATACAGAGGGGCTAAATTATGGAATAAATTCATTTCTTTAAAACGGACGATTTTGGAGCAAAATCCCGAAAGAGGTAGATTTTTATTTTTAAATTACAATTTTTTGGCATATATTTCTTACTAGTGACGTCATCCATCTGAGCGTGATGACGTAATCGATAATTTTGTTAATGGGAATAGGGGTCGTGTGGTAGGTCATTTGAAAGGGCGTTCAATTCTCTATTCAGTAATATAAACATTATTATCATTAGGTATTTATACAGGGTTGCCAAAAAAAATTTTTGAATTAAATTAATTGGCGCAAAAAGAATGTATGTAATTTATTTAACTCAAAATACATTGTACTGCTGTCAGAAAATAGAAGAAAAGGTTTATTTCACAAATAAGCATTTCTTTTCGCTTAAATTAAATCACAAACAGCCTCCCTCCTCGCACAATCGCATTTCAACCGTCGCCATATTGAAAGCGACTTGTTTAGTGTCGAAATTTGATTTAGAATCAGGCCCCTGGTCATTCTCAAGTAGTTTTCTAATGCTGACCTCTCAAGGTTCTTTAGTGTTCCCTTGCAAGTCTACATTCAGGCCCTTGTTCCCATCTTTTCACGGTTTGCGTGCGGGAGTGACATTTTGGCAATTTCCTAGATTGTTGTAATTGACCAGCCAAAAAGATCAGCAGGCCTAAAACTCTTACGCCTACTGCCTTCCTAGATAGCTGGTCAGCAATGCGGTTGCCGTTATTTCCATTGTGCTCCGGGTAACTATGTAGTTATCGGGAAGTTTATCTGACAGTTTTATTAAATATCTGTCAGATAAACTTCTCGTTAATTATTTATCCGGAGATGAAAAGACCGCCCTAAAATTATAATTTGTTCATATTTGTATGGCGAACAGTCGCGTCAAGTTCCGCGCCAATGTGGGAAAGCCTTGTCTGCTACCGTTTCGCCTGCGAATGTTCCGCAACGAAAAATTCGCGTCGCAAAAGTTTCGCGTCGTTTTGGGGGATCCTTAGCGTATATCAACAATTGCATTGGCGGAAGTGACAAATTCACACCTTCTTCTCTAGCATTTAATAAATGCATAACGTATCTTCACATGTCGGTACCTATGTGCGGCAGATTCGTGCAAATAATAATATAAGTATTATTGTGTATTTAATAATGGTAAAAGCATATAATTTGGACCACACATACTACACATACAAATATTCAATTTTAGATATGAGGCCATCTCACATTTTGTCTTTTACAAAAATGGCGGCCATTCAAAATGAATCTGCCGCCCATAGGTACATGTGAACATACGGTATGCATTTATTAATTGGTAATTAACATAACTAAAAAGTTCAAAATATTTTCAAAAAATATTTTTACACTATTTTCAATGGCGGTATTACCTTTTTAAAAAATTTATATATATAGGGTGAAAGAATTGAAAAAGAAACAACATATTTTTACATAAAAAACAGTAAAAACACAACTTATAGTAAACCGATTCTTCCGGCTTAAGACATCGATCGTTCTCATCAAAAATAGAACCTATATACCAAATTTGGTTGAAATCTGACGTCTCGTTCAAAAGTCATCGTGCTATTAGTCACATATGTATAGTCGCCATTTTGAATGTCCGCCATTTTTGTAAAAGGAACAAAACTGAGACGGCCTCATATCTAAATTTGATACTTTGGATGTGTAGTATATGTGGTCCAAATTATATGCTTCTACCATTAAATGCACAATAATTCTTATAATATTTGCACGAATCTGCCGCACATAGGTACATGTGAAGATACGTTATGCATTTATTAAATGGTAATTGTAATGTATCCAGCTCTCTGACTATCAATCCAGAGGGGCGAGCGCTCCGAAGAATTATTTACACGCATGCGCGAACTACTTTCATATTAGCATGGATCCTCATGCATTGTTGTTTACATGTAATTAGTTATATTTACGTAATATGTACCTACGCTTAAATAAACGGGTAGTATGTAATTCCAAATTACTGTTGTATTAATTAGATATTATGTCAACCCAGACTCGTACATTAAACTGGCGACGAAGATAAATGGGATTTAAGTGCTTTGTTCTTTGTTCATCCCGGAGATAAATAATAAAACAAGGTTAGTAAACATGGCAGCTTACGGAAGCATAGAAAATTTCAATACTAGTGGGCCAAAAAATTGGGACTCCTACGTGGAACGAATGGATCTTTTCTTCACGGCCAATAATATCACGGACCCAGAGAAGAAAAGAGCCACATTTCTGAGTCTGTGTGGGGCAAGTACTTATGAAATTATAAGGTCTTTGGTTGCACCAGCAAAATTTAGTGATTCGAGCTACGAACAGATCACTGCAGAGTTAAAAAAAACATTTTGCTCCAAAAACGTCTGAAATTGGCTGCAGATTCAAATTTTATAGGCGAAATCAGCAAACTGGTGAAACAATTTCTGTGTATCTAAAAGAATTGCGAAAATTGGCAGAACTATGTGGTTTCGGAAATGGCCTGGACGCAATGCTACGAGATAGATTAGTCTGTGGCTTATTGGATGACACCTTACAGCAAAAGTTGCTCGCCACAGAAAAGCTAAAACTTAAAGACGCACAACATGTGCCTGGCACACGAAGTGGCTGTTTAAAGTTTGCAGTTGTTACGAGAGAGTGAGCTGAACACAGAGGTGAACGCAGTAGGTTTCCGTAGAAATCAGCCAGGACAATCAAAACAAAAATCAGCTGATCGCGAACGGAAAAAGTGTTTTCGGTGCGGAAAGGAACATTCTCCTGAACATTGTGAACACATTAAATCAAGCTGTACATTTTGCTGGAAGGTCGGACATATTGAAATAGCTTGTTTTGGTAAAAAGAAAGACCAAAATCAAAGACGCAAAGTGCATCAGACTACCGAGGAATCGACAAAAAAATACCGAGCCGGTTTCGGGAAATACTCAACGTGTTTGTTATCTAAGAAGCGACCATAATTTTTCGTTATTTAACGTGACGTCTGATAGCATTACCGGTAAATATTTAGTAGACGTGCTACTCAATGACCAAAATGTGAAAATAGAGGTTGATTCGGGCGCAAGTTTCTCAGTGATTAGCAAATCGACCTACCATAAAATATTTAGTAAAAATCGACCTAAATTAAATCAATCCAGTGTTATTCTACGCGATTATCAAAATACAGTGATACCCATACTGGGTGAGTGTCTAGTGGAGGTGAAAAGGGGTCAACGATCAGCCAAGCTTCCCCTTATAATCACGGAAAGTCTTCTGAGTAGAAACTGGCCAATCTTCTGGGTAGAAACTGGGTAGTCTGGACCGGGGTCCCCCAGTAAGTTTTTTGTTAGACAAAAATGTAAGGCCAATTATGCTTAAAGCGCGTAAGGTTCCCTTTGCACTAAAAGACAAGATTGAAGCTGAATTGGACAGGCTTATAGCGCAGGGTGTTTTAGAGCCGACTACACACCCAAAATGGTGCACCCCAATTGTGACCGTTTGCAAAGAAACCGGAGAGGTTCGGATCTGCGGCGATTACACATCTACATTGAACTTAGCGCTAAATCCAGAACCTTATGCAGTGCCAGCGGTACAGAACATTTTATCCACTCTCGCGGGCGGTAAAGTTTTTGCAAACTGGACATGGCGCAAGCTTATCTGCAGTTAAGTGTCAACCGCGAAGCTGCGGAGGCACAAACAATTATTACGCATAAAGGGAGCTTTTAAATGCAATCGTTTACAGTTCGGTATATCTGTGGCTCCACAAATTTTTCAAAAATTCATAGACACTAGATTAACAGGTAATTCGGGTGTACTACCGTATTACAATGACATTTTAATAGTAGGTACCTCAGTAATAGAAGACTCAAAAGTGCGCGCAGTATTATCGCGTTTCCAGGAAGGCCAATATGCTTAAAGCGCCTAAGGTTCCCTTTGCACTAAAAGACAAGATTGAAGTTGAATTGGACAGGCTTATAGCGCATGGTGTTTTAGAGCCGACTACACACCCAAAATGGTGCACCCCAATTGTGACCGTTTGCAAAGAAAACATTTGCGTAAGGAAAAGTGTGCTTTTCGAACAAAGACAATAGAGTTTCTCGGGTTTCAAATTAGTGAAGACGGTTTACGTCCCACTAAAGACAAAATCGCGGCCATCACCAATGCGCCTGCTCCGACTAATAAAACCGAATTACAAGCTTTTCTTGGACTTTTTAATTTTTATCATGCTTTCCTAAAAGACAAGGCAACTATTGCAAATCCGTTACATGCACTACTCCGAAAGGACGTTCCTTGGCAGTGGCGTTTCAAGGAACAAAAAGCTTTTGAATTATTAAAAGACATTTTGTTGCAAAAGAACCGGTGTTGGGACATTAACGGAAGGATTTATTTTTGACGTGTGATGCTAGCCCTTACGGGGTAGGTTGTGTGCTTAGCCAGCGCGATGATGAGGTACGCGAATATCCAGTGGCGTACCATAGTCGTACTCTATCACAGATCACTTAACTCTCTTTAGATGTTTCACGCAGGTATCTCAAGGTCATCCTAAACTAAATTTTTAGTAATGATACGTTTTCTGAGATGTCGCCATGCACCTGGAGTGAAGATTTCTTCTATATCACTGAGTCTGAGGGTCATTATAATTTGTCAATTGTCATCATTAATCATGTCAGTATGAGTATGCCTATGCCTTTATCTTTAATCTTTATGTCAGTAAATGTTTATCTGATTGTTAGCAATAATAAAAAATCCTGATTTAGATAAAATGGATTCAAATACAGTTTTTGAAACAAAACGAATGTGATTTGAAGATCCCTAGGAAGATCAAATTCCTAGCTTACATTCAACAAGTATTTGTTATTAGAGAACAAGTAACACAGTTAGTGGTGTAGGGAAGCAAACGAATGTAACACCAAGTAAGTAACCCCTACTGAAAATAATATAATTAATAAAAATTATTTTACGTGAAATGAATATGGTTATTATCAAATCAATTATATTAATTTTTTGTTTTAGTTGAAAGTCCTTCAACAAGTAGAGATGCACACATGTTTCAATCATTTGAGATACCCTTTTGTAGAAGTATTTGGAAGATAACTATTAATAATTTCATTTGTAAAGATACGATTTGTAAAAAAGTATATACAAAGTGGTTTTGCTGGTATTAAATAAATAAATAAAAATATGTTGTCACGTCTTATTTTTTCCCAAATGGTATTTTGTATATTTGAAATTAAAAATAATTTGCATATTTTAAAACCATATTATTTTTTTTTTCAACTATACAAATATTTTAACCTAACATTTTCTTCCCACCAAAATTACATTTTGAAATTGCCGCTTGCATTAGTTCCGATACAAGCGGCATGGAGCGCTGTTTTTCATATTTAACCCAGTGTGCGTCTTGGAAGAGTGTTGCCATCGTATACGCTAAAAGCTGATTGGCTCCGCCATCTTTTGCTCAGATTTCCGGATTAATTTGGAAGGGGTAAACAGATGATGAGTTGTTTATTTTTCGTTTACTCTAGTTTAACCTCACTTAACTAGATAGATCGAGAAATATTAAATTACTATTACTATTATTCAGGTTGAAAAATGCCTTCTTCTAAGGTAAAAGGTTGCGAAGTCGATAGGGGAAAAATAATGTGAAAATGAATTCTTTCCCAAAAGAATCTGAACGACGGAAAGTGTGGATTAAAAATATAGGGTTAAAACAAGATCCAAACAAATATGCTGTTGTTTGTGAAGTAAGTTCTTCAAGTAAAACTAATTGAGTATTTGCATTTGATGCATTCTCTTTATAATATTTATATCATTAAAAAATATTGTATTCAATTTTTGAATGTTTAGGAACACTACTTCTGACATGTGGAAAAAAGTTGGCAAGATGGCAGCAGAAAATTAAAATGCAATGCTGTACCAACAATATTTAGAGAAGAAAGCGAAAGTATTTAATTATTTATATTGGTTTTTTGTTTATTCACCAATTTAACACCTATAGATATTTGTATAACAAGAGAGCGAAGTGCACCTTTTCCTCCCAAGAATAAAGTGTACTAGTTTACTACAGTAATCATTCAAGGGAGGAAAAGGCACTTCTCCCATGTTATACATTTTTCCACCTCCCTCAAATAAGTCATTTTTCCATTTTTAAAATATTTATATAACTGTTGATTGAATACATGAATCATAATTGAATACAGGAATTTATGTATTCAATCAACAATAGAACTAACAAAATTTATTAGAGAACTAAAACTAACAAGTAGGTACAGTATAACTATCAAATTATTAATGAAAAATTTTTAAATCAAAATAACAATTTACTGTTTTTACCATTTTGCAACATCTATAAATAAAATTTAAAATGTATGGATACTTACCTAATACAAAATAGAGTAATAGTATAGGGTGTCAATAAGTTATTTCATCTATGCTATGACATAGTATGACGTCAACATCACTTACTTTTACTCCCTAGGGATTAAAAGTACTTTGTTTCCCTAGGGAGAAAAAATATGACTATGCTCCCTACAATGAGGCCAGGAAATGTATACTTTGGATAGAGGTAGGTGGGAAAATCTGTTTTATTCAGTTATTGTGATTTGTTTCTTACAATCAGTTTGTTCTAGCACGAGTTTCAAACGGTCTGAAACCATTAGCGAATAGTGGACCAGCACGAGTAGAGGGGATAGCACTCGTAACTGTATTATGTTCTCTCACTGACCAACTGTTTGCTGACTAGTTCGACTGTTTGCTAGAACAAACCTATTATTCAAACAAAATGTCCTCTACGTCAGACTGATCAGAATTGTAAAAATGTGTCATATCAATCAAATCAAAAAATTTAAAAAATTGTTCCTGTAACCATTTTTAGTGGAAATAATAACAGTACTTATATTGGATCAGAGAGCCACCCAATTCATTGTTAAAGTATGATAAACTAAAAGTTAAACAATTAGGCATGCACTTCATATTATATTTAATGAAATATAACCCACTGGTACTCGTACAAACTTGACGGCAAGCAAATTCAACAATTTTTTCCTCATTTATTAGTTTTTCACTACCGTTAAGTTTGGAAACAAGCGCTGTTGCCAAATAAAAACATATACAGTCGGAAAAATGAAAGAATACCCATGAACGATCACATCAATCACATATTTTGTATTTGCTGTTTTTTTTTTCATAAATAATAAATGAGAGAGATAGATTATTAATAATCTGAATAATATGTGATTGATGTGATCGTTCATGGGTATTCTTTCATTTTTTCGACGGTATGTATTTACCACAGCAACTACAGGTGACACTGTTTCTCTTTGTCTTTAAGAGTGTGAAACAAAGATAACTACAGTGGGAAAAATAAAGAATACCCATGAACGATCACATCGATCACTTATTTTGTGTTTCCTATCTTTTTCTATAACAAACGTTTATTATTATTAGAAAAAGACAACAAACATAAATTAAGTGATTGATGTGATCGTTCATGGGTATAGGGCTTTTCATTCACAGTCATTTGTTTCGAGCTTCTGTCATGTGTCACATAATATTAATATATCTACGTCATACGTTATTGATATAACCAATGATACAAACCAAAGACGTATGACGTAGATATATTAATATTGTGTGAGACATGACAGAAGCTCGAAACAAATGACAATCGATGAAAAGCCCTATTCTTTCATTTTTCCAACTGTATCTGTAATATACGCTGAGCTCATAGGTAGAGGGGATAATTAAAAAATCGCGAGAGTCAGTAGTGACAAGTCTGTAAACCTTTACTGGAAATTTGACATAAATGTCAAAGTGAATAATTTAAAATTGAAATTAAAAACATTAATTAGAAAAAATATTAGTTGGTCAAAGCTGTGGTATATATTTTTATCTTAAGTATACTTACGGTTTAAATACTGAATTAAGTTTTTTTAATATTTTGTAATATCTAATTATAATTAGATATAAATCATCTAAGCGCCATCTACACGATAATTGTGAATGTATCTGAAGTAAGAAATTAATATTTCATTAAGAGAATGTTAAAACAGTTAGCAAAATTTTTAAAAAATCGATTACAATTTAATTACTTTTTTGCGTTGTAAATATTAAGCGATAAAATTAAATAATAAATTTAAAAATTACTGGTGAAAGTTGAATTAGTAATCCGCTAGGAGCGACACCAGCGAAGTTCAGAGCGTATAAGTGGGTGCGTTTGGACGACCATAGCGGATGACTGTCAGCAGAAATCGGCTGAGTGGTTGTATCCAGCTGTGATAGGGAAAGCTTAGTAAATCTCTCAGCGGCTGACTTCCAGCGGTGACGTCTGACAGCTACTGCTGGCTCAGCTGTCCAGCCGCTGTGGTCATCCGAACGCACCCAGTGTCAGTCATGTTTTCCTATAGTATAGAAGGCTTAGATAGAAGGTTATGTAAGATTTTTGTTTGTTTATTTTTTCTTCTTCTTTTGTGGCCTTTGGAAGCTGTGCCCATTTAGCCAGCAACATTTCTTAAAATTAATGCCTAACTAAACCTACCATACAAGAAAACCATTACGAACCTAAACGACCAATCAAGGATACGGAAGGGAAAGTAAAGTTATTTAAAAAATAAACCGTTGTTAAAATATAAACTATACAAATCAAATATAAATTGAAAACAATAATTTGACATTATAAATGTAACCTCCAATATTATGACAGACGTCAGTTACCATGACATCATATATTATACTCGTCACTAATTCTAGCCAATGAAATGCTTGCTGTAATAGGAATGGCATATCAAAAAAATCTGACTATTCTCTATATATTTTTTCAAATTTAGAATATGGCAACAAGGGGAAAGTTATGTGCATTCCTCATTGTTTGACTTTTCCTATATCTTTAGTATCAGGTCATCATACAATACAAATACTTCCTGCAATGATTGGAAGTAATGCAGAACAAGAATTGAATTTGTAATCGCTGAGAAAAAGGATTGGTGTACAAAATAAGAAAGTATATAAAGGACAACAAACATCTTCCATAAGCAATCAAAATTGTATAACTGAAATTCAGGAAATAGATTCTGCTCCACCTTTAGGTATAAAAAATATTTTGACGTTTTTTTTATTTAATACACAATTTAATTTACCATCTGATCATGAAGCTATAAGTAAATGGTGTGAATGTTGAACACATGAGGTAGAAGCTGCCATGTGGCAACTCTCCTGTATAATATATTTTATATTAGTTCACATAAATAGTTAATTTATTAAGTCTGTTGGCCATGGTTTCTTCAGTCACCGTTCAAATCCAGGAGGGGTATTTAGCAGTCTTGATTCGTTACTTGGATGATCCGTTGTCCATCAAGGAAGTTTCTTCTAATTTCTTATTATTCTAATTCCTAATTTTAGAAGATTATTCTAATTTCTTCCTCTACCAAGGATGTGGCAGAGTCATCTTGTATAGGGTTTTGTTCAAGTGTAAACACTTTTTTGCGCCAGTCCAGAGCTGTCTGCCAGCGCTGTCTTGAATAGAAAGGTGGTCTATTTTTCATGCCACTGGCATTCCAGTGAGACTGGCACCAGTTTCTGGATACATGTAAACGTTACTTTATTTTATGTAAATATTATTTTTATTCTAGAATCAAAGGGAGACTCTTTTAACAGGTAAATGACGCTATCATTCTTTTTGTTCTAGAAAAACTGTAAATAGTATTTAAGGCAACGATTGTGAATGAGTGAGAAGTCTAATAAAGCCACGACGAGATACTGTATCAGAGCGTACGATTTGGAGGTATTTTTGATTAGATAAATTTTGTAAAGTACAATATAAATTAGATTTGATAATGTGTAGTATTTCCTAATAAATTAAATACTATTAAGTGTTTATTGTTCGTGTAAGTTAGTGTGGTAAATAAATAATATGAAGTAAGTCTGTGTATTTAAATTAATATAAGTGTTCTTAT